>NC_000072.6:131962039-132677664 GCF_000001635.26 Mus musculus
TCACCATCATCAGAATGCAGCACTTCCACCCCACCTAGTCCTGGGCACCCCGACATGCCCGAAAATCAAGACCCGGATTTAAAACATATCTCATGTTCATGGTAGGGGACATCAAGAAGAACTTTAATAACTCACTTAAACTCAGGAGAACACAGCTAAACATGTAGTAGACCTTAAAGAGGAAACATAAAAATTCCTTAAAGAATTGTAGGAAAACACGACCAAACAGGTGATGGAATTGAATAAAATCATCCAAGACATAAAAAGGGAAGTGGACACAATAAAGAAAACACAAAGTGAGGCAACGCTGGAGATAGAAACCCTAGGAAAGAAATCTGGAACCATAGATGCAAGCATCAGCAATAGAATACAAGAGATGGAAGAGAGAATCTCAGGTGCAGAAGATTCCATAGAGAACATCAGCACAAAAATCAAAGAAAATACAAAATGCAAAAAGATCCTAACTTAAAACATCCAGGAAATCCAGGACACAATGAGAAGACCAAACCTACAGATAATAGGAGTTGATGAGAATGAAGATTCTCAACTTAAAGGGCCAGCAAATATCTTCAACAAAATTATAGAAGAAAAATTCTGAAATCTAAATAATGACATGCCCATGAACATACAAGAAGCCTACAGAACTCCAAATAGACTGGACCAGAAAAGAAATTCCTCCCGACACATAACTATTAGAAGAACAAATGCACTAAATAAAGAGAGATTATTAAAAACAGTAAGGGAGAAAGGTCAAGTAACATATAAAGGCAGGCCTATCAGAATTACACCAGACTTTTCACCAGAGACTATGAAAGCCAGAAGAGCCTGGACAGATATTATACAGACAGTAAGAGAACACAAATGCCAGCCCAGGCTACAATACCCAGCCAAACTCTCAATTACCATAGATGGAGAAACCAAAGTATTCCATGACAAAACCAAATTCACACATTATCTTTCCAAGAATCCAGCCTTTCAAAGAATAATAAAAGAAAAAAATAAAAAACAACAATTGCAAAAAAAACAATACAGGACAGAAATCACACCCTAGAATAAGCAAGAAAGTAATCCCTCAACAAACCAAAAAGAAGACAGCCACAAGAACAGAATGCCAAATCTAACAAAAAAATAAAAAATAAAAGGTAACAACAATTACTTTTCCTTAATATCTCTTAATATCAATGGACTCAATTCCCCAATAAAAATACATAGACTAACAGAATAGCTACACAAACAGGACCCATCATTCTGCTGCTTACAGGAAACCCATCTCAGGAAAAAAGACAGACACTACCTCAGAGTGAAAGGCTGGAAAACAATTTTCCAAACAAATGGTCTGAAGAAACAAGCTGGAGTAGCCATTCTAATATCGAATAAAATCGACTTCCAACCCAAAGTTATCAAAAAAGACAAGGAGGGACACTTTATACTCATCAAAGGTAAAATCCTCCAAGAGGAACTCTCAATTCTGAATATCTGTGCTCCAAATGCAAGGGCAGCCACATTCATTAAAGACACTTTAGTAAAGCTCAAAGCACACATTGCACCTTACACAATAATAGTGGGAGACTTCAACACACCACTTTCATCAAAGGACAGATTGTGGAAACAGAAACTAAACAGGGACACCATGAAACTAACAGAAGTTATGAAACAAATGGACTTAACAGATATCTATCAAACTGTTGTGTCCGGCCAGCAGACCACAACCTGGGTTCTAGCCTGGAAAGCCTAGAAGGCTTGCAAAGTTATTAAGAGTCACATGTGTATAATTTATTTATTTATTAACTAGAAATATGCACAAGCAATTGTAAATTTAAGAATTAATAGTATCTGAGGGATGAACAATTTAAGCAATTGCGAGCTCAGAGATATGGCATTGACTATTAATATACAAATTAAGGTTTGATTGTTCAGCATTTTAAAACAACATCTACAGCACACAACTAGATCATCTGTGTTGGAACAGGGGAAACTGTGTCTTAAGACTCCGCCCCACAGAAGCTTAGTTGGGCCCACGTGGGCCAACGATCGGCTGGGAGGATGAGAAAAATGACTTTACAATAACGTTTTCTTTTTGGCCAAAGAATTGTTTTGGGCACAACCAATTTTTAATTACCAATTAATAACAATTATAAAAGCTTTATTTTTTGTAGAAACTTTTGTAGTAAACTAAAACCCTATGTAATAAAAGGATATTGTCTCTGAATCTTTTGGGTGAGAGCAAGAATTTAAGGTAAACTTTAAGAAGCATTAGTTAATAAAATACTTTTCACTTAGGAAACAATATACACTGAAAGATTAAAACTCTTGGCTTTTTGTATAGAAGCAGAAACAATAAAATTTTTTCTTACATAATGTAAAGTTACATTAGCCATACCTAGAGGCAAAATTTTCTAGTGATTACAGTTCACTAGAAGCAAAACTCTTTGAATTTAAGCATTATTTTAAACATCTGAATAGATCTGCAACACTGTTAAAAAGAATTTCTCTTGAACACAGGGAAAAAACTTTCTCAGGCACTGTTTGCAAAACAAAAGAAAGGCCACAAGCCGCTCTGGGGCTGCCCAGAGCCATGTATTGACTCAAATGTAAAATACTTTTTAATCTGAGCATCCTGGCCCTCCTGTAATAAGGACCGATTTTAGAGAAACAATATAACTGTCTACGCCTCTAAATTTTGATACTCTTTCTTAAGATGACTTACAGTTAAAACGTTCTTCACAACTTTAGTGTTGTGAAAAAATTGCCTGTACTGCAGTTTCCTGCCAGGCAGCAACTATAGCCAAACTGTTTGTCTAATCTATTTACAAAGACAAACATAACTAGATAACTCTGTCACAGTTTTGTATGAAGTGAGCTGTATGAGCGCACTCATAAGATGATTACTCTTGTAATTATTTTAATTACAGTATACAGGTGAATTAAAGATCTTAAATTTGAAATCAAACTGCAAGCTGCAGTCAATGGAACAATAGCAGTTTTAACCATAATTTTTAAGTTTTTTGTGCAAGGTTAGGATAATACCTATAACCTTGGGAAAGCAAAACCCAAGTTTAAAACAATTTATTATCTTTAAAATCAATATTATAAGCATTACTATCATATTACGAAGTTTGGATGTCAATTAATACCTATGAATACCTATTAAAGCAAGCTTTAATGCTTTAATAAAAAGACATTGCTTTAAATCTTATCTTAAATTTTACTATTTAGGATACGAACCACATTAATTATTACCTAAACTAGAAATATCTTTAGAGACCCAGCCTCTTGGGCTGCTTTATGCCACGTGTCGGAAGGACTCTAAACTTGAGTTATCAAATTTAACACTAACCATCTGTAGCAATGTAACAATTATTAATCTTAACCAACAGCTTATGAGCTGATTGTGAAAACACTCAGAGCACATTATCAATAAAAAAGAACCAAATGAAGCAGTTACATTTAGACCAATCAGAGAATAATAATTTTTGTAGCTACAATCATAGAATAAAAAACACTTTACCATTGTCAAACACATTAATCATGAACCATTTATTAGCTTTTTTACTCCGAAACTTAGAGGCTGTGCACTCGACCTTATTTCCTAAAAGGAACAGTTTTTCCAGCAGGGGCCCTCCCGCCATGTGTCTGATTCCTGGCTGAAACACGTGGCAGCTCTCAGCTTTGCAGATAAAGTTTTTTTATACCATCTTTATTATCCAACACAAAACATAGAACATTCATTCATACAGACTGGACACGAACATACATGAATTGAACACGAGAACAGATTGGTGCACCGGACATTAGACAAGACACAAAAGGGAACAGAGTACTCCTGCTATAAGGCCCAGAGAGAAATTTCTCTCTGCTTTTTGGGACATTTTTCTCCCTTATGATGCATTTTTTTTATTAACTGGGGCAATCCGCCTATTCCTTTTAATAAACCCTTTCTTTTCTCACGCCTCATGTAGCTTCAGAGAGCTACGGCCTACCGCCTATTACCCAGCTCCTCACTGCTGAACCTAAGTGAACCAGCGCTCGGGTTTAACGCTGTCTCAGCTTAGCCCATACCTTCTCCGGTATGCATTTCCTTTATCCTTTATTTTATGGAGCTCCGAACCAGCAGCGTCTCTTCCAAAAATCCTTTGCCGTTTCTCAGCCCCACGTTGGGCGCCAATTGTTGTGTCCGGCCAGCAGACCACAACCTGGGTTCTAGCCTGGAAAGGCATTTTGGAAACCTGGAAGGGAAGAGGGGCTAGGTGGCGAGAGAAAGGAATGTAGCCAAGACAGTTACTCTGATCAAGGCTCAAATTTTATTGTTGGGACACTAGTTATGAAGGAAGGGGGAGGGGACCCGATTCCCGCCGAATAATCTCTGGTGCAGTAGAAAGGTGCACGTGTGTGGCTCCACAGGTTCCAGCAGTGGGCGTGGCAGAACGAATGAGCAGGAAGCTCCACCCCTGAGCAAGCAGGTTTCAGGCTGGGGGAGGGGAGACTACATCAAACATTTTATCCTAAAACAAAAGGATATACCTTCTTCTCAGCACCTCACGGGACCTTCTCCAAAATTGACCATATAATTGGACACAAAACAAGCCTCAACAGATACAAAAATATTGAAATCGTCCCATGCATCCTATCAGACCACCATGGACTAAGGCTGATCTTCAATAACCACATAAATAATGGAAAGCCAACATTCACATGGAAACTGAACAACACTCTTCTCAATGATAACTTGGTCAAGGAAGGAATAAAGAAAGAAATTATTGACTTTTTAGAGTTTAATGAAAATGAAGCCACAACATACCCTAATCTATGGGACACAATGAGATCATTTCTAAGAAGGAAATTCAGCTCTGAGTGCCTCCAAAAAGAAACCAGAGAGAGCACACACTAGCAGCTTGACAACACATCTAAATGCTCTAGAAAAAAAGGAAGCAAATTCACCCAAGAGGAGTGGACAGCAGAAAATAATCAAACTCAGGGGTGAAAGCAACCAAGTGAAAACAAGAAGAACTATTCAAAGAATTAACCAAACGAGGAGTTGGTTCTTTGAGAAAATCAACAAGATAGATAAACTCTTAGCTAGACTCACTAGAGGGCACCGGGACAGCATCCTAATTAACAAAGTCAGAAATGAAAAGGGAGACATAACAACAGATCCTGAAGAAATCCGAAACAACATTAGATCCTTCTACAAAAGGCTATACTCAACAAAACTTGAAAACCTCGACAAAATGGACAAATTTCTGGACAGATACCAGGTACCAAAGTTAAATCAGGAGTAAGTTAACAATCTAAACAGTCCCATATCCCCGAAAGAAATAGAAGCAGTCATTAATAGTCTCACAGCCAAAAAAAAAAAAAAGCCCAGGACCAGATGGGTTTAGTGCAGAGTTCTATCAGACCTTAGAAGAAGATCTAATTCCAGTTCTGCACAAACTATTCTATAAAATAGAAGTAGAAGGTCCTCTACCCAACTCATTCTATCAAGCCACAATATCTCTGATAACTATACCACAGAAAGATCCAACAAAGATAGAGAACTTCAGACCAATTTCCCTTATGAATATCGATGCAAAAATACTCAATAAAATTCTTGCTAACCGAATCCAAAAACACATCAAAAAAGTCATCCAACCTGACCAAATAGGTTTCATCCCAGGGATGCAGGGATTGTTCAATATACGGAAATCCATCAACATAATCCATTATATAAAGAAACTCAAAGACAAAAACCACATGATCATCTCTTTAGATGCAGAGAAAGCATTTGACAAGATCCAACACCCATTCATGATAAAAGTCTTGGAAAGATCAGGAATTCAAGGCCCATACCTAAACATGATAAAAGCAATCTACAGCAAACCAATAGCCAACATCAAAGTAAATGGTGAGAAGTTGGAAGCAATCCCACTAAAATTAGGGACTAGAAAAGGCTGCCCACTTTCTCCTGACCTATTCAACATAGTACTTGAAGTTGTAGCCAGAGCAATTCAAAAAAAGGAGATCAAGGGGATAAAAATTGGAAAAGATGAAGTCAAAATATCACTTTTTGCAGATGATATGATAGTATATATAAGTGACCCTAAAAATTCCACCAGAGAACTCCTAAACCTGATAAACAGCTTCGGTTAAGTAGCTGGATATAAAATTAACTCAAACAAGTCCATGGCCTTTCTGTACACAAAGGATAAACAGGCTGAGAAAGAAACTAGGGAAAAACACCCTTCTCAATAAACACAAATAATACAAAATATCTTGGTGTGACTCTAACTAAGGAAGTGAAAGATCTGTATGATAATAATTTCAAGTATTTGAAGAAAGAAATTATAGAAGATCTCAGAAGATGGAAAGATCTCCCATGCTCATGGATTGGCAGGATCAATACATTAAAAATGGCTATCTTGCCAAAAGCAATCTACACATTCAATGCAATCCCCATCAAAATTCCAACTCAATTCTTCAATGAATTAGAATGGGCAATCAGCAGATTCATCTGGAATAACAAAAAACCTAGGGTAGCAAAAACTCTTCTCAAGCATAAAAGAACCTCTGGTGGAATCACCATGCCTGACCTAAAGCTTTACTACAGAACAATTGTGATAAAAACTGCATGGTACCGGTATAGTGACAGACAAGTAGACCAATGGAATAGAATTGAAGACTCAGAAATGAACCCACACACCTATGGTCACTTGATCTTTGACAAGGAAGCTAAAACCATCCAGTGCAAAAAAGACAGCATTTTCAACAAATGGAGCTGGCACAACTGGTGGTTGTCATGTAGAAGAATGTGAATTGATCCATTCCTATCTCCTTGTACTAAGGTCAAATCTAAGTGGATCAAGGAACTCCACATAAAACCAGAGACACTGAAATTTATAGCGGAGAAAGTGGGGAAAAGCCTCGAAGATATGGGCACAGGGGAAATATTCCTGAATAGAATAGCGATGGCTTGTGCTATAAGATCGAGAATTGACAAATGAGACCTCATGAAACTGCTAAGCTTCTGCAAGGAAAAAGACACTGTCAACAAGACAAAAAGGCCACCAACAGATTGGGAAAGGTTTACCTATCCTAAATCAGATAGGGGACTAATATCCAATATATAAAAAGAACTCAAGAAGGTGGACTCCAGAAAATCAAATAACCCCATTAAAAAATGGGGCTCAGAGCTAAACAAAGAATTCTCACCTGAGGAATACCAATGCCTGAGAAGCACCTGAAAAAATGCACCGCATCCTTAATCATCAGAGAAATGCAAGTCAAAACAACCCTGAGATTCCATCTCACACCACTCAGAATGGCTAAGATCAAAAATTCAGGTGACAGCAGATGCTGGTGAGGATGTGGATAAAGAGGAACACTGCTTCATTGTTGGTGGGATTGCAAGCTTGTACAACCACTCTGGAAATCAGTCTGGCAGTTCCTCAGAAAATTGGACATAATACTACTGTAGGTTCCCACAATACCTCTCCTGGGCATATATCCAGAAGATGTCTCAACCGGTAAGAAGGACACATGCTCCACTATGTTCATAGTAGCCTTATTTATAATAGCCAGAAACTGGAAATAACCCAGATGCCCCTCAACAGAGGAATGGATACAAAAAATGTGGTACATTTACACAATGGAGTACTACTCAGCTATTAAAAAGAATGAATTTATGAAATTCCTAGACAAATGGTTGGACTTGGAGGGCAATATCCTGAGTGAGGTAACACAATCACAAATGTACTCACATGATATGTAGTCATTGATAAGTGGATATTAGCCCAGAAACTTACTATACCCCAGATATAAGAGACAATTTTTAAAACACATGAAACTGAAGAAGAACAAATACCAAAGTGTGGACACTTTGCCCCTTCTTAGAATTGGAAACAATCAACCATGGAAGGAGTTACAGAGACAAAGTTTGGAGCTGAGACAAAAGGATGGACTATCTAGGGACTGCCATATCCAGGGATCTATCCCATAATTAGCCTCCAAACAATGACACCATTGCAATCACTAGCAAGCGTTTGCTGAAAGGACCCTGATATAGCTGTCTCTTGTAAGTGGATGCTCACAGTCAGCTATTGGATGGATCACCAGGCCCCCAATGGAGGAGCTAGAGAAAGTATCCAAGGAGCTAAAGAGATCTGCAACTCTGTAGGTGCAAGAACATTATGATTTAACCAGTACCCTGGAGCTCTTGACTCTAGCTGCATATGTATCAAAAGATGGCATAGTAGGCCATCACTGGAAAGGGAGGCCCATTGGAGAGGCAAACTTTATATGCCCCAGTACAGGGGAACGCCAGGGCCAAAAAGTGGGAGTGCGTGTGTAGGGGGGTAGGGTAGGGGGGACTTTTGGATAGTAGTGGAAATGTAATTGAGGAAAATATGTAATAAATATATATAAAAACAATAAAAGAAGTTCTGGGGGAAATCATCTTCTTTGGTGTCAAACTATATTACAGAGCAATAGTGGGGGAAAAAAAACCCACGGTATTTATACAGAAACAGAACAGATGATCAATGAAACAGAACTGAAAATGCAGAAATAAAACCACACATGGAAATTTGATTTTTGTCAAAGAAGCCAAAAACATACAATGTAATAAATAAATCGTCTTCAATATATGGTGCTGGTCTAACTGGCTGTTGTAGGAGGAAAAATGGAAATAGATGCAAATCTGTCACCTTGCACAAATCTCAATTCCAAGTGGTTCAAGGACCTCAACATAAAACAATATGCACTGTATCTAATATATGAGAAAGTGGAGAAAATCCTCAAACTCATCCTTTTCTAACAGTACTCCAATGGCTCATGCTCTGAGATAAAGAATTAAGTGAGTCCTCATGAAACTGGAAAGCTTCTGTAAGGCAAACGTCATAGTCAATAGGACAAATTATCAAGCTACAAATGAGAAAAAAACAAATCTTCACTAACCCCTCATATGATAGAAGGCTAATATCCAAAATATATAAAGGGCTCAAGAAGCTACCCACTAAAACACCCAAAAAAGCCCAATCTAAAAATGGGGTATAGAACTAAACAGTGAATTCACAACAGAGGAATCTCAAGTGACTAAGAAGTATTTAAAGAAATGTCCAAAGTTCTTAGTGATCAGTGAAATGCAAATAAAAAAGATTCTGAGATTCCACTTTAGACCAGTCAGAATGGCTAAGATCAAAAACTCAGGTGACAGGATATATTGGTAGAAGATATGGAGAAAGAAGAATTTGAATCTGCCCTGTCTTCAACGGACCAGACTTCCTGTTTGGCTAGTGTGCTGCTGCCTAACTTTTCTCCCTTTTACCCAAGACTTCTCAGGTGTTAAGCCTGGATTCTAGCCTGATGGTGCATGCCATTGGTTTCATGGAGCTTTCTGTAAGTATGTATTTTCCTCCCAGCCCCAAACTCCTAGATATGATGTCTCTGAGACTCAAATATATTTAGAAATACCATGGCCATATAGGCATACTCCTATACTACCTCATAGCTTATTATCTGTTGGTATATACTCAATACTATCTTGTGAATTCTGCTAAGCTTTTATGCATCTGTCTTCCTCAATTCTCCTGAGACTAATCTCTAGCTCCTCACTATTTCATCTCTCTCTCTCTCTCTCTCTCTCTCTCTCTCTCTCTCTCTCTCTCTCTCTCTCTCTCTCTCTTTCTCTCTCTCTCTCTCTCGCTCTCTCGCTCTCTCTCTCTCTCCCTCCCTCCCTCCCTCCTGGTTTTCTCACTTTCTTAACCTTCCTCAGCTTATTGATCAAAGGGCAGGATGCTCACAGTCAGCTATTGGATGGATCACAGGGCCCCCAATGGAGGAGTTAGAGAAAGTACCCAAGGAGCTAAAGGGATCTGCAGCCCTATAGGTGGAACAACAATATGAACTAAACAGCCCCCCCCCCCCCCACAGAGCTCATGTCTCTAGCTGCATATGTATCAGAAGATGGCCTAGTCAGCCATTAGTGGAAAGAGAGGCACACTGGTCATGCAAACTTTATATGCCTCAGTACAGGAGAACACCATGGCCAAAAGTGGGAGTGGGTGGGTAGGGGAGTGGGGGTGGGTTATGGGTGACTTGAAATGTAAATGAAGAAAATACCTAATTAAAAAATCAGATTCAGCACAGGCCCCAGACATCTGGACACTTTCCTGGCCAGAGGACACGAGTCTGCCCAGCCTGGGAGCATGTTGCCTAAGCATAGGCAGCAGACATCTTGGTTTCGGGACCCCTCCGGACATCTTGGTTCCAGGACCCCACCGAAAGTATTCTGCACAGGTGAGAGTGTAGAATATAGAAGCTAACATCTTCTGGGACAGGCCAAAGCAACTCAGCAACAGGTCCTGTTTTGGGCCTTCGTCTTCGGCCAGGAGGGAGGTCCTAACACCAGATATCTGTGCACCTTCCCTGTAAGAGGAGAGCTTGCCTGCAGAGAGTGCTCTAACCACTGAAACTCAGAGGAGAGATCTAGTCTCCCAGGTCTGGTGATAGAGGCTAACAGAATCACCTGAGGAACAAGGTCTAACCAGAGACAACAAAATCAACTTACTCCAGAGACTATCGGATGGCGAAAGGTAAACGTAAGAATCTTACTAACAGAAATGAAGACGACTCACCATTACCAGAACCCAGCACTCCCACCTCACCCAGTCCAGGGCACCCCAACACATCCGAAAAGCTAGACATGGATCTAAAAGAATATCTCATAATGATGGTAGAGGACATCAAGAAGGACCTTAATAACTCACTCAAAGAAATACAGGAGAACACTGCTAAACTGGTAGAAGATCTTAAAGAGGAAGCACAAAATTCCCTTAAAGAATTACAGGAAACCATGACCAAACAGGTGATGGAATTGAATAAAACCATCCAAGACCTAAAAAGGGAAGTAGACACAATAAAGAAAACCCAAAGTGAGGCAACGCTGGAGATAGAAACCATAGGAAAGAAATCTGGAACCATAGAAGCAAGCATCAGCAACAGAATACAAGAGATGGAACAGAGAATCTCAGGTGCAGAAGATTCCATAGAGAACATCGGCACAACAATCAAAGAAAATGGAAAATGCAAAAAGATCCTAACTCAAAACATCCAGGAAATCCAGGATACAATGAGAAGACCAAACCTATGGATAATAGGAGTAGATGAGAATGAAGATTTTCAACTCAAAGGACCAGCAATTATCTTCAGAAAAATTATAGAAGAAAACTTCCCAAACCTAAAGAAAGAGATGAACATGAACATACAAGAAGCCTACAGAACCCCAAATAGACTGGACCAGAAATGAAATTCTTCCTGACACATAGTAATCAGAACAACAAATGCACTAAATAAAGATATAATATTAAAAGCAGTAAGGGAAAAGGATCAAGTAACATATAAAGGCAAGCCTATCAGAATTACACCAGATTTTTCACAAAGACTATGAAAGGAAGAAAAGCTTGGACAGATGTTATACAGACACTAAGAGAACACAAATGCCAACCCAGGATACTATACCCAGCCAAACTTACAATAACCTTAGATGGAGAAACAAAAGTATTCCATGACAGAACCAAATTCACACATTATCTTTCCAGGAATCCAGGCCTTCACAGGATAATAACAAACAAACAACCAAACAAACAAAAATAAAAGGATGGAAATCACATCCTAAGAAAAGCAAGAAGGTAATCCCTCAACAAACCTAAAACAATACAGCCACAAGAACAGAATGCCAACTTTAACAACAAAAATAATAGGAAGCAACAATTACTTTTCCTTAATATCTCTTAATATCAATGGACTCCACTCCCCAATAAAAAACATAGACTAATAGACTGGCTACAAAAAAAGACCCAACATTTTGCTGCTTACAGGAAACCCATCTCAGGGAAAAAGATAGACACTACCTCAAATTGAAAGGCTGAAAATAAATTTTCCAAGCGAATGGTCTGAGAAAAAAGCTGGAGTAGCCATTCTAATATCGAATAAAATCGACTTACAACCCAAGGTCATCAAAAAAGACAAGGAGGGGCACTTCATACTCATCAAGTGTAAAATCTTCCAAGAGGAACTCTCAATTCTGAATATCTATGCCCCAAATACAAGGGCAGCCACATTCATTAAATAAACTTTAGTAAAGTTTAAAGCACACATTGCACCTCACACAATAATAGTGGGAGACTTCAACACACCACTTTCACCAATGGACAGATCATGGAAACAGAAACTAAAAAGGGAAACAGTGAAACTAACAGAAGTTATGAAACAAATGGATATAACATATATCTGCAGAACATTTTATCCTAAAACAAAAGGACATACCTTCTTCTCAGCACCACATGGTACATTCTCCAAAATTGACCACATAATTGTATACAAAACAAGCCTCAACAGATACAAAAATATTGAAATTGTCCCATGCATCCTATCAGATCACCATGGACTAAGGCTGATCTTCAATAACAAAATAAATAGTAGAAAGCCAACATTCATGTGGAAACTGAACAACACACTTATCAATGATAACTTGGTCAAGGAAGGAATAAAGAAAGAAATTAAGGACTTTTTGGAGTTTAATGAAAATGAAGCCACAACATACCCAAACTTATGGGACACAATGAAAGCATTTCTAAGAGGAAAACTTATAGCTCTGAGTGCCTCCAGAAATAAGCTAGAGAGAGCACACATTAGCAGCTTGACAACACATCTAAAAGCTCTAGAACAGAAGGAAGCAAATTCACCCAAGAGGAGTAGACAGCAGGAAATAATCAAACTCAGGGGTGAAATCAACCAAGTGGAAACAAGAACTATTCAAAGAATCAACCAAATGAGATGTTGGTTCTTTGAGAAAATCAACAAGATAGACAAACCATTAGCCAGACTCACTAGAGGGCACAGGGAAAACATTCAAATTAACAAAAATCAGAAATGAAAAGGAAGATATAACAACAGATCCTGAAGAAATCCAAAACACCATCAGATCCTTCTACAAAAGGCTATACTCAACAAAACTGGATAACTTGGATGAAATGGACAAGTTTCTAGACAGATACCAGGTACAAAAGTTAAATCAAGATCAGGTTAATGATCTAAAGAGTCCTATATCCCCTAAAGAAATAGAAGCAGTCATTAATAGTCTCCCAACCAAAAAAAGCCCAGGACCAGATGGGTTTAGTGCAGAGTTCCATCAGACCTTCAAAGAAGATCTAATCCCGGTTCTTCACAAACTATTCCACAAAATAGAAGTAGAAGGTACTCTACCCAACTCATTCTATGAAGCCACAATAACTCTGATACCTAAACCACAAATAGACCCAACAAAGATAGAGAACGTTAGACCAATTTACCTTATGAATATAGATGCCAAAGTCCTCAATAAAGTCCTCGCTAACTGAAGAATCCAAGAACACATCAAAACAATCATCCATCCTGACCAAGTAGGTTTCATCCCAGGGATGCAGGGATTGTTCAAAATACAGAAATCCATCAGCATAATCCAGTATATAAACAAACTCAAAGACAAAAACCACATGATCATCTCCTTAGATGCAGAAAAAGCATTTGACAAAATCCAACACCCATTCATGATAAAAGTCTTGGAAAGATCAGGAATTCAAGTCCCATACCTAAACATGATAAAAGCAATCTACCTCAAACCAGTAGCCAACATCAAAGTAAATGGTGAGAAGCTGGAAGCAATCCCACTAAAATCAGGGACTAGACAAGGCTGCCCACTTTCTCCCTACCTATTCAACATAGTTCTAGCCAGAGCTAGAACTTGAAGTTCTAGCCAGAGCAATTCGACAACAAACGGAGTTCAAGGGGATAAAAATTGGAAAAGATGAAGTCAAAATATCACTTTTTCAGATGATATGTTATTATATATAAGTGACCCTAAAAATTCCACCAGAGAACTCCTAAACCTGATAAACACCTTTGGTGAAGTAGCTGGATATAAAATTAACTCAAACAAGTCAATGGCCTTTCTCTACACAAAGAATAAACAGGCTGAGATAGAAATTAGTGAAACAACACCCTTCTCAATTGTCACAAATAATATAAAATACCTTGGTGTGACTCTAACTAAGGAAATGAAAATCTGTATGATAATAATTTCAAGTCTCTGAAGAAAGAAATTATAGAAGATCTCAGAAGATGGAAAGATCTCCTATGCTCATAGATTGGCAGGATCAATACATTAAAAATGGCTATCTTGCCAAAAGCAATCTACACATTCAATGCAATCCCCATCAATATTCCAATTCAATTATTCAACGAATTAGACTCCAAATTTTGTCTCTGTAACTCCTTCCATGGGTGTTTTGTTCCCATTTCTAAGAACGGGTATAGTGTCCACACTTTGGTCTTCGTTCTTCTTGAATTTCATGCGTTTGGCAAGTTGTATCTTATATCTTGGGTATCCTAAGTTTCTGGGCTAATATCCACTTATCAGTGAGTACATATTGTGCGAGTTCCTTTGTGATTGGGTTACTTCACTCAGGATGATACCCTCTAGGTCCATCCATTTGCCTAGGAATTTCATAAATTCATTTTTTAATAGCTGAGTAGTATTCCATTGTGTAAATGTACCACATTTTCTGTATCCATTCCTCTGTTGAGGGGCATCTGGGTTCTTTCCAGCTTCTGGCTATTATAAACAAGGCTGCTATGAACATAGTGGAGCATGTGTTCTTCTTACCAGTTGGGACATCTTCTGGATATATGCCCAGGAGAGGTATTGCAGGATCCTCCGGTAGTACTATGTCCAATTTTCTGAGGAACCACCAGACTGATTTCCAGAGTGGTTGTACAAGCTTGAAATCCCACCAACAATGGAGGAGTGTTCCCCTTTCTCCACAACCTTACCAGCATCTGCTGTCACCTGAGTTTTTGATCTTAGCCATTCTGACTGGAGTGAGGTGGAATCTCAGTCATGATAAAAGTCTTGGAAAGATCAGGAATTCAAGGCCCATACCTAAACATGATAAAAGCAATCTACAGCAAACCAATAGCCAACATCAAAGTAAATGGTGAGAAGCTGGAAGCAATCCCACTAAAATCAGGGACTAGAAAAGGCTGTCCTCTCTCACCCTACCTATTCAACATTGTACTTGAAGTCCTAGCCAGAGCAATTAGACAACAAAAGGAGATCAAGGGGATCCAAATTGGAAAGGAAGAAGTCAATATATCACTTTTTGCAGATGATATGATAGTATATATAAGTGACCCTAAAAATTCCACCATAGAACTCCTAAGCCTGATAAACAGCTTCAATGAAGTAGCTGGATATAAAATTAACTCAAACAAGTCAATGGCCTTTCTGTACACAAAGGATAAACAGGCTGAGAAAGAAATTAGGGAAACAACACCCTTCTCAATAGTCACAAATATTATAAAATACCTTGGCATGACTCTAACTAAGGAAGTGAAAGATCTGTCTGATAAGAACTTCAAGTCTCTGTAGAAAGAAGTTAAAGAAGATCTCAGAAGACAGAAAGATCTCCCATGCTCATGGATTGGCATGATCAACATTGTAAAAATGGTTATCTTGCCAAAAGCAATCTACATATTCAATGCAATCCCCATCAAAATTCCAACATAATTCTTCAACGAATTAGAAAGGGCAATTGGGAGATTCATCTGGAATAACAAAAAAACCGAGGATAGCAAAAACTCTTCTCAAGGATAAAAGAACCTCTGGAGGAATCACCATGCCTGACCTAAAGCTGTACTACAGAGCAATCGTGATCAAAACTGCATGGTACTGGTATAGTGACAGACAAATAGACCAATGGAACTGAATTGAAGACCCAGAGATGAATCCACACACCTATGGTCACTTGATCTTTGACAAGGGAGCTAAAACCATCCAGTGGAAAAAAGACAGCATTTTCAACAAATGGTGCTGGCACAACTGGCGGTTATCATGTAGAAGAATGCGAATTGATCTATTTCTATCTCCTTGTACTAAGATCAAATCTAAGTGGATTAAGGAACTCCACATAAAACCAGAGACACTGAAACATATAGAGGAGAAAGTAGGGAAAAGCCTCGAAGATATGGGTACAGGGGAAAAATTCCTGAATAGAACAGCAATGGCTTGTGCTGTAAGATCAAGAATCGATAAATGGGACCTCATAAAATTGGAAAGCTTCTGCAAAGCAAAAGACATCGTCAATAAGACAAAAAGGCCACCAACAGATTGGAAAAGGATCTTTACCTATCCCAAATCGGATAGGGGACTAATATCCAATATATATAAAGAACCCAAGAAGCTGGACTCCAGAAAATCAAATAACCCTATTAAAAAATGGGGCTCAGAGCTGAACAAAGAATTCTCACCTGAGGAATACCGAATGGCAGAGAAGCACCTGAAAAAATGTTCAACATCCTTAATCATCAGGGAAATGCAAATCAAAACAACACTGGTTACCTTTTAAGATGGTCAGCTCAACTGCTTTAGTATCTGAAAGTCCTCTACACCACATAGTAGCAGACAAATAAGGCCAAGAACTAAAATAAAATGCCATGTTATGGAAGTATTGTATGACACATACTGCTGTAAGAATATATATGTGAATATCTTTAAATGGACAAGAGTTTTTATTTTTGGAAAACCTTTTTACAGCTTGTTATTTCTAATTACTTGTGGTATATTAAGATATAAATCAGTAAGTATTTTCAATTTACAGATTCAATGAAATCCCCATCAAAATTCCAACTTAATTTTTCACCAAGTTAGAAAGGGTAATATGCAAATTCGTTTGGAATAACAAAAAAAATCTAGGATAGCAAAAACTAAAAGAACTTCTGGGGAATCACCATTCCTGACCTCAAGCTGTACTACAGAGCAATTGTGGAAAACTACAAACAAACAAACAAACAAACAAACAACAACAAAACTCCATGGTACTGGTGGAGTGACTGTCATTTAGATCAATGGAATATAATTGAAGACCCACAAATCAACCCACACACCTATGGCCACTTGATCTTTGACAAAGAAGCTAAAACCATCCAGTGGGAAAACAATAAGATTTCCAACAAATCGTGCTGGCTTAACTGGCAGTCATATTGTAGAAGAGTGAGAATTGATCCATACTTTTCTCCTTGTACAAAGCTCAAATCTAAGTGAATCAAGGAATTCAACATAAAACCAGAGACACTGAAACTCATAGAGTTGAAAGTGGGGAAAAGCCATGAAAATATGGGCACAGGAGAAAAATTTCTGAAGAGAACAGCCATTACTTGTGCTGTAAGATCAAGAATTGACAAATAGGACCTCATTAAATTGGAAAGATTCTGTAAGTCAAAAGACACTGTCAATAAGACAAAAAGGCCGCCAAAATATTGGGAAAATATCTTTACCAATCCTAATTTTGATAGGGTGTGGGGAGCCGCACTCACATTTGCCATTATAAGATGGCACTGACAGCTGTGTTCTAAGTAGTAAATAATCTGCACATGTGCAGGGGCAGTTTTCCTGCCATGTGCTCTGCCTTTCTCGTGATGACAACTGGGCCGATGGGCTGCAGCCAATCAGGGAGTGACACGTCCTAGGCGGAGGATAATTCTCCTTAAAAGGGACGGGGTTCTGGCACTCCCTCTCTTCGTGTCTTCGTCTCTTTGTCTCTTCGTCTCTTTGTCTCTTTCTCTTTGTCTTTTCCTCTGCTCTCTTCCTCTGCTCTCTGCCTCTCTTCCTCTCTGCCTCTCTCTGCCGCGCTCTTCCTCTCTTGCTCCTGAGTAAGCAATAAAGCTTTGCCGCAGAAGATTCTGGTTTGTTGCGTCTTTCCTGGCCGGTTGCAAACGCGAGTAAGAATAGGGGACTAATATCCAACATATACAAAGAATTCAAGAAGCTGGTATACAGAAAATCAAGTAATACTATTTTAAAAAGGGGGAACAAAAAATTCTCAACTGAGGAGTACCAAATGGCTGAGAAGATCTTTACCAACATATACAAGGAATTCAAAACGCTGGAATCCAGAAAATCAAATAACCCTATTAAAACAGGGAGGGGGAGGTACAAAAAATTCTTAACTGAGAAATATCAAATGGTTTAAAAGCACCTGAAAAAATGTTCAACCTTATTAGTCATCAGAGAAATTGAAGTCAAAACAACCCTGAGATTCCATCTCATACCAGTAAGAATGCCTAAGATCAAAAATTCAGGTGACAGCAGATGCTGGCAAGGATGTGAAGAAAGAGGACCACTCCTCCATTGCTGGTGGGATTGCAAGCTTGTACAATCACTCTGCAAATCAGTCTGGCTTTTCCTCAGAAAATTGGACATATTACTACCAGAGGATCCAGAAATACCTCTCCTGTGCATATACTCAGAAGATGTTCCAACTGGTAATAATAACACATGCTCTACCATGTTCTTAGCTGCCTTATTTATAATAGCCAGAAGCAGGAAAGAACCCAGATGTCTCTCAACAGAGGAATGAATACAGAAAATGTGGTAAATTTACACAATGTAGTACTACTCAGCTATTAAAAACAATGGATTTATGAAATTTTTAGGCAAATTGATGGAATTGGATGATATCATCCTGAGTGAGGTAATGCAATCACAAAACTCAAGTAATATACATTCACTGATAAGTGAGTATTAGCCCAGAAATTTAGAATATCCAAGATACAATTTGCAAAACACATGAAACTCAAGAAAAAGGAAGGTCTAAGTGTGGATACTTAGTCCCTCCTTAGAATGGGGAACAAAATACCCATGGAAGGAGTTGCAGAGACAAGTTTGGAGCTGAGACAGAAGGAAGGACTATCCAGAGACTGCTCCACCTGGATATCCATACTATAATCAGCCGCCAAATGCAGACACTATTTCATATGCCAGCAAGATTTTGCTGACATGACCCTTATTTTGCTGTTTCCTGGCAAATACAGAAGTGAATGCTCACAGTCATCTATTGGATGGAACACAGGGCCCCCAGGGGAGGAGCTAGAGAAAGTACCCAAGGATCTGAAGGGGTTTGTAACCCTATAGGAGTAATAGCAACATGAACTTACCAGTACTCCCTGGGATCATGTCTCTAGCTACATATGTAGTTAGAGATGGACTAGTCGGCTATCATTGGGAGGAAAGGCCCTTGGTCTTGCAAAGATTATATGCCCCAGTACAGGGGAATGCCATGGCCAGGAAGCGTGAGGGGTGGGTTGGGAAGCAAGGCAGGGGGAGGGTATAGGGGACTTTCAGGATAGCAATTGAAATGTAAATGAAGAAAATATGTAATAAAATTGTAAAATAAACAAAATAAGCATATAGTGAATTAAATTATTCAGGCAAATGAATGGAACTAAAAATATATTATCCTAAGTGATGTAACACAGACCCCCCCAAAAATGAATGATGTGTATTAATTAATACATGTATATTAGCCAAAATGTGCAGAATGCACATGATACATCACACAAATTCTATGAAGTTAAAATAGAAAGAAAGGCCCAAGAGAAGATGGGCCTCCATCCTCTCTTAGAAAGGGGAACAATATAATCAAGGGAGAAAGAAGAAAGGACCTTGGTAGTTCAGTAGAGGGGTAGGGTAAAGTGGGGCAGGATCAGGTATGGAGGGAGACAGCAGAGAATTCCAGGGGTGCCTAAGAGAATGGATAGAAATATACAGCTGCTGGGGGCAGGGCTGGTGGGACATCTAGAAAGTCAGAGTCCTGGGATTTTAGAGGTTTCCAGGACTCAGTGTGGATGAACTTAGTTGAAATGTCCAATTGTGGGGAGATGGAACCTGAAGAGACCACCTCCAGTAGTCAGATACAGACTTCAGTAGATTGATGGGGACATCAACCTACATTCAAAATTTTTGATGCAAAATTATTCCTATGTAAAACTAGTGCAGGGACAAAAATGTAGCAAACACTGAAGGAATATCCATCCCTTTAGAGGCCCAACTTTGGATCCATCCCATCACACAAACCCTATGCAGGTACAAAACTCTGACATTATTACTGATACTATGTTGTGCTTGCAGTACAGGAGCCTAGTATGCCTGTTTTTTGAGAGGCTCTACCAACAGCTGATTGAGATAGATGCAGATACTTAGAGCCAACCATTGGACTGATGCTGGGAAACCCTATGGAAGAGTTAGAGGAAGGATTGAAGGAACTGATGGGGATGGCAACCTCAAAGGAAGAGCAACAGTGTTAACTATCATGGAACTGTAGGAGCTCCCAAACACTTAAGGCACCAACCAAAGATCTTACACATGCTGGGTAAAGGAACAGTCATATATGTAGCAGAGATTTGCCTTGTCTGGCCTCAGTAGGCAAAAATGCACCTAATTTTGTAGAGACTTGATTTCCCGGGAAGGGAAAAACTTAGGGGGAAAAATCTTGTCATATGGAAAGAGGAGGGGTATGGAGAAAGAACTCTGGGTTGGGGAATTGGGAGGTGGACAACATTTGAGATGTAAATAAATGAAATAATCAACTAATTTAAAGAAGAAATAATTTTCATTTCATCTTCCCATGTATGGCTGTAAGCTACGTGCTAAGTTTGCTAAATATCACATTTAACATTTTTTGAGGAAATGTCTTAAATAATTATTTATAGTCTTAGATTCCTTATCTAGCTGAGCATGCCCTCATCTTAATTATTTTCCTTCCCCTAGCTCCCTAAATGAGTCAACCATACTTCTTTCCACTCTGAATATGTCAATGCTTCATTTTATTACCTTTTGCCCTTTACCCTCATTCTATTTTATGTTGTGTATGTTATTTTCTCACAAGGTGACTCCAAGGGCAACACTTTTTTTTATGTTGTATAAATGACTTGCACCTGACTTAATTTCTGATCTGTTGGAATGTGTAAATTGGAGTCTGAAAATGCATGTCTTAAGAGAGGGTAAGGTTTCTTAAGGAGTTCTCAGCTTTTGAAGCAGCTGTATTGTATTTTCATCTCCTTTATATGCTCTGCATCCCCTGCTCACCAAGGCTCTATCAGGCAGTCTAAATATCTGCTTCCATTATGACAAATATTTTCAGAAGAGAACTTTGAGAAACCCCATTGTCACAGTCATTCTGACAGAAGAGAAAGATTTTTCTGCAAATTAAAAATCTTCTCTTTCTGTATTTTTTTTTCAGTTTTGAGACTTGTTTATCTACCACCCAATGCTGTCTGTATCATACTCATAACTTATCATATCCTTGGGGTATGAACTCAGCAAGAAAGAGTTTCATCTCATATTTGCCTTACATTCCCCTCTCCACAGTGCTCACATTCATATGCTATATTGACATCTGAGCTCTGAGTTGAGCACAGCGTCATCACGCTTGCTGCAGCAGGTCAAATAACAGAGTGAAGAGGCTCTCGAGCTTCTCCTAGGTCTGTGGTATAAGAAGCAATGTTCTTCACTAATACGGAAGAACCAAAGAATCATCTGACACTGTGATACCTTTGTTTGTCAGTTCATCTATAATCTGATTATCCTGGGACCACTGAGTTCCGAGATAATATTTTTCTTTCATGGTTCATTACCCCATACAATCATTGCTGATGCAGAAGATCAGGCAAGGAATATGATCTGAATGTCATTTGACAGATTATCCCACCCTGTTTCAGCACTCACCAAGCCAATATCTAGGAGAGATTCTACCATCAATTCTAATTCCAACAGCATACAGTATGAGAAATTCAGTCTGGTTCTTCCCTCTGATGATTCTCTCTAATTTTTACAGTTATAAGCCAGTTTTAAGTACCTACCAATGAACACTCAGGCCATTCTCACTTTTAATTAATTTTCAGGAGATACCTGCAAATGGCCTGACATCAAAGAGAAGGAGATCCCAAGAACAAAGACCTTTTGTGTCCCCTTTAAAATGCTTACATCTAGGGAAATCTATAAAGCATTTCACAACTAGAACAGATTTTGCCAAGTCCGAGCATGACTCTCCAGAATACACACTCATGAAAGCATCTGGACAAGTATATTATCCCTGCCAGTCTTCCAGGGTTACCTCAGTGGTTTAGCAATTCCTGTAAAAATTTTTGCTCCTTCAAATCTTCGTAGGCAGAGTTCAAGACTCAGTAAACTACAGTGGTTGAGAAGAGGTTTAGGAATTTTTACCAACTTGTGCCTAGATGTCTGACTACAATTTCTGATGTTATTCCCACTTGTACTAAATTTAACATCATGGAATTCTTCAGAGAATATTGAATGATAGAATCAGTTGATATCAATACAAATTATGTATTATCCAAGAAAAGATCAAACAGGGAAAATATATGTATAACAAACTAACAAACAAACAGCATGAGAGAAAAACAGCCATCATTCCTTGTACCCTAAGAAGAGTCATGCAAACAGAATACCTTGTGTTCAAAATTAAGCATGAAAATAATGTTGGCTACATAACAATAACAATTGCATTAAAGGGCTAATTATAAGAATTGTCCTAGAATTAATGAGATATATCCAGAGAATTAAATTAATTGAGAATACATAATATCAATAAAATATTTTCACTGAGAAAATGAGGCATAACAAGAATCATTATTTGAGATTAAATCCCCTGTATTAAATTTGATCAGAGAACAGCGTAAAAGGCGATGGTAAAATAGTGCATGAATGAAAAACACGAAATACCTTTTTAAAAGTTGTATAGACCAGTCTGAACACTTGATTAATTGTGGCCAAATAACTCTGGTGACAATGAATAAAACTGTTTAATGGAAGCAGTAACACTGACTCAGTCTGATGGATTATCCTTGGAGTAGGAGGAATTCTATGAGTATTCTGACAATATGAAACCCATGTTGCATATAAATAGTAGGTTTTCACATTATTCCACAGTGAATCTTCCATTATAGTTTTACTAGATACTTTAACTTTAATAATTTTAACAATGTTTGTAATAATGAGACATGTTTAGGCCATAGGAACTTAATCTACAATTCATCTATGCCTAGAATTAGATCTTCTGATACTGGGAAAGCTTTTCTGGGAGTGAGTGGATTGAGGGTTAATCTTCTGTTGTACATGTCAAATTTTATTTTAATGTATTAGAGGCTGGGTAAAAATCACACATGTATAAACAAATCTATATTTAAATATCACATTCAAAAGGCACATATATTATGCTTTATGGAGATATGGCTATAGTAATAATCAGGGATATTTGGGGCTTGTTGAATCTTATAATATACATATTGACACATAATCTCCAATGTAAACTCTGCTTTCACTCCTCAAAGGACTTGATTATCACCATATTTCATTGTCAAAAAGACTTACATTAAAATAATGAAGAAAATTTAATTCCATTACCTGGGCTATAGAATATGGACATATTTCTGTTTTATGATAATTTCATATTTCAGTACTACATTTCCATAATTGCTATCCCTTCCTCTTACTCCTCTAACTCTGTCCATCTTCTCAACCCCCCCCAATTCATGACATGATCTTTAATTATTATTGTACACACATAATTGCACATTTATAAATATGACTGCTGAATCCATTTAATATTCTTATACATTTTAGGGGTGGCCACTTAAAATTTGGTATATCAGGGGATCATCCTTAGAAAAGACTAATTTTCCCTCTGTCAGCCATCATTAATTTACTCTACTTCCTTATATAGGAGTATGACCTTGTGTCATTTTCCTCAACTATGTAGCATGTGAAATGGTATCCTGCTGGTTGGTTTTAATCAACCATTGTTGAGATTTGAAAGGTGCAGATCTCAGTCCACACTTAAAAAATGGTATTTTTAAGATGATATATTCTTTTTCTTTCTTTTTCTGCTCATCTTCCATGATATTTTCTGACCTTAGGTGTAGGGGTTATGTTGTAGAAGTATAAATTTGAGTTGAGCATCCCAAGGCCACCTGTTCCTGGACCTTACCAGGACAACTCTTCTATTTTGTCCCTCACTGCTACCAAAAGTCATTTCTTTGATGAAGCTCAAAAGCTACACTGTCGGTGAGTATAAGCATAAGTATTTGTAATGTAATTAGAAATTATACTCGTTTAACAAGGTGGCAGTAGTACGATGTTCTCTAGGGAGAATAATGACTGCTTTTCTTCCTTAGCATCTTGCACAGCATTTTTTTCATCCCATGAAAGCAAGTTTTCAGACAGAAGGATTTCAAGACGGCTCAAGCTTGATTCCTCCATATCCTGTATTTTAAGTGTGTTGGATTATATGCAATAGTGCCTTACATTCATATTTCAGAAGGCAACCAAAGAAAATGGCAAGAACTTATGTTGATATGGAGGTTTCTTGAACTAAGAACTCTAAGGAAATTTTAACATGTCTGGCACATGTTAAAATAATAAAATATTTTTCAGGTACTCTATGGTTCTTGTGGGAAGCATTATCATTCAGATTTTATAACTTCATATGAAATATGCATATATGCAAATATGTAAATGTAAACATAAGATGTATGCATATGCATATATATGCATATGCACATATATGCATATGTATGTAATGTACATGTATAGGAAAGTACTTTCTGAATAGGACTCCTTTCTCACAGGAATTAAGACTAATACTTACCTGTAATGAGACAGTGTTCCTTTATCAACTTTCCTATGTTTATCTTACTCCTTCTAGATAGTACATTCTGATATTCTCCTTCACACTCAATCCTGATGTTTTAAAGTACCAAAGGAAAATAATGGAGCAAAGTCACCTAGTTTGTGGCTGAAAGATATCAGCTCCTTTTAATAAGGGGAATGGCCATGCATGTCTCAAAACAGATTTGGAGACATTATAAAGACTGCTCCAAAATACTAGAGGTCCTGTTCACAACAGCTTTGCTGGCCCTAATCACAGCTCAGAGCTTAGATGAAGGTAGGAACCAATATAGGTTGCATCTTGTACATTCAAGAGAAGGAAAGAAGGAAGGAAGGTCCAGGAGGGAAGGGAGAAAAAGGGGAAAAAAGAGGGGAGGCAAGTAGGTTACCAAATGATTAGAATGGCAGGAATAATGATTTTCTATAATTATGTCCTCATAATACTACACGAAATTTTTCTTTAAGATTTAATCTGAAAGACATAAAATGTTGAGTAGAGGGACAAAATGAACAGTGTTGTGTTTAGGAAAGTATTCTCAATGGTGAAAAGAGGCATGAAATTAGCACATTTTCATAATAAGAGTAAATACTGGGAAAAGCCAGCTTTGCTGCACAGTAGATACCAAACACATGATACAGATAACACATTAGGATTAATTCAAAAGCAAAGAATTACAGAATAAATTTAATAGTCCAGGCGCTGATATAGAAGTATCAGAGCAAAATCTGTATATTTTGCTCAACCCGCATTCAAAATTTCAATATGTTTCAAGCAGCAAATATGACATTTTATGATGTGTACAGTGGGATCTTTCTTCTTGAATGTGCTGAGAATTAAAAAATAAACAAACTGGTGAGACACATTCTAAACATGAAATTGTAATATGCACTATGCATGATACTTAGAGAAAGAAGCTGTAAATTTTCTGGATATGCCAGGAAGATACAAAACAAAACATTTTATAATAGAGCTGGAGGGTAACTTCTTAGGGTATTCCTTCATGCTCTTGCATCCCAGATCTTTTCCAAAATTGCTTCTGAGACTGACTGACAAGTTTATCTGTGTCCCAAAGTTTGATTATGGAATTCACATTTTCTTGTAGGACATCTGTAAAGCTGTAAAAGACTTTGATCTGAATTTTCTCTTCACCCTGTGTTTTATTTGTACAGGCCATAAATGATGAGCCTTATGATCTCCCAGCAGGTGAAACTCAATATATCATACTTTTATACTGTTTACCTGTCTGCACTTCAGTGTCTTCTCATCATATATACATATATACATACATATACTCAGACACACACACACACACACAGACACACACCAATATATATATATTCTGCCTTCTACATTGTTGTGGAACATGACTGAGTTCAAAAACTGAATTAAGAATACAACAACAGAAATTTGTCTGCTTTGTATTCAGAAGTATCCACTGTGAGATGAAGCAGAAATTAAATTTCCTTAATGGTGAGTCCCTCCAGTAGTGGGAGGGTCAATAGTTTACCTCTTCCTCATTATTTTTGTCTATAATTACTCAGCTTCATGAACAAGAAGGAGAAATTTTGGATTTCTCTGTTTTTCTTTATCTTTCTATTTACTATATGATTTCATTAATTTAAAATGAATTAAATTGTTCACAGGTATTTAGTTAATTTTCTGGAGACTATCTTTGATATTATTTTCTCCCAGAGTTTACATATGTAGTGTCGATTATGGCATTTAACTGATAACTCAAATTTAATCTTAATACTCAAAAACCCAAACTAAAACCCTCTACACAAATAGAGCATGCAATATCTTGAAACAAAATTGAAACTCTAGTTATGTTTGTGCACTCTATTTGTATGTATCCTCATTTTGCATGATTGCACTTCTGTATTTGGAAATACACACACACACACACACACACACACACACACACACACACACACACATACACACATGCATTTGGTGGATGGCACAGAGAGAAGTGAGCTTCCAGCCTTACTTTCTTTCCAAATCTTCTTGTTATTCAGATGTAGGGGTACACACTTTCCATAGAAATACACATACAAGCACATCAAGATGAGAAAAAAGAAAGGCAGTTGAAAAAGGTGTTCTGAGAAAAAGTTTAGTGTGATAAAGTAATGGAAAGAAAACAAAAGGAATGTCTTTCATCGATGTGCTCACATCTTGAGGACTTTCTTGTCTAAGACATCTAGGAGAGGTTAAGCCTAGCAAATGAATTTTCTGGAGATGGCTCACCATTTTGCATCTGGGTGGTGGGTGAGCTCTGAGATGCAAGGTTACCAGAGCCTTTATCCCAGGAGTGCTTCCGGCTGCTGTTATGCTTTTCTTGTCACTATTGTGCAACCTAATAATTCCTGAGCATCAGCCTGCAATATTGGTCACATTTCCTGCAGATTAACCAGAAATAGTACTCTCCTGTAGTAATAATATGTAAACCAACACATGATTTCACAGTTTCTGATAATGATTTTATAGAACTCTCAAACTGATATAAGTAAGTCTAAGGCACCCACAGAATGAAGAGAAAAATAGAGCACTGTTAACATTCTCATATTGTAGCCTAATTGCTCTAACATAAGAAAGCTGGTTTGGACCAAATTTCTGATCAAGTAAAAACATTCATTCTATCACAGGTCAAAGGGAGAAGCCACAGGTGTGTATTGCAATAAAGACAGGGAATGTGAAAATGTTGTTTTGAACTTACAATGAAATTATAGTGTGAAGACTCTTGAACTTACTATCAACATCCTCCTGAAACTTCCCTTTTATGTGACATTATATCTATGACATAATTTCCTAAGGAACTTTTTCTAAGAAGATATAAGAAGGCCAAAGATAAGGAATTAAGTGTGGCATCTAGATGTCTGCACCATTCCCCCCCAAATGTATATGTGTGGCTATTGGAGCACAACACCATCCATCAAACACACACACACACACACACACACACACACACACACACACACACACAAACACACACATGCATTTGGTGGATGGCACAGAGAGAAGTGAGCTTCCAGACTTTCTTTCTTTTTGCTATATTTTGTTTTTAATTCCTAAGACTTTTTTTTTTTGCTAAGGAAAATAATTCCGCATTTTTATCAGAAACAGATCTTGTAGTTGAATAACTTGTGTAACTGAAGATTAAATAAAATATAGTTCAACTTAGTTTAAATCAGGAAAATGGCAAACTACTTTGAAGGGATCTTCTTTATTGTAAATGTTACCACCATGAAATTATGAAAAGTACTGTCAACAGAAATTTATTTTTGAGTATTTAAAGATAGCACCTAAAAATGGGTGAGGGGTGGCATGTGCTGGCCATGGTATGTGACAGCTCTCAGGAGGCAGATACAGGCAGATCTCTGTGGGTCCACGGGCAGCATGGAATACAGAACAAATTCCAGGACAGCCAGGGTTGTCTCATGGAGAGTCCCTCCCTCAAAAACAAACATATGATTAAATAAGTGGATATATATCAATTAAGACTAACATTACATATACATAACAAACCCAAAACTTTTGATAACATTTTCCATGAGTCTACATATTAAGATTGCCATGAATCTACAGAATAACAGCCAATAGCTGGGAGTCAGAAACACGGATTTATTCACCTATGCACAAGAAACTGCAAATAAGAGGGAATAATGAATTTTCCTGTTAATAGGGGTAAACCAGTCCTCACCACAGCAAACAGAGAACTAATGGCAGTAGATTCTAAACCTCTTCTAACTCCAGTTCCATTTAGCAGAGGTACTGAGGTGAGGCCTTTGATACATGAAGACCTGAGAATGGAGTCCTATGGCATTATGAGTGGAAACAGTTCAATGACTTATTGCAACTGATCACAAATTGGGGAAGGCGAACATAGAAGAAAAAGTTTATTGACAAGTGGAGCCAGAGGCATAGTCAGGACATTTGAGTGGAAACTTAGTTCTAGTTTTCAGTGACACTTTTGAGAGCCATTATTTCATCGTTTAATTTGAGAATATTAGCAGTCATGTGATCTCAGACTTGGGACAAGGTGCCCTTCACTCTGTCTTGGATCCCTGTATCTTCTGATGTCTGATGTCATGAAATATCAGTCTTAACCATAGCACATTGTCTTATTGCTCATTACAATTACCATTGTCAGAAGGGATTCTCTGTCTATCTATCTTAAACCTAATTGTAGAACTGATGCCCAAACTTTGAGGAATTAAAGTTTCTGTTCTCAGTTCTACATTAAAATTGTCAACTAGTATTAGCCATTTTATATTAAAAACTCTACATTAATGTATGTAGAATTGAGCTAGGAGGCTTAAAAATTATTTCCAAGTTCTTACTGATACTTTCCTATAGATCATTTAAACAAATTAATATCCTCAATAATACATGACGTCTTCCAGTTCCATCACAAGTCATCTTAAGAACAACTGTCTTCACAAAGTTTTTTTAAAAAATGGTGCTTTTCAGTCTTCTGTGATTAACCTGCTCTGTCTACTTTCCTCAAAGAAGCAGAAAGCTTTGACTTTCCACACTACTTCTATTTGCTAATTGTAAATTAGTTTCCAATAACTTTGCAAAATATTTATGAGCATTATCTGAAAATCTTCAATCCCCTTTGGCCTAGTAAATTTATGTCTAAACAGCCTTCTTCTTCTTAGGATACAGGATTGGAAAGATTTATCATGTTCACCTGGTTACAAATGCATGCTCAGCTTCAGGATAGGAAACTGAATATTGAACATGAGATTGCCCTTGGCAATCCTTATTCTGTAGTGTGAATTGCATTTGACCTGATCTTGATGCTGGGAAGACAGATAATTCTCACCTTCCTAGTTACCTCTTCTGTGTATATTTGCTTCCAGTTTGTTCTCTGATAGAATTCTATGCTCTCTACCTCTAGCAGTTCTTTATAAATATTCTTAATTTTCAGTTAAATACATACTGATAACTCCTTAAAGTACTATGAGTTAGTTTATTTATGAGTTGCATTTACTTTAATGTTTTTTTCATATGCCATGGCACCTGTGTGAATGTCAAAGAACAACTGGAAGATAGTTTTCTCCTTTAACGTGATGTACCTTTGGGATTGAAGGCTTAACTCTATGGAGCTGCATTTCATTTGTTTGGACTTACATGCTGAAGTAGATTCTTTCAATCAACAAGGCAGGATGGGTTGAGGAGACAGAGTAGTGGTTTCAATCAGAGTCTGTGCAAGAAAGTCTCATCAGGCATTCCTAAGGATTTTCTTTTCCTTTTTTTTTCTGTTGAGAAAAGTTTCTCTGGGTGTGGAAAGCTCTTCTGGGAATTGGTAAAGTCAAGTAGACAGCCCTTATTTGATCTTTCATAGTGAGAAGGCTGAAAAGATGGCCAGAATATCTTACAAAATTGTACAAGGGAATGGCTGTGCTGAAGCTAGAATGAGAGAAGGAGCTATGCTGGGCTGTCACCCACTTGTTATCCATGCCAAGTCTTTGTATGGTATCAGAGCCTGCATTCCAGAGCAGTTTGTGTCACATTCTTAGTTTATTGTCTATTCTGTTTTGGCCAACTTAGTTTGATTTCAGTCCTCTTCATCCTAACAAAAGACCTGTGTCACAGTCTTGCTTCTAGTTCCCATAGCTCAGCAGAGTGAGCCTTTTCAGCACTGTGGGGCTGGGGCAAGGGAATAATATGGTAAATGCTGGGAGATATATTTCCTTCTAAGGATCCACTATGTTCCTGATTCAAAATAGGATTAAATTAATAGTGACAAATATTTTTATGTCCCAGTTAGATGGACAGTATAGAAATTAGAGGGGAGTGAAAGGGGATGAATTTGACCATGACACATTATATATACATATGAATTTCTCACACAACAAAAAATAAATTTTGAAAAAAAATGGCATAAAATAGTATACAGTGGTAACAATATAAAACTGATGTGGTGTGTAATTTAACGTTGGGACCAGCACATTTTTTTTCATTCCCATCTGAGTCTGTGATACCTTTGTTTGTCAGTTCTTTTATAATCCGATTTCACTGGGCCCATTGATTTCTCAGAAGATGTTTTTCTTTCATGGCTTATTTCCCTATTCGCTCATTGCTGATACTTTAAAAGGTCAGACAAACAATAATAATCTTTGTGTCATTTGACATATTATCCTTCTCTGTTTCAGGAAACACCAAGACAATATCCAGAGGAGCTTCTACCAGCACCTCTAAACCCACCAGCACACAGTGTGAGAAATGCAGCCTGTTTCTTCCATCTGATGTTTGCCTCTAACTTCTCCAGTTAAAGGCCAGTCCAAAATACCTAATAAAGAAACCCCAGGCCAATCTCCCTTTATGTTTATTATCATGAGAATCTTGAGAATGTAGTGGCATCAAATAGATGGAGCTTCCCATAATAAACACCTTCACTGTCTCCTTTAAAGCCTTTTCATCTAGGGAGAACTGTAAAGCCTTTTCACAACTGAAACAGATTTTTCAAGTCCCAGCATCTTCGCTTCAGAATACATAGTCATTATAGCATCATTAAAAATATATTATCACTATCAGTCCTCAATTTCTACATTATAAGACACTAACATATTTTTTGAGGCACTGCTGTGAAAATATTTTACCTTTGTACTTTAGGCAGAGTTCAATACTTAGTGATCTACAGAGGTTGAGTTGGACTTCTTAGGGATTTCACCTACAAGTCCAATGATGCCTTACCCCCATTCCTGAAATTATTCCCACATTATACTAAATTTACCATCATGCAGTTCTTCAGAGGATATTGAATTATAGCATCAATTGATGTCAATACTAATGCTGGATTATCCATGAAGAGATCGAACAGGGAAAGGTTAGGTAGAACAAACAAACAACATGAGTGAAAACAGCCATCATACCATATATTGCAAGAAGATTCACTGCAAATGGAATCTTGTGTTAAAAATTAAGCATGGAAATAAAGTTGGACACATAACACCAACAATTTCATTAGAGGGCTAAATGCAAGAATTGTCCCGGAATCAATGGGGTATATAGAGAGCATTAAATTAATTGAAAATTGATAATATCAGTAAAATATTTTCACTAGGAAAATGACACATAACAAGAGTAATTATTTGAGATTTAATCCCCTGTATTAAAACTCTATCAGAGAGCAGCATAAATGTTGGTGATAAAACAGTGCATGAATGAAAAAGAAAAAATACCCATTTAAAACAGTATAGACCAGCCTAAAAAATTAATTCAGCTTATTCATGTAGAGTGACAGTGAATAAAATTATTTCTAGGAAGAAAGACCACCCACACAACCTTACAGAACATTTTCAAGAAGAAAAGAATTCCATAAATCTCATATACTATTAAACTCATGTTAATTATGGAAAATATATATTCATATTCTCCTACAGTTGAAATTTCTTTGGAGTTTTACAAGACACATTTAACAACCTAAAGGATTTTAGTATGAACCAAACCATTTTAGGCAATATCAACTCTCTCTACAAGGCATTATGCTTAGAATTGGGAAGATTGGGAAAGGGTTTGGGGACCTGATCAGACTAAGGGGCAATCTGCTGTTACTAATGTTGATGTAACATCATAATGCTTTACGTGCTTCAGATGGACTCTGACCAATTTCATCACACAATAGTTAATGACCACACACAAAGAGCATACATACTATGCTCACTGTTCATTGAAGCTTTTCATCTTTATTGATACATATAGCCACATTTACACAACACCTCTACTCTTCAATATACTTCACCAACACAGAGTATTATAAATCCTTGTCAACTCTATTGACATTGGAATAAAAAAAAGGAAATTCAATACCATTACCTGGGCTATTGAATATGGACAATTTATATTTTTTTAATATTTCTTTGAGAATTCCATATATGGGTAATACCTTAATTTCAATCTGTTCCTTTGTATCTATTCTCCAATTCACTCTACTTCATGATATTTTCTTTAGTTATTACTGTTACACACATACTTATACATGTTTATGAATATTACTGGAGAAGTTCTTTTGAGGTTGCTTATATATGTTTAGGACAGACCACTTGAAATAGGGTATATATTTCAGAGAATCATCCTAGGAGGAGAATGGCTTTACTTCTGTCAGCAGTCATTAATTTATTCTAGCTCTTCATCCAGGTCAACTATAAAAATGTTAAAGGGTGTTGTCATTGTGGTAACTGTGTTTAGGCAACTGTTTGTTGAGATTTGAAAGGTACAACTAACAGTTCATCTTTCCAAATTCTTTCTAACAATGCTGTTCATTGCTAATAATCTTTATCGCTAAGATTTTTCCAAGAGTGGTGGTTGAATCATTACTCTGCTCCAGCAGCAATGCTTGAAAAAGATCAAGCCGTAAGCCCTATTACTGTGAGTACCAATAATATTGCTCAGTGAGGGTCAGGAAGTCCTTTATGAGTTGTCATATAATTCTTAGCTTAAAAGGGGATTTGAAGGGAACAAGCAGACCAAAACTCTATAACAACATGAAGTCATCAGGACACATAGTCCCTTGGGCTCTCCCTCTCCTACACATATCCATCCTGATTTTGCTAAACAAGGAACAGCATTCCCTGAGTTCTAAAGTCATTGGTCATTCCTCCTGCATGGCCTTCTTAGTGTTTCTGTTTTCAACTACACAGGTTCATGAACAAGATAGGCAAATACTTTATTTCTCCCCTATTTTTGTCTTTTGTTTCACTATGCCGTTGTATTTGATTTAAATGAAAGTAATTGTCTCTTGGTATTAAGTGAATTTAGAAAATATTATTAGTGATATTTTCTTCTATCAGTATTTTAATGTTTATATCTAAGTACGATATTTAACAGATGATGCAAAATTCATCTTAGGATTCAAAAACCCAGACTAGAATCCCCGTTCATCAGGTAGAGAGATAGTATAGTGTCCTGAAGCACAATTAGAAAGTCTAATAACGATGTTTATGTATTCTTCTTTAGCACTACTGTCTTTTGACCCATCTCATGTGAGAAATCAGGGTCCCCAATCTTTCCTGTTTAGCAAATGTTGGGGATCATACCTGTGCCAAGAACACACATGTACAACTTTCTGAATTATTGGTATATGAAATATGAAAGTCAAAAATGGGAGCTGGGAGTTGGCAGGTAGAAGGTAGGTTCTGAGAGAGAGAGAGAAATGTGAAATCAGTTCAGGGAAAGAAAAAAAAATAGGTAAGTATTTTATCATTGTGATCATATCTTCTGGCTCTGAGGAGCAAAGCCAGAGCTCAAACTCAGAGCTCTTTGCTGATGTTAGAAATAAACTAGAAAATTAATACAGCAACCACCACCAGAAGAAGTGCAAGCATCATCTGCCTCTTCTCATGAAAACAAACAAGGAATAGAACAGCAAGGAGGCCAGCATCAGGACTTTTCTTTTTATGAGAGATAGCAAGGAGTTGTAGGCAACAAATGCCTAGCTCCTCATCATTATGGCCGTGGAAATCTAGGGTCACCTTCTAGCAGAAGTTGTAAGGCACTGAGCTAGCTGCTTTTTTGTTTGAAAGGGGTCCATTATATGCTTATGGGTGATGATTTTTCAGCTAATGATACCAGTTATTTGGATGTCAATGACAGGTGTGAGTCAAATTAGTTGAACATGAAGGTCTTCTTCTTTTTTTTTTCTGTATTTCCCAAGCCATAGTATAAAAATTAATTAAGTGGAAGCATATGGTTGTGACAGTGCACCCCACCAATATAAAATCTTTGCATTTACATAATAGAGGAAAGTATAATACTGGAGAAGGATACATAAGTGCTGAGAAAAAAAGGTGTATTCTTTCTATTTAGTTAAATATTCTATAGATATCTGTTAGGTCCATTTGTTTAATAATGTCTGTTAGTTTCCCTATTTCTCTGTTTAACTTTCTTCTAGATGACCTGACAATTGGTAAAATCGGGGTTTTGAATTCTACCTGACTTTTCACATTGAGAAGATTGACAAGATAGCTGGAATAATCTCCAAAAGGGGGGAAGCGTTTGACTTTGCTGAAGCCAAAACAAGAGATAGAGTTATGCTGCTATGTCCCCAACTTGTTAAAGATGCTGAGTCTTTATCCAATATCAAAGCTACAATCCTGTGCAGTTTGTATCATCTTCCCTTTTTTTGTGATATAATAAGCTTAGGGGGAATTTAGATACCTTCATTCACACAAAGAGACTTGTTCCCAGAACCTTGCTTCTTATCCCCATGTCTTAGCAACATGATCCTTCAGAGCACTGTAGTAATGGGAAAGGGAATACTATTCTGGCCACTGTGAGACATAGTTTTTCTTAGAGACCAAACAGCTGCAGAAACTCTAAAGCCAAAGCCATGTGGCTAGAGTTGGATGTTTGATAGGACTGAAAGCTGGACCCTTGTTCTTTTACATCACCACCAGCTTTCTGGTTTTGATAATTTCCCTTACTTTCTTTGCTTGGTTGTCATGTAACTTGCTCTGTAGATTGACTTTGAAGTCATAGGTCTGCATGTCTCTGTCTCCTGGGTGTTGGGATTAAAGTTACCAATATGCCTGAACTTAAACTTTTACCTGGAACCTGCTCTGCACAAGACTGATTTTGAACTCATAGACCTACTTGTCTGTCTCCTGAGATTAAAGGCATGTACCAATATCCCTGGACCTAAGATGTTCATTAATTCCTTTTTATAATATCTTTATAAGTTCTGAATTAAAGTTTATCCCAGTTGTCTGGTTGAGAATAGAGAATAAACATCACAATCCATCTGTTGTCAATTTGACACACAATCATATTTCCATATGTACAAATGCAAACAACAACCAGACCATAATAATGCCTAAATTATATAACTATTCCTTGCTCAACTGTGAACCCATGAACAGTAAATTTACCAGTGTAGGTTCTTACCAACAAAGTTACCACTCCATTCCATTTAATATTTTTGAACAAATGTTTTAGCTCCAGTCTACTTTCTGGTGCCATTTTAATACTTAAAAAATTAATTTTATACTTTTTTGGTAAGCTTTAAAAGCTTCATCAAAACACTCTTTTTTCCTTTTTAATATATATTTTTATTAGATATTTTATTTACATTTCAAATGTTAGTCCCTTTTCCACTTCCCCTCCAAAAATTCCCCCCCTACCCCTCCCCCTGGTCCCCAGCCCATCCACTCCCATTCCCAGTCCTGTCATTCCCCTATATTGGGGCATAGAACTTTTAAAGGACCTAGGGCCTCTCCTCCCATTGATGACCGACTGGTTCATCCTCAGCTACATATACAGCTAGAGCCACAAGTCCCACCATGTGTTTTCTTTGATTGGTGGTTTAGTTCCAAAGAGCTCTGGGGTACTGGCTAATTCATATTGATGTTCCTCGTATGGGGCTTCAGAACCCTTTAGCTCCTTGGGTACTTTTTCTTGCTCCTTCACTGGGACCTTGTGCTCTGTACAATAGATGATTGTGCACATCAACTTCTGTACTTGCCAGGCACTGGCAAACCCCTCAGGAGACAACTATATCAGGATCCTGTCAGCAAACTTTTGTTGGCATCTGCCGTAGTGGCTGGGTCTGGTGGTTGTTTCTGTGATGGATCCCGAAGTGGGGCAGTCTCTGGATGGTCATACCTTCAGTCTCTGCTCTTAACTTTGTCTCTGTAACTCCTTCCATGGACATTTTGTTCCCCCTTCTAAGAAGGATTCTGAGCTTCTGGGCTAATGTCCACTTATTAGATAGTGCATATCATGTTTGTTCTTTTGTGATTGGGTTACCTCACAGGATGATATCCTCTAGATCCATCCATTTTTCTAAGAATTTCATACTCATCAAAGGTAAAATTTACCAAGATGAATTCTCAACTCTGAACATCTATGCTCCAAATGCAAGGGCATCCACATCCATGAAAAAAAGCAAAGCAAAACAAAACAAAACAAAACACCAAAAAGCAAAAAGCAAAAACAAACAAACAAACAAACAAACAAACAAAAAAACTTTGCTAAAACTTAAAGCACACATTACACCTCACACAAAAATAGTGGGAGATTTCAAAACACTCTTTACAAGAGAGAACCACAGATTAGATTTTGAACTAGGTTGTTTAGAGATTTTCTTTGGCAATGCAATTAATCTAAATCTATTCATTTGATCCTCAGACAAACTCTTTGAAAAGGGCAAACCCCAAAATCTCTAGGCTCCATACTAAAATTTTTCATCTCAAAAACCCCTTGAATCAGGTTCCTACAGTTCAAATCACTCTCAGCATTACTGTCTTCCATGTCTGTCCTAGGATGGCCCATTAAGTACAGTTTAAAGCATCCTGTTACTTTCCTAATACAAAGTTCCAAAATCCACATTCCTCTAAACAAAAAATATGGCAAGGACAATCACAGCAATACTCTGGTCCCTCGTACCAAATTTTGTCTTTGTTCGGGTTTTATTGCTGTGAAGAGACATCAGGACCGGGACAACTTTTATAAAAGAAAACATTTGGTTGTGGTTAGTGGCACAAGCCTTGCATGAAATGTTATGGCAATTAAGTGAGTTTTCTGGAGATAGCCCACAAATTTGCATGGCTTACATGGGTGCACACTGAGAGGCATGGACCCCAGAGACTTCATCCAGGGTTGCTTTTTACTGCTGATATGGCTTTTCTGCCACTATTACATAGCCTAAAGGTTCCGGGTCATCAGTCCATTCTATTAAGCAAATTTATAGCACTTCAACAGGAAGATGAACTCTTGTGAGTTAATGAATTTTAGATAGATTAATGAATATAGAATTCCTGATCTGATTGAAATAAATTTATGAGGAAAGATTAAGGAGACAGTTTTAGTTGTTTTGACACAGAGGAGGCTCAAATCCCAGACTCTCTAACACACTGAGGATCACAGGATCACAGAATCCCAGGAGCTTGGTCACACCAGGTTCTCAACTCTCTCTGTACTTAGTTTCTGTTTCCATGATCTGTCCATTGTGAGAGTGTGATGTTGAAGTCTCCGATTATTGTGTGAGGTGAAATATGAATGAGAAGCACCACAGCACACGGGTGAGCCATATGCTTGGAATGTGCATGGCAGTTGCCATGGCAACAGATGCAGGAGGGTCCTTGTTGACTAGGGATGACTTAATGGCTGTATTTGGAGGTTGATTGTAAAGCCACTTATAATACTAGCATGCATAGTTGTAGTGTTCAGGGACATCATAGTCCTAACAAATGCAGACGGCACTGTTTTGCCTTATTCCTTCCTAAACTGTGGTCCTGGTGGTGGACCTTTTTCTCCCTCAGAACCCTGGATAGCACTTCCCAGTGGGAGGAAACTTCCCAAAGGAAGAATAATCTTTCATATTATTACCAACAAAATGTCTTCATGTTCATATGTTTTTTTTTTTTCAGCAGTAGGGTCAACAATAAGGTCAACTATAAGTTTTGGTGAGTAGCCAAGAGCAATACCAATATATTCTATCTTTAGATAGTCTCCATGATCACACTGACTCCTATGAAATTATAACAAGCTTTAGAAAACCATGGACCTGATTAATGAAGAAACAGCACAGTACATTTAACAAGAAGAATTATACCTTTGTCTCTTTAAATGAAGATCAATGACTTCAGAAGTGGTGTAAAGGCCAATTGGTTCCATTTTTTCCCCTCTGTTTTTAGTAAAAGACTGTTAAAATTTGATGTATTAATTTTTTCTTTTCTTTCCTTTTCTTTTTTTATCTTTTTTTTTTGCTTTCTTTTCTTTTCTCTTTCTTTCTTTCTTTTCTTTTCTTTTTTTTTTTTTTTTTTTTTTTTTGGTTTTCTTTAGTACAGGACCACTGTATGTCTTTTTTTCCCCCTGTGTTTTTACACTCACATTTCACAGAAAATAGAAAATAGTTGAAATAAAAGTGATTTAATATAGATTCCATATAAACGACAGTAAAATGTGCATGCCTGTATTCCTCTCTGTGCTAATAACTAGAAGAATGTTTCTCTCAGTGTTCCCATGTACAGTTAGCTTTAAACGTGTTAGGTGGTAAAGTGTGTTTTTAAGAAGAAAACAGGAAAATTTATGTTAACAGATCTCATCTTCAAATCCCATGAAGTAAGTTCTGCTTTGTAATAGATTTACTATATTTTAGTAACTCCCTATGTCTCCACCCCCCCCAACTCCCCCCCCCCTTTCAACAGCCTCCTTGAGCAGTCTAAATACACCTTGTTTGCCACAGTCTGTCTTCTGTAGAAGCAGACAACCTACTGAGCTTACTTTGAAACTCAATCCAGCTGAAACAAAGTAAAAGAATCCTGCTTGAACAAAGGATGAGCCTTTGGGTTTTACCCCTATATATTCAGAGTTAAAAAATTAAACATTGAGCCTTGATCAGAGAATTTTGTCTTAACTTGTTATTTCACTCTGCCAAAACTAATTCCATCCACAGCTGTCTTTCCAGGTGCACCTGGTTCTCCAAGGCTGTGAAGATTTGTGGTAGCTACATATGACCACTGTTGCAAAAAGTTAAGTAAATGTCAAGGTGTTCTTTTTCCAGAATTGGCCTCCTGTCCTTAAGTTTACTCATTAAGAGATAGTCTTCTGATTGTTTAGAAAGGCCTACACAATGCCTCCAGTTCTTAAGTCTGCCCCTTAACGCGGTTGAAGGTTAACCAATGATAAACTGCCAGCCCTAAACTGTGACTGAGAACTGCTCTAAAAATGTATAAAAGGTGTGTGCTTTAGCTGCTCGGGAACGCTTCTGTCCTGATTTTAGGATGACCCCAGCATGCTGGATCAATAAACCGCTTCCATTTTGCATCGATCTCCATCTCTGCATCTCTGTGAGTGGGACATCCCAGATATAAGGCTTTTTGGGTCTTACAGCCGCTGGACAGCTACATTTTTTTCCCTGCATTTTCACATACTCATGTCACAATAAAAAAATGTACTTTAAGATAAGTGCTTCAAAAATCACAGCACAATGGGCATGCTGGTGTGTTCTTCTCTATGCTAATAACCAGAAGTTTCTTTTAATGTTTCCTTGTACAATTAGCTTTAAATATCTCAGGCGGTAAAGGGTTTTTCTTTATTTGTTTGTTTTCTTATTTTTTTTTAATTTTTATTGGCTATTTTATTTATTTACATTTCTTTTTTTTCTCTTTTTTTCTTGGATATTTTCTTTATTTAAATTTCGAATGTTACCCCTTTCCTTGTTCTACCCCGTGAAACCCCCTATCCTATCCCCGTGCTTCTATGAGCGTATCCCCACACCTCCTCACCCACTCCTGCCTCCTGCCCTCAAATTCCCCTAAAGTGGGACATCTATCGGGCCTTCATCAGACCAAGGACTTCTCCCATTGAAGCATGACGAGGTCATCCTCTGCTAAATATGCAGCTAGACCCATGTGTACTTATTTGTTGATGGTTTAGTCCCAGTGAGCTCTGGGGGATCTGGTTGGGGTCTGCCTATGTCGTTCTTCCCATGGGGTCACAAACCCCTTCAACTCCTTCACTCCTTTCTCTAACTCCTAGTTGGCGACCCCATGCAGGTAGATACTTACAGCCAACCAATGATGTATTTCTAAATATTGCATTTCTCTTATTATTTTCCAAGTTCAAGAATTAACTTTAAATTTTTTCCAGTGTAATCTTGTGATTCACAAGTTGTAAACTCTGTTTCATGGTATTTTCCAAGATGTGACCGACCATAAAACCATAACATACTTTTCCACTGATCATAACAATAGCTAATGAAATAGCAAACTGGGGAAATTCCACTTTTGTAATCACTTGCTTTCTAGCAAATATCAGAGACTGACTATAAGAAGGTGTCTCCTGCTCACAGTCAGGGCAGCTTATCTCTCCTACTTCCCAGTAAACTGCAAGTTTGGATGGTCATAAAATAAAATTTTACCTTGTAACATTTTAGCATTTGTTCCTGGTTTTCTATACCACACCTATTGTAACAATTTCTCCTTTTTTCCAAATTCCTCAAATTTCCTTTATTTTACCATTTCCCTTAAATTACTACTGTGTTAATGAAAGAACAGCAAATGTTGTATTTTTAGATGTGTTTAGGCTCTAGAATCCAGAGACATAGGACCTAGGGGTAAGACAGTGGTATGCTTCCTTCTGGCAACTGTATTATGGATAAAAGGGTATGGCATAATTTAGAAGATCATTCTCAGTGGGTCTTTGGTCTTGCTACATTGTGCCCATCACTACCTACCTTCAGTATCACCCATCACAAGAAATAATAATAGTCATCAGAAAATGCATGCTGATAATCCAATTGGGATATTGAAGATTCAAAAATGCAGGTATGATCACATTGTTCTATTGATGTGTGTGTGTGTGTATGTGTGTGTGTGTGTGTGTGTGTGTGTGTATGTGTGTATATGTACATTATCAATTCAGTCTTATTCTAAAACAAAACAAAACAAAACAAAACAATAAAACAAAACTAAAAAATTCATCCAAGGACGGTGATAGTTAAAGTACAACAAAATGAATGCAGATCAACAATAACATAAATCCTAGATTCTCTGAATCCCCTATGATGTGATGGGGGACTCTTTTAAGAAAAGTGTTTTTGAAATGAGTAACATAGTCTTTTATATCTACAGTAGTACAACATTAGTGGAGAAACTGAAGATGTTTTAAAGGATGTTCAAATGATTAAAGGTAGTAAATTATGAAGGCAACAACAGTGAGAGAAATTTTAGTATGAGGTTAAGATTCTGCTTTGTGATTTCTATTCAAGCAGATCGTGCTGTAATTTTTAAAAAGTAAGTGCTGGTAGGCTTAGTCAATGTTGAGTAGAAGGAAATTGCCATATGTTTGAACCAGGAGTAGTTCAGGAGAGGCAGGAATGTGCACAAGTAGTCATATACAGACATGGATTATGAGTTCAGGAGACTGACAAAGGAGTCAGAGAATCAAAGGGGTGTATTGCTGTACTTCAGAAAGCAACCACTTCAATGGGGAATCACTGAGAAAAGGTAAATTGAGAATTAAAGGTTTGCTTTACTCAAAGTCCAGTAACATGGAGAGCTTAGTTTCCCCTTTATACCATCTGCATTCAGATTTGTATGTTTTTGTTTGATACTAGAAAGAATGTAGTGTTTCTGCTGCTGGCCTCTTTGTGAGATGGTCCTTGTTGTTTAGCATGGAGAGCAGGAGTATCAGGTTGCTGTTCATCACTTCTTTTTGGTGGTCCTGACTACAGATTACTTTTTCCCCTTGCTTCCATAAGCAGAGTGTTCAAAAGTGGTGCCTTAGACTATGGGTTGGGCTCTGGCTGTGCTTCTTTGACAGTTAAGTTCAGAACATGTGAGAAGACTGGAGGAAGACTATTTTATTTTCTTCCTTTGACTGTAAAGCTCAATCTGTTTTCTAGTGAGAACATCAGGATTTTGAATATTTTAGTTTACACTTCATATGTCTCTAAAAAAAGAAAGTAAGATAACAATAAAAATTATTACCAGCAGTTATTTGGCCAGTGGTAGTTGGACACTATTCATTTGCAATCTGTGTGTTTGTCTTAGTGCTTTAGAGTCCTGTATTTAAGTGAGACCAGGAGACTGACGGCTCCATACCTTCAGAGAGAAAACCCAGCAAAGAAGAGAAATACAGAGTGATGGAAAAAAGCCCTATCTCTGAGTATTCAGGCCACACATTCATGAGATAAATAATGGGAGAATGTAAAACAAACAAACAAACAAAACAAAACAAAAACAAACAAACAAACAAACAAACAAACAAAAAAGAAGAAGAAGAAGAAGAAGAAGAAGAAGAAGACAGACCTATATTTCTACACTCTTGTCCCTGAGCTGTTAGAGAATAGCACTGGGGAATGAGAAAGCCAAGACTGACTGCTTTTCTACCAGCAATGAAGTGCCAGTACTATATATGTACTTCATGAGTCTTTTTACAGTAGCTCTTCTGCATGGGAGGCAGAAACCCCTGTTGCCATCCAATGTAAGTCTGCCTCTCACTGCATTTGTTGGCCCTACTCTTGGTCTCCAGCCTCAAGACTGGGATGACTACCTTTTCTATAGCAGCTAACCTTCATCCACTCCAGTAAATGCATGGTGTTAAAAAGAAAGTAAACCCAAATAAATGAATGATAGAAACTAGAAAGTAGAAAGAAGTTTGTGAAGTACAACTTGGGCCTTATGTGCAACTGGGTAATAAGGGACATTGTTGATGTCCTGTAAGACATCAGAGAATGCTGCATAGTGGTTATTTACCTCCCTTCAGAAGTCACAGCTATTCTGCCCAGAAAGGATTACTCCATGAGGTCATTATCTAGGTACTAATATTGTTCTAGAATAGGTGGAAATTGTAAGGCCTTGATTGAGTTATTCCAAGTGTCATCTACCTGTTAAAATTAAATAAATGAACAAAAACCCACAATACATCTTATAGCCCTCAAAACTTCTTGCATATATTTTTCTAAGTTTTCAGCACATTTCTCATTTTTGAGGCAATTCCATAAGTTATTCTTGAAAGTTTTAGATTTATTACATAACAGAGGATGCCCTTGACACATTTGTTTCTATTCTAACTTGCTAAGGATTGGGTTTCAGAGGCATTCGAAATACACCTCTCTCCACTTTGAAAATTTCAATGTTTCATTTTATTATCTTTCACTCTTTCCCCTCATCCCATCTTTTACTTGTGTCCCTGTTTTCTCAAGAGGCTACTATAGAGCAAAACCTTTATTTTGGTAGAGTTCAATATTATACAAAGTCTTATGTACAAGAAACACAACTTGTCTGTCATTAATATGACTTGCAGTGACTAGAAGACTGATCATATCAGGAGAAATGCCTTAATTAGACCCTCATATTTCCCTGTCTGAAGAGAAGAAAAAATTTAAGTCATTCTCAGTTTCTGATGCCTCTGTATTGTACACTCATCTCTTTAACCTGCTCTGCATCCCAAAGTTAGGCATCATTCTCATTGTCTGCCCTGATGATGGCAATTTTTTTTTTCATGGCATCTCTTCATCTAGCAAACTTCTTTTCTTAGATATCCTGATAAGTTAGAGATCTCTCTCTGTAAATTAAAAACTTACCCTTTTCATTATTTATTTATTTTTATTTTTTGTTACTAGTTTTGTTTTATCTTTAAGACTAGGTTTACATGTGGAATAGCCATGGATGCCCGGCATCTTCCTTTGTAGACTAGGGTAGCCTCAAACTCATAGAAGTCCATTTGTCTCCAGAGTGCTGGGATTAAAGATATGCATCATCACACTTGACCATTTATTGTATTTTAAAGGTGTGTTTATTAAGGTCTGTATTTGCAGATTTGCACTGAGGACATAATTAATCTTACCATTTTGGATTAAACCCAGCAAGATAGTCTTTTGTTGCACTGTTACCCTCCATTCTCCACTCCACAGCCACCGCACTCATGTTCTCATACTGTCATTTGGGCTGTGAGTTGAGCTCAGGGTCATCCAGTTGCTGTGTTCAGGCAAACAACATCATGTAAGAAGCTCTGGAGCTTCTCCCACTTCTCTGCTGTAGGAAGAAAGGCAGCTTCCATATTAAGGAAGAATAAATGATTGGTCCCTTTGAACTCCAAGTGGATATTCTTACATCATACTTTCATGCTATATGGCCTGCACGTCTTATTTCTCTTTGAGATTTTACCCCAGCAGGATGGGGTGTGAAGGAGGTTGTCAGTGTCAATTCTAAAAGGTACAGTTAATGACTTGGATGGTATTTTTGAAGATGCACTCTGAAAACAATTCATAGATAGAAGGATTTTAATTCTTTGTGCATCATTTGAGTTTCCCCAAGGTTGTAAAAACTGCATAGAAGTGTGCCAAGTTTGTGTTTAGTGGTAGAAATGGGAGTATTCAGGATGTATATATAGCAGTAATGGTTCTAAAGGCTCTAATCATATGTTATGTGTCTCTGTAATTTAACTTCAAATGAATATATTCAATAATTCTGTTGCTATAGTAAAGTATTCATATAACTTAATATTAAAAATAATAGCAGAGATTTAGTAAGGAAACAAGAGCAGTACAGTGTTTGTCCTAATGTCTACCTTGTTCTATTTTTCTACTTTCAAAGCATGGTCATTTATACTGTGTGGGACAACAGAGTCCACTATAAATTCAGTGCTATCATTCCTTGAAGAACAAGGCATTGGAAACCAGGAAATCGTAGAACTGATGAAAGTTCATTATCACATCTATGTATCATTCCCAGAAAAAAAAAGCACACAAAACAAAACAAAACACAAACATTCTTGCAGTAGGCAGAAAATATTGGCTTAACAATTTCCCTATGTTTAAAATACTTGTTTGAAGGCTGCATGATGGATGCCCAGTTAAGAAACATTGCCCCTGCTATTCCTGAGAACCCTGGTTAAATTTCAAGCAGCAATATGTGCTTAACAACCATCTGCAACTAGTTCCAGAAGGATTCACTACAAGAAAACTTTGCTTTCTGTTGACATTGCGCACACACACACACACACACACACACACACACACACACACACAGAGAGAGAGAGAGAGAGAGAGAGAGAGAGAGAGAGAGAGAGAGAGAGAGAGAGGAGAGTTGAAATATTTGTTTTAAAAACACCATCAAAAACAAACACCATCATCACATGTAAAAAAACCAAAATCATATTACTAAATTTGCTAAATTGACTAAGTATTCAATGAATGACATTTCCTTACACATATTCCAAAAGAGAAAAGGAAGGAAACATTCTCAAAAACCTTATACATTATGCAAACTTTTGTGTTAAAACCAAGAAACAGTAGAAGCAAAGTAAACTCTGGAAATGACTGATTTGTTTATGTTTCTTCCCTGATAATTATTCTTTATAATATTTGCACATTTCTTTAGCTGAAAGGCATCAAGTTCCTTGGCATGATGCCTTATACATGTCATGTCAGCACTGGGGAGGCCAAAGCAATATTGTTGTCAATTTGGAGCTAGTACATGTTATACAGTGAGTTTAGACCAGAGAGTAAGAGTTTTAAAAAAAAATATCAAAGTTCATAATAAACTGAATCCAACAACCTATGGAATGGATTCCTATGATCAAAGGACAGTCATCTTAGTGATTTAAATATGCAACATATTGAAAAAAAGTCAAACAAGGTAATATAATACTTTAAAAGAAGAAAAGGCAAAGGCTTTTGGAGTCTGCATTTGGAATTCATGTGTAATTCTGATAAGTCTGACTGTATATGTTACCTGTTTATTTCTCATTTCAGCTTCATAATCTTTCTTCTTTCCATACATTTAGTATTTTAATTATTTGACAAGGGGATGGTTCATTCTATTTGGTGTTCTGTATACACTTTGTACCTTGATAGGAATCTCATTCTTTTGGGTTGGCAAGTCTTCTTCTATAAATTTGTTAAAAATATTTTCTGTGTTTTTGTTCTGCATTTGTTCTCCTTCCCATATTCCTATTATGCATAGACTTGGTCTTTTCATCTAGCCTCAGATTTCCTGTCAGAAGAAATTTACATTTAATATTTTAAATTTAACATTTTTCACTGCGGAATTAATCAATTTTCTTTATCATGTCTTCAGTGCCTGAGATTTTTGCATCTATCTGTCATATTTGGTTGGTGAGGGTCACCTTGTTATAGAGTTCCTAAAGTTTTCATCTTCAGATTTTCCTCAGTTCTGTTTTTCTTTATTGATTCTGTTTTCACTTTTAGTTCTTTAATTGTTTTACTTCTTTCTTTCAATTTTTTTGTTTTCACACATTTCTTTAAGGTATTTTTTTATATTCTGTTTATGAATTCCTATTGTATTCATGAAGGATGCTTTAAGGTCTTTCCTTGTGCCTGAGTAATGTTGGAGTACTCACGTGTTAGGCATTATTACTAATGCTAATCAGATTCCTTTCCATATGATATTGGTGAGCTGGTGTTTTCTGCAAGTCAGAAACTATTTGTGAACTTGTAAGCAGAGAGAACTAAAGATAGAGAGAGAGAGAGAGAGAGAGAGAGAGAGAGAGAGAGAGAGAGAGAGAGACCCCAGCTGGTCTCCTTGGTGGCAGGTCTTTCTGTAGACCTCTCTTCTACGCAGAGGCAATTTAGCTGTGGCTTTACCCAGGCAGTTGCCCCACACAAGCTGCTTCTAGTATGGTTTTCTCTTATCTACTTCTCATAAATTAAGAGTGTTAGGTCACAGATTGAAGCAAGGACTTCTTTTTTCAAAGTACTGTGTTCCTAGATCATGAATCAGGAGGAAGTTCCAGCAGCCAAAACAGCCCATGATTTTACTGCCCTGTAAAGAGCCTACAGCACCCTTGAAAAATCTGGAGTTAATTCTACTCCCAGCTGTTGGCATCCTCTTGGGAAAAGATGAGAGAAATGACTAGTGGCTCCTGTTGAGAATTTCATGGTATACACTTCACATAAAATTGTGTTAGTTATTTCTGCTACTGCAATGAGCAGCACTCAAGTATTCTCCTCCATGCATCTGTCAAAGTGAACAATCAATTTGCTGACAAAAAATTCATTTTAAGGGTCAAAAAATGGCATTTATCTCTAGCATAGAAGACCAAGAGCAATCATGTTTGTGCGAGGGCATCTGGTGGAGCAGGAACTTCCCACCTGGCCCTCAGAGGATAACAGAGCTAATGTCAATGGGTTGTGCACCTTATTTTGCAAAGAACCTTACCATGCACTTCCCCTTAGCCCACCCTGGCTTCTCTAATCTTTTTTTTTTTTTTTTAACTTCCTTGGGCAGTCCTTAATATTTCATCTTGGTCTTCTCCAATTCCCTCCCTAACAATTTTTCTTCAGCCAACTGTAGAAAGCCACCTTCTGGGGCAGAGTAGAGGAACATATAAAAGCCCAGAATACATTTTTGGTGTAATTTCATCCTTCTGTTAACTCATTGCCTTAACTCTACTGAAGCATGATGTTCTACAAAGGCCTGGTGATTTCTACTTTCTGTGTTCTGGCTGTGGCTTTCCCCAATTTTTTCATAAGTAAGTGTACTTTGCATCCAATGGGAAGGGAGTTCTAGTTTGTGTGTGTGTCGAGATTAGTATGGGAGATGGGTGGGCAAGTAGACTTCCTGGAGTTGGTCCACAATTTAGTACAGCTACAATGGATATACCATGGAGAGGCATAGATGCAGGAGCTTCATTTCTGGATTGTTTCACGTTACTACTGCTCTTTCTCATGTTTGTCATTGTTACATTCCTTCTGAATCTAGCATAGTGTGAACTGGCATGGGGAGAAACATACTGACTATAATCTGATGTGATTGCCTCTTGGAAGATAGCACACTCTATTGAGAAATTTTCCTGTTGACCAATATGAAGATGAACTTTCATGAAATAACATCATTTACATGTAGCAATGATTTTACAGAATTCCTGATTTGATTTAAATAGTTTTAAGAAGCTTTACGAAGTTATGATATTTGATAAAAATTTAAGATAACTTAAGTTGTTATGTCAGAAATATATAAGAAAGTTAGAATTAAGAGCAGAACGTGCCTTGTTCCCTTCCCCCAACCCCAGTTGTAGGCTAGTGATGGCTGCATAGGTTAGAGAAGAAATATAGTGAGTTTTCATGGATTACAAGGATGTAATTCTACTTGAAAGACAAAAATAGGCTAGGAACAAGCTAAAGATCAAAGGAAACATTTCGTTCTCAGTTGGGTCTGAGTTCCTGGATCTTGTGATCTAGAGATATGGCTACAGGTTTTGATATGCACCATGAAAAGGTACAGTTAGGAAAAAACATAAATAATTCTGTATATAAAAATAGAGAATGATTATCCAGTTCAGATGAAAATTACTTCAAAATTAGATGTGGGATAATTGATGATCTGTTTCTTGGTAAACAAAAATAGTCACCAGCTAAACATAGAAAATAATGTTGATACTATAGACTGGCTTGCTTAAACATTGTTTATCAATGACAAAAGAATTATTGCTTTGGATTTTTGATGAAATTATGGAGAGTTAGATGGAAATGTTTACTTAGGTTATGGGTCCTAAAACAGACATACATAGTAAAAAATACTGTTGTTCTTTCCTTTTGTGCAATGATTTTGATTTGTTTTTGAAGAATATGTTTTCAGGCTTCATGAGTTAACCAGTGGCTTTCTTGTTCACTCCCCTTTACAACTCTTATTTATTTATTTATTTATTTATTTATTTATTTATTTATTTATTTATAGACAGAGTCTATCTGTTTATCCCTAATCCAGGAAATTGATATGTTAGCATGCTTGTTTGGAACATACAATAATCTGCTTGCCTCTGACTCCTAAGTGGTGGTATTAAAGGTTTGTGGAACAATGCCCTCCATAGTTTTATATCTTTGTAGCAATCGCTTGGTGAAGAAGTCATTGTTTTATTTTTCACAGTCTTAGCATCAAAGACAAACCTTGGTGGCTTGAGTGAGATAATGCCCACTTCTATATCCAGTTGCAGACCAGACCCACATTTCCAATGATAACCTTTCTGTTTCTTCTCTTTTAATCATGATAAACTTTCTAAAGATTTGTTATTCTATATAATGATAATTTTAATCTCAAATTTAATACTTCCCCAAAGCTGAGATAAATGACAGACATTTACGAGGGTGGTGGCACAAATGTTAAATCTGAGCTTTTTAAGAGTTTGGTGTAGCTGAACCTCTGAGATCTAGGCCAGTTGTTCCACATAGTGATCTGTAGACTGGCAAAGTCTATTTAGTAAAACCCTGTGTCAAAGTAAATAAAATAAAACATAAAAAATAAACTTTTTCTTCTCATACTTCTAAATAAGGTCTGTTACTTCAGGTACGCTCATGATAGGCAGAAGATTTATATATTTATAAACTCCTCATTTATCTCTTTGTGGTATTCAAACCAGTCCAACATGCCTCTCTAAATATCCTTCCTAATTATTCTTACTCAATGTATTGTATATACTATACGATATCCTTTTTTTTTTTTTTTTTTTTTTTTTTTTTTTTTTTTTTTTTTACTTCATTTTACTTCCCTTCCCTTCCATTCCGTCCAATACCCTCCATGACCACTCTCTAGTTACTTAGTGGAAAAATGATGTATAACTTTAGAATTCTTATTTCAACACATTTGTTTTCTTGTATCTTCTTTTCCTTTAATAATCTAGGTGTTAGATGGCTGTTTTTTGTTTTTGTTGTTGTTGTTGTTGCTTAATTTGGCTAAAAAAAAAGTCAATCATTTTATCTTTTCTAGGAAGTAATTCTTGGTATCCATGATGAATTTTATTTCTTTTTTCACTCATTAATTTCTGTCATGACCAAAATTTTTCAAGGCTGCTGCCCTTATATTTGGTTTGCTCTTGTTTTCTTAAAGCCTTAAGCTAAATCACCATTATTCTATTTAAACAATATCTTATTAATTACTTGAGATGTGCATACAATAAAATTATATTTACCGTTAACTCTTTTACTCCTTCCTGATCTGCCTTCACCTTCCTACCCCTTTAACTTTGTGAAGTTTTTACAATTCTTTTATAAATAATCCACAAACTCTAATGTGTACTGCTCATATACTTGGTGAGAAACTAAGATAAATGGCTATATCTTGTATCTTTTTAAGGTCTTTAGATACAACTTACCCATCCATTTTATGAGAGATATTCCACACTCAGAAATTGGACTTTTATTTGGTAACCAGAGATGTCCCATTTTATTTTATATGCAGGATATATATATATATATATATATATATATATATATATACATATATATATATATATATTCTAAGAAAGACCAAAAATGTTATAAATTTAATGCTTTAGTTTTTTCTATATCCCATGTAATATAATTGTATCTTGTGAGGTCAATAATCAAACACCAATATATTTTAACTAAAGTTAAAATAAAAACTCTTTATATGATGCAACAAACTCATTTTCTCTTAGGTATGTAAAAGGACTAAATTTAAAATTCTAACACTCATTACTTTTAAATTTCTATATTGAATATATATCAGTGATGAAAGCAGCATAGAAAATAATTACCAAAAAAACACTATTAAGCCAGAAGACCAGTTAATCTTACTTTACTTTCTTTGTTCTACCAAGTTCTATCGTTTGGGTATTCCATTGCATGATAGGAAAACATCTCCTATAGCTACCTTTCTCCCATTTCCATACCTCCTTTTCATATAACAGGGCATCTCTCTAGTGCTCCCTCTTTGTTCCCTTGTCATGTCCTAGCCTCCAAGTCAGGTGGATACTCTGAACTCCCACAGTCTAAACCTGCCCCAAGGATAGGTAATTGCCTATAGAATTTCTGTAAACCTATAGACCTCTGTTCTTGTAGACCAAATACTCAGAATTGTCTACTGTGAGAGAATACCAGCAGAGAATAAATCTACTCTTTTTCCTGTCCAAATCATCTGTAGATCTCAAAAGTCTATCTATTACCCTACACCAGACTCTCCTTCGTTCCAGCTTCCAACACCATAGAGTACTCTCCTAAAACACACAATCCAAGCAAGAAAATCAAACAGGCAGCACAAAGCCAAAGTACCCTCTGAAAATCCAGAGAAAAATGGAGACTAGGTAATAAAATGCCTACCTAACATTTCTCATAATTTCTACTGAATTTCATACAATTCTCTATTGAATGATAGAGGCAGTTACTGTTATTGATTAATTGGAATTATATTATACAAAAAAGGGAGGAATAGGGAAAAGATAAGTTTAAAAAATCAAACAACAGGTGATAAAAGAGACACCAGTCTCCAAAAGGCCTCAGTGCAGAACCATTTGTGTATGTGTGTGTGTGTGTGTGTGTGTGTGTGTGTGTGTGTGTGTGTGTATGTGTGTGTGTTCAAAATTAAGAAAAAAACTTATGCTAGGAAAAATAATGTTAGAAACTATATTTGAACACTAATGTAGAAAAAGTCCCAAAGTCACTGAGGGAAATAGCAAATGAAATTAGCTCAGAATAAGGCATATCAATGCATTTTCAAGATAAATGGGGAATAATAATAATTAGTATTTAATAGAAAATCCTCTGTATTGAAAAATTAGTCAGAGAACAGCACAGTATAAAATGGGAATATAAAACTTTTTAGGAATGACAGACAGATAATTATCTGTTTAAATAATGTATAGGTCAGCCTATGCACATGTTTAATTGTAAATTGCCAATCATGTATACTGACAATGAGTAAAACTACTTCTGGAAGGAAGAACACTATAACTCAGTCTGATGGGACAGGTTGGAGAAGAGAGGAATCTCACAAGAACTCTTACAATATGAAAGTCCTGTTAATTCTTGAATATATATACACACATTGCTACACAGTGAAAAGTTATTTGTAGATATTTGTAGATATATTACTCACCTTTTCTGTAACAACCTTTAATTTTAAAGTTAATAAGAAAGAGTGTTTTGTATCATGTTATTTCTATCAACAGGCCTTTCTGCTCAGAATCAGATCTTGTGAAATTCAAACTTTTTTGAGGGCCTGAGCAGACTAGTGGTCAATCTCCTGTTGGTAGTCAAAGTAGTATCCAAGCTCATTTGTGTCTTGAGGAGTTGTTTCCCATATAAACAACAACAACAAAAAATTAAACGTCTCACTGAAGGAGCACATATATTATGATTGTTAGAGATCTGGCTATAATAACAATCAGAAATGATCAGTGTTCTTTGAAGGCTATATGTACTGCAACATATACCCCCTGTTTATCCCTTCTTCATTTTTCAACACACAAAAGCAACAGTGAATGTGATCAAGCATTGTCAAATAAAATGGCATTAAAATAATTAAGAAAATTTATGCAGTACCATAAATTTAAAATTATCCTCTTATGCATAAATGAGACTCAGACTATTATTATTTTATTTGGCTTTGACAATTCCTTGAAGTGGATAAACCCGAATCCACTTTTCTAAGTGCTGACCTGGCTACCTCTCCATCAGTATACTCCAAACACTTGCTGTTTCTACTGATCATGTGCTCATGGTCTAGCTACCATTATGACAGCTTTCTTCTCCTCTGATTTGTCTTCCTTCTATTTCTTGTTTCTACTCTATCCTCTCTTTCCACATGCAACCAGATAACTCAAAACTCACTTACTTCTACTTTCTCTGGTAATTTTCTGTTGACAATTTTATTTAACCAATAATTTAAAATTAAGGAGCAAAGTATTCACAACAAAAGCTTGTAAATGTAAAAAAAAAATCACTATTAGGTCTAGACCTGGTACAAAATTTACTATTACAATACATAGCAATAGAGCAAAGTTAGACAATTTAATTATAACACCCAGGCTCCTTACCTGGACAATATTCATGTTTTAAATGTTTCAGTAAATTTAATTTGTACACCCTTATTTTTATAATGTCTATTCCTTCTTCTCACAACAGTTATTCTTTTCCTCTTCTACAATTTCCCTTTTACAATTCATAACATTTTCTCTAACTATTATTTTTATGGACATATATGCATACATTTGTATAAATATGAGTTGCTGAGGCCATTTAGTGTTGTTTTTATATGTATATGGATGAACACTTGAGAATTAGGTATATTTGGGGCTTATCTTTGTAGAAGACTGTATTGTACTGGGAAAACCAGAATTGTGAATCAAGGCAATGAAAAAGAGTACTCACACATGATTGCACTCAGTTACAATTATCTGACATTTGATAAAGGTGTCAAAAAATAGACAGTAGAGGAGAGGCCACATCTTCAATAAATAATGCAAAATAATTGAATTTCCACATGTAGCATGAAGAAACTAACACCCTGCAATAAAAATAAACTTCAAATGAATCAAGAATTTCAATGTGAACCCTGAATTTGTGAAACTAGTAGAAGAAAATATAAGTATTATCTTACAAGATACAGCTGTATAAAATGGTTTTCTGAATAAGATTCCATTTACAGAGCAATTAACGCTAATAAGTTACAAATGGCACCTCCTGAAACTAAGAATATTTTATATAGCAAATAAGATAATCAATAAAATAAAGATAAAGCCCACAAGGTGTGAGATTATTTTTGCTAGATATACATGCGACAGAATATTAATACGTGGAATAGACCAGCAACTCAAAGACAGTCAAGAAACAAAGGACTAAACTGAAATTGGGCCAGAGATTTGAACAAAGGGATTCAAAAAGAAAGATGAAAGAAAGAAAGAAAGAAAGAAAGAGAGAGAGAGAGAGAGAGAGAGAGAGAGAGAGAGAGAGAGAGAGAGAGAGAGAGAGAGGAAGGAAGGAAGGAAGGAAGGAAGGAAGGAAGGAAGAAAGAAAGAAAGAAAGAAAGAAAGAAAGAAAGAAAGAAAGAAAGAAAGAAAGAAAGAAAGAGGGAAAAACAACAACAAAACAATATACAGTTAAGAAATATTTTTGCCGTTTCTTTCTCTCCCTCCTCCTTCCTCCTCCACTCTCTCCAATTTTTTAAAACTCCAGTCATTATCTCCCTCCCAGTCCTCCTTCTGACTGTTCCTCATCCCATACCTCCTCCACTGTCTCCAAGAGGATATCTCCCCCTGACTAGACCTCCCAACTTCCTGGGGCCTCAAATCTTTCAAGGGTTTGATGCTGCTGCACTCACTGAGGCCAGACCAGGCAGTCCTCTGCTGTATATGTGTCAGGGGCTTCATAGCAGCTGGTGTATGCTGTCTGGTTGGTGGCTCACTGTCTTAGAGATCTCGGAGGTCCATATTGATTGAGACTGCAGGTTTTCGTATGTAGTCACCCTTTTCAGCTTTTTCCAGCGTGTACCTAATTCAACCACTGTGGTCCCCAGCTTCTGTCCATTTGTTGAGTATAAGTATTTGCATCTGACTCAGATGCTTTTTGGGCCTCTGGGAGGTAGGGTAGGGCAGCAATGCTAGGTTCCTGTCTGTAAGCACAAGATAACATTAATTTTGTCAGGAATTGAAGCTTCCCTTTGAGCTGGATTCCAATTTGGGCCTGTCACTGGACTTCCTTTCCCACAGGCTCTTCTCCATTTTTGTCCCTAAAGTTCTTTTAGACAAAATATGGTTCTGGGTCAGACTTACTAACTGAGAGATTGCAATCCAATCACTCTACTTGATGTCCTGTATTTCTACTGGAGGTCGACTTTACAAGTGCCCTCTCCCCACTGTAGGACATTTGATTTAAGGTCCCTCTCTTTGAGTCCTGAGAGTCTCTCACCTCCCAGGTCTCATACATTCTAGAGGGTCCCCATACCTCCTAACTCCCAAGTTTGGCTGTTTCTACTCTTGCTGGCCCTCAGAGATTTAGTTTTGTTCCCTCCAATACTTGATCACATTCTCCATTTCTGCTCTCTGTCCCCTCTCCCACTCATGTCCCCCATGTCATTTTTTTTTCTTCTCCATCCCAAGTGTTATTGAAACATCCTCATTTTGGCTTATTAACCTTCTTGAATTCTTTGGATTATATCCTGGGTAGTCTATCATTCTTTTGGCTAATATACAATTATTAATGAATACATACCAGGCACATCCCTTGGGTCTGAGTTACCTCACTGAGGACAATATTTTCTAGTTTCATCTATTTGCCTGCACAACTCATGATATCCTCATTCTTAATAGTTGAGTATTATTCCATTGTGTAAATGAATCACATTTTCTGTATCCATTCTTCTGTCGTGGGACGTCTGGGTTGTTTCTAGCTGCTGGCTACTATTAACATAGTAAAACACATGCCACATTCTATGGCATCTTTTGTGTATAAGCCCTAGAGTAGTGTATCTGGATCATCAGGTAAATCAATTTTCAGTTTTTGAAGAAACTCCAGATTGTTTTCCAGAGTCATTGTACCAGCAATGAAGGAGTCTTCCTCTTTCTCCACATCCTCAACAACATGTGCTGCCACCTGTGTTTTTTAATCATTGCCATTCTGATTGGTGAAAGGTGGAATCTCAGGGTCATTTTGATTTGCATTTCCCTTATGATTATGGACTTTGAACATTGCTTTAAGTTATTCTCAGCCATTAGTGATTCCTCTGTTGTGAATTCTCAGTTTACTTCCATACCCTGTTTTTGATAGGATTGTTGGTTTGTATTTTTGGTGGTTAGCTTTTTAAGTTCTTTAGATATTAACCCTCTATCATATCTGGGGTTCTTGAAGATTTTTCCCAATCTGTAAGTTGCCAATTTGTCCTATTGACTATGTCTTTTGCCTTACAGAAACTTTCCAGTTTCATGAGGTCACATTTATCAATTCTTGATCTTAAAGACTGAGTCATTGGAGTTTTGCTTAGTAAATCTCCCCCACCCCCATATAAATAAGTTCAATGTTCTTTCTCACTTTCTCATCTATTAGGTTCAGTGAATCCTGTTTAATGTTTGAGGTCCTTGACCCATTTGGACTTGAGCTTTGTGCAAGGGGACAAATATGGATCTATCCCTGTTTTTCTACATATCCACTGACTGTTAGACCAGCACTTTTTCTTGAAGAAGCTCTCTCTCTCTCTCTCTGTCTTTCTGTCTCTCTGTCTGTCTCTCTGTCTCTGTCCTCTCTGTCTCTGTCTCTCTGTCTCCCTCCCTCTCTCTTTCCCTCCTTCTTCTTTCATTCTATACTTTTTGCTTCTTTGTCAAAGACCAGTGTCCATAACTGTGTGGTTTTATTTATGGGTCTTCAGTTCTATTCCACTGATTGAATTCTCACTCTCTGTTTCAAGACCATGAAGTTTTCATAATTATTGCTTTGTAGTATAGTTTGAGATCAGGGATGGTGATTTCCTCAGAAGTTCTTTTATGAAGTATTGTTTTCACTATTTTGAGTTGTTTGTTTTTCCAGATTAATTTGTGAAAGGCTCTTTCCATGTCTTTGAAAAATTTTGTTGGGACTTTGATGTGGATTGCATTGAATCTGTAGATTTGCTTTTGATAGGATGACAATTTTTACTATGTTAATTCTACCAATCCATGAGCATGGGACATCTCTCTATTTTCTGAGGTATTCTTTGATTTCTTTCTTGAGAGAATTGAAGTTGTTGTTATACCGATCTTTTAATTGTTTGATTAGAGTTTCACCAAATTATTTTATATTATTTGTGACTATTGTGAATTGTGTTGTTTCCCTAATTTCTTTCTCTGACAATTTATCATTTGTATAAAGGAAGGCTACTGATTTATTTGAGTTGATTTTATATTCATGCACTTGTTGAAAACTGAAGTTGTTTATCAGCTGTTGAAGGTCTCTGGTAGAATTCTTGGGGTTGCTTATATAAACTATCACACCATGTGCAAATTGTGATACCTTGATTCTTTCCAGTTTGTATCTCCTTGTTTTCTTGTGATTGTCTTTTTGCTCTAGCTAAAATTTTGAGTATTGTATGAATAGATATGGGGAGAATGGGTATCCTCATCTTGTCCCTGATTTTAGTGGGAGCCCTTCCAGCACCTCTCCATTAAGTTGATAATTAGTTGTTGTTTTGCTCGATATTGCTCTTAATATGTGTAGTTGTGGGCTTTGAACTTCTGATGGCTCCAATACTTTTAACATGAAGTGGTGTAGTTTTGTGGAATAATTTTTTAGCATCTAATGAGATGATCATGTGATTGTTTTTCTTTGAATCTATTTATATAGTTGATTGCCTTAATGGGTTTGCATATATTGAACCACCCTTGCTTACCTTGGATCTTCTAGTACTGGTTGAGGCTTGTTTTGTGACTGGTTATATGGTCAATTTTAGAGAAGATACCATGAGGTGCTGAGAAGAAGTTATGCTCTTTTTAATGGAGAAATGTTCTCTACATATCCATTAAATGCATTTAGTACATAACCTCTACTGGTTTCAATGTGTCTCTGTTTAGTTTCTGTTTCAATGGTTTGTCAATTTGTGAGAGTGGGATGTTGAAGTCTCCCACTAGTATTATGTGGGGTTCAATGTGTGTTTTGAACTTTAGTAAAGTTTCTTTTATGAATGTAGGTGCCCTTGCATTTGCGGCATAGATGTTCAGAACTGAGAATTTCTCTTGGTGTATGTTTCCTTTGATGAATATGAAGTGTCCTTCCACATCTCGCTTGATATATTAGGTTGAAAGTCTGTTTTATTGGATATGAGGATGGCAACTCCAGCTTGTTTCATGGGACCATTTGCTTTGAAGATTTTCTCCAGGCATTTACTCTGAGGATGTGGAGAGCCGTGCCGCGAGCAATTGCGTGCATGCTGTGAGCAATCACCATTATAAGATGGCCCTGGCTTCCACTGCGCCTAACTAGTAAACAAGCCTTATGCGCAAGTGCAAGAGTGAACTCACGCCTAGTCACTGCCCATCTCACAGCGTAGTAACGGGGTGATGGGCGAGCAACGAATCAGGAGCTGTCACGCCACATCAGGTGCTGAAACGTCACGCTGCGGGCTATATAAGCAGCACCATTTTCCTGGTTCGGGGTCTTCCCTCCTGATAAGTAAGTAATAAAAACTTTGCCGCATAAGATTCTGGTTATCCTGAGTGTGTTCTTGCTGGCGGGTACAAAAGCTTGGGCGATAAGTGGCGCCAAGAAACCCGGGAACTACCATCACACCAGCACAAGGGAGATCCCCTCGTTTGTGAGGTGGAACCAGAACTGTGGGACAAATTACAGCTTTACCAAGATATGTCTGGCCTTGAACTTTGTCCAGTGTTAGAAGCCTTTTTGTTCCTTTTCACATGTAAACAAGTGGTTAAGGCAGGGCAGAGAATTCTGGACGTAATTCAAGACAGTCTATCAGAGGTAAAGTGGGGAGAGAGAGTAGGAGCAAAGAGGAAACATGGTGCACCAATTAAGCATACAGGTCTTTCCACAGGTCTTGAACCCAAGGAAAAGTTAACGTCAGGGAAGAATACCTGGGGAGAGATTGGAAGGAAGGAGAAGGAAAAAGAAAAGAAAAAAGATCAATCAGCGGAGGTTTCTAGGAGAAGGAACTTATACCCGCCACTAGATGAGTTTAAGAGGCTAGCTCTTAGTAGCTCAGATTCAGATGAAGGACTTAGCTCCTCTGAAGAAACTGACTTGGAGGAGGAAGCAGTTTGTTATAAGGGAGAAAGGTAGCAGCAAGATAAAAGGCGAGCTACTCAGTCCAGAAAAAGGCAAAAAGTGGCTGGCAAAAGCCAGCTTGTTGCTCGGCCTCTGGACTGTCGGCTTCAGGGTCCTAGTGCACCTTAGCCCTATGTGCAGAGGTACCATTCAGAGCCTTATGTGCAGAGGTATCATTCAGATTCATTCATTCCAAAAGAGGAACAGAGAAAAGTGCAGCAAGCGTTCCCAGTTTTTGAAGGAGCTGAGGGAGGGCATGTTCACGCTCCAGTAGAGTATATACAGACTAAGGAGCTTGCAGAACCAGTCCGCAATTATGGAGTCAGCGCTAATTTCACTATAGCACAAGTCGAAAGGCTTGCGAATCACGCTATGACTCCTGGTGATTGGCAGACTGTAGTAAAATCTGCAGCCCCCAGTATGGGAATGTATCTTGAGTGGAAAGCCTTGTGGCAGGACTCCTGCCAGACACAGGCAAGGGCCAATGCCACCATGGAAGGGGACCAAAGAACATGGACGACTGAATTGCTTACAGGTCAGGGACAGCATGCTGCTAACCAAACAGATTATCATTGGGGAGCATAGGCTCAGATCTCAGCTGCCACTTTTAAGGCATGGAAGGCACTCTCTAAGAAGGGAGAGGCAAGTGGGCATTTGACCAAGATTACTCAAGTTGCACAGGAGTCCTTCTCAGACTTTGTGGCCAGAATGACGGAGGCAGCAGGGAGGATATTAGGAGACCCAGAAGCAGCAATGCCTTTAATTGAACAATTGGTTTATGAACAAGCTACACAGGAATGCAGATAAGCAATTACACCTAGAAAGAGTAAGTAAGGGGTTACAGGACTGGTTAAAGGTTTGCCATGAGCTTGGAGGGCCGCTTACTAATGCTGGATTTGCAGCAGCCATTCTGCAGGGGAGGAGGCGCTCAGATTCAACTGAGCTCAAACTTTGCTTTAATTGTGGCAAACCAGGACATTTAAAAAAGGACTGCAGATCCCCTATAAAAAGGACAGCACCAGGATTGTGTACTAAATGTGGAAAAGGATATCATTGGGCTTAGGACTGTTGTTCAATTAGAGATATACGAGGCAAGCTCTTGCAGCCTACAAGATCTTATTGTCCACCCTGGAGTTGTAGATCAGGATTATAAAGGGGAACTTCAGGTTCTCTGTTCTTGTCCTCAAGGTGTCTTTTCTATATTACAAGGGGACAGAATAGCTCAACTAATAATTTTGCCAAGCCTACATGGCTGTTTTCTTTCCTCTGGTATTCCTCAAGCTGCCAGAGGGATTGGTTCTACTGGAAATGATTCTGATTACTTAATAATGCCTTTAGATTCCAGGCCATCCTTGGAGTTAGTTATAGAAGGGAAACAATTTAAGGGAATTTTAGATACAGGAGCAGGCAAAAATATTATTTCTTCTCACTGGTGGCCAAATATCTGGCCCGTAACTCAGTCATCACATTCTTTACAAGGGCTAGGCTATCAGTCCTGCTCCACTATTAGCTCCCGTTCTTTGAGCTGGCAAATGGATGTTACACATATTTCCTCCTTTGGGAAAAATCAATATTTACATGTTTGCTAATCTGTCTAGGCAGATTTCTTTGTATCTTGCAGGAATTGGTCTGAAATATTCGATGAGACCCTTGAGGCCCTGAGAGCGGCTGTTCTCAGGATCAACTCGACATGAGTGGACCTGTCATTGACAGAGGGTCGCTCCTCCTGGATTTCACCTGCTTTTTCTTATTTTAAGGAATGGGTGGGGGTAGGTTTATTTGGTGTTGCTACCTGCTGTGGACTTGTGTTTATGCTCTGCTTAGTTTGAAAGCTCAGAACCCAACAAACAAATGACAAGTTTGTGATTGCTCAAGCACTTGCAGCCATTGAACAAGGGGCCTCCCCTGAAATTTGGCTGTCCATGCTTAAGACCTAAATAGCATCTGAGTTCTCTGCTATTGCGTCCCACGGATTTGTGGATACATTGCACTGGGATGTAAGAGACTCAACGCTCATTGATCAGCAGTTAAACCTTGCTGAGGTTTACTAATTCGTTTTTTGTCTGGCCTCTTTTATAGAGTTCGCCCTAGGTCATTTAGCAGTTACTGTCACACAGTACTGCGGTATCCAGAGACAGGCAACTTTCCTCATGCACAGACCAACCTAAGACATGGGACCCATTGGCAATAGGGTTACCCTATGACAGGAAAGGCTGTGACATTGGAGGAATGACCTAAGACAGGAGCCACAGCAGATGAACATGACTGCAGAGGCCTAGACCAGCCTCAAATTTTAATAAAATAAAAAGGGTGAGATGTGGAGAGCCGTGCTGCGAGCAATCACATGCGTGCCATGAGCAATCACCATTATAAGATGGCCCTGGCTTCCACTGCGCCTAACTAGTAAACAAGCCTTATTCACAATGCAAGAGTGAACTCACGCCTAGTCACTGCCCATCTCGCGGCGTAGTAATGGGGTGATGGGTGAGCAACGGATCAGGAGCTGTCATGCCACATCAGGTGCTGAAACGTCACGCTGCAGGCAATATAAGCAGTGCCATTTTCCCGGTTTGGGGTCTTCCCTCCTGATAAGTAAGTAATAAAAGCTTTGCCGCAGAAGATTCTGGTTTTCCTGAGTGTGTTCTTGCCGGCGGGGATAAAAGCTCGGGATATGAGGTAATGTCTATCTTTGTTATTGAGGTGAGTTTTCTTCATGCAGCAAGATACTGTATTCTGTTGGCATACCAAATCTGCTAGCTTACGCCTTTTTATTGGGGAATTGAGTCTGTTAATATTGAGAGATTTTAAAGACAGATGATTGTTAATTTTTGTTATGCTTGTTGTTCTGGTAGCATTATGTGCATGTAATTTTCTCCTTTTGGCTTTTTTGTAAGAATTAATATCTTGCTTTTTTCCTTTGGTGTAGGTAGCCATCTTGTGAGGGAGGTTTTCTTCTAGAATCCTTTGTACTGCTTGATTAGTAGATAGATATCGTTTGTTTGAATTTGGTTTTGCCCTGGAATATTTTGGTTTCTCTATCTATATTTATTGAGAGTTTTGTTGGATATAGTAGCCTGGGCTGGCCATTTATTTTTCTTTAGTTCAGCATGATCTCTGTCCAGGCTCTTCTTCCCTTTATTGTTTCTGTTGAGAAGTCTCTTGTAATTCTGCTAGCCTGTCTTTATATTATATTATATTATATTATATTATATTATATTATATTATATATTTGTAATGTATTTATAAATGAATAATATTTATAAATTTTATATTTATAAAAATATTAAATATTTATTATGTTATAATAAATATTTTTTTAAATGTTTAACAGTCTTAGAAGTTAGAGAAGTTTAAATTAAGAGTTCTTTGGGATTTCATTTTACTCTCATCAGAATGATCAAAATCATGAAAAGAGTTAACAACAAATGCTGGAGCAAATGTGAGGAAAGGGAACCCTCATTCTTTGTTGATAGAATTATAAACTATTGAAGTCAGTTTGGAAAGAGGAGTCGATGTATCAAAAGCACTAAAAGAACATTTGTCATATGACCAAGCTATACCACCCCTTGGCACATCCCAAACTACTTGACATCCAACACCACAAATACGAGCTCAGGCATGTCCACTGCCTTTCTTTTCAAAATAGCTCTGAAATAAAAACAAACAATTGAATTATTTTTTTAAATGTGGCACATAAACACAATGAAATATTTCTTGGTAGTGAGGAAAATATGGTCCTTAACAAGCTTCACATCTTATGTCTTATTTCTTCTTTATAGGACACACTGACAATCTCCCACACTTCATACTGTTGTGTTAAAATTCCAAAGATAATAATAAAGGTCACACAATTGAAGCCCGAAATTGCAGTTGTTTGGGTTCCATTTATAAAAGGAACTGACTTTCATGCCCCACTAGACACTTAGGAGAATATCTAGATCCTCATTCAAGATGTTGGTGGTACTCTTCACAGAGGCCTTGCTAGCTGTGAGCTCAGTTCAGAGCCCAGATGAAAGTATAAAGTAGTTAAGAGTACTGAGGATTAATGAAGAAGCAAACTAGTTAGACTTTTTCTCAACATGTAATTGAAATGTGAAGAATACTTAGGGAAAGAGACCAGTAAGTGTTGTGGATATACAACAAAGATTAACCAAAAAACAACATTTTATATTTAGAGATGGAAGGTATCAGCAAAGGGACACCCCATACTCTTGCATCCCAGACCCTTTCCAGAAGCATTTCAGAGACTGACTAAGGAGCTCACTTGTTTTCAAAAGTGTGAGTCTGGAAGTCACCTTTTCTTGTAGGACATCTGTCAGGTGTGAAAGATTCTGATTTGATTTTTCACTTTTTCTCTTGCTTTACTTTTAGAGGTCATGAGTGATAAGCCTTCTTTGTCCCAGAAGATAAGACCTAATTCATCATCTTTGCATACTCTTTGTCTCTGTTTTACTGTGTGTCTTATCAATTTTTTTTTCTTTTTTTCTTTTTTTTTTTTTGTCATTGGAATGGATGAATATTTCTTTAAAGTTGTAAACAAGTATCCCCTATGTCAGGGACCATGATTAGGTTCTAGAAACTGAATAATGGTGATATCAAGCTTTCATAACTGCAGAAGAAAATGCCTGCTTTCTGTCCAGAAATGACTGCTGTGAGATGAGCAGAAAGCAAAAATACTTTAATCCCGATTCTTCTGACAGTGTGAGTATCTATGATTTCTTTTATACTTGGTATTCCTGTCTATAATTGTCTTGCTACAAGAAAAAGAAGGAGAAATATCTGGCTTTTTCCTTTTCTCTTTGTCTCCCTAATTATTATGTAACTGTCTTCGATTTAAAAAGTAAATCATTCTCTCCAGGTATTTGGTAGAGGTTAATGTTGTTACTCAGTCTTTCTGGGTTTCGGTGTGCAGATATAAGGTATTGAACACCTAAATCAAATTTCTACTAAGAGCTCATTATTCCTTACTATAACTCCTTGCATACATTGAGAGTAGTGTCAGGAAACACACCTGACATCCCTCCGGATATCTATGCATTCTTATTTTGCATTGCTGCACTTCTGTTTTTGGACTCATCCTATGTGATACATGGAGGTCTCCAAACTTTATTGTTTGTATGTAAGGGAACATATTACTACAGAAATACTTATGCAAAAATTTCTGCATCTTTGGAATGTGGAATAAGAAAGGATAGAATGACAATTTATTTAAATGGAAGATAGCAGTTGGCTGACAAGTTCTGAGAGAAAGAATTATGTGAAATTATGTCAGGGAAAGAAAAGAAGAAACTCCTGCATGGATGTGTTAATAGCTTCTGACCCCACTCATACAGATCCCAAGAAACATAACAAGAACTCAGTCTCAGAGTCCTTGACTTCTGAAGATAATAAACTGGATAACTCACAACAGGAACAACTAACAAAAGGTGTTCAAGAGCAACAGTTCCCATTCTTTGAAAATCCACAAGGACCATCCCAGAAAGTAGGTCAGCAGCAAAACTTCTCTCCTGAGAACATGCAAGCATATCATTCTTCTGCAGGCAGAAAAACATCTCATAATTTCCAAAGAGAACAAGTTCATGATCTGGTAAATTTGCCAGACATTGTTTTTTACAGATGGCAAAACTTTACTGATCTGATGTTCAAGAACCACTTCATAAGATATCAAGATATCAATCGCAAAAGTGAGTCAAATTTATTGATGTTCTTTCTTTCTGAATTCCTTAAACAGTGGTGTGAAAATTAATTAACTAGAAGTAAAAGGAAGTAACATTTTTCCCAGGCTGATTTCAAATTTTTACATTCAGATAGTATAGTGTGACATATATGTTATTGTATATGACAACCTCAGACAAGATCTCCAAAGCATTTCTGCTTTTGAGGAACATAGCTCCACAGCTCCTTTGTTTGTTTGTTTTCACTGTTACCATTGAGTTGGGATGGTTTTATGGAAGTACAGCAGTAGCCTCCTTTTGGTCTTCTGTTGTTTGTGTTCAACCACACTGACCTCCCATATCAAGACAATACTCTTCCCAACTCAAACCTAGTATACTCAAGTTCACTGACTCTAAGTGATACCTTAGAGATGGCTGTTTATAACTTGTGTTTGTCCAAGTTCCTCTGAATCTGCAATTCTAGGAGGATACAAGGCTGAATATTATTGTCCTGTTTTATCTTAAGTGCCCATTCTTGTTCTTGAATGACATTACTTTTAATTCTTCATTAATCATCTTACAATTATTAGTTTGTGTATATGTGTGTATATGTGGATTTACATAATATAAAACAGTATACATAAATAATATTTTGTGTAGATTTTAAGGTATTTATTTAAAAATAACGTTTCTTTAAAAATATTTTTTTCTCATCATATGATTTATGAATCTCCCAATAGAATGTTTTGCTGATGTTCTTGTTTTTATTTTGCTATTCATAACTTCAGGATTTTTCATATATTAGCATTGTATATTACCACACTGCCTGCTCTGCCATGGTCTCCTTAATCCTTGTTCTGTTAATAGACATTTAGACTTTATTCCAATTTTCACTCAGTCAGTTTGCAACGCAAGGGGCACCTATAGAAATATTGCCTGTAACATTTTAAAATCTAAACTAGAGGATGTACAACCTGAGATTCATAATTTATTTTTATCTTGTATGAAATAAATTTGCTTAATTGTCTGCTCTGTGCCTGGCAAGATTAATCCTAAGAAAATGAGGAACATGGAGGAAGTCAGAAAAAAAGACTACCTGTTCCCACCACTTTCACATCAGTAGAACCAGTATCTAGGAAACCACAGCATGTCCCAATTTTTTCAATAACTTTCCTCTTCCCTTTCTGTTTCAGAAAATGTCTGAGAATATTATGTCTTTCAGAAACATATGCCTGCCAGGCGTGGTGGCACACACCTTTAATCCCAGCACTTGGGAGACAGAGGCAGGCAGATTTCTGAGTTTGAGGCCAGCCTGGTCTACAGAATGAGTTCCTGGACACCCAGGTCTATACAGAGAAACTCTGTCTCAAAACAAAACAAAAAGAAAAGAAAAAAAAAAAAAAACAACACCAGAAACATACACCAATTAACCACTACTGATTATCTACATGATACCAATAAATTATTCAGCATACAATTTCTGATTATTTTTTTGTTTTTCTTAGTATGGGAGGGACATAAACTTGGGAGGTGTGGCATCAACATACAAACATCTAGAAAAACACAGAGTGTGCACTGCAAAAGGCTTCCTCCTTCTTTATCAACATGAAGCTAGCAAAAGAAAAAATTGCATGCCCACAAATCCCATGATTCTTCCTTGGAGTTTGTGTCACAAATTCATGCTTCAAAATGTGATTTTCCTCTCTCTCCCTCTCTCTCTCGTTCTCTCTCTCTCTCTCTCTCTCTCTCTCTCTCTCTCTCTCTCTCTCTCTCTCCCCCTGGAACTCTTTCTAGCCTAAAGGAAACCAAGAGGATGTAAATGTGAAGCAGTGAAATCATGGGAATTCTTGATATTTCCACATTGATCAGACTTGTTTGATTTGTTTTTGTTTTTGTTGTTGTTGTTATGTTAGTCCTACCAATGCATGAACATTGGAGAACTCTTTGTTTTCTGAGGTCTTCTTTGATTTCTTTCTTGAGAGACTTGAAGTTCTTGTCATACAGGTCTTTCACTTGTTTGGTTAGAGTTATCCAAAGATATTTTATATTATTTATGACTACTGTAAATGGTGTTACTTCCCTAATCTCTTCTTTTAAATATTTAATCATTTATCATCCCCTCTGTAAATCCTCTCTCCATACCATCTCTTCCTGCTGCTATGAGGAAGCTTCCCCCAACCACCCACCTACTCCCACCATACTTCCCTAGTATTCCTCTGCACTAGAGCCTTGGCTAGGCCTCCTCTCCTATTGAGGCTAAATAAGGCACCCCTCTACTAAATATTCAGCTGGAGTTTTGAGTCCTTCCATGTGTACTCTTTGATTGAGGGTTTAGTCTCTCAGAGCTCTGGGAAGGGACTGGTTGCTTGATATTGCTGTTCTTCCTTTGGGATTGCAAACCCATTCAGCTCCTTCAGCCCTTGCCCTACTTCCTCCATTGGGCTCCCTGTGCTCAGTCTGATGATTGGCTGCAAGCAATCACATCTGTGTTGGTCAGGCTCTGGCAGAGACTCTCAGGAGACAGCCATACCAGGCTTCTGTCAGCAAGTGCTTCTTGGCATCAACAATACAGTCTGAGTTTGGTATCTGCAGATGGAATGGATCCCTAGGTAGAGCAGCTTCTTGATGGTGTTTTCTTCAGTCTCTCCTATACTCTTTGTCAATGAATTTCCTTTAGACAGGAAAAAAATCTGTGATATTTTTTGAGATTGGTGGGTGGTCCAAACTCTCAACTGGGGGCTGTGCTTAACCATTGGATATGGTATCAATAGGTTCTCTCTCTACTTTGTTGGGTATTTCAGCTAATTTCATCCCTGTTGGGTCCTGGGATCCTCTTGCTTTCCTGTCATCCATGACTTTCTGGTGACTACTTGCCACTCCCAATCCCCCACTACTACACACTTCCATTCAATTTCCTTACCCTCTCTACTTCTTCCTCACCCTGTCTCCTCACATGCCTGAATCTGCCAAGTTCCCTCCCCCTCCTTTCTCACTCCCAAGTTTCTCCCTTCCTCTACCTCTCATGATATTTTTGTTTCCCATTCTAAGTAGGACTGAAGTAGTCACCGTTTGGTATTTCTTTTATTGAGCTTCATATGGTCTGTGAGTTGTATTGTAGGTATTTTGAGGTTTTAGCCTCATAGTCACTTATCAATGAGTACATACCTTGCATGTTCTTTTGTGACTGGGTTACCTCACTCAGGATGATATTTTCTAGTTCCATCCATTAGCTGAGATTTTAATGAAGTCATTGTGTTTAGTAGCTGGGTAGTACTCCATTGGGTAAGTTTACCACATTTTCTGTATCCATTCCTGTGTTGAGGGACAGGTGTGTTGGTTCCAGCTTATGGAATTTTTTAATTCCATTCACTTGCTTGATTGTATTTTCCTGTATTTCTTTCTTTCATCAAAAAGATCATTCATCGTGAACAAGTAGGCTTCATCCCAGCGATGCAGTGATGGTTTAATACATGGAAATCCATCAATGTAATCAACTCAAAGACAAAAATCACATGATCATCTCATTAGATGCTGAGAAAACATTTGAAAAAATCCAACACACCTTCATGATGAAAGTTATGGAAAGACCAGGAATTCAAGGCCCATACCTAAACATAATAAAATCAAGATACAGCAAACCAGTAGCCAAATCAAACTAAATGGAGGGAAACTTGAAAGATCAGGGACTAGACAAGGCTGCCCACTTTCTCCCTATGTATTCAATATAGTACTTGAAGTTCTAGCCAGAACAATTCGGCAAAAAAAGGAGATCAAGGGAATGAAATGTGGAAAGGAAGAAGTTAAAATATCACTATTTGCAGATGATATGATACTATTTGTGAGTTACCCTAAAAATTCCACCAGAGAACTCCTAAACCTGATAAAGAACTTCATTGCAGTAGCTGGATGTAAAATTAACTCAACCAAATTGGTGACTTTTCTCTACACAAAAGATAATCAGGAGGAGAAAGAAATTAGGGAAACAAAACCCTTCACAATAGTCACAAATAATATAAAATACCTTGGTGTGACTCTAAGGAAGCAAAAGATCTGTATGACAACAACTTTAAGTCTATGAAAAAAGAAATTGAAGAAGAACTCAGAAGATGGAAAGATTTCCCATGCTCATGGATTGGCAGGTTTAATATAATAAAAATGGCTATCCTGCTGAAAGCAATATAGAGATTCAATGCAATCACCATCAATATTCCAACTCAATTCTTCACTGAATTTGAAACGGAAATTTGCAAATTCATCTGGAATAACAAAATATCTAGGACAGCAATAACTATTCTCAAGAATAAAAGAACCTCTGGTAGAATCACCATGCCTTACCTCAAGCTGTACTATAGAGCAATTGTGATAAAAGCTGCATGAAACTGGTATAAGGAGAGACAGGTAGATCAATGGAATAGAATTGAAGACCCAGAAATGAACCCACACACCTATGTTTACTTGATCTTTGGAGAGGGAGCTAAAACAATCCAGTGGAAAAAAGACAGCATTTTCAACCAATGGTGCTGGCACAAGTGGTGGTTATCATGTAGAATGCAAATTGATACATTCTTATCTCCTTGTAGAAAGCTCAAGTGTAAGTGGATCAAGGAACTCCACAAAAATCAAAGACACTGAAAGTTATAGAGTAGAAAGTGGAGAAAAGACTAAAATATATAGGCACAGGGGAAATTTTCCTGAGGAGAACAATGACTTGTACTGTAAGATCAAAAATTGACAAATAGGACACCATTATATTGAAAAGCTTCTGTAAGGCAAAAGACACAATCAATAAGACAAAAAGGCCACCAACAGATTGGGAAAGTATTTTTACCAATCCTAAAACTGATAGGGGACTAATACCCAATATATACAAAGAGCTCAAGAGCTCAAGAGCTCAAGAAGCTGAACTCTAGAAATTCAAATAACCCCATTAAAAATGGGGTACAGAGCTAAACAAAGAATTCCCACCCGAGAAATACTGAATATCTGAGAAGCACTTGAAAAAATGCTCAACATCCTTAATCATCAGGAAAATGCAAATCAAAACAACCCTGAGATTCCTCCTCGAACTAGTCAGAATGGCTGAGATAAAAAATTCAGGTGAGAGCAGATTCTGGCGAGGATGTGGAGAGAGAGAAACACTCCTCTATTGCAGCTAGGATTTCAAGCTTGTACAACACTGCTCTGGAAATCAGTCTGGTGGTTCCTCAGAAAATTGGACATAGTACTACCAGAAGATCCAGCAATACCTCTCCTGGGCATATAAACAAAAGAATGTTCCAACTGGTAATAAGGACACATACTCTACTATAGCTGCCTTATTTATAATAGCCAGAAGATGGAAAGAACCCAGATGTCCCTCAACAGAGGAATGGATACAGAAAATGTCTTACATTTACACAATGGAGTACTACTCAGCTATATCATCCTGAGAGAGGTAACCCAATCACAAAAGAACTCACTTGATATGCACTCACTGATAAGTGGATATTAGTCCAGAAACTTAAAATACCCAAGGTACAATATTCAAAACACAAGAATTCAAGAAAAGAAGACCAACACGTGTATACTTTATTCCTCCTTATAATGGCGAACAAAATACCCATGGGAGGAGTTACAGAGATAAAGTTTGGAGCTAAGATGAAAGGATTTACCATCCAGAGACTGTGCTACCCAGGGATCCATCCCATAATCATCCACCAAACGCAGATACTATTGCATATGCCAGCAAGATTATGCTGAAAGGACCCAGATATAGCTGTCTCTTAGGAGGCTATGCCAGTACCTGGCAAATACAGAAGTGGATGCTCCCAGTCATCTATAGGATGGAACACAGGGCCCCTAATGGAGGAGCTAGAGAAAGTACCCAAGGAGCTGAAGAAGTCAGCAATCCTATCTGTGGAACAACAATATGAACTAACCAGTAGCCCCAGAGCTCGTGTCTCTGGCTGCATATGTAGCAGAAGATGGCCTAGTTGTCTACCATTGGGTACAGAGGCCCCTTAGTCTTGCTTACTTTATATGCCCTAGTACAGGGGAGCACCAGGGCCAAGAAGTGGGAGTGGGTGGGTAGGGGACCAGGGTTGGGAGAGAGTATAGGGGACTTTCAGGATAGCATTTGAAATGTAAATGAAGAAAATTTCTAATAAAATTGTTTTAAAAAAGAAGAACTACTTCTAAACAGGTTTATGATCCCTTTTTCTATTTACCAATATTTTTGCTATACCTTTGGATGGTGGGATAAAATGAGGGTGGATGTGTTTGAGAATACTCATTAAAGTGAGTTTTGAAGAATCTAAGCTGATCTGTAGCCCAAGAATACCCAACAGAGTCTGGCCACTGCAGGACTACTGAGGCTTCAACTACTCTCAATATCTGCTACAACAGGAACAAACAGATGGCTAAAGGCCAGTGGAACAACAATCAACAAAATGCAGGAAAATTTGAAACCTTCAGAGCACAGCTCTCCTCCTACAGCAAAGCCTGCATATCCAAACACAAAGGAAGAGCAAGAAATAACCTTAAACCCAATGTTACAAGGATAATGCAGGCCTTTAAAAAGAAAATGAATATATCTCTCAAAGAAATAAAGGAAAATACAATTAAACAGGTAAAGGAAATTAATAAAACTGTTCTAGACATAATATTTGCAATTGAAGAAATAAAGAAAACACAAACTAAATGAATACTTAATGTGAAAAACCTAGGGAAAAGTACATAACAAATACAAGTATAACCCACAGAATACAAGACATAGAAGAATCTCATATGTAGAAGACATAATAGAAGCAATGACTTGATACATCAATCAAAGAAAATAGTAAATCTAAAAAAATTATTCCTTATACAAAACATCCAAAAATCTTAAACTCCATGAAAAGACCTATCTTAATTAATGGAATAGAAGAAAGGGAAGATTTCTAGCTCCAATATCAAGAAAATATTTACCACAAACCATAGAAGAAAACTTTCCAAACCTAAAGAAAGAGATGCTTATAAACATACAAAAACTTTACAAAACAAAAATTACATTGGACCAGAAAATAAAGTTCTCGTGCCACATAATAATCAAAACAGTAAGTCTCCAGAATAAATAAGGAATATTAAAAACTTTAAGGAATAAGGCTAGGTAACATACAAAGGCATATGTATCCTATCAGTATCAAATCTTACTTCTCAACAGACACACTAAAAAATCTCGAAGAGCTTGGTCAGATATCTTGTCACCTATATAAAACAGAGAAGCCAACACAGACTAGTATAGCTCTCAAAAATTTCAGTCACCATATATATATATATATATATATATATATATATATATATATATATATATATACATATATATAAGACATTTAAAGACAAAACCAAATTAAAACCTAACCACAAATTCAGCCCTTTGGAAAATATTAGAAGGAAACCTCCAACCCAAGGTTGGTAACTACATCCAAAAGAATACAGGAAATAAGTAATTCCATACCAGCAAAAACAAAACAAGGAACACACACACACACTAACATAACCGATATAAAGAATAACACAATTAGCCAGCATTGGTCATTAATATCTCTCAAAGATAAGGAAACCAGTTCCCCATTAAAACTACACAAAGTTATATCACAGATGTGAAAACAGGATCAATCATTAGGCTAAATAGAAAACCACATTTCAGTAATAAAAATAGATATTACCTCAGAGTAAAGGGCTGAAAAAAAAAACACTTTCCAAAAACACCTAAACAGAAAGCTGTACTGGTCATTGTAGTATCTAATAGAAGAGTCATTCAACAAAAATTAATCAAAAAGATGGGAAAGAACACTTCATATTCATCAAAGGAAATATCTACGAGTATGACATCTCAATTCTGAACATCTATATCCAAAATGCAAGGACATCCACATTTGTAAAAGAAACATTGCAAGACTTAAATCACACAAGGAAACACACACATTAATTGTGGGAGACTTCAATATCCACTCTCACCAGTTAACAGATCATCCAGACAAAAATCATCAGAGAAATAATAAAAGTAACAGACATAATTATAAAACATTTCATGTAAACACAAATGAATATAAACTTCTCAACACCTCACAGAATGTTCTCCAAAATTAACCACACAGTCTGTCACAGAGATAGTCTCAACAAAGAGAAGAAAATGGAAACAAACTTTGCATGTTATCAGAGCAATTGGGGAAAATAACTGGACTTCAACAAAATCAGAAACACTAAAAAGCCTACACACACATGGAATATGAATAAGTATCTACGCAATGATCTCTTGGACAGGAAATAAATAAGTAAAAGTTTTCTAGAATTTAATGAAAATGAAGGCACTACATACTCAAACTTATGAGACACAATGAAAGTGGTTCTAAGAGGAAAGTTTATAGTACTAAGTGTCTGCATACAATAATTAGAGAGTTTTCATATTGCAATTTAAAAGTTTATCTGAAATCTCTAAAAATGAGGAAAAATGATGACAATAATAATAATAATGACAACAATAACAATAATAATAGAAGGAGAAGAATAAAGCAAATAAACCCAATAGGAATAGACACCAGGAAATAATCAAAATTCCGGGCCAAAATCAATCAATTAGAAAAGAAGAGAAAAATTCAAAGAATCAATGAAACAAAGAGTTGTTTCTTTGTGAAAATGAATAAAATAGACAAACCTTTGACAAATTAACTAAAATATGAAGACCTAGTGTATCCAAATAAACAAAATCAGAATTCATAAGGAAGATACAAGAACAGAAAATGAAAATGACTACAAATCATTAGGTCTTACTCCATAAAAATGAAAAATCTAAATGAAATGGGTGATTTTTTCTAGAGAGTTATCATTTATCTGTGTGAAAGTGAAGCATGCCAGGAAACTTGGTAGGTTGAGAGGGATCAGAATCCTCAGAACATGGGCCAGATTTCCCACATAATTGAATTGTTGTCACATAGCCTAAAACAGAGTTCTCCAACCTAATAAGAGAACCATAGGCTCTGATGGTTTAGCTAATAAACTTCCCTTCCTGTAAGTTCCTCTTTGCAGAAGGTATTTAATCTCTAGTACACCCTGAGAAGTTGGTATGCATTCATTTTTCTTGATGAACAGCCAATACATGTTATGGATAAACATATGGTATGGACCATCTCTTTCATTGAAACCCAAAGATAGGAGCATGGAGAAGGCCTTCCCCTACAGAGTTGCAGACTAACTATCCTATACAATGTCTCCACACTTCCAAACAACCACTGGTAAGCTAAGGACAATCACAATCAAGCTAATAGGGTGCACAGTATTATTTCAATCTTCTTGTACCTGTTGAGGCCTGTTTTGTGATCAATTATAGGGTCAGTTTTGGAGAAGATAATATGAGGTGATGGTAAGAAGGCATATTCTGTTTGGGGATGATGGATATCTGTTAAATCATTTCATTCATAACTTCTTCTAGTTTCACTGTGTCTCTGTTTAGTTTCTGTTTCCATGATCTGTACATAGATGAGAGTATGTTGTTGAAATCTCCCATTATTATTGTGAGATGCAATGTGTGTTTTGAGCTTTAGTGAAGTTTCTTTTATGAATGTGGGTGTCCTAGCATGTGAAGCATAGTTGTTCACAATTGAGAGCTCATCTTGGTAGATTTTTCCTTTAATGACTATGAAGTTTACTTCCTTATCTTTTTTATAACTTTTAGTTGAAAGTCAATTTTATTCAATATTAGAGTGGCTATTCCTGTTTGTTTCTTGGGACCATTTACTTGGGAAATTGTTTTCCAGACCTTTACTCTGAGTTAGTGTCTGTCTTTGTCACTGAGGTGTGTTTCCTGTATTCAGTAAATGCTGCATCCTGCTTACATATCCAGTCTGTTAGTCTATGTCTGTTTATTGGGGAATTGAGTCCATTGAAATTAAAAGATATTAAGAAAAAGTGAATGTTGCTAACTGTTATAAGTCTTTTCTTATATGGATACTGCAAGAAAAACTGTCATCTTCAAGTGTTAATAGTTATTTGTTTCTGAGATAATAGCTTAGAACACATCTCAAGATTTTGTATAAAACATTAACCAAAGTCATAAAATGGAACTAATGATTTATTGTAGGTTCAATGACAGAAGACAAAATATTGATTGATTTTATTTATACAAAACTTCAATGATAATTTGTTATGGTCTTTACCTTTCCATGATCCATAGAGCTAGTGAATGTCTAGTCAAAATAAGAACATATGTAAGTATTCTTGGTTATAAATTTCTTCATCAATATATAGTTTGAATTATGTTTGAAATTTTGTGAATTTCTCTAAATAAAATATGCCAGAAAAACCACATGTTATATTCCCACCAAAAAGGTAAAAAAGAAAAAAAAAACTAGGAACAATTATATTGCATGGTATTATTACATCAGAGTAGGAGAGTTCAAGATTGGGAGGAGGTTGAAAAAGTATAACAAAGTAAAATTGTTGAGGGAAATAGTAAAAAATGAATCTGCCAACTCTCAGAGGGGCCAGACCATGCTCCCTTGCTCCTATTGCCACTGCCAACTTTCTAGAGCTAGCCCTCACACAAGGTGATCTCACTCTTTGGTTTCTCAGCCTGCCAAATCTCTGGCCCTCTGAGGTCAAAGGGTTTTCGCTAGTCCATTCCTAGGATGGAGGGTAGGGGACCCGTGTTATTCTTGTTTCCAAACATTGTCCTATGCACTCCTGGTTTGCCATCTCAACACCTAATTACCTGGTAGAATTAAGACTCTTAAGCTTATAGTTAACCAATTAGATTTATGTGCTAATAATATCACATTTTACAAGATGCCAATTGATAATGATTAAACATTAATCCAATTATTCTAACCTTTCCCTGTGCAATAAAGTTTGTAATTCTATTTTCATCCAAAATGAGTATATTTCTTATGCACTAGGACTTAAGCTTTTTGCTCTATATGCCTATATAAGTATGGATGTGTTTATGTATAAGCAATTATGAGATAAGTATGTAATGCAGCCCAACTGGAATGCATGAAGATGTATAAATATGGAAGTGTGAATTTGTACATGAATCTATGTGAGTATATGCATATTTGCTTGTGTAAAGTTTTTCCTTCTCTGATTATGATCCTCTTCGCGCTCAATAAAAGTTTATTGATTCAAACCTACCTTCTGCCTGACTTCTGGGAGGCTTCTGGGAAGAAATCCCTAGCAATTAATACTTTTCTTAATCCACAGATGATTTATAATGAAGTGTTAAATGTCAAAGACTGTAGTTTCTGGTATTAGAGGAAGTCAGACGGGCAAATTCCTTACCACTTCAAAGTAACTTAAACTTAAGTTAAGGTTGTTATTATATTAAAAGCAATCCTAATATCTCACAAGACCAAGTCTTGCTCTCACTGAAACTTTATACCTTCTGCTAATTTCAAGAGAGAACATGGATGTCAGAATTAGCCTCCAACAGTGGATGAAATTTTGGGGATATGTATATGATCCCAAGATCTGTGCATTATATGTATGTCAGCTCTGTACATGTCTTAATGGGTACAGAGACCATTCCTGGAAATCCACATCAGTGATTTGGATTGTCAAATATGATTTGTTAATTGAAAGTTGAGTATGAAGGTGATATTTTCTATGAAATTAACATAGTTGCACTATAAAAGGACATTATTATCAGATGATAATCTTGTCTTGATTATGGGGAAATTTTCTTCTTTCTCTCCATGCTATGAGGTCTTTACAGGATAGTATATAAGTACTTTGTTCAAGACACTGGATGGGAAGCTATCTGGACATGAATGGTCTTGACCAGGGGCATATGATGGATTTTCAATTAAGAATTTAGTCTAGAGAGAAAACTGAAAGAGAGAGCCAGGAAGACTTGTTCATGCTATGTTGGTGACCTGCAAAGAGTCAGTACTGAGGGAAATTATCACAGTATCACAGTTTCCTTGTTCCCAAATGATAACATGTGAGTCTGCCAAGTGTCACTTAGCTCAAGTCCTTATCAGTTTTGTTCCACTGTCATCTAAGATTAAAGAGATTATTATAGAATGAAACAGAGACATGAGCTGTGAACCCATTGGCTCTATAGTAAAAACAGAATCTAGAGAAAAGCTTACTGAGTAAAACTAGGATGTATTCAGTTGGAGGAATGTACAACATGTAGCTAGTACTTTAAACCCAGGGCTGTGGAAGTTTTGTAACTGTAATTTATCTTCTAGATCTACTTCATATTCAACAAACCTCACATAGTTTTATTAAATTTTCACCACTCACATACACACTTTTTTCTTTAATAATTTACATTGTTATCAAAACCCAAAACAAAAGAAACAAAAATAAATAAAATAAAATAAAATGAAATAAAATAAAATATAAAATAAAATAAGAGAAACAAACTAAACAATCACATGGACTGAGTGTAAGAACAGCATACTTCATTTTCACATAGGTTATAGTCTCTAATGGCAGGGTTACTTAACAAAGAGTTAAGGAACTACAAGTTCGCACCTCACCAGCAAGAGGACTGAGTCAAAAGGAAAATATTTCTTCTCCCATGAAAGTAATCAGCAGGAGTTAATTTCTAGAAGCCATGGGCTTTTTGACACAGAATAGCAGGAGACACTTAAATGTTTCTAGGGGCCATCAGCTTCTTTCTCCCAAAAGAGTAAGAGTGATTTACAAGGCCAGAAATAATCAACTTTGGACTTCATCCAACTCAATGCACTGTGTCAGTACCTGACCTTCTGCTTTGCCTGGTTCCAGACAAGAATAAAACAAGTGACTCAAATGAAAATATATTATGGATCTAAACCAATGATTCAAAACAAAGAAATGTAACTGTCCAACAAACAGCAAATTTTTTCTTAAACATACTTAGAAGTTAGAATAATTAAAATTAACATACATTTGATTTTATATTACCCACTCAGAAAGGCCAAGATCAATAAAACAGCTAAAAACAAATACTAGAGAGGATGTGGGAAAATGGAAATCTCATTATTTTTGGTGAGGTTTCAAATTGGTGCAATCTTTGTGGAAATAAAAGTAGAGAACTCTCAATATCTGTAAGTATATTTACATTGTAACCTAGGTATACTACTCCTCAACATATGAGAAATGACACAACATCTTGCTCCTCAGATACTTGCTGAGTCATGTTCATTTCCAAACCCTCCATAATAGCTAGGAAGTGGAAAAATCCCAAATGTCTTACAACTATTGAGTAGATTGAAATTTGTGTTTCATACATACAGTAAAATGCTACTTGGCTGTGATTAGACAGTGCCTCTTAACAAAATATTATTTTTTTGCTTCTAGATAGAACTAGACAGATAATGGTAGAAGGTCACCAAATGGGGTTCAAAAGTGCCATTGTGTGAATCATTCTTTTTGATTGACAAAACAAATTTTGAATTTTCTTTAACCACACATAAACAAAATTAAATGCTTTAAACCATGAAACACAAAATATGTGTACATACATTGTAAGGGCCCCTTTACACATTACAAACCATGTGCTGGGGTAATATGTGGATCTGGGTGACTTGTACAGAATTAGTACCATGGTAGGGAATTGCCTTACATGTCCCAGCACACACTTGGGAAAAGCGCCACTCTTTTCTTAAAGATGATTGTGTTCAGTGTTCACAGTGACCTTCTCACCATGCTCAACTCAGAGTTGAGATAAAGTTAAAAGCTAATACAGGGTTAGAGCCGGAGACATTTAAGAACAACAGGGAGAAAGGAATGGAGAAAGAAGAAAACGATTTGAATCATGTGGAAAAAAATACAGGAAAATAGAACTTATGTGACAGAAGGGAAAAAAAAAAAAAAACTTTGGTGTCCTCAGCACATAACAGGTATTATTTTTAACTTAGTATTTAGACTGAAAGTCATAACATTCTTGATTAGAGGGAAAAGATGGCCCATTTTCTGTTCAGGAAAGCTCCCTATGCCTGGATAAATGGCCAGACTTGTGAGCATATTCTCATAATCAGCATGAATACTGGGAACCAACTTTGCTGTACATTTGGTTCCAGAATTTCTTCAAGAGCATGTGATTCCAGAATAGTTGAAGCAATGGACACTAAAGTACTAGTATCAGAACCTACTTTATATATTTCATTCACCTTATTTTCATAATTTATTATTTCAAGCAGAACCTGTGCCATTATATGATATGTAAAATGGGATTTCCCACTTTAGTTCACTAAGAATTAATGAGTAAACATTTATGGTACACATTTTCAATGTGACTTTGAAATATTCAGAATACTTAAGAAAATGGAGCAGTAATTTTTGTAGCTTTGTAGGGAAGATAGAAAAGATATGCTTTGATATGAAAGGCAAGAGCACAGGAAAATCCCTCATCCTCTTGCACCCCAGACTCTTTTCAGAAGTATCTTATAGATGGACTGATTGGCTCACATGTGATAGGAAGCTTGAATCTGTACGTCATGTTTTCTTGCCAGATATCTGTAAGCTCTGAAATACTGCAATATGAATTTCTCTTTATTCCATGTTCTTTATTTTCTTTTTTCTTCTTTATTCGTCTAGAAATCACCAATGTTTAGACTTTTTACAATCCATTCAGATAAAGCCCAACCACCATCTGTACATGCTGTTTGAATATCTGTGTATCAGTGTGTTGTCCTGTCATGTTTTTTTTTCTTTTAAGAAGTAATAAATATTGATTTCCCACGATGTAAACAGATACTTCCTAATCTTGGTCTTGGGGACCAGAATTGAAACAGAAAAATGAATGATTGAGAGACAAAGATTCTATGACAACAGGAGAAATTTTTTGCTGCTCATTCCAAATTACCACTGTGAGATGAGGCAGAAATCAAAAGTGCCTTAGAACTTATTCATTTTGGAGTGATAGGATCCATGGTTTCCTTCTTTCTTTGTATTCCTGTCTATAATTACACAGCTTCATGAACAAGGTGGAGAAATACTTGGCTTTACCCATTTTCTCGTTTTCACAGCATTTAATATGTTAGTATTTTTTTCAGTTTAAAAGAAATAATTAATTTTTCTCAAGCATTTAGGAAATTTGGTGGTGGCCATCATTTTTATTATCTTCTTCCATGGAATAAGTTTGGAGATTTAAGATATTCCTTAATCTTGAAACTGAGGAAATTGAAAATAGTCATCAGAACCTACTAAGTCAGCCTATATTCTGTAAAACTGGAAAAATGTACATGAAATGGATTATTTCCTAGACAGATACCATATATGAAGGTGAAATCAAGATCAGGTACACTATCTAAACAGCCCCATAACTTCTAAGGAAATAGAAATAGTCATGAAAAGCCTCCCAACTAAATAAAGCTCAGGTCTGATCATTTTAGTGTAGAATTCTTAAAGATCTTCAAAGACGTTCTTTGAGTATTTGATCAATAATGGTCAAAGTATTCCACAAAGTGCCCAACATAGGGTAGAGGGCTATCAAAGAATCAACCACCAGTAGATAGACAGGGCCTCAAGTGGAGGGGCAGGGTTACTAAGCCACAATCAATATTTCTAATCCAGATATGTTCCTGTCTAGAAGAACTGCAGGGATAAAATTGGAGAAGAGACTGAATGAAGATTATAATCATTGAGAACCATCTCATGGAGGTGCACAAAGGCCCTATTACTCGTGTTATGGTGTGCGTATAGATAGAAACCTTGCATGTCTGTTCTCTGAGAGGCATTACCAGCAGATAATTGAGACAGAGGCAGGTACTTACAACCAACCATTGGACTGAAGTCCAATGCCCCTATGGTTGAACTAGTGCAAGGATTGAAGAAGCTGAAACAGAGAGTGACCCCATAGGAAGACCAGCAGTCTCAACTAATCCAAACTCTAAATATTAGGAAATCCTTTACTACAAATTGTCAGGATGATTGTTCTCTTCTAAATGCATTACTTACAGGTAAAAATGCTAGATGAAAAGCTCCTTAAAAATTAACATGTATCAAATCAATTGTAATTTATTCTAATCAATAAACTAATTAAAACATATTTGCAATTATTAAATACTAGGATACTGAACACTGGCTAGATTTTTATAAACATTAAAAATTATAACATATTTATTTTATATGCAATAAAATATAACAAAAAATGTAGCCTAAGCCTAAATGTAAAGATACCAGGGTGATAAACTTGGAAATGTTTAGAATATTACAGGAAGAAGTAATTTGAGATATATAAATCCTTCGAATTAAAAATTGTAGCACAGAGATATTGTGTATTAAAGAGTATGATAAAGATGGATGAGCATACAAGGGGATAATGTGTTTTTATTTATCTGTGTTGTAAAGAAGATAGAATGATTTCCTAGTGTTTAGTGTATATTTTTCTAACTGTTCTATGTTTTAGCCACAGCACTCAAATAATTATACCTCCCATATAAAGAAACAGACAATACACTGCAATTACTTACTGAAATTTTACTGGAATCATGTAGTCAATTAACCCTGGTTCGTTGCAATAGGTTTCTGAAGGATAAAAATCACAGACATTCTGTGAAACAAAAAAGAAAGGGAGAAAGTTCTTGGAATATTAGGCCATTCTAATGTTTTCACTGTTAACTGGTACCACTAATGTGAGACAGGTGGAAACATACACTCTTCTTCCTCCATTAACTTCCTTCATTTCCTTCCTTATTTTCTTGGGTTTACTCTTGTTAGACAGGGATCAAACATTAGAATCCACCTGTTTATTATAAAATAAAAGTGAATGAAGGAGTGAATTGATTGTTCTTCCATTGCTTATGATTCAAAATACTCCAGAAGATATGTCCAAAGATGCTCACTGTGATACACTCTCACTGAGTGAAAACCAGAAACTAGACTAAATGTCTATCTACAGAAGTAGATCTAAGAAGATTAAGACAGCATTTATAATAGTATATGACTTTAGTGTCTAGAAGAAACTGAGTACACAAATAACAAAATAAAGATAAGAATACCAGCAAAACAATGCCATTGGGAGATCCATGAATTTGATGAAACAAAGTAGTTTTCTCTTTTCTTTTTTTTAATTAGGTATTTTACTCATTTACATTTCCCAATGCTATCCCAAAAGTCCCCCATACCCACCCCCCCACTCCTCTATCCACCCACTCACCATTTTTGGCCCTGGAGTTCCCCTGTACTGGGGCATATAAAGTTTGCAAGTCCAATGGGCCTCTCTTTCCAGTGATGGCCAACTAGGCCATCTTTTGATACATATACAGCTAGAGACAAGAGCTCCAGGGTACTGGCTAGTTCATATTGTTGTTCCACCTATAGGGTTGCAGTTCCCTTTAGCTTTTTGGGTACTTTCTCTAGCTCCTCCATTGGGGGCCCTGTGATCCATTCAATAGCTGACTATGAGCATCCACTTCTGTGTTTGCTAGGCCCCAGCATAATCTCACAAGAGACAGCTATATCTGGGTCCTTTCAGTAAAATCTTGCTAGTGTATGCAATGGTGTCAGCGTTTGGAAGCTGATTATGGGATGGATCCCTGGATAAGGCAATCACAAGATGGTCCATCCTTTCGTCACAGCTCCAAATTTTGTCTATATCACTCCTTCCATTGGTGTTCCCAATTCTAAGAAGGGGCAAAGTGTCCACACTTTGGTCTTCGTTCTTGTTGAGTTTCATGCGTTTAGCAAATTGTATCTTATATCTTGGGCATCCTAAGTTTCTGAGCTATTATCCACTTTCTAAGAAATGTGTTTTTTAGAAATAAATTCAAAAAATGCATACATATAATCTCATTCATATAAATTTGAATTTTGTATGATATGAATTCATATGTATAAGAAACTAATATATCTAGGGTTACAAAAGATTTGATAGTAGTGGTATTTGAGGACATGATTGAGAAAGTAGGATAACATACAACTATTATATTCAGAAATGTTCCCTCCTACAAAGGTAGATAATGAGAAACTTGGATATACACTAACTTAGAAGAAACATTTTAAAGTCTAGAGAAAGTTAGAAGTTATATCCTCCTTAAAGGTTTCTATCATTGATATGAGATTGGATTTTTGATCCTGTGTGATAAGGAGTCTCGCTGACGAGGACACACACACAGGACACACATGGGTGCTTCTGCAGCATAGCTTTAATGCATCTCGAGAGAAAGATGATCAGCTTCTGGGGAGGAGGCCCAGAACACAGGAAACTCGGTCCTTAAATAGACCACAAGAGGGGTTGGAGACGTATTTCACCCTGACTGGCTGCTCACTATCAGCTCAGATGATGCCACGGGACAGGCAGGGCACAAGGAATGGAAAAATACCCCAGCACATGTGCAGACTGCTTGTTTACCAGTTAGAACACCGGATATCAGCACCATCTTGTAATGGCGATTGCAAGGGTGGCTCCTCACATCTCCCCCTTTTCTTTTATTTAAAAGGCAACAGGCCACCCAATACTGAGAGTGGAGATAGAGGTCAAATCCCCAGTGTGCAAAAATAGGGGCATTACACAAAACCTTCTCCCAGGCACGTCACCCGGAGGGGTCTTGGTCCGCTCCTGTGTTGTTTTTCCTATGGGAAGGACACTTGGATACTCAACCTTCACACAAGATGACATGTCTCTCTAGAATAGGCTCATTTTGTGTCGCAGAGCCTTTCTACTGCAGTGCTTAGCCGTGCAACTCTCTCGGGCTGTTGAAGCACACTCACTCTATCCCGTGCAATGAGACTAGCCTCGTGGGGTGCAAGAGTTGAGAGGCCAGTGACCTATTGCTTAAGTATAGATAATCATATATCAGGGGAGGCACCTTGTTTTAATGTTGCAAGTGTTTGGGCTATCACCATCTTGTCCCTTTTTGTTTGGGCTTTAAGTATACAGACCATCCAGAACAAAAGCAATGCTCCACCACATAGGATCACGGCAAACAAGCCTACCCCCACCCACTCCTTAAAGTAGGAAAATGCAGAGGAAATCCAGGTGGAGAAGCCCTTCGTCAGCGAAAGGTCGAGAAGCATAGAATTCACTTGTAAAATAGCAACTCTCAACTCTCGAAGCATTTACTCAAATTCCATGGTCCAATTCTGTAACATATAATGAGACAAAGTTTTTGACAAATTTGCTGCTCTTGTAGAAGTTTCAAACTGAACAGAAGTAACACAAAGGCCAGGCATCTTATATTCACAGCCCAATTGAGCCAACTGCCAAAGAATATCCACTTGCTCTTGGACTAGGTTGATGCGTTGATTTATCAACATCAACCCTCCTTGTATCTGTGAGTTGGCTGTGGCCTGTTTATCTAAGGCCGTTGTGACCATCATAGAAAGCTCCTTAATAGTTTCTGTTGTTTGAACAGTAGTAGATAGGGTGAGTGCCAAGGCTGTGACAGAGGCTGCAACCGCCGCTGCTGTGGCCACCAGTCCATCTATGATAGCAGAAATACCAAAATCTCTTTTCCCTGGAAACAAAGTCAAGCTATTAGGGGCATCTACAGGAACAGGAACAAATCTAGGCATGTGGGTAACCAAAGCAAAAGGATACTTCTTAGCATCCCAGCATAAGGCATAAAAACATTTTTCTTGTGAGCAATCTATCTCTATCTGATTCTGATTTAAGCTCGTGTTACTTACCACCCACAAAAACGGGGGCCATATACATACCGGGGTGGCAGTAAATTTTACCTCTTTCTGTTTTTTATATCTAACATTGGAGGTGGTCCATTTAAAAGAATTTGTACTCTGCTTATCAGACCGACCGGTCTTCAAGGTACCTTTCCAATCAAAGATCAATTTTCCTTTCTCACTAGAACCTCCTCCAATCATTAGCATGGGGGCGAGATCAGTACAGCTTCCATTAACCCCACAATACAACCATTGATCAAAAGGGTTAGTATTAGTTTGGAGGGGGTCCATAGTACTAAAATCATATCCAGCAAAAGTATCATGATACTCTCTACTAATATATGGGGAAAAGGAAAAATATTTCTCTACTGCCCAAGTATATTTTTTAGCTTGGCAACCTGTCCAAGGTAACATTACATCTTCAATGGACCCTTCCTTGCAAAAGGGTGTCATTCTTGGTTGTGAAGGTAGATTATTTCCAGGTTTTCGGCTAGGCCACCATCCTCTAATAACTATGGTATCAGCCTTTATATCAGTCGTTACGCCCAAGAGCTCTTTCTTAACCAGGCTGCTGATTGATAATACAAGGATATACATTGACTCTTATCTTGTAACAAAGAAATTAACATAAAGCACAGGCTTCCCTGTAGGAAGAAGGTTCTATTTTCTAGTAAAGCATTCTCTAGCTACATATGTACAGAAGATGGCCTAGTTGGCCATCATTGGAAAGAGAGGCCCATTGGTCTTGCAAAATTTATATGCCTCAGTACAGGAGAACACCAGGGACAAGAAGTGGGAGTGGGTGGGTTGGGGAGTAGGGCTTGTTATGGGGTACATTTGGGATAACATTGGAAATGTAAATGAAGAAAATACCTATAAATAAAAAAAGAACAAAAAAGGTGTTTTTAGTCATGTTATATATGTGTATGATGCTGACAAATTTTCTAAAATTCCCTATGTATTACCTGTCTGTACTTTTTATTATGGGAATGTAAGTTCACCTAAGATCAAATGTTGGCTAATCTAATCATTTATACATATAAGTGGTGCCACATTCTTTTAGATTTCAAGTTTGTTTGTTTGTTTGTTTGTTTTTGCAACATTGTTTTCAATTTGCAATGTTTTACTCTGTATTGATAATATTTTTGATTACACGGCAGGGTTTGTTGGTGACCAGTTTACGGATACTTTCTGTAATTTAAAGTATCTTTCAGGAGGAATATAGGAGCTATATAAGACTAAGAAGGCTTAAAAAGTTTAAGAGGTTTTGGAAATTCACAAATCTCATAGGATTGAGGAAACGCAGATAATGACACAATTCAGAATGTTATTTCTCAAAAATTATAAAGAGAAGGAACTATAGTAGGAGAGAGAAGATCTTCAATGACTTTCTAATTCCAGGGCATTAAGAGGTGATATTTTCATAGCTCATTATCCATATTTAGATCTAAGACCATGAAAAATGGATATTTACACTGATTCAAAACAATAGCAAAATCACAGACATGAAGTAGCCACAAAATAATTTTATATTTCGAGGTTAATATGAAGTAGAAACAAAATAAATTTATCATTGAGGTTATCACAACATGAGTAAGTTTATTAAAGGGTAACAGCATTATTATACTTGATGGGATTTCTATTTCTATGTTTTCAAAATATTTCTAGGGCTCAAGATAACAGTTTATCATTAGATCAATCATTTTGGCATTGTTTAATAGCACATGAATACATCAAACTTTCCCATGTATGGATACAAGATTTATAGCTTAACTTAGTACCGTTAACATTATTACTGCAACACTAAAGACTGTTGCAAGAGAATGTGTACAAAAAATTTCTCTGTCCTCCTTAGAAAATGCTTAGGTTATACATGTAACTGTGATTCTGTCCACAAAATCCTTACCTTCATCACCTTCAGACCGTGAGCCTCTGCACGAATTTCTTTCACTAAATATTCTGAAATATCCTCAGCTCCAATGTCCCATTATTACCATGAGTAATTTCTGCTGTCCTCTCTACCTCTGTCTCTTTGAAGAAGTGTAGTTTTCCATCCCTTGATGTTATTCTAAACAGGTTCTATTTTATAGAAATATTCATAGAAAACTGAATATTTAAAAACTTTGTGAAGCTGGGTGTGGTGGACACCCCTTTAATTTCAGCACTTGGGAGGCAGAGGCACATGAATTTCTGAGTTTGATGCCAGCCTGGCCTACAGAGTGAGTTCCAGGACAGCCAGGGCTACACAGAGAAACTCTGTCTCAAAAACAAAAAAACAAAAAAACAAAAACAAACAAAAAAACCCAAAAAACAAAAACATAAAAAAACAAGACAAAAAACAAAGCAACCTATGTAAAAAAATAAAAACAAACAAACAAACAAAAAACCTCGGGAAGTATTCTGCCTATGAGCTTGTTATTTATTCTCCTGTTTATTCCCCCTGTTATAAATCAATACAAAATCAAGAGTATGGTACACACCAGATGTAGGTACAGGTAAATGTTATGGAGACCAGACTTGAATTGAAGTTCCTTTAACCCAAAAGACTCTACTGTGTTTCAAGCTGAAACCAAGGAACCAGCAGGAATCTATTAGAAATATCCCGGGGCCTAGCAAACACAGAAGTGGATGCTCACACTCAGCTATTGGATGGATCACAGGGCCCCCAATGGAGGATTTAGAAAAAATAACCAAGGAGCTAAAGGGATCTGCAACCCTATATATGGAACCAAAATATGAACTAACCAGTACCCCCCAGAGCTCCTGTCTCTAGCTGCATATGTATCAGAAGATGGCCTAGTAGGCCATCAGTGGAAAGAGAGATCCATTGGTCTTACAAACTTTAACTGCCCCAGTACATGGGAATGCCAGAGCCAAGAAGTAGGAGTGGGTGGTTGGGGGAGTGGGTGGGGGAGCAAGAAGGGGACTTTTGGGATAGCATTGGAAATGTAAATGAAATAAATACCTAACAAATTAAGATCAAAATTCAAAAAAATAAAAAATAAAAATATAAAGTAGAAAAAAAAAGAAATATGGGTCGTCTTTCTGGTTGACTGGTGTATTTCTGATACTTTCTACTTTTGTTTAATCTTTAGATTGCATAGAAAGTGTGTTCTACTATATCAATTTTCAGCATTTTCATGTAATTGCCTGGGAAATATTTTGATATAATTTTCTTTGAATTTCTATTTATAAAAGTATAAACTATTTTATCCCTCAAATACTTCATTTAAAATTGCACAATCTAATCTGAGCTTTTAGAAATGAGTGTCTATTGCAATTCGTTGACATTAATTTGTTGTTCTAGTAACAAGAATATACTTAGCTAAGTTTGCTCTCTACCTTGATTGCAAATAATGAGAAAATGACTGCCTACTCTACGATGTTCAACATTCATAAATGTGAGAAATAATTTATTTAAATGCAGTTAAATAGCCAATAGAGTTCTTTTTGGTAACATCAGCCAGGTATAAATACTATTGAAAAGAGGTCCTTTAACTTGAGATTTTTTTTTTCCGGAGCTTAGGACTGAACCCATGACCTTTTGCTTGCTAGGTAGGTACTCTCTCACTGAGCTAAATCTCCAACCCTTTGAGAAATTTTATATCTTAATCTTTCTCATCTCTTTGGACTGCTTCATATAATGTCAGTTCTGAGATTCAGATGACCTAAATTTGTCAAGGTATAATTTGTAAGCTATTTTTAAAATGAGGATGGAATTACATAATGTCCCTCATCTCTTTTCTTCCTCTGACTCCTCCTGTGTTCCCAGTCTTGCTGTCTCTCAAATTTAATGGCATCTTTTTCTTTTATTAGTTGTTGCATAGTTTTTTTTTCCTGGAATATATAACCTGCTTATATGTTATGTTAACAGTTTAAATATGATTTTCTTGCTGAAATCCTGGGATTGATTAACCAATTGAGAATTATTGTTTTTGAAAAATCATTAAATAGTAGGACAATTTAATTCTTAATCAATTGGCCTCTCATATTTGTATTAACCAAGAAGATAAAATTATGACATCAGATAGGAATTTTTTTATATATTATCTTATCCTGAATTGAATGAGATTGCTTTTGCCTGCAAAATAATATGTTGAGTGCTGAAGGACATCTAGTATTCTTTGAATGGTCTGGTTTCTCAAGAGATTGGCATACATATTATGCTAATAACTTGAAGAGGTTTGGCATGTAAAAGGGTGTTTATGAAGATTCAATGTGTGTTATAATACACAGAACTTGAAGATCTCATTGTTACATTTATAGGCATTAATTATCTCCATGTTTTTACACAAGAGTAATTTTGAGATGAAAGATGCTAACTTTTAGGTAGCAGCACCTTATCTAGATGCATAGCACATTTTCCTGCATCCAAATACAATCCTTTAATCAGAGGACAGAATAAGCCCATCCTTCACTTAAATCTTCATGTAATTTGAATGCAAGTGGGTATTTTGTGACCCTAGAAACTAAGAAAGATTGTCAAATTAGGACAGAATTAGCACCTCTTCCTCTCCCTCTCTATCCCCTTCCCCCCTCCCCCCCTCTCTGGGTCTGTCTCTCTATTTGTCTGTCTGTCTCTCTGTCTGTCTATCTGTGTGTTTGTGTGTGTAAAATGTTCTCTTAATAGAAGGGTTGATGTTAAAAGTTAGTATTCCATTTGGGCTTGCGAAATGAATTAGATGATATGTTTACTGGTTTCTCTTTCATTGGTATAGTTCTCTTTCAAGGTTAGGTTTAGAGATTCATCAGCTGATAAGACTACTTGTTTGTCTTTCAGAAATGTATATCCCAGCACCCATATGGTGACTGAAAACTCTCTTTAATTCTAGTTCCATGGCATTAATTTCTGTCCTCCATAAGCTCTATATCCATATGGTACACAGTTACCTTTTCAGGGAAAAACTCATACACATACATTAAATTAAATGAACTTTGAAAAGTTATACTCAATTAATACTGACCTTGTTTTAGCGTTTTGTGCATTCAGAATGTGACATGTGACATCATGCTATCCTTAAGTTGCTTCTGTCAGATACTTGATCAAAACACACTAAAAGGAACAAACACAAGCTGACTGATTTTTACCATGACATGGACTTCAAAGAAAAGTGTATACTTAGCAGGGTGGCAGTGGCACATGTCTTTAAACCCAGCACTTGGGAGGCAGAGGCAGTCATATTTCTGAGTTGGAGGCCAGCCTGGTTTACAGAATGTTTTCAAGGACAGCTATGGCTTTACAGAGAAACTCTCTGTTGAAAACAAAAACAAAAAAACAAAAAAAAAAAAAAACAAAAACACAAAATAACAAACAAATAATCAACCCCCCCCCCAAAAAAAAACAAAAACAAAAAAAAAGGAAAAAGGAAAAAGAAAAGTGTATGCTGACTTGATCTCTTTTAAAAAGAAAAAAGGAACAAAATTACCGTAATACTGTTTTGAAAACACTAACAGGTTTCTTTCCATTTGAAGTAAATTCTTGTAGGTACAGTTATTTGCTTTCTACTTGGGTATTCCTCTTCCTAGCTATATAAAGTGTCAGCAGGCTTAGGAATATTCTACAACTGAAGCCAGGCATTGTAGCCCTTTTAGGGAATGGATTCCACAGTCAGGCAATAGCTTTTGGGACAACTCCTACTGTGGAGGCTAGGGACTCACATTGGGACTGAGATGAACAAGAAGCAGGAAGCATTTGAGCTGTAATAATAAACAAACAAATGAAGAAGGTATTTATTTATTTAAGTGCTACAGTTTGTTTGAAGGACTTGAAAATCTCATGAAAATATTCTAGCACAGAGACGTAGCAAAATCTTAGTGTTAGCATTCCTTCTAAGCTCCTCAATACAGTTACCTGGCAACAGAGAGGTATGCCTGACTGACTATACAAGGGGTTGTTTGCCCTCTCCTCTAGTTCTTACACTCTTAATCTATTACCCTCTTACTCTCTTCACTCTCTGCCCCTTCTCTCCCTAGTCCTCTATTCCTCTTGTTCCTCCCTCCCACTCTAATTCTCACTCTCTGCATTTCTCAGATTCTACTCCCTAAACTCCACTCCCCATGCTCTAAATAAACCGTATTCCATACTGTAGCCATCCTATGGAAGGTAGCTCAAGGGGAAATTGATGCCCTCATGGGCCTACAGAGGCATCCCCTTCTACCTCATCCAAACTGCACCTCTACCAAACATATTATGGTTCTTTCTTTCTTTCTTTTCTTTTTATAAAACACAAAACTTCAGGCTACTTTATGAGGCTAAATATTGCCTTTAATGAGGTAATTGTTCATTTAGGATATGTCTTATCATCTGCCAATATTCCAACAGGTACACACACACACACACACACACACACACACACACATGCACACACCCATGCACACACATATAACATAAGGAGAGGAGGAGTGTATGGTGTGTGTGGGTAGTGTCTGCGTGCCTAAGGGATATGTGAATGGATATGATTAATGCATACATGCATGAAATTTTCAATGAATAAATAGCTGCCTGTCAGTGGCACACATCTGCAGTAGACATCCAGAGGACCACTGGCAGCTACAGTAAACAGAGCAGGCAGAAGCACACACTTAGAAACCCAGCAATCCCCTGGCCTCCCCTCAGGAGCATCCACTACAATGTGGAAATACCTAGTGGATAGATGGGAGTGACAGAGAAACTGAATTACTTGATCATTATGGAGAGAGGTAGAACTAGAAATATGAGGGTATATCCTGCTGAGAGAATCCAGCCTTGGACTTGAGGCCTCAGCAATATCCCAGCTCACACAGGGCCTGAAGATGTCTGGTGCTGTGGCCACGAATCAGCATGGAACTCTGTCCATGTGTGTGGTCGTCATTATCACTAAAATTCAATTGAATATCCCTGTTCTGGACTGCAAACTTGGCCCACAGTTCAAGGGATGTGCAGAGCTGATCCAACCTTTCATCTGCTGCAGCCCTTTGGAGAAAATGTTCAGCACCTCACATATGCATCATAGTAGAACTTACACCTGTGGTGAGGTTATAGGTCAGCCATCCTAGAGTGTGAGAGTGTGAGTGTGACAGTGAGATTGAGAGAGCTATCCCTGCCACTCACCTTCTGTGAGGCATCTCATCCTCACTACCTGAGGAAGTCAGGAGAGCTGGCATCAGAGTCAGGAGTATGGGAGTAGCTTCTCCATCCCTAATCAGCTGTAGCATTGAGGAAAATGGACCCAACATCTTGTCTGGGAACTACAGTAGAGCTGGTTCTGTTCCTCTTGGTGAGCCATGAGACCTGGAAATCTAACTCTGTGCCTTGTTGTCTGCAGCACTGGGTCATGCAGCTGGGCCAATGCTTGAGAACTTGCCCTCATGGTGCAGGAACAATATAGTCATCCAGATGATCAACTCAGTTACCAACCAATTCCAGATCAAGGGTATCATGTCTGCCCACCACAACATCTATCTAATTTATGAACTTCTAGAATATGGGACAAAGCTGGTCCTGCAGATCCAAAACTGCAGGATGTCCATGACAAAGGACAATGAATGACAGTTGTCTCTGTGAGGATCCAGCAATGATGGTATAATTAAATCCAGATGCCTGGAAATGATGCATTGAAATGAACCTATGCAAGCAAAATGTGTGGACAAAAGGGTACACAATGAGACACATTGTGACATACAACAGGTTCCCCAATCAGATGAGTTGCTTTTATTTTTTTAACACTTTTTTTTGTCTTTTATTTTCTATTGGGGGGAGGATGTAAGGACCAAGGGTAGATACAAAAGGAAAGAAACATGAGTGGAGATGTGTTGCCAAGGTGAGTTACATAAAAATTTATTAAAAGTGAAAATAATACTTGTATTTAATCTGTTTAGCAATAAAAGTGTAGAAACCTTTTCTTTCTCTAATACAATAAAGGATAGAGCTTATTTATCATCCAGAATAAGCAAGTTCTTTCTGAGCTGGCACTTAGGCTTTAGTTCCATATGCATATATATAGGAGCCTCTGAGTAAGTATGTAAATAGATTAGACAGATATCAGGCATAACAAGCAATTATGTGATAACGAACGCATAGTATGAACATATGTGTGTTTATGCATATTTGCTAATGTAAAAACTGTTCCATCTGCAAGACTGACTCACTTCTTCTGGTTTAATAAAAGTTTATTGGCCTAAACCTCCTTCCAGCCAAGCAAGCTAGAATTCAGGTTTATGGGCAATAGAGAAAAAAAAAACCCAGAAATTAATTCTTTACTTAATCCTATTAATTAATTCTTTACTTAATCCTATTAATACTATTATGCAACCATTGTTAATCATACAACCCAGCAGTTTTTAACCATAGAATAAGGAATTAGGTTAATTTAGAAGCTATCATCACACATTCAGTATAGTTAGAGAGCTATAAGGCCAGAAATCATCAGTCTTGAAAAGCCTCAAGAGACCATCAGTCCTTAGATCAAATTTTATGTCCAATGCTTCATCTGACTCCTGGCCAGGATTTTGGAAAAGGAATAGGGATTTATAGAACATTCAAGGAAGAACAGCCAACTCTGCTTTTAAGAATTAAACTTCCACTAAATTGGAAGTTTTAAGGATTCCTAAGCATCTAGAACTTCTATATACTTTATATTTTCTCTCTTTTAATTAAGATTCAATAAAATATAAAAATAAATACATAGATGGAATAATTTCAAATATACAAAATTTATCAATGAAAGACTTCTATAGTATTCTTAAATTATTTTAAAAATTGCATTGGTGTACAAGGATCAGGTATATGATATTTGTAAATAACATTAAAAAAATAAGAAGATAAAACAATAACACCTTAGCCAGAGGACACCAAAGCATTTATTTATAGGAATGACCAAATCAGAAGAATGTGAGCTGGCTGATACTAAACTGCTCACAAGAACACTAGCTGAAGGAACAGGGACTCTTAAATTGGGAACAGAAAGAGTGTTATCTCTAAGAAACAAAAATCTTTTCAAGGCAGCTCACCTATTCCCTAGGTTACCGACATTAATGGCACATTCCATACTAAGGGCATCCTTTTTTATGTAGTTTGCTCCTGAAATCCATGACTTATGGGACATCTGCTAAAATAACTGATATGTAAAAAATATGCCAAAAAAGTGGGCAGAAGTAGTGAGTAATATGGAAAAGAAGAGGGTCTCTCAAGTGATAGTCAGCTGATATGTAGACTAAGGACTGCCTTTCTGAAAATAACCATGCCAACGTTGCAATACCACTTCTGCTCATAATGAAAAACAGCAAAGGATAATTATATGCTAAGTATTTTATTGACATCATTCTGCTACAGGAATGATATCGAAGTCATCTGTCTTCTCTTCACCTGAAATAAATAAATAAATACGTAAACAAACAAATAAACAACAACAAAGTCTGGAAGCAGAAAGACACAATGCGTAATTTCAACATGTCCTAAATATCTTTTAGTTCCTTGGATAACTCTGTTAGAGTTTGAGAGTTGACTGAGAGTGAATTTGAATCACATACACCATAGAATTATAATGACTATTCATGTTTTTAATGTATCAATGATCTATGTCTCTAGGAACAGGGTGGCCATCACTAGAGTTTGGAGCATGGAAAGAAGAACTAGCCATTTAATTACCTTCTCTCTGGTAAGGAAACAGATGGTTATGCAAACAGTGACCATAGGTAACTTGGCTGTTGAATTTTTCCATGCTGGGGTGGGCCTTGTTGGTTTCCAGGCTGAGGGGGTCTCTGCTGGGGGCCTCCCTGTGGGGGTGGGCCTTGTTGGTTTCCAGGCATAGGGGGTCCCTGAGGACCTCCCTTTCGGGGTGGGCCTTGCTGGTTTCCAGGCTGAGGGGGTCTCTGCAGAGGGCCTCCCTGTGGGGTTGGGCCTTGTTTGTTGGTTTCCAGGCATAGGGGGTCCCTGAGGACCTCCCTGTGGAGGTGGGCCTTGTTGGTTTCCAGGCTTAGGGGGTCGCTGCTGGGGGCCTCCCTGTGGGGGTGGGCCTTGTTGGTTTCCAGGCTTAGGGGGACTCTGCTGAGGGCCTCCCTGTGGGGGTGGGCCTTGTTGCTTTCCAGGCCTAGGAGGTCCCTGAAGGCCTCCCTGTGGAGGTGGGGCTTGGTGGTTTCCAGGCTTAGGGGGACTCTGCTGGGGGCCTCCCTGTGTGGGTGGGCCTTGTTGATTTCCAGTCATAGGGGTTCCCTGAGGACCTCCCTGTGGAGGTGGTCCTTGTTGGTTTCCAGGCTTAGGGGGTCTCTGCTGGGGGCCTCCCAGTGGGGGTGGGCCTTGATGATTTCCAGGCTGAGGGGGTCTCTGCTGGGGGCCTCCCTGTGGGGGTGGGCCTTGTTGATTTCCAGGCTGAGGGGGTCTCTGCAGAGGGCCTCCCTGTGGGGGTGGGCCTTGTTGGTTTCCAGGCATAGGGGGTCCCTGAGGGCCTCCCTGTGGAGGTGGGCCTTGTTGGTTTCCAGGCTGAGGGGGGCTCTGCTGAGGGCCTCCCTGTGGTGGAGCACCATCGTGGTGTCCTGTGTGAGGAGGGTGCTGTGGTGGTTGTTCTGGTCTATTCACATCTTCCTCACTGCCATCTTCATCACCATCATCATTTTCATCAGAACTGGGAGGTCTTGGAGGCATTCCTCCAAGAGGTGGTTTTGGATAATGATGACTGTACCCTTGGCTCTGCTCTCCCATCTCTATTAAAGTAAAGATAAAAGTAGATGAGTTTATACCTTCTCTTTCTCCAAGGATCACTGCCCTCACTCCAACTTTATATCACTAATTGTTCAGGAAGCTTAATTTGTGTATAAATCATTTTCTTATATCACTACTCTTTGAATGAGTATTTGTCCTTAAATGCTGTGCAAAAACGGTGACTTTATGTAACGCACAATTCCCAGACACAACTGGAGAAATGGTCGGAGGGGCTGTGTGCATATATACTATAAACATTACTAGTTAGAGCTTGGCAGAGTAGGAAAATTGTGACAGCATGCTTTAATTTTCTTACATATAAAATGTTGTTCAAGGTCCTGTAAGCATGTATAAAGCAAGAAAAAATGTAAGAAAAAGTTTTCCATTCTGTTTTCATGTCAAATTTTTAAAAATTAGTCAGCTATGGATAGAGAGTCCAAAAAATAAATTTAAATCTGTGAAAAGCATAGGAAATCTGTAGTTGCATATTTTATGAGCAATCATAGCATTCTAATTGGAATCACTGGGAAAAGAACAATTCTTTAGGCAAACCATAGTTTTGCAGAGGATTTTTAAATGGGAACACCCTATATGTTCATCATATATAATATATTGCTTCAATCTTTGGAAGAAATAAAATGTCCCTTTTGTTGTCAATAGCTAGCTTCCAATTCTTCCAGTGTATGGCCCTGTTGTAGAGTCAATGCTGGGAAGGTTGTCTATTTATCTCTGAGGAAGCTTCCAGTCATTATTGTAATAAATAAAGAAATGATAGAGGTATTACAGAATTTAATAATTACAGATGTAAAGGGTACATAGAAGGTCAATAGAGGATTGATCTGCTTTTACCTAGGAGCTGAGAATTTGTGTCTTCGTAGGTGATCTCTAGGAAATAAGCACAGAGAAGTTGAAAGTTACTTATGATATTTTCTATTTGCTGAGAATACTACCAGGATCATTTCTACACTTGGTAGCAATGACAATTTAGATCCTTCTTATATGTATCAAACTTTACTGATACTCTTCATTAACATTACCACAACTTCAGTGAGACATGATTACAAAAGTTTTTCTTTATGATCTTAATTTCTTATATACTATAGTCCCGAGTATTTCATTCATTGAAATAAGAACATATGTTGCTTTCAGAAAAAAATATAAAATACAATGAATATTGATCAGCTACCATGGAAAAAAGAAAGAGAAAATGTGTCTATCAACATATTTCAGTGGCAAAAAGCACTTGCCTAATGACTTGTATTAAGTTCCTGAATCTATATGATAGAAGGATAAATTCTGCTACCAATAAGTTGGTGTCTGTCAGAATGTGCTTAAGCATGCAAAAACATGTAGACACATGAATAGACACACTCAGAGACTTGCTTATTTTAATGATCATGCACAAAATAAATAAAAATTAAAGTAATATTTAGAAGAAATTAATCCCTAATATTTATAGTTCATGTTGTACAGTTTAAAATGTGTTAACACTTGCCATTTCTTAAAAACATTCCTGATATGTTTTTAATACTTTCATCTTTCTCTGTCCTCTACACACAAGGCAAGCACCATCCACTATCATTTTTTCATAACACCATAAAGACTAAGTTTCCCTCTGTCAACTACAACATACTTTCGTGCATCTTCTACCACACACAAAAAAGTCTTTTTATAAATTTACTGAGGTTATTTTGTTGCAAGAATATTTGTAATTCATACCAGAAGTCGAGTTTAAGCTCTAGAAGTAAAATGAAAACAAATGTTCTTCTATTTGTTCTCATATTTTTTTGTCTCTGTCCCTTTTCAGTCTCCTTTCATTTCTCCCTGTCATGAAATGTGTAACTGCAGTCCAATATCACTGTACCACTCTCTCCCATACTTCAAACCTTCATCTTGTCTCTGAGCTGAGCTCAGTACCAACAACACTGCTGTGAGCAGGACGACCAGCATCTTGGATGATTACTCCCAAGTTTGTGCTGGAGGAAGGAAGGCCACAGTCTTTATAAGGAAGATAGAACAAAGTGATATTTCACTTCCTTACTGTTGAACACACTAGTGACAGCAGCATGACATGCATCCCTGACTCTTCTTTGGGACTCTAACCTAGCAGGATGCAGTAGGGCTGAGGCTGTCAAGAATTCAGTTCTAGAGACATGGTCTCTGAGGTTACTGGTTAGTTCATATTGTTGTTCCACCTATTGGGTTGCAGACCCCTTCAGCTCCTTTGTACTTTCTCTAGCTCCTCCATTGGTGCCCTGTGTTCCATCCAATAGGTGACTGTGAGCATCCACTTTTGTATTTGCCTGGGACTGCATAGGTTCTCAGATGGCCTAGTTGGCCATCATTCAGAAGAAAAGCCTTTTGACATTGCAAAATTTATATGCCCCAGTAGAGGGGAACAGCAGGATCAAAAATTGGGAGTGTTTGGGTAGAGAAGTAGGGCAGTGGGGAGAGTATAGGGGATTTTCAGGATAGCATTTGAAATGTAAATGAAGAAAAGTTCTAATAAAAAATGAAAAAGAAAGAATTCAGTTCTAAATCACAGGGCATGATATTTGTGCAACAATGTGTGCAATATAGTGAAATTTCAGATATTAGAATTGAAATTCTAGTTCGTTATGATTGTGACTCTCTCCTTGTTATTTGTGGTCCTGGAAGGATTTTCTCCTATGCAAACAAGTATATTTTTGCCAATAATCATACCCTTTGGTTGACTTTCTGTTCATTTCTGCGGGTGATTAGGACACCAAGATGGAATACATAGTAAGTGAGACAAACAAGCCTGGCAGCTTATTTGTGCCCAGGTAAGCCTTCTGGAATTCCCACGATCAGGTTCAAATTAGAGAAACTGTGATATCAGAGCACTGAAAGTGGGAATATTATTTTCTTTTATTCCTTCTGTGTTAGGGAAAGAAAAATGGAAGACAAGAACTCAGATAAGTGATGGACCAGTCAATCCTAGAAAACATAGTTCTCACATGAAACACAAAATTATGTGATTCCCAGAGAATATCCTCATACCTACACTTTATTTAATTATTGATAATGTTAAATTATATTTTGTTTAATATTGCTTCCTTTCAGAATTATTTTTGGACTCTTAATTGGCTATAAACATAAACAAGGTGGTCTGACATCACTTTAAAATATCCAAAGCATTGATCTCTGAATGTTTTTCAACATAGAGTATTTAATGTTCTATGTTTATTACCAATGCTTTGATAATTACCAGTCTGACTAGTTGCAGATGATTATGCCCTGTACTATACAGGGTCATGCTTATTATTACTGTATCACAGTCCATCATCTTCTTACAACTCCCATAAAAGCCTTGGCTTATTTGCTGAATCATTGTTTACTTTGTCCTTTTGCTTTTTTTTTTTTTTAACTTCATTTTATGGCTTCATTTGCCATATTTCTCCCCAGGTCCCCTATGGTAGGAATCTGGATTTTAACCTTAATGACAGCTTCATAATAGAACTCATGATTATAATTTTTTTCTTTCCTTTCCTATCTTCTTTTCTTTCCTTCCTTCGATTCTTTCTCTGTTTCTCTCTGTCTTTTTCTCTTTCATTCCTTCTGTTCTTTCTTTTTTCTCTGTCTCTTTCTTTCTTTCTTTCTTTCTTTCTTTCTTTCTTTCTTTCTTTCTTTCTTTCTTCCTTCCTTCCTTCCTTCCTTCCTTCCTTCCTTCCTTCCTTTCTTTCTTTCTTTCTTTCTTTCTTTCTTTCTTTCTTTCTTTCTTTCTTTCTTCTTTTCTTACTTTTTGCTCTCTTTATTTGCAATAACTGATTAACATATAGCTAGGTGTGGTATCTCACACTTTAATCCTAATACTACAAGGCAAAAGCAGGTGGATGCAGATGTCTAAGTGTAGGATGAGACTGGCTTTTAAAGCTATGTCCAAATCAGCTTTTACCCAATGAAACCCTATCTCAAAAAACAAACAACGAAAAAAAATGGTTTGGAAGATACTGTGCGTGAATGACTCTTCAGTAGATATAAATGCTGTTTTATTCCTAATTCCTATACTTATTTTCAGTGGCATGAGGCATCACCTCAACGAGGAAACTGTAAAGAAATTGTTGCCTTTTCATTTCTGAGCACAAATAGTGTTTTAATTATCTATCAACTTTTAAGTGTGGCTTGTAGAAATTTCAGGGGAATTAAGTTGCTATAAAAACAGAGAATGGCAATGAATGTATATTATCCATTATCATTTGAGTAAGACTACTATGCAATTCATATCAATATTCCAGGTGTTTATTTATGAAGAGACATAGGGATTATCTCAGAAAAATTACCTAAATTGTCCCTTACTATGGTGGGTGGATTGTTTTTTTTTTTTTTTTTTTTTTTTTTTTTTTTTTTTTTTTTTGTAGCTTTCCCATTAGGTGATGATCGATGTATTTGGAATGGAGAATATCCTAGTATTTGGTAAATTCCTCTCATTCTGTGAAAATCAGAGGCAATCTCACAAGACTGCAGTGTTGATGAAAGCAAGGAATGTTTGATTTCTGAATATGCTTTTTAATAGGATGGTTTGTTAGTGTCTACAAACAGGAGATGAGAATGATTGTTAGATGGGGGTCTGGACCATTTGCGTGGCCTTCAAAGTCATCGTTATGTGATTGTCAGATATAGAGCAGAGGAGAAAGCTAGACATACATGTGCATATTGTGTCTGGTGAAGAACTGCCTGTAACTCAGCCTATACCTGAGGTATATTGGTTCTGAAATACAGCAATCGATTTTACCAAAAAAAAAAAATAATAATAATCACACAATGAGCCCTTTTGTGTCCTTTTCCAGTGTCATCAATATGTGAAAGAAATTATTGTTGTATAAAAAAAAAGTCACTTGGTAACTCAAGAGAAAACATAAAATGTCATTGTGAAGAAAGGGACTGGTAACACAGTCAGTTATTAATGGCTAAGGTGGCTTAAGTAATAAGATTAACGTGAAGGGCTTTGGGGGACCTGAAGTGACTGAAGTACTAAGGAGTGGCCCTTCCATATGACTCCAGTGTATCTCTTTTGGTTATGTATATGAATGTCTTTAAGTCATCATACCACATAAACACTTTCAATTTAACACTGCATTATTCAAATTATCCACAGTAAAGAACAGCACATATGGAAGTTCAGATTTTGTTTTTCTGAAGATTCAGTATGGCAGTTCATGGGGCTGGTCCATCCCAGTATACTCTCCGAGGTTTCCTCTCTGTTCATATTCTCAGCAGTTTTTATTATTGTTTACTGAAATCCTGGTAACTGTTCTGGCTGACATCATATGAAATATTCTCTTCGATTTAATTTGCATTTGTATGATAAATTAAGATTGTAGAAAATTTACAAAATATTTATTAGACATTTTTATGTTTTCTATTGATATATTTCCATTAATGTTTGGAGAGCTTGCTTGGCCATTAAAGGATCATAATGGGAAATATAAGAGGAATAATGTTCTGTATTTACCATTTGAGACAAGGATGCCTTCTGAATATTAGGCTCCTATCTGATATAGAGTTGGCAAAGGTTTTTATTTTACTGTACAGATTCTACTAAATGAAATTAGATATAATGTGACTCTAATAAATTTCTGCTATACTTATAGATCAGTGCTTTCTTCAGTCATCAAGTTAGAAGCCTCTTCTTATAACAAATGGGAACTAAAACAAACATCCGTGCAGAGAAAATATCAGAGAGTGAGTACTGTAACTCAACCCTTCCCCAAATCGTGAAACTGTGTGGCAAAGGGGGTCTAAAAAGTGTAAGAGCCAGAGGGGATGGAGGACATCAATGACACAGCTATTTTAAACACAAAAAGTACAACATATATGTGAATGCACATAGACTGAGACAGCATGCACAGAATCAGGATAGGTCTATACCAGATAATGTCCTAGTGGTGAAAACAGACGTGGTGAAAACTTTCCCTATTCCTAACTCATACAATATCTTTTACTGGTAACTCCATGAAAATGAAGATTTGGTTCTATCCAAGAGAATCCCACAGAGGAAATGAACTACTGCATGCCCAGGAGAATATGAAAAACATTAAACATTAAAGAAACTCAACAATAAATTTGGAGTTTTCTTGCCTCATAAGATCATATCATGCCTTCTCCCAACCCCTGCCACCAATAATTTTATTTTCTATTCAAAGCTGTATCAGGTGTAATTCCCAGAGGTTCTATATGAATAAATAGTAATAGATGCTAAGGCTGAACAAATCTCTAATATTGGTTTGAAGATTTCTTTACTGGTAAGTTTGGAGAATCAATAATTAATACATGAGAAAATGTTAATTTAGCCTTGATCAACTTCCAGACAACTGACTGGGTTGAGTTGGAAAACTCCTACTGTGACTGAAAATATGGCTCAGTGGGAAAGTGTGCTTGTAAGCCTCATGAACTATGTTCAAATCCCCAGAATCCATGTAAAAATATGTATGGTCACATGTGTAATTGTAACCTCAGTAATATAGAAAGCAGAAGCAGGATGAGTTGGGAGATGACTGGTTGACAGCATCACACTGTTTGGTGAGATTTCATGTCGTAAGGGAGGAAGATGAAAAAAAAAAAAACCCTGACATCTTCTTCCAGTCTCCATCAATGCAAACTCACATATAGGCAGCATGTGCTGCATTTATAAATACAATGAAGAAAACCTTCTCTTAGGAGTATATGTTATTTAGAATATGCTTTTTACAAGTAGTGTTACTATTAGGAGGTGAGGCCTTCTTGAATTAAGTATGTCATTGTGGGAGTGGTCTTTTCTCTTAGATATTTGAATACAGTCTGTTCCTGGCATTTTTTGAAGATGTAGATAGAATTCTCAGTTCCTGCAGAACCATGCCAATCTGGATGTCTCTATGCTACCCACCATGGCCATAACTGACTGAGCTGCAAAACCTGTAAGCCAGCCCCAATTAAATGGTATCCTTTATAAGAGTTGCCATGGGCATGGTTGCTCTTTATAGGATTGGAAACCCTTATTAAGAAAGAGGTCCTTTGGAGGATACTGTTTCTTTCCTCAGTGTGTAAGTAGGCTGTGCTGCTAGATGATTCTGGTGAAGTTGTTATCCTTTGCATGACAGACAACCACTAAGAATCACACAACACTAGTAGGAGCTAGGTTTTAAGTTTAAGCCTCCTACTAACTTATCACTCACAGTTTGGATTAAAGATTTCTGTTATATTTCTACCATTAATTCTCTAAAGGACACTCTAGCTACTAGAATCACTCTAAAGGTGACAGGATATCTAGTCAAGTATCCACTGGCAAATCAGTCATCTTGCTTATGACTGTTAGTTTTACTTGGAAACACTGGAAAGGTAAACCTGGAGCTGCTATCATCATATATCATTTGCATATGGTTACAGGATTGCTGTCCTTCCCCTCTCTTTCCCCACTAAGTCTGTATTCTTTTTTATGCCAGGCCATATCACACAGGACTGGAAATACCTAATAGTTGAGGTGAACTTTGTGTTTTATGTATGGCCAAAGGTTCCTCCAAGTTGGAACAGGATATTTGGAGGTAGTCTAAATGAACTCTGCAGTATCTGTGTTACAGAGACCAAACTAGATTATTTCTTTGGCTCTTAAGACACTACATGTAGTCTGTCTCTAGAAGCTATGTCCTTGGATGAACTGGCATGTGACAAGTACGTTGGATTGAATTTTGATGTTGCTATGCCTCCTTGTGCACAGGTGACTTTTTATTACAACAGAAACACTTTTCCTAAGATTGTACAGTGCTAAAACTTGCTGACAATAAACTCTTTAATGTCTAGGTGTTTGAACTGCTATGGGTTCATGAAGTTCTGATTGCCTCTCAACCATTGTCTAGCAGTTGTGGTCTTTGCAGAAACTCCCAGGCATCTTCTTATGGGGAAGGACTCATTTTATGACACCATCCTAAACCACTTTTAATGCCCCCATCCATCAAATGATCATTTGGGCTCCATCTAGGCCTCATGGGCCTACCCATGGCATTTTTTGGTGTTGTGTATCACTGATATGCTTGGCACTAGCCATTTCTCTTCTGCACTTACAAAAACATTTAAGTTTTTGAATGTATGTCTGGAGAGGTGCATGGTAACACAAAGAATGACTTCAACCATTTTCTCCATATCCTCAGTATATAGAAAATTAGTGTTACTAATTTATCAGATATGAGTTGGAGAAGAGACTATATTTCCAGTAGTAAATGTGGGCTTGTTGTCCTGAAATCTTTATGGCTGAGAAATATTGGAGGATTTCATCTTGCCTCCAAATTAAATTGTTTCTGGTAAAATATATTTTACCTCTTTTGTCTTAGACAGTTATCATCTACTCTTTACTTTACAATTGCTCAGAAGGCACAGCTCTAGGGTCCTTGTGTTCCACAGGACTCTACTTCAGCTATTAGGAGATTTATGGAAATCAAATATCGAATGCACAACCCTGCACTAGATCAATAATATATTGAAGGGAGAACTCTATTTTTTTTCACTGTGAATGAACAGTCCAGTGCCTGCCTTATTATAATATTTATTATGCATACTATCTGTATATATGAATTTTAATCACTTTACTTATTATATAATAACTTTAATGATAGAATATTACAAAAATGTAGAGATGGCTTATAAATTCATCTTTCAAATGTGAAATTTACATACATATAATTTATACAGTACTTTCCTAACAGCCTCATGTTTTAATTTTTTTGCCTTATTACTGTGTGCTGCTGCTTTGTGTTGCCATGCTTTAAGATACCGAATCAGCTTGTAGCCCTCACAGGACCAAAGGGCTCCCTTCAAATTGATGCCAGATAAAGCCACCCTCTGCTACAAATGCAGATGGAGCTATGTGACCCTCCATGTGTATTGTTTGGTTGGTGTATTAGACCCTGGAAATTCTGGGGGAATCTGGTTGTTTGATACTATTGTTCTCCATAATGAGATGCAAACTCCTTCAGCTCCTTCAATCCTTCCCCTAACTCCTCCATTGGGGTCCTCATGCTCTGTCTGATGATTGGTTCACAGCATCCTCATCTGTATAGGTCAGGCTTCGGCAGAGCCTCTCAGGAGGCAGCCATATCAGGCTTCTGTTGACAAGCACTTCTTGGCATTAGCAATAGTGTGTGGATTTCGTGGCTACATATGGAATGGATTCCCAGGTGGGTACATCTCTGTATGGCTTTTCCTTCAATCTATGCTCCCTACTCTTTATCCCTGTATTTCTTTTAGACCAGAAAAATCTGTTTTATAATTTTGGAGATGGAGCCTGTGGCTAATGTCTGCATGTAGTCTCTACAGGTTCTCTCTCCCATTTGTTGAGTATTTAAGCTAATGTCATCTCCTTTAGGTCCTGGGAATACTCTTGCTTTCCTTGCATCTAGGACTTTATGATGGCTACCTGAGTTCCCCACCCCCCATTGATAGATGCCTCTTTTCAAATTTATGACCTTCTGTACATCTTCAGGATCTCCTTCCACTGTTTCCATTATTAAATGATAACAAACAACTATTAAAATGTAAGTTTTAGATGCTTTGTTAAACAAGAAATTTTAACAATGTTTGGAGTTCATGCTAAAAGTCAAATTGGTCTTTCACTACAAAATATTTTTTAATATGTTATAGGTATATTAAACACAGGAGGAAGTTATCCTTCAATGGTCCTTTTCAGTATATTGAAGGTGTATTCATGACATTCTATAGATCAGAATCAACACAATGCACATGCCTATGAAAAGATATTTGTGAGATTTTCATTGAGTCTCAAAGGATATGTTCTCAAACTGCCACTGACCAAGATGGAGAATCAGAGAATTCAGGACAGGAACCTTCCCAGGAATGGGGAAATTTAACAAAAGAGAACTGCTGTTTCAGTGGAGGTTGGAGGTTGAGTTCTTTTCTATGTTTATTTAGTAATTTATTTATATCCCAAATGCTTTCCCCACCTTCTGGCCTCCTCCCATAGTTCTTCACTCTACTCCAATCCCTTTTGCCTCTGAGAGGGTAAGCCCACACAACCTGCACATTCATCCTACTTCACTCAAGCATCAAGTCTCTACAGGATTCAGTATGTTCACTCTAACTGAGGCCAGACCAAGCAGTCTTCTGCTACATCTGAGACAGGGGTGGATCTGGGGAATCTGACCAGTCTGCATATGCTCTTTGTTTGGTGCATTAGTCACTGGGAGTTCCCTGGAGTCCAGGCGAGTTGACATTGCAGATCTTCCTATTGGATTATTGTCTACTTTGCAGGATGAGTTCTTAAGCCTCTTTCAGAAACTGAGTGATGAATAGAGATGCCACTCAATAAAACCCTGTTCTCAATTCTTTGTCAAATTATTCCTCAATGCAGAAATTTCTTTTCTGACATATATTATTGATAAGATATTGATAGAATAATATTAGAAAGAAAGTTGTTGCATAGTATTGCTGGAAATCCTAGAGTTATTTAATGTCCATCTAATGGTGAAGGGATTCATCTAGATATTTGCATCTGGCTCTGAAACTCAATGGAAGTATTTGTTCCATTTTGTTTTGTTTGTTTTGTTTTGTTTTTTGTTTTGTTTTGTTTTCTCTTCTCTTCTCTTCTCTTCTCTTCTCTTCTCTTCTCTTCTCTTCTCTTCTCTTCTTTTCTCTTCTTTTCTTTTCTTTTATTTGTGTACATGTTTTGTTTGCATCACCTTGTGGAGAATTGAAGAAAATTTGAATGGAACCACATTAGAAAAGGACATCTGACCTTTTTAAAAAATTATCTTTAATCGTTTTTTTACAGTCAAGTTCTCACGCCACTCGTTGTCCTCCAAGAGTTCCTCATCACATTCATCCACCAATTCCCCATTTCCAAGAGAAAGTCTCCATCCACCTACCCTGCCAGAACTTCCTACTCCATGGGACCCCAAGTATCTCCAGGTTATGTGTGTCTTCTGTCACTGTGACCAGAAGAGATAGACCACTGCTGAATATGTATCCACCCTTTCCATAATTTAACCATAAGAGTCCCTGGCTTCTGTTCATTGGATAGGAGTAAGTATCTGTGTCTGTCTCAGTCAGCTGCTTGTTGGGCCTTTCAGAGGGTAGATATGCTAGGCTCCTGTATGTAAGTACACCATAGCAACTTAGTCACTCTGATTGCTGTAAGGTAGAATCTCAGGGTCCTTTTTATTTGTATTTCCTTGATCACTAAGAACTTTGAACATTTTTTTAAGTAAGTGTTCCTTGGTTATTTGATATTCCTCTGTTGTGAATTATCTGTTTAGTTTCCTCAACATAAAACCACACTCACTGAATCTAATAGAAAAGAAAGTAGGAAATAACCTTGTCCTCATTGTCAGGGGAAGTTGTTGGAGTGGAGATTTATTAAACAAAACTACAATGGCTCAGTCTCTAAGATCAAGAACTGATAAATGGGACATTATGAAATTGAAAGCCTTCAGTAAAGCAAAGGATAAATCTGCAACCTTCAGATTGGAAAAAAAATAAAAATAAAAGGATATACGAGTCCCATATCATGTAGAATGATAATATCTGAAATATGTAAAAAACTCAAGAAGCTAACCCCTCCCTCTGACCAAAAAAAAAAATCATATAGATGTAGGCAGAGAATTTGCAATAGGAATCTCGAAAAACTGAGAAGAAATTAAAGATATCTGAACTTAACATGGATTCTTGTCAAGTATGGACTTCTGTTGGGTCCTATGCTCTACACACTAGGGCCAATTCTGCATTTCTCAAATATATAGAGATTACTAATATAAAGAAAGTTAACAGTGGGTCTCTCTATAGATAATGTAACAATTATACGAAGACGAGACTGATGCCTTTAGCGCAAATTTTCATGCATGTATTGTGAATAGGGAACATTTTTGAACTTAACATTTCTGCTCTGTACAATTGAAAATGACAATGATATTTTTCTGGGTTCATTTGTTTCTATGAGAAGATATTATAGATACTTTGTCTTACAGGTCCTTATATTAATTATCTTGATTGTCTCTGGTTTTTGGATACATATTTTGGAACAGAATCATATGCTACACATTAAGAGGGGAAAGAAATGTTCTGGAGGAACAGAAATGGAAAACAGTGGATGAAACTGTAGTCCGTTTGAAAGTCTACTTACCTTTAGGTTACTGAGTCTGGAACATGGTCTCTTATTCTTTTAAATATCAACAAGTTGGTGCCCTTTTCCTGACCTTCTCCCGTCTTAGCAGAGTATGAAAGAGATTTGTGTATTATGAAAGAAAAATATCACTGAGAAACTCTAAAAATACAATAAATTCCATTCTACAGGATCTGACATGGGAGACCTTTAGGAAAGTTCAGGGTAACCAAAATGCTGTACCCTGCTGCAGGGCAGTCAGGTTTGTGTAGGTGAGAGCAGCCATGAGCAAATGTGTAAAATAGGTCCACTTCACAGGTGTCAAATCTCAATTTCTGTTCTCAACATTTTCATTTTGACAAGTTTGAAATAAAATAATGATTTGATGGAATTAACAACAGAAGTTTGCATTATAGTTTTCAATATCAGAAGTCTAATATTACTGGCCATATTTTCTTGACATTGCTACTGGATTTTAGATGATAGCTTCCTTGTTAGGTCTTCACATGGGGCTTTTCTCTTGGACATGTAACCCTATCTTTTTTCTCTTGTCTTGTTTTATTTTCCTGTATAAAAAAGTTGCCAGTATAAATCAGAGAGGGAGGAAGACAGGTATGCCTGCCATTTTCTGTAGAGAAATAGGAGGGCAAGATAACTGGGCAACTGTCATTTAAGGTTTAAAATAATCTCTTAAAAAAGTGTAGAGTACTCTACACTGCCTAGGGGGAAGGTGGAGCCTGGGGGTTCAATAATGTTCTCTCTACAGAGTGTCATACTTCTCACTCAGCGTTACCTTCCTCCTTGTGTAGAGTGTTGCAGGTCTCAAAAGGCAGAGATTAGCTGATGTGGGTTAAAGGTCAGCATTTTCTTAAGCAGCTGTGCTCCAGATTCTTCCATTCCTTGAACCACTGACTGGAGTGGCCCTCTGGGTGCAAGTGCTTTTCCAGTTAGCTATATCTCTTGAGGCCAGTCATCCTCTGAAGGCAATCCAATGAGATCAAAGATTTTTGCACAATTTGTCAGACTCAGATTTTCCACGGAAGTGAAGCATACAACAAAACATCTCTGAGTAGATACAGCCAACACAACACGTGTCCACATGTCTTACACATGTAGCCTGAAGAAGAATTTCAGGAGCCCAGTCAATGAACATAACAACCACAGGCATGCTGTTCATTTGAGAGCTATAGATATTGCATAGGACAAAGTCAGCCAGCTTGGCTGTCCCATTAATTGTCAGGAGAATGTTCTCTGGCTTAATGTGCCCTTCTCCCAGCCTTGAGTGGCTACCCAGATGTTAATTATTTGCCACAGTCTTAATCCAACCTGACCCATCTAAGGTGGAACCTTCAGACCTAGATGCAAGTCTTCTGTCTTTCCACACCCACAGCTTCCTGCAGAAGAGGACTGCCCAGTGTGCTTACTTTGCAACTCAATCCTGCTGAAACACACAACAGAACCCATATGAAACAAAGGGATGAGCCTTTTGATTTTTCACCCCATTCAGAATTAAAAAAAAAAATAAACATTGAACCTTGATCAAAGAACTTTGTGTTGGTTCACTATTTCTCTTGTCTGCTCACTCTATTCCATCCCACTTCTCCTTCCAGGTGTAAACGGCTCTCTATGGCCTCTGGATGGCTACATGTGGCACCCAAATGAAGGACCTGGACACTGGGAGACGAACTGAGGGACACTGTCTTCAGTGTGTGTCCACAGAAAACTGTAGAAGTGATTTATCACATATGGTGTTATGCAACATACAGCATTAATGTTAGCACTATAAATTTCATCTTTTAAAAGCTGTTGATTAGAAGGGTGCAAAAAGGATACAGGCTAGTCTAAGAAACCACCAATCCAATGCTGATATGAGCTAGGTGTAACAGCACATTGGGATGGGGACGATTATATTGGTAATTGACCACAGTCTCCGGGAGCTGCTTCAGGCAAGAGGAGTAGGGAGGGTATAAAGGAATACAAAATAGAAAAGAATAGAATAGAATGGAATGGAATGAAAAGAATTAAAAACAAAAAATAAAACAAATTCTACATATACAAATGACATGAGAGAGAGAGAAAGAGAGAGAGAGAGAGAGAGAGAGAGAGAGAGCAAAATGGATTATAAAGCTTTACAAGGGATATGACAAAATCAGGAGAGATAATGCCTGACCATTCTGGCCCCTACTGGAGATATTCTTAGCTCTAGTTACATCAAGTTCTCTTCCCTCTCCATATAGTCTGTCTTTGGTGCACAACAATCTTTCCATGTGTCAATTTGTGTCTGTTTTCTTTCATTGTCTGAAGGACTATGTTTCATGTGGAAAAGGAAAAAATGGTTAAAAAATGTATCTGCTAGCTATTCATGTCTTAATTCAGTCTCATTTAGCACAGCAGTGGCAGATGTAAGTTGCCCAGCACCCTTAGCCAGGAATCAAACAAAGGAAAAAAAAAAAAAAAAGCCCTGCTGAAAAACTGCTTTTAAGGGGAACAGCCACTTCTCAAGTTCAAGGGGGAATAAGCTGATAGTTGTTTTTCCCTAGGAAAAATAATCTCTGCAGTTGTGAATATTGGGTTTAGCAAATAACAAAGTTCTTTTTCTCTTTAAACTAGAGAACAGTAGAAAAAGTATATATATATATCTTTTGGTCTAAATGTATAAGAATTATGTAGCTGCTTCATTTTGTTTCTGACTTGTATTAAAGGTATAAATATGATCTGCATCTTTTGGTTATAGAATATTGGCTTATAAAACATTTGATATGATCAAGAAGGTGTAACATTTGTAACAGAAAGTTAGCTTAAAAGTGGTAACTCAGGGTTGGAGTCATTTTAAACAACATGTGGCATGAACCAGACCAGGAAGTCAGGCCTCTAAAGATACTTCTAAATTGGAATAATATTTTATGTAATTCTTATCCTAGAAATTAAACTTATTAGGTATAAGATTTAAAACAATGTCTCCTTAATGAGGTATTAAGGGTTGCACTGTCATGCATTCTTTTTTTTTTATTTAGAACAAAAATTTGTCTTTACTTGTTAATAGTAATTTTGTCCTTAAATGAACAATATTTCCAAGTTAGAACTAAAGAATAGGGGCTTTTGAAGAGATGAGTAGCAACTGAGAGCACTGATTACAATTCCAGGGGAAACAACTTCTGTTCCCAGAACATACACTTGTTCACACAGATTGATGCCTCAACCTTCAGGGGGATTCTCCTAACTTCTTTTGACATCAAGGGCCACCACTCTTGAATAAGATAAATGCAAGTATCAATAAAAAAGACTGAAACAAAACACATATGCTTAATGAAAGGAAACGATTTTAGAATGAATTATGCCAACTGTAAATCCTTCCAAAAGTTAGTAAAACAAATCAGATCAATAAACTCTAGAGGCATAAATTCTGTAATAGAAATGTTTAATAACAAAATAGCTAAGGGAGAGATGGCTATGTTGCTGAAATGGTCTTAAACTTAGATTCAGTAAATTATTTTCTATTAAAGATTAAGATTGAAATAAAATGAATAGCCTTATTTAAGCCTCATTTACGACAAAGATAGTTTCCATTTGCTTATGAAAATATGAGTTTCTAAGCATATTTTTCAGTTTCTCAGCTTTACAATACACGATATGTTTTTATTAATTCATTTATTCTTTTTGCTGGATATGCCCTTAGTGCTATGTCCAGTTTTCTTTTTTTTTTCCTTTTCCATTTTTTATTAGGTATTTAGTTCATTTACATTTCCAATGCTATACCAAAGTCCCCCATACCCACCCACCCCCACTCCCCTACCCACCCACTCCCCCTTTTTGGCCCTGGCGTTCTCCTGTACTGGGGCATATAAAGTTTGCGTGTCCAGTGAGCCTCTCTTTCCAGTGATGGCCGACTAGGTCATCTTTTGATACATATGCAGCTAGAGTCAAGAGCTCCTGGGTACTGGTTAGTTCATAATGTTGTTCCACCTATAGGGTTGCAGATCCCTTTAGCTCCTTGGGTTCTTTCTCTAGCTCCTCCATTGGGAGCCCTGTGATCCATCCATTAGCTGACTGTGAGCATCCACTTCTGTGTTTGCTAGGCCCCGGCATAGTCTAACAAGAGACAGCTACATCTGGGTCCTGTCGATAAAATCTTGCTAGTGTATGCAATGGTGTCAACGTTTGAATGCTGATTATGGGGTGGATCCCTGGATATGGCAGTCTCTACATGGTCCATCCTTTCATCTCAGCTCCAAACTTTGTCTCTGTAACTCCTTCCAAGGGTGTTTTGTTCCCACTTCTAAGTAGCGGCATAGTGTCCACACTTCAGTCTTCATTTTTCTTGAGTTTCATGTGTTTAGCAAATTGTATCTTATATCTTGGGTATCCTAGGTTTTGGGCTAATATCTACTTATCAGTGAGTACATATTGTGTGAGTTCCTTTGTGAATGTGTTACCTCACTCAGGATGATGCCCTCCAGGTCGATCCATTGGGCTAGGAATTTCATAAATTCATTCTTTTTAATAGCTGAGTAGTACTCCATTGTGTAGATGTACCACATTTTCTGTATCCATTCCTCTGTTGAGGTGCATCTGGGTTCTTTCCAGCTTCTGGCTATTATAAGTAAGGCTGCTATGAACATAGTAGAGCATGTGTCTTTCTTACCAGTTGGGACATCTTCTGGATATATGCCCAGGAGAGGTATTGCAGGATCCTCCAGTAGTACTATGTCCAATTTTCAAAAAAACAAAAACACCAGAATGATTTACAAAGTGGTTGTACAAGCTTGCAATCCCACCAACAATGGAGGAGTGTTCCTCTTTCTCCACATCCTCGCCAGCATCTGCTGTCACCTGAATTTTTGATCTTAGCCATTCTGACTGGTGTGAGATAGAATCTCAGGGTTGTTTTGATTTGCATTTCCCTGATGATTAAGGATGTTGAACAATTTTTCAGGTGCTTCTCTGCCATTCGGTATTCATCAGGTGAGAATTCTTTGTTCAGTTCTGAGCCCCATTTTTTAATGGGGTTATTTGATTTTCTGAAGTCCACCTTCTTGAATTCTTTATATATGTTGGATATTAGTCCCCTATCTGATTTAGGATAGGTAAAGATCCTTTCCCAATCTGTTGGTGGTCTTTTTGTCTTATTGACGGTGTCTTTTGCCTTGCAGAAACTTTGGAGTTTCATTAGGTCCCATTTGTCAATTCTCGATCTTACAGCACAAGCCATTGCTGTTCTGTTCAGGAATTTTTCCCCTGTGCCCATATCTTCAAGGCTTTTCCCCACTTTCTCCTCTATAACTTTCAGTGTCTCTGGTTTTATGTGAAGTTCCTTGATCCACTTAGATTTGACCTTAGTACAAGGAGATAAGTATGTATCTATTCGCATTCTTCTACACGATAAGAACCAGTTGTGCCAGCACCAATTGTTGAAAATGCTGTCTTTCTTCCACTGGATGGTTTTAGCTCCCTTGTCGAAGATCATGTGATCATAGGTGTGTGGGTTCATTTCTGGGTCTTCAATTCTATTCCATTGGTCTACTTGTCTGTCTCTATACCAGTACCATGCAGTTTTTATTACAATTGCTCTGTAGTAAAGCTTTAGGTCAGGCATGGTGATTCCACCAGAGGTACTTTTATCCCTGAGAAGAGTTTTTGCTATCCTAGGTTTTTTGTTATTCCAGATGAATTTGCAAATTGCTCCTTCTAATTCGTTGAAGATTTGAGTTGGAATTTTGATGGGGATTGCATTGAATCTGTAGATTGCTTTTGGCAAGATAGCCATTTTTTACAATGTTGATCCTGCCAATCCATGAGCATGGGAGATCTTTCCATCTTCTGAGATCTTCTTTAATTTCTTTCTTCTGAGACTTGAAGTTTTTATCATACATCTTTCACTTTCTTAGTTAGAGTCACGCCAAGATATTTTATATTATTTGTGACTATTGAGAAGGGTGATTTTTCCCTAATTTCTTTCTCAGCCTGTTTATTCTATGTGTAGAGAAAGGCCATTGACTTGTTTGAATTAATTTTATGTCCAGCTACTTCATTGAAGCTGTTTATCAGGTTTTGGAGTTCTCTAGTGGAATTTTTAGGGTCACTTATATATACTATCATATCATCTGCAAAAAGTGATATTTTGACTTCCTCTTTTCCAATTTGTATCCCCTTGATCTCCTTTTGTTGTCAAATTGCTCTGGCTAATACTTCAAGTACTATGTTGAAGAGGTAGGGAGAAAGTGGGCAGTCTTGTCTAGTCCCTGATTTTAGTGGGATTGCTTCCAGCTTCTCTCCATTTACTTTGATGTTGGATACTTGTTTGCTGTAGATTGCTTTTATCGTGTTTATGTATGGGCTTTGAATTCCTGATCTTTCCAAAACTTTTATCATGAATGGGTGTTGGATCTTGTCAAATGCTTTTTCTGCATCTAACGAGATGATCATGTGGTTTTTGTCTTTGAGTTTGTTTATATAATGGGTTATATTGATGGATTTTCATATATTAAACCATCCCTGCATCCCTGGAATAAAACCTACTTGGTCAGGATGGATGATTGCTTTAATGTGTTCTTGGATTCAGTTAGCGAGAATTTTATTAAGGATTTCTGCATTAATATTCATAAGAGAAATTGGTCTGAAGTTCTCTATCTTTGTTGGATCTTTCTGTCGTTTAGGTGACAGAGTAATAGTGGCTTCATAAAATGAGTTGGGAAGAGTACCTTCTACTTCTATCTTGTGAAAAAGTTTGTGCAGAACTGGAATTAGATCTTCTTTGAAAGTCTGATAGAACTCTGCACTAAACCCATCTGGTCCTGGGCTTTTTTTGGCTGGGAGACTATTAATAACTGCTTCTATTTCTTTAGGGGATATGGGACTGTTTAGAAGGTCAACTTGATCCTGATTCAACTTTGGTACCTGGTATCTGTCCAGAAATTTGTTCATTTCGTCCAGGTTTTCCAGTTTTGTTGAGTATAGCCTTTTGTAGAAGGATTTGATGGTGTTTTGGATTTCTTCAGGATCTGTTGTTATGTCTCCCTTTTCAGTTCTGTTTTTGTTAATTAGGATTTTGTCCCTGTGCCCTCTAGTGAGTCTAGCTAAGGGTTTATCTATTTTGTTGATTTTCTCAAAGAACCAACTCCTCGTTTGGTTAATTCTTTGAATAGTTCTTCTTGTTTCCACTTGGATGATTTCACCCCTGAGTTTGATTATTTCCTGCCATCTACTCCTCTTGGGTGAATTTGCTTCCTTTTTTTCTAGAGCTTTTAGGTGTGTTGTCAAGCTGCTAGTATGTGCTCTCTCCCGTTTCTTCTTGGAGGCACTCAGAGCTATGAGTTACCCTCTCAGAAATGCTTTCATTGTGTCCCAAAAGTTTGGGTACGTTGTGGCTTCATTTTCATTAAACTCTAAAAAGTCTTTAATTTATTTCCTTATTCCTTCCTTGACCAAGGTATCATTGAGAAGAGTGTTGTTCAGTTTCCACATGAATGTTGGCTTTCTGTTATTTATTTTGTTATTGAAGATCAGCCTTAGTGATGGTGATCTGATGGGATACATGGGACAATTTCAATATTTTTGAATCTGTTGAGGCCTGTTTTGTGACCTATTATGTGGTCAATTTTGGAGAAGGTACCATGAGGTGCTGCGAAGAAGGTATATCCTTTTGTTTTAGGATAAAATGTTCTGTAGATATCTGTCAGATCCATTTGTTTCATCACTTCTGTTAGTTTCAGTGTGTCCCTGTTTAGTTTCTGTTTCCATGATCTGTCCATTGGTGAAAGTGGTGTGTTGAAGTCTCCCACTATTATTGTGTGAGGTGCAATGTGTGCTTTGAGCTTTACTAAAGTTTCTTTAATGAATGTGGCTGCCCTTGTATTTGGAGCATAGATATTCAGAATTGAGAGTTCCTCTTGGAGGATTTTACCTTTGATGAGAACGAAGTGCCCCTCCTTGTCTTTTTTGATGACTTTGGGTTGGAAGTCAATCTTATCAGATATTAGGATGGCTACTCCAGCTTGTTTCTTCATACCATTTGCTTGGAAAATTATTTTCTAGCCTTTCATTCTGAGGTAGTGTCTATCTTTTTCTCTGAGATGTGTTTCTTGTAAGCAGCAAAATGTTGGGTCTTGTTTGTGTAGCCAGTTTGTTAGTCTACATCTTTTTATTGGGGAGTTGAGACCATTGATGTTAAGAGATATTAAGGAAAAGTAATTGTTGCTTCCTGTTATTTTTGTTGTTAAAGTTGGCATTCTGTTCTTGCGGCTGTCTTCTTTTAGGTTTGTTGAGGGATTACCTTCTTGTTTTTTCTAGGGCGTTGTTCCCTTTCTTGTATTGCTTTTTTTTCTGTTATTATCCTTTGAAGGGCTGGATTCGTGGAGAGATAATGTGTGAATTTGGTTTTGTCGTGGAATACTTTGGTTTCTCCATCTATGGTAATTGAGAGGTTGGCTGGGTATAGTAGCCTGGGCTGGAATTTGTGTTCTCTTAGTGTCTGTATAACATCTGTCCAGGCTATTCTGGCTTTCATAAACTCCGGTGAAAAATGTGGTGTAATTCTGATAGGCTTGCCTTTATATGTTACTTGACCTTTTTCCCTTACTGCTTTTAGTATTCTATCTTTATTTAGTGAATTTGTTGTTCTGATTATTATGTGTCGGGAGGAATTTCTTTTCTGGTCCAGTGTATTTGGAGTTCTGTAGGGTTCTTGTATGTTCATAGGCATCTCTTTATTTAGATTTGGGAAGTTTTCTTCAATAATTTTGTTGAGGATGTTTGCTGGTCCTTTGAGTTGAAAATCTTCATTCTCATCCACTCCTATTATCCGTAGGTTTGGTCTTCTCATTGTGTCCTTGATTTCCTGGATATTTTGAGTTAGGATCTTTTTGCATTTTCCATTTTCTTTGATTGTTGTGCCGATGTTCTCTATGGAATCTTCTGCACCTGAGATTCTCTCTTCCATCTCTTGTATTCTGTTGCTGATGCTGGCATCTATGGTTCCAGATTTCTTTCCTAGGGTTTCTATCTCCAGTGTTGCCTCACTTTGGGTTTTCTTTATTGTGTCTACTTCCCTTTTTAGGTCTAGTATGGTTTTGCTCATTTCCATCACCTGTTTGGATGTTTTTTCCTGTTTTTCTATAAGGACTTCTACCTGTTTGTTTGTGTTTTCCTGTTTTTCTTTAAGGACTTGTAACTCTTTAGCAGTGTTCTCCTGTATTTCTTTAAGTGATTTATTAAAGTCCTTCTTGATGTCCTCTACCATCATCATGAGATATGCTTTTAAATTTAGGTCTAGGTTTTCGGGTGTGTTGGGGTACCCTGGACTGGGCGATGTGGGAGCGCTGTGTTCTGATGATGGTGAGTGGTCTTGGTTCCTGTTAGTAAGATTCCTACGTTTACCTTTCGCCATCTGGTAATCTCTGGAGTTAGTAGTTATAGTTGACTCTGTTTAGAGATTGTTCTTCTGGTGATTCTGTTACCGTCTATCAGCAGACCTGGGAGACAGATTCTCTCCTCTGAGTTTCAGTGCTCATAGCACTCTCTGCTGGCAAGCTCTCTTACAGGGAAGGTGCGCAGATATCTTGTGTTTGGACCTCCTCCTGGCCGTAGAAGAAGGCCCAAAACAGGACCTTTCTCAGAAGCTGTGTTGCTTTGGCAGTTCCCAGAAGCTGTCAGCTTCTGTGGTGCAAACTCTCACCTGTGCAGACTAAATTCCTAAGATCCGCGGAGTCCCAGAACCAAGATGGCGACCTCTGCTTCTGAGGCTGAGGCCTCCTCCCGAGCCAGGCGGACACCTGTCCTCTGGTCCGGACGGTGGCCGGCTCTCTGCGGCCCTTAAAGGGTGCTGCCTCGTTGGCTCTGTGCTTCTGGCTGTCCCAGAAGCTGTCCGGTTCTCTGGCGCACCCTCTCACCTCTTCAGACTAATTTCCTAAGTTCGGTGGAGTCCCGGAACCAAGATGGTGACCACTGCTGCTGAGGCTGAGGCCGCCTCCCCTGTCCAGTTTTCTGAAGTACTGCAAACTCAGGTATTTTCTTCGTTTACATTTCAAATGCTATCCTGAAAATCTCCTAGTCCCTCTCCCACCCCTGCTCCCCTACCCACTCACTCCCACTTCTAGGCCCTGGTGTTCCCCTGTACATATAAAGTTTGAAAGACCAAGAGGCCTCTCTTCCCACTGATGACTGACTAGGGCATCCTCTGCTACCTATGCAAACAGAGACACAAATTCTGGGGTGTACTGCTTAGTTCAAATCATGGTTCTTCCTATAGGGTTGCAGACCCCTTTAGCTACTTGGGTACTTTCAGAAGCTCCTTTATTTAGGACTTCTGTTTGATCCAATAGATGACTGTGAGCATCCACTTCTGTATTTGCCAGGCACTAGCATGTCTTCAAAAGAGACAGCTATATCAGGGTCCTGTCAGAAAAATCTTGCTGGAATATGCAATAGTGTCTGGGTTTGATGTTTGTTGATAGGATGGATCACTGGGTGGGGCAAGCTCTGAATGGTCCTTAATTCACTCTCAGCTCCAAACTTTGAATCTGTACCTTCTTCAATTGGTATTTTGTTCCCCATTCTAAGAAGGAGCAATGTATCCACACTTTGGTCTTCCATCTTCTTGAGATTCATGTGGTTTTTTGTTTGTTTGTTTGTTTGTTTGTTTGTTTTTCAAATTGTATCTTGGATACTCTAAGTTTCTGGGCTAATATCCACTTATAGTGAGTGCATATCATGTGGGTATTTTTGTGATTGGGTACCTCACTCAAGATGATATACTCCACATCCATCCATTTGCCTAAGAATTTCATAAATTCTTTTTTAACAGCTGAGTAGTAATCCATGGTGTAAATTACTTTCTATATCCATCCCTCTATTGAGGGACATCTGGGTTCTCTCCAGCTTCTGCTTATTATAAATAGGCTTTCTATGAACATAGAGGAGCATATGTCCTTATTATAAGTTGGAACACTTTCTGGTTATATGCCCAGGAAAGTTACTGCTGGATCTGCCCTTAGTACTATTTCCAATTTTCTGAAGAACTGCAGACTTATTTTCAGAGTGATTGTACAAGTTGCAATACCACCAGTAATGGAGGAGTGTTCCTCTTTCTCCACATCATCATCATCCTCTGCTGTCACCTGAATTTTTCATCCTAGTCATTCTGACTGATCTGAGGTAGAACCTCAATAATGTTTTGATTTGCATTTCCCTGGTGATTAAGGATGTTGAACATTTTTTTTCAAGTGTTTTTCAGCCCTTAGATATTCCACAGTTGAGAATTCTTTCTTTATCTCTGTGCCCCCTTTTTAATAGGATTATTTGAATTTCTGGAGTTTAGCTTCTTGAGCTCTTTTTATATATTGTACAAGAGTTCCCTATTGGATTAAGGCTTAGTAAGGATCCTTTCCAAATCTGTTTGTGGCTTTTTTGTCTTATTGACAGTGTCTTTTGCCTTACAGAAAATTTTCAGTTTTATGCGGTCCCATTTATGGAGTCTCAATCTTACAGAACAAGCCATTGAAATTCTGTTCAGGAATTTTTCCCCTCTGTCCATATCTTTGAGGCTTTTCCCAACTTTCTCCTCTATAAGTTTCAGTGTCTCTGGTTTTATGTGGTGTACCTTGGTCCATTTAGACTTGAGCTTTCTACAAGTAGATAAGAATGGATCAATTCACACTCTTATACATGATAAAAGCCAGTTGAGTCAGTACCTTTTGTTCTAAATGCTGTCCTTTTTCCACTGGATGATTTTAGCTCCCTTGTCAAAGATCAAATGACCATAGGTGTGTGGGTTTATTTCTTGGTCTTCAATCTATTCCATAGTTCTACATGTCTGTTGCTATACCAGTATCATGAAAGATGTAGTCAAAATTGCTTTATAGAACAAACTGAGGATAGTCATGTTGATTCCTCCAAAGGTTTGTTTGTTTGTTTGTTTGTTTGTTTGTTTTGGGTTTTGTTTTTAATTGTTGAGAATTGTTTTTGCTATCTTAGGTTGTTTTTTATTCTGTATTAGTCTTCAAATTACCCTTTCTAACTTTATGAAGTATTGAATTTGAATTTTGATGCAGACTGCATTGAATCTGTAGATTGCTTTCTGAAAGAAAGCCATTTTAACTACATTAATCCTGCCAATCCTTGAGCATGGGAGGTTTTTCCATCTTAGAGTCACACCAAGATATTTTATACTATTGTGGCTAAAGTGAAGGGTCTGGTTTCTCTGATTTCTTTCTCGGACCACATATTCTTTGAGTAGAGGAAGGCTGCTGATTTGTTTGAGATAATTTTATATTCAGCCACTCTGCTGAAGTTGTTTATCTATTGTAGGAGTTCAATCCTGGAATCTTTTGGTCACTTAATAAAACTACCATATCACTAACAAAGAGTAATATCTTAACTTTTTCCTTTTCAGTTTGTAACCCTTTGACATACTTTTGTTGTCTAACTGCTCTGGCTAGAGCTTCACATACTATCCTGAATAGGGAGAGAATGGGAAGTCCTGTCTAATGCCTCATAATTGTGGGATTGATTCACATTTTTCTTCACTTAGTTTTGGTCTGGTTATTGATTTGCTGTATATTGTTTTTATTATGTTTATGTATGGGCTGTAAATATCTGATCATTCCAAAACTTTTAATATGAAGGGGTTTTGAATTTTGTCAAATTTGTTTTCATCATCTGATGAGATGATCATGAAATTTTTTCTTGAGTTTTTTTTTTTTTTTAATATAGTGGAAACCCTTGATGGATTTCAATATATGGAATCATCCCTCAGATAAAGTGGACTTCACCAAAGTCAGTGATCATTCTGATTTATTCTTGAATTTGGTTTTAGAGATGTTTATTGAATATTGTTGTGTCAGAATTTATAAGTGAACTTGGTCTAAAATTCTCTTTCTTTGTTGCGTATTTATATAGTTTAGGTATCAGAATAAATCTATCTTAATAGAACAAATCAAATAGAGTTCTTTCAGTTTCTAATTTTTTTATTATTGTGAGGAATTTTTATATTACTATTGAAAGCCTGATTGAATTTGAACTAAAAACATTTGGCCCTGTGTGTTTGTATGTTTTTGTTTTGTTTTGTTTTGATTTGATTTGATTTGGTTTGATTTGGTTTGTTTTGGTATAAGTTTAGTAATTGTTTCTATTTCCTTATCTGTTATGAGGCTGTTCAGATATTTATCTGATCCTGATCTAAACTTTGTACCTGGTGTCTGTGTAGAACATTAGCCATTTTCATTTACATTTTTCAGTTTGGTTCGGTATAGATACTTGTAGATGGATGTGATAATTTTTGAATTTCCTCCCTCTCTGCTATTATATCTCACATTTCAATTTTGATTTTGATAATGTAGATACTGTTTCTGTTCCATTTAGTTAGTTGAGCTAAGGATTCATTAATCATTTTGATTTTCTCAAATAATCATCTCTGAGTTTTGTTGATTCTTTGTATATTTCTCTTTGTTTTGACTTGGTTGATTTCAGCCCTGAGTTTGAATATTTTCTGCCATCTAATCCTCTTGGGTGTCTTTGCTTCTTTTTGTTCTAGAGCTCTCAGGTGTGCTGTTAAGTTGCTGGTGTAGAACCTCTCTAACTTCTTTATGAAGCCACTCGGTGCTTTGAGTTTTCCTCGTAGCAGTGCTTTCTTTGTGTCTCATAAGTTTGGATATGCTGTACCTTCAATGTTGTCAAGTGCAAGTAAGTCTTTAATTTCATTCCTTATTTTATTCCTGGCCATTTTATCACTGAGTAGAGAGTGGCCATTTTCTATGGGTATATGGACTTTCTATTGTTTACGTTGTTATTGAAGAGAAGCCTTAATCCCTGGTGACATGATAGAACCCATGGGATTAATCCAATCTACTTATATCTGTTGAGACTTGTTTTGTGACCAATTTTATGGTCAATTTTAGAGAAGGTACCATGAGGTGCTTAGAAGAGTTATGTTCATTTATTTTAAGGTAAAAGGTGTCTCTGTTTAGTTTCGGTTTCCCTGATTTGTCCATTAGTGAGAGTTGGATATTGAAGTCTATCACAATTTTTTGTGGGAGGTTCAAGGTATGTTTTGAGCTTTAGTAAAGTTTCTTTTATGGATATGGGTGCCCTTGAATTTGAAGCATAGGTATTCAGAATTAAAGGTTCATCTTCACAGATTTTTCCTTTTTTGAGTATGAGAATTTATTTGCTAACTTTTGGTTGAAAGTCCATTTTATTGGCTATTACAATGGCTAATACAGCTTATTTTTTTGTGACTATTTCCTTGGAACTTTTTTTAGCCTTTGACCCTGAGTTAGTGTCTATTTTTAACACTAAAGTGTGTTTTCTGTATGCAGAAAAAATGCTGGGTCTTTTTTTCCATATTCAGTGCCTTTGCGTGTGTCTTTTTATTAGGGATTTGAATCCATGGATGTTGTAAAATATTAAAAACTAATGATTGATGCTTCAGGTTATTTTTGTTGTTAGAGGAAAAATTATGTTTGTATGATCATATTCTCTTGGGTTTGTTGTGCAAAGATTAATTTCTTGATTTTGGCTTGGAGAAGATTCCCTCTTTTTTTTTTTTCCAGAGTTTTCCTTCTATTATCCTCTGCATATCTGTTTTAGTGAAAAGATATTGTTTCAATTGCATTTGACATGGAATATGTTATTTTCTCCATCGAGGTGATTGAGAGTCTTGTTGAAAGTAGTAGCATGGGCTGGTATATGTGGTTTTTTTTTAGAGTCAGCATGATAATTGTCTAAGATCTTCTGGCTTTAAGAGACTCTGTAGAGAGATCTGTTGTAATTATGATAGCCATGTTTTCAAGTGTCTACCTTCATTTGTTACTTTTCCATTTTTCTCTAATGTGTAATTATTAAAAGAAAACTCCACACTAATGCCAGAGATGTGTCAGCAACGGTAGTCCTTGCCCCCATGGCTATAATCAATCCACCCTCTTCCCAGTTTCCGAAGATTCACTCATTGTTGAACTCTTCACATTCCCATTCATCTGTCTCCTGTGGCGAGCCTGCTATGACTGGCTCTATCCCCTGGAGCCCACCTGAGTAACCTTGGATATAAAAAACCATACAGTCTTAGTTTAGAATCATCAGCTAACACAATTGCTGGGTATAGAATATATTCTCCTAAACACATCAAATAGTCTATGTTAGAAATATTCTGTGATAGATGCTAGTGGTCCACCACCAGAACTAACAGGTCCTGGAGGCAATATGTTACCTCCTTTTGCTCCAGCCACACCATCAAAAAGGACCCATTCCTTCTTCCTGCATTTCCTCTTCTCTCAGACCCAGAAGGCCTCTGTCATCCTCTCTCCAGCAATTTGCTTCTTGCCAACTTTATTATCAAATCAATTAATTGGGGAGAAATTCCACTATTTATTCCCTTAATACTTTTAATATTACCTCTTTTTCTATTCATTTGGTATTTTGATTATTATCTGACAGGAAGAATTTCTGTTCTGGTCCACTCTATTTCTTGTTCTGTCAACTTCATGTACTTCTATGGACATCTCCTATTGGATTAGGGAAGATTTTTTCTATGATTTTGTTGAAGGTGCTTACTGACATTTTGAAAAGGAACTCTCCATTCTTTTCTATACCTACTATTCTTAGGATTGGTCTGTTCACTGTGACTTTATTTGCCTGAATGTTTTGATTAGAGCTTTTTGTACTAATTTTCTTTGTCTGTTGTATCAATATCTTCTATGGTGTCTTCTACACCTCAGATTCACTCTGCAATTCCTTGTATTCTGTTGATGACAGCAACTGTAACTTCTGTTCTCTTTCTTAGCTTTTAAATTTCATAGGCTGTATCCCTTTATGATTTCTTTAAAGTTTATATTTCCTACTTTAGACCCTGGTTGATTTTGTTGAATTCCTTCACCTGTTTTTTGTTTGTTTGTTTGTTTGTTTGTTTGTTTTTTGGTTTGGGTTTTTTTCCCCGATTTCTTTAAATGATCTAGGTTTCATCTTTAAGTGCTTGCTGACAGGAGCATGACATAGCTCTCATGAAAGGCTCTGCAAGTGCCTCAGAAATACAGGGGTTGATGCTCACAGCCATTCACTGGACTGAGAATTGGATCCCCAATAAAGGAGCTAGAGAAAGGTCACAAGGAGTTGAAGTGGTTTGCAACCCAATAGGAGAAACAACAATATGAACTAGCCAGTAGCCCCAGAGTTCCCAGTGACTAAATCACCAAATAAAGAATACAAATGGATGAATGATATCAACTGCACATGCAGAAGAGGATGGCCTAGTCAGTCATAAATGGGAGGAGAGGCTCTTTCTCCTTTGAAGTCTGTAAGCTCCAGTGTGGTGGAATGCCAGGGCCAGAAACCCTGAGTGGGTGTGATGATGAGCAGGGGTACTGGGGAGAGGATAGGGGGAGGATGTCCTTTGGAGAGGAAAAAAAAGAAGTGGATAACTTTTGAAATGTAAATAAAGAATATATTTGCCAGGCTTGACGGCACATACCTTTAATCCCAGCACTCAGGAGGCAGAGGCAGGTGGATCTCTGAGTTCGAGGTCAACCTTGTCTACAGAGTGAGTTCCAGGACATCCAGGGCTATACAAAGAAACCCTGTCTTGAAAAAAAGAAAGAAAGAAAGAAAGAAAGAAAGAAAGAAAGAAAGAAAGAAAGAAAGAAAGGGGAGAAGAAAGAAAGAATATATCCAGTAAAAAATTCAGATTCTGCATCCCCTATTAATAGCAGACTTCACTAGGGTCACCCTAGTACATCTAGGGAGTTTACATTGCCCTAGGTTTCTACCTTATCCCTGATAACTCTTTCAGTTCAAATCTTCTCTCCCAGGATTATCTCCGTTCATCAAACTTTCTCTTTCATACCCCCTGTTGCAATTTGCACTTTCTCTCAGGGAGCTTACATAATCAATTTTAATTTCCCATCCCAGAATGGTCCATGTATCTCCATTGACTCCTTCCTTGTTGCATAGACTCTCTGAGGTCTAGGCCATATTTATTGATTATGCTGGAATTTTGCATAAATTCTACCAAGTTTAGTAGCATGTTTATTGGGAAAAAGAGGGGCAAGTTGGCAACAGAAAGAGAAGGGGAGAGGGACAGGGACAGGGAGATGGAGAGGGACAAGGAGAGAGAGGAGAAATTGGGGGCTTTCTTTATATATGGATGATGCTTCAATCACAGGTAAAGTTTGGAGGTGAGCCAAGTTGATTCTGGGAATATGGTGAATGTTACTTTGGCAACAGGTGAGTGATCTTTCCTAAGTAATGTAACATGTTTCAGAAGTCCTCATACCAATAACCATGGGATTAAATTTCATGCAGACTTTTATTACTTTTTTAAAGAATTTATATATAAATACTGGGCTGTGCTAACACAATACATTACAATCTTACATATTAAGAAGTTATTTGTCATCATTTTCTAAGCTAAAATAACCAGATGTGGTACAGTTTGAAGTCTTCAGAAAAAAAGGACATATTCCTACATCTACACAAATGTCAATGCAATCAGTTCCTATACTTACTTTCAGATTGTATCAGGAATAGATCTTTAATTCTCTTATTTAGCATTTGTTATTTATTGATGCTGCTGCTGCTGCTGTTTTTGCTGTTGCTGCTATTGATGTTTGAATAAGGATCTCACTAAATAATCCTGATTTACCTGGAACTTCTTATATAGAGAAAAAAAGAAAACTAATGTTTTTACAGTATTGGTATTAATGGTATGAATGACTAAGCCTAGTATGCTCTTCTTCCTTATTCTCTCTCTCTTTCCTTCCCTTTTCTGCTTCCTACATACCTTTCCCTCATTCTCTTTATAAATTTAACTAAGGGGGATAATTCCTTATAGAACTACTACTAGAATTATATCATTTTCAACATGTGAAATATTTTCCCTGTTGCAATTCATGCTGTGCATTTATTTTTGCATCCAATTTCTTAATTAGTTGAGATCACATTTTGGTATATGTTGGATTTACTTCTTTCTTCATAAACGTCCCTCATATGCTTTCATGATTTTATACTTCTTTCCCTTTTACCATTATTTTAGTTCCATGTCATATTGGGATCCTGTAGCTAAACATTCATTTAAGGTTATTCAAATTTCAAATATGAAACTTATTTTGATTTAGACAAGATTAAAATCTTTTAATTCTGTTGGAGGTTAATTAATTTGATACATGTAGAATTAGTACTTGGGAATTTCCATGAAGCATACACATATAACATCACAACTGAGCTTTCAGCCTCTTAAATTTCTCCCAATATGAGGAAAATAATTCTATGCTCTCATGAAAAACAGAGGTTTATGTAATATAACTTATGCCACTGAAGATTTAAAAAACGGATTTCCACATTTTTAATGTGTAAAACACAAAGTACAATGCAGCGATTAGATGAAAAGTTAATAATACTTATTCATGGAAAGACATTGTCATCTGTATATTATTTTGTGGTTATTTAAAAACATGGTTAAAACTCTCTAATAGACTAGACAAAGAAAGTCAGAATCACTGGGCAACATTTTTTTTAATGAAACTACATGTTATATATGTTCCATTTTCTGTTAAGTATTTCCTTAAATCCAAAATGTAACAATAAACAGCTATGAGTCAGAAATCCACTGTGTTCCCAGCTGTGCACATATATCACTGACATCAACAATACTAACAATTTGGCCTGAGAATATGGTGCATATTTTCTTCACAACAGCTAATGGATAATCAACCCTCAGAGGATTTTGCTCACACCTCTTCCTACTATAATAGGGAGTAAAGTGAAGCCTTTGCCACAAGAATAATTGAGAGGAAAACCTGTAGGGATTCACATTCAAGAGAATCTCCTCAAAGAGTTATGAGAATGGATGAAGGGGAAAAAAGGAGAAAGAAATAATAGAAAAAGTGTAGGCCAGAGGTACAAGCAGGACAATTTAAAGATAATTTGGTTTAAACTTTTTCAGTGAGGGCTAAGGATACCCCTTAGTCCATAGTTCTATTTGAAGACATTAGCATTGGTATAGCCAAAATAACTGAGATTGAGAACAGGTTTCTTGGATTCCTGCAAACTTTAATAAGTATGGGCTAATATCACAATCTCCAGATCAGGAAATATCAACCATAAACATAGCAGTATGTCTTAAAATTGACTGCAGTTATCCTTTGCAGAAGTTCTTCTTCTCTCTGCTTATATTAGCCTAATTGCAGACTTAATTATATGTGCAAAGCTTTGACTAATAGAAGACACGTCTCACTTCAGTTATACAGCATAATTGTTGACTCAGGTGAGACATTCTATACAAATTCTTCTATATGATAGACATAGAACTGATCTAGGTGGCTTAAAGCAGAGCCATCCATGCTCTTCTTCTTTTTTTTAATCCATGCTCTTCTAATTGATACTTTTTGTAAAATATGGAAAAAAATGAATTCCTTCAATAATCTCTCTAAAGTCTTTGGGTTTCTTTCAAGTATTTAATACTACAAACATACAGTGTCATCACAATGTTCTTAAAAATTGTGCTTCTCAGTCCTTTGTGATTGTCTCTCACCATTTAATATGCCCCAACAAGCAGGGACATATCAGTTTCCATGATAATTCATATGAGTTTACTGATTACATGTAATTTTAAAATATGCTAAAAATCAGAAATGTATTGTTCACTATTTGACTGGTGTTTTTACATTTCTAGACAATATTCTGTTCTTAGAATCATTAAAAGATATATTGATCATATTCACCACGTTACAAATTTCCTGTATTATATTGCTGAATGCAATTCATACTATAAGACAGGAAGTTCTATTCCTTATGAAAGGAAGGTGAGTGTTGAATACTCAGAGACTCAAAGAATGATATTGCTCCTGCTTGTCCTTATCTTCCTGTAGTGTGACTTGCATTTGAACTGAATTTAATACTAGAAGAACAGACGCGTTCTCACCTTGCTAGCATTCTCTTTTTCATTTATTTGCTGCCAATTCAGTTTCTGATAATATTCTGTGTTGTCTATGTGTAGGAATCCCTCATAAATATTTAAGTTCTTTGTTAAATGTTTCTGGTTAACATACGGAAGAAAAATTAGTTTGTCTCTACATTTATTTTAATTTGTTTCAAAGCACCATCACCTATGTGGAGATCAGAGGATAACTGGCAAATATTAGTTTTCCCCTTCTACCATGTGAACCCAAGAATCTAAGACTCGTCCTTTGGAAGAACAATGAGAAAGTAAATGCTATGAGCCTGCAAGAGGAGGCATTCTTAAGGATAGAGAAGAGCTGTCAGCCAAAGTTTCTTCTGGGCAAGAAAATATCCTCAGGCTTTCCTAAGGATATGATGAGGAACTCTTCCATGGGTACTTGCATACACTTATTGAAATTTCTAATGTCAAGGTGACTGCCTAAGCATGAATTTTTACAATGGGAAGACTAAGAAGATTGTTGCAATGCCCTCAACTGGGTGGAAAATATTAAATCTCCTTCAAGGAGAACAAGGGAATGAGCTTTGGTGAGATGGTACCTACTTGTCAAAGATGCTGAGTCTTTATCTGAGATCAAAGCTAATATCACAGAGTTGTTTGTGGCACGTTATTCATTTACTCTTTATTATGGTATGGTGAACTTTATACCCCTGTATTCCCAGAAAGGGAGCATTCTCCAAAGACTCACTTCTTATCCCCATGATAGAGTAAAGTAAGCAACCTCAGCCCTGTGGAGAAGAACTAGGCTGGTATGCTGACTGCTGAATGGCATATATCTTTCTCAGAGACCATTGTATCTCTTCTAAAAAAGAGAAATAAATCAATCAAAAAATTAATAAAAAATCCCTTCTATAAGTTCAGATCACCTGTCAAGAGACTGTATATAAAGTTGTTTAATTTCTTACTTTTTAACCAATTTCATAAATGAAAATGGTTGATAATATAAACTGCAGAAGGACCAGACCTCCTTTCAAGTTTGACATGCTTAAATGTTCATTGAAGTTATATCAATATATCCTTACTATCTTATGATTACATGTGTAAGTACATTTCTGTTTGTAACAAGTGTTTTGTCAGAGTAAAGACAAAATTAAGGAAATAATGAAAATTTCCTGTATTAGTATGCTGACAATTTTTACACTAGAAAACAGTAACTAGATTACATTAAAAAATACTGATCTACTAAAATGTATATTGTGCAGAGAATGGAGATAATGGAACATATGTGACTCAAAGGGGTGTGTACATCAATAGTTTGCCCAGGGACCAGTGTCCTATATAGCAGAGGATGCAGAATGATTTTAATAGCTGGAGGCAGTGGATAACTATGAGGAAACAATGTCAATAGAAATGATGCACATATACACTCTCAGATACTGTGCTAACAGGCACAGGATCTGCACAGGACCAAGACAGATGGGGCTCCAGGTTTGACAGAAGGAATTAAAAACAGGTTCTCATCTGTAACCAAGAGTTTATTAGCAAGTAGCCCCCATTTGCAAAGAAAATTTTGTTTTCTACTGTAACATTATCAGCCTCATTTCAGAATAGGTCATTTGCCCAGGAGCAGAAGTTCAACACAAATCAAATTCACTGGTAGACTATGTTCATAGCAACCCTATTTATAATAGCCAGAAGCAGGAAAGAACCCACATGTCCCTCAACAGAGGAATGGATACAGAAAATGTGCTAAATTTACACAATGGATTGCTACTCAGCTATTAAAAACAATGAATTTATGAAATTCCTGAGCAAATGAATGTAACTGGAGGATAACATCCTGTGTCAGGTAACTCAATCACAGAAGAAGTCACTTGATAATCACTGATAAGTGGATATTAGCCCAGAAAACTAGAATACCCAAGATAAAACTTCCAAAACACAAGAAAATCAAAAAGGAAAACCAACTCCTGGATTCTTCATTCCTCCTTAGAATAGTGAATAAAATACACATGGAAGGAGTTGCAGAGATAAAAGTTTACAGCTAAGACAAAAGGATGGATCATCGTGAGACTCCCCCACCTGGGGTCCATCTCATAATCAGCCACCAAACACCGATACTACTGCATAGGCCAGCAAGATTTTGCTGAAAGAACCCTGATAAAGCTGTCTCCTGTGAACCTTTGCCAGTGTCTGGCAAACAAAGAAGGTGATGGTCATAGTCCTCTATAGGGGGGAACACAGGGCCCCCACTGTAGGAGCTAGGGAAATTACCCAAGAGCTGAAGGGTTCTGCAAACCTATTGGTGTAACAACATCATGAAATAATCAGTATCCCCAGAACTCTTGTCTCTAACTGAATATGTAGCAGAAGATTTCCTAGTGGTCCATCATTGGGAAGAGAGGACCCTTGGTCTAGCAAACTTTATATACCCCAGTACAGGGAAAGCCAGGGCTAAGAAGTGGGAGTGAGTGGGAAGGGGAACATGAAAGGAGGGAGGGTATATGGGACTTTTTGGATAGCATTTAAAATGTAAATGAACAAAATATCAAATAAAATAATGCTTATTAAAAAACTCACTGGTAGTTTTTTGTTAGCTTTTTTTCAGCCTTATGTAGTTTTGCTTTGTCACCACAGGTGACAACCTCGTGTTTTGCCTGGAGTCCATGGTTGAAAGTGATGTCATCCTGATCCCTGAAAGTAGTCCTCCATCTTCTACCTATGCACTGTAATAGGAACATGACCAAATATATATACAGGGACACAAGACATATGTACACATGTGTACACCACACAGATGAGAAAGAGAGAGAGAGAGAGAGAGAGAGAGAGAGAGAGAGAGAGAGAGAGAGAGAGAGAGAGAGAGAGAGAGAGAGAGAGAGAGAGAATGGAAAGTAAGAGAGAGGAAGAAGACCAAAAAATGATTTATACACAGATGAGAATTAGAACAGGTAGGGAATTGAAACACATTGTTTATCTCTTCAATAGAAAGAGGTACTTTGCTGCTCATAGTGTTATAGTAGGAATGATGTAGGTTTCTATCCCAGTGATCCATTCTGTCTGATGATTCAGAATTTTTCTTTATCTCCTCAAATTTATGTTTTAATTCATCCCAGACCCTTTCTCCTAAATCTTAAGTGATATGTCCTGCTCATAAAATTTCTTTGAATGAAGGGTGTCACTTGTATTTTACAACAGACTAAGTAACAACTACATTATTTTAGAGTCAGGAAAATCTTGATATCTGCAAGCACTATGATTCTTTCAGTCAAGATCCCTGCACCCTAAATTTTGGTTACTAAATCAGAGTCAAGATACCCATTGGTTTTAAGAATTCAAATGCACTTTGTAAAGAATCTCCATAGAATTCTGTCTTAAAATTGATTTGCACTTGGAACTGAGTTAATTGTTACATGAATATTTTTGAAAATCATGCTTTATATGGCTCAAAAAAAGATTACAGTCAGACTCTAGGAGTCTTGGCCCAGCAGTGGGTACAATAAAATCAAGATGGGTAATGTTTTATTCTTACTTTACCAAATAAAAAACGATAACTAAAGCCAAGTAAACATAGGAAATGAATAAATCCATATCAGGAAGCTCAAGGCAAGATGATGGAAATACCCCTTCCCCCCCCAACACTAACTCCAGCAAAATCAAAATAACAGGAAATAACAATCAGTAGTTATTATTATATCTCAACATCATTTCACAGAATTCCCCAGTGAAAAGACATATGTACACACAATGGATATGAAAATAAGATCCACCATACTGCTGCATAAAAGAAACACTCCTTATCAATACAGATAGATATTACCTGAAAGAATAGTGTTGGAAAAATATTTCCAAGAGAATGGACACAAAGCAAGCCATAGTAAGCATTCTAAGATGTTATAAAATAGATATTCAACCAAAACAAAACAAGAGAGACAGGAAAGATATTTTATATTTATCAAGATAAAATATACTAAGATGATATCTCCATTCTGATCTATGCCTCAAATGCAATTATACCTACATTTGTAAAAGAAACATTGCTGATGCTTAAATCACACATTGAACGCCACATATTACTAGGTTGGGACTTTAACACACCACTCTCATTAATCCAGAGGTTAACCGGACTGAAAGTAAGTATAGAAATCATGAAACAAAAAGATATTCAGAAGTAAAGGGACCTAACAAATATGTATATAATGTTTTATGTAAACACAAAATAATATACCTTCTTTTCAGTATCTCACAAGTCCTACTCTTAAATGGACCATATAATCAGTCAGAAAATATCTGATAAGACTATGCCATGTTGCCTATGTCCTTGTGTTCTGTCAGAGCAATAGAAACACAAAGGGAGTAAGAAAGAGACAGAAGGGGAAAACCTGTGAAAGATTTCTGTATGAGAACACAATCTTATGAAAATGTTACTTTATTAACACATTTGCATAGATAAAAGAATGCTTCTATTGCTCAGTAAGAGGATGCTGAAATTAGGGAGAAGATATGAGACTAGAAGTTGAAGAAATGGGACAGAAGGTCAGGTTTATTACAGAAGAGAGAACAGCAAATAGAGGCCACTGTTGTACTTCTAAAACTAACTGGAGGTAACAGGTATGGATTGAAGAAAATGTAACTTATTGGTGTAGTATTTAATAGCAGTGTTAGTAAAAGACCTTAATAATTCCTATAAATTTAGGAATTCTTATAATATCATCATAAAGTATTCAGAAATCATCTATTTGTATATATTACATCACTACAAGAGAATATATGTTACTTGTTCTGCAGAGCTCTGAACAAATGGATGGGGAAAGCACAAGTGATTCTTAAAGGTATTTTCTTTTTTATTGGTTATTGTATTTACATTTCAAATGTTGTCTCTCTTTCCATTTTCCCCTCTGCATCCCACTCATCCCGACCATCTAATCCTCCTCTACTTTGCCTCTATTCCGGTACTCCACAATACATCAAACCCTATTCCCACCTCACTGCTCTACCATCCCCTTATGCTGTGGTTTCAAGCCTTCACAGGACCTAGTGCCTGACCTCACAGTGATAACAGATAAGGCAATCTTCGGCTACTATGTAGCTGGAGCCATGAAAACCTCTATGAGTACTTTTTGGTTGGAAGTTTAGTCCCAGGGATTTCTGGGTCTGCAGGTTGTTTAATATTGTTGTTATTCCTATGATGTTGCAAGAAGAGGATGGCAACCCTGATAATACTGACACTTGAGGATGCTGAGATTCTAGGACTTTCCATTCCTGCTCCTTGTTTGATTCTACCTCAACTACATTGAACCTGTTTCTTCCAAAGGCTTGTTTCCAGAACTATTTCAGAACAGTTAGCTCACCTATCTTGCCTTTAAGATTCTCATAGTCATGATGTCTGGTATGCAGTTAGCTTTCTCTGCGTATAGTGACTGGAAGGCAAATAATGCCAGCAAGTTCCTCTTTGACAAAACCAATTTTCCTATTTACCTTTTGGCTCCCAAAATTCTTTGCCCCAATTGAGGTGGAAGCAGGCAAAAGAAAATCATCATCCTGGTCTTTTGTATTGTGTAGGATCGATCGGCTTATTTTGTGAATTATAGATATGTCATTTAAAGTATAATTTAAAAATTATGTGGCTTTGTACAGGGAGGGAACTAGAGAGCATAGACTCAGGGATTTCTACCTTTTCTTTCCTTTTCTCTATGCTTTCTTCTTAGGTGAAGGAAGTGATGTGGAAGAAAAAAAAGGAGGGGATATAGTATATCAAAGAAATTAAGTAAATAAACAAATAGGAATATATTATCAAATTACTTTTAAATAAAACATTGCATACCCATATCTTACAACGGTAGAAATGATTATTAAGGATGCAAATTTGAAGGTATAGTTTCTTATGCTGGTACAGAATTTATTTTGACACGTATTTAAGTTTTTCATTTCTATGAGTTTCTTATGTTGATATAAAAGTTGGGATTAATATTGTTACCCTTATATAGGCAATGTGCCTATGCAGCACATCTTAGCATAGAAAGTTTAGACCCAGTACTTGTGTAAATTCTATTACAAACACTCTTTAGATAATAAGCAATACAAGTTAAGAGCCAAATAGCAAACTCATGGTTCTTAGGTAATTAAAAGGGAGTTTTCAAGATATTTTAATTAGAAATGTCTCAGAGGAGTCAAGGCTTTACAGTTTAAAAGGGCTTAGCAATGATAGTCTTCAAAGCTATCAGAAATCGATAGAGTATGAACTTTTTGTCCATTTATTTATTAACAACTATTTGAGTAGAGACATATGTGCTACACACATTACCTCTTTCTTGTATTCAAACGGGAAATTGAGTTTCAATGGATTTGCTCCATTTGTGGGGAAACAGCCCCTAGGCAAGTAAGCTTTAAATTCATCTGTAGACAAAATAGTGTTCAGCAAAATTACTGACTGACAATCTCTGCAAGACAGCATAAGGAGTCCTTCACAATCCTGTATCAGAAAGGTCTATCAGAAGGTTTTGGGCCAGAAAGCTGAATACTCTTGCTTCAGTGTTTTGAAGAATGAGAGACTGTCCCAGTGATCATTTGTGTCTATAAATTGGTTAATTTTTGGAAACTATATTTTGTTCTCTTTATATTTCCAGGTAATATTAAGTAATTCTCAGATTTCTGATAGGATTGAAGACTGCATGTAGTGTCATAGCCAACCCAAGCTGTTTTGCCCTGGGAAAGATGATATAGGTTTGAAAGGATGGTTGTCAGATGTTATACTATCTAAAACCAGAATATAATTCTAGGAAGATTGTAAGCCTTTTAAATTTGGATAGATAGCATAGTGCTTTATCTAATTAACAACAAAGTTGGACTGAGTGATAAGAATTTCAGTGTTTCTTATACTTTATAATTTGAAGAATAGTAATAGTTGTGCTCAATTTATATCTGAGAGAAAACAACCTTTTAATTGGACAGAAAGGGGGTAATGTGACCTAGTGCTGTTTGTATTTTGATGCGAATCCTGCTTCCTCAAAAGAGTACGGACCAGACAAGGAGTATATCATATACTCAGGTGATATCAAGTGAACCTTTTCCCCATTTTAACTGATTAAACTAAGGGTATAGCCTGGGATTGGGCAGTGGAAGGAAAAGTTAAGGCTGGGACTTTTAGAGAGGGTGAGAGAGGAAGGAGCATGGGGAGATAAAAAGACAGAAGCAAGAGAAGAAGATGGAGGTAGAGTAGGTAGATGGAATATGGAGCAGAACCATGTGGCCTGAAAGAGCCACAAGCAGCAAGTAATCTCATCGTTGGAGAATAGAGTAGTATAGTGGAGTATCTTGTCCAGTCCAGCAGGACTTAGTTATTCCGTGGGTCATGGAGGACCAAGTCCTTGAAGAGAAACGGGCAGAGAATATTAATCAAGACTAAGCAAACAGTTTTCAAGGTCTGTTTAATGGATGCTGGGAGCCTGATTATAAGCAAACAATGAGAAAAAATTAGCGAGGGGCTGAGGGCTATAATAAAATACAGAGAAGAGGGATGGACATCTGGGGCAGATGCTGATTGCAAGCATCTTGCCACTTATCTTAGAATGTTGGCCCTAAAACTTTCCCGGGCTGCCTTCAAACATTCTGCAATTTATCTTGGAGTGCTATGAACAGTCCCAGGCACCAAATGGAGACATGGAGGAGGAGATGAAGCTGGCTTTATCTATGCAGTTCCAGGCACCAAGTGGATACATGAAGGAGGGAGTGAAGCTGGCAGTCCAAGGCGCCAGGTGGAGACAATGAAGGAGGGGGTGACATAATTCCCATCTAAGGGTCAGCCGGATCTTCAGGGTGAGACTTGTTGAGGGCCTAATTTCCCACAGTTTGGTTTCTCACAGTATCTGCCCAATCTAGGCATTCAGTTTATGACTGAGTTTTTGTGTTATTAGTATGGACTTATTGGAGTTGGTGATTTTCTGCAAAATTCGAATATCTGTTTTGTTATTCTATTTTGATTACATCTGACAAGAGATTAAATATATTGACTTGGCTGGCCTCAAAATGGCCATCATCCTTTCTCATTTCCCAAGTAGTGAGACATCTGACACACTTTATATTACTTACAAGTTGTGTTTAATTTTTAAGCAGTGTTTGTAAGCAAAATATTCTTTGATAGCAGGTTTCATCTACTGTCTCTTTTGCTTGTTTTTTTTTTTTTTTCTTAAATATGTTCTGTCTTCCACATTAAATGGATGTGGATAACATGTACTGATTATGCCTTCCATTAAAAGAATATTTTACAATTTAAATACTTGTAACGTTACTCTATGTTCTTATGGGGTTGGTGACAAATGGATATTTTTAAAAAGTTAAAGGTTGAATTATGTTTCTATGAAAATAATAAGACAAACTTCATATCAAATCTGGACAGTTGATTATGGCTAGTGCATGTTTGTCAGTTCTGATTATTTTACATTAAAATATAGAATATTACAGGAAGCCCACATAACTGTACTATGCTATACATAATATGAAATCAGATGGGTCATCAGGCTGCTGGATTTCCTCAGATAATTGTACATTTATTCCGAAGAAGACATTTTTGGCACTTGGTGTTACTCTCTGGATAGGTACAAACATAACTATTTTTCTATGACTCAGTGTGCTCATAGACTCAAATGCATAGAACTATTCTATGTATGTTCCTCCTTTTTTTTTTTTGATGGTTCTGTCAACCTTAGATGGAAGGAACTGGAGATGAGTGATTCTGAGTGCATTAATGCAGAATTTTAGGTAACAAAAGTTTCAAGAGACAAAGCATATAGCAGGTATAAGAACAAGTCACCTTTTACATGGAAATCACACTTTCTCTTGGATTATTGCATCATGAATCACTGTAGTAGCTTATGTATGGAATCCTCCACTGTGAGACTCCTTTCCTTGCTATCTCCCAACATGAGTTACATGACAAAGATATTATTTTTTGTTTGGTTTGGTTTGGTTTGGATTGGTTTGGTTTGGTTTAGTTTAGTTTGGTTGTTGAAAAAAAATGTTTGTAGAAATTTACAAGGTGCAATACCAGCAAATTATGGACAAACCACAGAGAAGATGCAGTTATAAAGATGAAAACAATGAACAGGTCTCAGAAAGTGCTTTTTTATGATCCCAATGGGTGCTAAAGCCCATAATTAATTCCTTGCCTTAAGTATGGACTTTGAAATTATTATTGTCATAAGATTAATGATTTCTACATTCTCCTCTAAGGTTATTTCTTATTTGTTTTCTGTAGCTTCCAAATATACAAAAAGAAATCACAGATTAATTTAGTCAAAGATTATTTTTATCACATAGACTCTGATGGTGCAATACCAAGTTTACTATTCCACAAGTACATTTGAATCAGCAAACCCTTTCTTTAGATTCCAGGGAGTGATCTCCTTAGCTTTTTCTCATATCAACTTTAATTCTGTGAATGCATTTCTTGTGTCAACTGTGTGTTTTAATGCCCTTTCTTCTGAGAATGCCTGAGATTTCCATTATCTATTTGATTGTGTCTGAAGACATTAGTTTTGCTTTAGTAAGCTTCTAAAAAATAAAAATAAATAAGGAAATCTCAGTTTCTAAACATGCTCATAATCCATGGTAATAGGGCTAGTCTTTCTATATGAGAACAGGATATTTTGGAAAAATGAGAGCTCATAATACTTCATACTGTTTTTTTCACCAATGCCCAAACATGTATTCAAATACCAAAATATACTTGATATTTCTATTTCATGTCTATTTGGCACAGTCTGCTATAGAGTCCAATTGTCTATACCTTCCAAATACATCTCAAAAGTGACAGAACACTCTACTTCTCCTAGCTCTGAGCAGTCCACACTCCTTTCTCACAACCAATTAGCACCCCATGAATACTCACTTAATATATTTACTATATTTCCTACTAGCCTTCAAAATAATTGTTCGGGTGATGATCTAAAATAGTCTCCTTTGGCAGAAGTGGTAATGTAGGTACAAGCCAAGGCAGGTATAAGGAAGTGGTGGTCTAGCAAAAAGTCAGTTATGAAGTTAGAAATAATTACCCGAGGGCTTCAAATTATTTATATGCTTAGGAATTCAAAGAAAGACGTATGTAGCTTAGAATAAACTTCAAGTGAAATGTTTCTGGTTTCCTTCTGCTGAATTGAAATTTCAGCTTTCATAGACAAGTATATTTGTATAATAAAATGATTGTTTTTTCACTTTCTGCTGATAAAATATGCTGTGCTTCATACAGAGATACCACTGTGGATGAGTTGTCTCTTACTAATTTTGAACTAGAAATAAATGGACAAAGATAATGTTATGAGGTTCCTCTTCTGTGGTAGATTCTTCAATATACTGAATAGTTAAGGTTTTACTTGTATGAATACACTATGACCAAACCAATTATTATTAAAAATATTTTTAACTAGTTGATTGCTTATAGCTCAGAAGTTCATTCCATTATCGCAATGATGGGTTCCATGGCAACATCCAGGCAGGCATGGCTCTGTACAGGGATATGAAAGTTCTAAATCTTAATCCAAAACAGACAGAAGAAAAATTCTTCCAGGAGGCCTATTGAAACATCTCCATGCCCAGCCCTAAGGTGAAACACTTCTTATATCAAGGTCACTCATATTCCATCATGCCACACTTTCTAATAGTGCCACTCACTTGGTCAGCCATATTTAAGCCACTACATTCTGCCACCTCGCCTCCATAGGTTTGTTCAAACACTTATGTCTATGGGGGACATACATAGCCATAGCATAATGTAAAATACACTCAATCCTGCTTCAAATGTCCCATAGTCTATAAAAGTTTCACCAATTTTAAAAATCTTGATTCTAAACTCTCTTATAAGATTCATCCAATCTCTAAACATCAATTCTTTATAAAAATCAATATCAACACGCCTGATTAAGGACTGATACACTATAAAAGTTTCACCAATTTTAAAATCAAAATTCCAAACTCTCTTATAAGATTCATCCAATCTCTTAACATTAATTCTGTATAAAAATCAATATCAAAAAGGCTGATTAAGTACGGATACTCTCAAATGATATACACTAGCAATCCTAAACATCATGCTTAGGAAATACTGGACCAAAGCAAGCCAAAAATTAGCTCAGCAAACTTCAAACTTCTATATCTACATATCTGATATCAAAGCACTCTTCAGCTCTCCATTCACTTTCATCTTTGAATCTGTAATAAACTTATTTTTCTTGGACTCATTTTTCTCCCTGTTAGCAGCTTTCCTTGGCTGGTTTCCCATGGCTCTGACTTTTCCAACATCTTGGGGTACTCATGGTAACTTCAAATTTACAACTTCTTTATCCAGTGTCTACAGTCTAGACATAATAATCTGGGTCCCTACAAAGAGCTTGATTCTCTTCTCCAGCCCTGCCTACCGTAGCATTCTAGGGCTAATTAGATCCTGCATATAGATGAGCTGTTTCCTGGTCTAAAAGTAAATGGAAGCATTTCTTTTTCTTTCTTTTTTTTTTTTTTTTTTTCAGATGAGTTTGAATCAGTGTCAGAAATTTTTGGATACATCTTTCTTCATCTATGTTATGTGTATTTCCAACAATCATGGATGTCTTCAAGGATATTTAATACACATTACAAAGCTGGTTTATGCACGCCTAATTTTATATTTTTGTTTTGGAGGGAAACACTCTATATTTGGAAGGTAGAAAAAAACAGTACTGGAGTTGATACATTTCTTTCTTTACCTGGTCTCTGACACTCAAATTTGGGTCACTGGCAACTTGGTTTTGTTTTTTTGTTTTTTTTTTTCTTTTTGGCTTTTGGGTGATCTGGAAACCTCACTTTTAAAGGATTCTAAATATAAATTACCACAAATATTGAGGTCAATATTGGAATCCATAAAGAAAATCTGCCAACCTTGTACTTCTCTGAGATTCCTGATAACTAGAGATTTTACAGCTGATGAAGTTAATTGCTTGAGTTTTGCAACATCACTTTTATTTATGTTTTCTTTAATTTGATGATCTTTATTTCTACCTGCTTTGCTAAAGATAACAAATTTTCTTTTGATTTCTCAGAATACTAAATCTCAACTTTTATGTGTTTCACATGTTAACCAATTATTGGGCACATATTCTGGATCAAGTCTTGGTTACTGAAAATAGTGCATGCATTCACTTAAGTAGGCCTATATCTCTGGATCATGTTGAAATGTTACAGGTAAGATCAAGTCTTGGGTTTTGACGAACTTAAATACTGATTTGCATATGGACAATTTTTAAAATTATGAAACATAATTACCCTCCCTAGCACATATTGTTCATACACTTTATGGTAAACATTCTGACTGTAGGCATGTGGAGAGACATGCACATATTCTTCATATTTACATTTTCATTTAATTCAAGGGATATTACATGTGAATTTATAGTTAACCTTAGAACCAAATCCCAAAGCAAAAACGTAAATAGTATATTTTGTAATATACATTAGGATCCAATACATTAATGTCACACTTATAATTTGACCAGGAGTTATAGTTAGGTGATCAGACATAAATGGTAAATGAATTATATTATGAATGTATATGCATATTCTTACAAATTTCTTCCTTTTTATTTCAATTTCCTTTTAAAAACTATTTTCTTACAATTGAAATGTTGTATTTAGCAGGTGAGAGTGTGGACTACAGAAGCTAACAGATTGTGGGATGGGGGAAGACACACAGCTTCTAAGGCAGAGCCCGTTTCGGGCACCAGACATCTGGGCACCTTCCATGCCAGAGGAAAGATGTTTGCCCTGCCCGGGAGGGATTTGCTGAACCACCTGAGGAAGCCATCTTGGTTCCCCGATCCCTCTGAGATTAGTCTACACAGGTGAGAGTGTGTACTATAGAAGCTAACAACTTCTGGAACAGGCCCAGTTTCAGGCCTTCATCTTCTGCCAGGAGGCAGATCCAAACCCCAGATATATGTGTACCTTACCTGCAAGAGAAGAGCTTACCTGCAGAGAGTGCTCTGACCACTGACATTCAGGAGAGAGCTAGTCTCCCAGGTCTGCTGATAGAGGTTAACAAAATCATGCGAGGAACAAGCTCTAACCAGAGACAACTATAACAACTAACTCCAGAGATTACCAGATGGTGAAAGGCAAACGTAAGAATATTACTAACAGAAATCAAGACCACTCACCATCACCAGAACGAAGCATTTCCAACTCACCCAGTCCTGGGCACCCAAACACACCCAAAAATCTAGACCCAGGTTTAAAACCATATCTCATGATGATGGTAGAGGACATCAAGAAGAACTTTAATAACTCACTTAAAGAAATACAGGAGAACATTGCTAAAGAGTTAAAATTTCTTAAAGAAACAGGAAAACAAAACCAAATGGGTGAAGCCCTTAAAGAAAAACAGGAAAACACATCCAAGCAGGTGATAGAAATGAAAAAAAAAAATACATACTAGACATAAAAACGGAAGTAGACAAAATAAAGAAAACCCATAGTGAGGCAACGCTGGAGATAGAAAACCTAGGAAAGAAATCTGGAACCACAGATGTGAGCATCAGCAACAGAATAAAAGAGATGGAAAATAGAATCTCAAGTGCAGAAGATTCCATAAAAAACATAAGCACAATCATCAAAGAAAATACAAAATGCAAAAAGAACCTATATCAAAACATCCAGGAAATTAAAGACACAATGAGAAGACCAAACCTATGGATAATAAGATTAGATGAGAATGAACATTTTCAAATTAAAAGGGCAGCAAATATCTTCAACAAATTAGAGAAGAAAACTTCCCAAACCTAAAGAAAGAGATGCCCATGAACATACAAGAAGCCTACAGAACTCCAAATAGACTAGACAAGAAATGAAATCACTCCCGCCATATAAAAGTCAGAACAACAAATGCACTAAATAAAGATTGAATATTAAAAGAAGTAAGGGAAAAAGGTCAAGTATCACATAAAGGCAGGCCCATCAGAATTACACCATATTTTTCACCGGAGCCTATGAAAGCCAGAAGAACCTGGACAGATGTTATACAGACAGTGATAGAACACAAATGCCAGCCCAGGCTAATATACCCAGCCAATCTTTCAATTACCATAGATGGAGAAACCAAAGTATTCCACGACAAAACCAAATTCACACATTATCTTTCCAAAAATCCAGGCTTTTCAAAGAATAATAACAGAAAAATAAATAAATAAACGGATGGAAACCATGCCCTACAAGTACAAGAAAGTAATCCTTCAACAAACCTAAAAGAAGACAGTCAGAAGAAAAGAATGCCAACTCTAACAACGAAAACAATAGAAAGAACCAATTACTTTTCATTAATATCTCTTAATATCAATGGACTCAATTCCCTAATAAAAAGACATAGATTAACAGAATGGCTACACAGGAACCAACATTTTGCTGCTTACAAAAAACCAATCTCAGAGAAAAAAGCAGACACTACCTCAGAATGAAAGGCGGGAAAACAAATTTCCAAGCAAATGGTCTGAAGAAACAAGCTGGAGTGACCATTCTAATATCTAATAAAATCGACTCCCAACCCAAAGTTAGCAAAAAAGACAAGGAGGGACACTTCATAATCATCAAAGGTAAATCTTCCAAGAGGAATTCTCAATTCTGAATATCTATGCTCCAAATGCAAGGGCAGCCACATTCATTAAAGAAACTTAGCAAAGCTCAAAGAACACATTGCACCTCACACAATAATAGTGGGAGACTTCAACATACCACTTTTATCAATAGAAAGATCATGGAAACAGAAACTAAACAGGGGCCCAGTAAAACTAACAGAAGTTATGAAACAAATGGATTTAACTGATATCTACAGAACATTGTATCCTAAAACGAAAGGATATACCTTCTCCTCAGCACCTCATTGTACCGTCTCCAAAACTGAACATATATTTGGTAACAAAAAAGGCCTCAACACATATAATATTTTTGAAATTGTCCCCTGCATCCTATCAGATCACCATGGACTAAGGCTGATCTTCAATAAGAACATAAATAAGAGAAAGCCAACATTCAAATTGAAAGTGAACAACACTCTTCTCAATGATACATAGGTCAAGGAAGGAATAAAGAAAGAAATTAAAGACTTTCAGATTTTAATGAAAATGAAGCCACAACATACCCAAACTTAGGGGACATAATGAAAGCATTTCTAAGAGAAAAACTCATAGCTTTGAGTGCCTCCAAAAAGAAACTAGAGTGACCACAAACTAGCACCTTGACAACACACCTAAAAGCTCTAGAAGAAAAGAAAACAAATTCACCCAAGAGGAGTAGAAGGCAGTAAATAGTCAAACTCAAGGGCGAAATCAACCAAGTGGAAACAAGAAGAACTATTCAAAGAATCAACAAAATGAGGAGCTGGTTCTTTGAGATAAATCAAAAAGATAGATAAACCCTTAGCCAGACTCACTAGAGGGCACAGGGACAGCATCCTAACTAACTAAACCAGAAATGAAAAGGGAGACAAAACAACAGATTCTGAAGAAATCCAAAACACCATCAAATCCTTCTACAAAAGGCTATACTCAACAAAACTGGAAAACCTGGATGAAATGAACAAATTTCTAGTCAAATACCAGTTACCAAAGTTAAATCAGGATCATGTTAACAATCTAAACAGTCCTATATGCCATAAAATATAGAAGCTGTCATTAATAGTCTCCCAAACAAAAAAAGCCAAGGACCAGATGGGTTTAGTGCAGAGTTCTATCAAACTTTCAAAGAAGATCTAATTCCAATTCTTCACAAACTATTCCACAAAATAGAAGCAGAAGGTACTCTACTCAATTCATTCTATGAAGCCACAATTACTCTGATACCTAAACCACAGAAAGACCCAACAAAGATAGAGAACTTCAGACCAATTTCCCTTATGAATATCGTTGCAAAAATCCTCAATAAAATTCTCAATAACCGAATCCAAGAACACATCAAAACACTCATCCATCCTGACCAGGCAGGTTTCATTCCAGGGATGAAGGGATGATTTTATATACAGAAATCCATCAATGTAATACCCAATAAAAAGAAACTCAAAGACAAAAAATATATGATCATCTTCTTAGATTCTGAGAAAGCATTTTACAAAATCCAGCACACATTCAAGATAAATGTCTTGAAAGATGAGGAATCGTGGCCCATACCTAAACATGATGAAAGCAATCTACATCAACCCAGTAGCCACATTAAAATAAATGTTGAGAAGCTGGAACCAGACAAGTAGACAAATGGAATAGAATTGAAGACCCTGAAATGAATCCACACACTTATGGTCACTTGATCTTTGACAAGGAAGCTAAAACCATCCAGTGGAAAAAAGACAGCATTTTCAACAAATGATGCTGGCACAACTGACGAATATCATATAGAAGAATGCAAATTGTTCCATTCCTATCTCCTTCTACTAAGGTCAAATCTAAGTGGATCAAGGAACTCCACATTAACTAGAGTCAGTGAATCTTATTCAGGAGAAAGTGGGGAAAAGACTCAAAGAGATGTGTATGGGGGAAAAATTCCTGAATAGAACAGCAATAGTCAGCTATTGGATGGATCACAGGGTCCCCAATGGAGGAGCAAGAGAAAGTACCCTAGGAGCCAAAGGGGTCTGCAACTCAATAGGTGGAAGAACAATATGAACTAACCAGTACCCCCTTGAGCTCGTGTCTCTAGCTGCATATGTATCAGAAGATGGCCTAGTCAGCCATCATTGGAAAGAAAGACCCATTGGTCTTGCAAACTTTATATAACTCAGTACAGGGGAACATCAGGACCAAGAAGTAGGAGTGGGTGGGTGGGTAAGGGAGTGGAGGTTGAGAGTATGGGAGACGTTTGGGATAACATTAGAAATGTAAAAGAAGAAAATACCTAATAAATTAAAAAACAAAAAGCAAAAGTTGTATTTAATCATCATATATGTTTGTGATGCTGACAAATTTTCTAAAATTCCTTTATATGTTACCTGTCTATACTTTTTATTATGGGAATGTAAGTTCATCTAAGATCAAATGTTGGCTAATCTAATCTTTTATACATAGAAGTGGTGCTACATTCATTTAGATTTCAAGTGTTTTTTGCAACCTTGTTTTTCTTTTGCAATGTTTTACTCTGTATTGATAATATATCTGATTACAGGGCAGAGTTTGGCGGAGAGTAGTTTACAGATGTTTTCTGTAATTTATACTATCTTTCAGGAGTAATATAGGAGCCATATAAGACTAATAAGACTTGAAAGATTTACAAGGCTTTGTAAATTGACAAATCTTACAGGATTGAGAAAATGCAGATAATAACACAATTCAAAATGTTATTTCTCAAAAATTATAAAGAGAAGGAAATATTCTAGGAGAAAGGAGATCTTCAATGGCTTTCTCCTTCCAGGGCACTAAGAGATGATATTTTCATAACTCATCATCCATATTTAGATCTAAAACCATGGGAAAAATGGATATTTACACCGATTCACAACAATAGCAAAACCACAGTCATGAAGTAGCAAAAAAATAATATTTTGTTTGGATATCATTATGAAGTATAAACAAAATAATTTATCATTGAGGTTATCACAACATGATTAAGTTTATTAAAAGGTAGCAGCATTAGGATGTTTGATGGGCTTTCTAATTCTATGTTTTCAAAATATTTCTAGGGCTCAAGATAACAGTTTATCATTAGATCAATCTTTTTGGCATTGTTTAATGGCACATGAATACATCAAAGCTTCCCATGTATGGATACAAGATATCTAGCTTAACTTAATGCCGCTAACATTATTACTGCAATTCCTAAACACTGTTGCAAAAGAATGTGTAGAAAAAAATTCTCTGTCCTCCTTGGAAAATGCATCTGTCATACATGAAACTGTGATTCTGTCCACAAAATCCTTACCCTCATCACCTTCAGACCCTGAGCCTCTGTACGAATTTGTATCACTAAATATTCTGAAATGCCATCAGCTCCAATGTCCCATTATTACCATGAGTAATATCTGCTGTCCTCACTACCTCCGTCTCTTTGAAAAAGTCTAGGTTGTCCATCCTTTGATGTTATTGTAAACAGGTGATTCTCTTTTATAGAATCTACAAAGCTGAATATTTAAAAACTTTGTGAAGCTGGGCATGGTGGCACAGGCCTTTAATCCCAGCATTTGGGCGGCAGAGGCACGTGAAATTCTGAGTTCAAGGCCAGCCTGACCTACAGAGTGAGTTCCAGGACAGCCAGCACTACACAGAGAAACTCTGTCTAAAAAACTCAGAAAAACAAAAACAAAAACAAAACAAAAACAAAAACAAAAACAAAAAAACCAAAACCAAAAACAAAAACAAACAAACAAACAAACAAACAAAACCTTGTGAAGTATGCTGCCTATAAGCTTGTTCATTATTCTCCTGTTTATTCCCCCTGTTATGAATCAGTACAAAACCAAGAGTATGGTACCCATCAGACTTAGGTATAGGTCAATATTATGGAGCCCAGACTTGAATTGAAGTTCCTTTAACCCACAAGACTATTATGTTTCAAGCTGAAACCAAGGAACCAGCACGAATCTATCAGAAATATGGGTCTTTTTCCTGGTTGACTGGTGTATTTTTGATACTTTCTACTTTTGTTTACTCTTTTACCTTGCATAAAAAATGTGTTCTACTATATCAATTTTCAACATTTTCTATTTGTATTTAATACCATGTAATTGCCTAGGAAATATTTTGATATAATTTTCTTTGAATTTCTATTTATATGAGTATAAACGATTTTATCCCTAAATACTTCATTTAAGACTGCAATATCTAATGTGAGCTTTTAGAAATGAGTGTCTATTGCAATTCATTGACATTAATTTGGTGTCCAAGTAACAAGAATATACTTAGCTAAGTTTGCTCTCTACCTGATGTGCAAATAATGAAAAAATGACTGCCTACTCTATGATGTTCAACATTCATAAGTGTTAGAAATAATTTATTTAAATGCAGTTAAATACACAATAGAGTTTTTTTGGTAATATCAGACAGGTATTAATATTATTGATAATAGGTCCTTTAACTTGAGAATTTTTTTTCCCAAGCTGAGGACTGTACCCATGTCCTTGTGCTTGCTAGGCAAGTGCTCTCCCACGGAGCTAAATCCCCAAACCCTTGAGAACTTTTATAATCTTAATCTTTCTCATCTTTTTGGACTGATTCATATACTGTCAGTTCTTAGATTGAAATGACCTAAAATTGGATCTTAACCATTATATAGGTATAATTTGTAAGCTATTTTCAAAATGAGGACAGACTTACATAATGTCCCTCATCTCTTTTCTTCCTCTGACCCCCACCTTTGTTCCCAATCTTGCTGTCTCTCAAATTTAATGGCATATTTTTTATTATTAGTTGTTCCATAGTTTTTTTTCCTGGAATATATAACCTGCTTAAATTTTATATAAATTGTTTGAATATGATTTTGTTGATGAACTCCTAGTATTGATTACCCAACTGAGAAGTACTGTTTTTGAAAAATCATTAAATATTAGGACAATTTGATTCTTGATTGGCCTCTCATATTTGTATCAACCAAGAAGATAAAATTATGACATCAGATAGGAATGTTTTTATTTAATATTTTCCTGAATTGAATGACATTGCTTTTGCCTGCAAAATAATATGTTGAGTGAGGAAGGGCATCAAGTATCCTTTGAATGATCTGGTTTCTCAAGAGTTTGACATACATATTCTTCTAATAAATTGAAGAGGTTTGGCATGTAAAAAGGTGTTTATGAAGATTCAATGTGTGTTATAATACACAGAACTTGAAGACCTCATTGTTAAATTTAGTAGACATTAATTATCTTCATGTTCTTACACAAGAGTAGTTTTTAGAAGAAAGATGCTAATTTTTATGTAGCAGCTCCTTATCTAGATGCATAGTACCTTTTCCTGCAAACAAATATAATCCTTTAATCAGAGGACAGAATAAGCCCATCCTTCACTTAAATCTTCATGTAATTTGAATGCAAGTGGTTATATTGGGACCCTAGAAACTAAGAAAAATTGTCAAATTAGGACAAAATTAGCACCTCTGCCTCTCTCTCTCCATCTCTTACCCCTCCCCCTCTCTCTGTGTCTGACTCTCTATTTGTCGGTCTCTCTGTCTGTCTGTCTGTCTGTCTGTGTCCCCTATCTGATTTAGGAAAGGTAAAGATCCTTTCCCAATCTGTTGGTGGTCTTTTTGTCTTATTCTCGGTGTCTTTTGCCTTGCAGAAGCTTTGCAACTTTATGAGGTCCCATTTATCAGTTCTCGACCTTACAGCACAAGCCATTGCTATTTTATTCGGGAAAATTTCCCCTGTACCCATATCTTCAAGGATTTTCCCTACTTTCTCCTCTATAAGTTTCAGTGTCTCTGGTTTTATGTGGAGTCCCTTGATCCACTTAGATTTGACTTTAGTACAAGGAGATAGGAATGGGACAATTCAAATTCTTCAACATGATAACTGCCAGTTTTGCCAGCACCAATTGTTGAAAATGCTGTTTTTTTTCCATTGGATGGTTTTAGATCCCTTGTCAAAGATCAAGTGACTATAGGTGTGTGGGTTCATTTCTGGGTCTTCTATTCTGTTCCATTAGTCTACTTGTCTGTCACTATACCAGTACCTTGCAGTTTTTATCACAATTGCTCTGTAGTAAAGCTTTAGGTCAGGCATGGTGATTCCACCAGAGGTTCTTTTATCATTGAGAAGAGTTTTTGCTATCCTAGGTTTTTGTTATTCCATATCAATCTGCTCTTTGCCCTTTCTAATTCATTGAAGAATTGAGTTGGAATTTTGATGGGGATTGCATTGAATCTGTAGATTGCTTTTGGCAAGATAGTCATTTTTACTATATTGATCCTGCCAATCCATGAGCATAGGAGATCTGAACAACATTATGAAGTAACCAGTATCCCAGAGCTCTTGACTCTAGCTGCATATGAATCAAAAGATGGCCTAGTAAGCCATCACTATAAAGAGAGGCCCATTGGACTTGCAAAGTTTATATATCCCAGTACAGGGGAATGTCAGGGCCAAACAGTGTGAGTGGGTGGGTAGGGTAGTGAGGGGGGAGGGTATGGGGGACTTTTGGGATAACATTGGTAATGTAAATGAGGAAAATACCTAATAAATATATTTTAAAATAAATAAATATAAGTAGACATTAAAAGCAAAAAAAAAATGGTATTCCATTTGGGCTTGAAAAATGAATCAGATGATATGTTTATTGGTTTCTCTATCATAGGTGTAGTTCTCTTTCAGAGGTGAGGTTTGGAGATTGATCAGCTAATAAGACTACTTGTTTGTCTTTCAGAGATGTGTATCTCAGCACCCATACGGTGACTGAAAACTCTCTTTAATCTAGTTCCAGGGCATTAATTTCTGTCCCCCATAAGATCTATATCCATGTGGTACACAGTTACATCTTCAGTGGAAAGCTCATAATCATACATTAGAGTAAATGAATTTGAAGTTAGACTCAGTTAACACTGACTTTGTTTTAGCCTATTGTGCATTCAGAATGTGACACGTGACATCATTCTAACCTTTACTTGCTTTTTTTTTTCAGATACTTGAACAAAACACATGAAAAGGAACAAACCCATGGTAACTGATTTTTACTGTGACATGGACTTCAAAGAGAAGTGTATGCTTAGCAGGGTGGTGGTGGCACATGTCTTTAATCCCAGCAAGTGGGAGGCAGAGGCAGTCAGATTTCTGAGTTGGAGGCCAGCCTGGTCTACAGCATGCTTTCAAGGATAGCCAGGGCTTTACAGAAAAATCCTATCTCAAACAAACAAACAAACAAACAAACAAACAAACAAAAACCAAAAAGCAAAAACCAAAAAGCCAAACACACAAAAAGCACAAAACAACAACAACAACAAACAAAAAAAAAAGCAAAAAAAACAAAGAAAAAAAAGGAAAAAGGAAAAAGAAAAGTATATTCTCACTTAATATCTGTTGAAAAGAAAAAAGGAATAAAATTATTGTAATGCTGTTTTGAAAACACTAACAGGTTTCTTTCCATGTGAAGTAACTTCTAGAAGGTACACTTATTTGCTTTCCCCTTGGGTATTTCCCCTCTGAGCTATATAAAGTCTCTACAAGCTTAGGAATATTATCTCACGGAAGCCAGGCATTGTAGCCCTGTTGTGGAATGGATTCCACACTCAGGTAATAGCTTTTGGGACAACTCCTACTTTGGTGGTTAGGGACTAACATTGGGACTAAGAGGTACAATGAAGGGGAAGCATTTGAGCCATAAATAATAAGCAAACAAAGAAGGTACTTATTTATTTTAGTGCTACAGTTTGTTTGCAGGACTTGATAATCTCATGCAAATATTCTAGCACAAAGATGTAGCAAAATCAGAGTGTTAGCATTCTTTCTAAACTCCTCAATACAGTTACCTGGCAACAGCCAGGTATGCCGGATTCATTGTAAAAGGGGCTGTTCCTCTAGCTCTTACCCTCTTTCTCTATTACCCTCTTACTCTCTTACTTTCTTCACTCTCTACACCTTCTCTCCCTAGTCCTGTACTCCTCTTCTTCCTCCCACCCACTATTTCTCACTCTCTGCATTTCACAGATTCTACTCTCTTAACTCCACTCCCCAGACCATAAACACACTCTGTTCCATACATTAGCCCACAGAGCCAGCCCCTTCTACGTCATCCAAAGTGCACCTCAACAAAACATATTCTGGTTCTTTCTTTCATTTCTTTTTATAAAACACAAAACTTCAGACTACTTTTTTAGGCTAAATGTTGCCTTTAATGAGGTAATTGTTCATTTAGGATATGTCTTGACATCTGCCAATATTCCAACAGGTAAACACACACACACACACACACACACACACACACACACACACACACACACACATATTAAGTAAGGTGGTGAGGAGTGTGTGATGTGTGTGGGTAGTGTCTGCATTTCTGAGGAATATGTGAATGGATATGATTAATGCATGCATGCATGAAATTTTCAATGAAAAAAATAGCCGCCTGTCAGTGGCACAGATCAGCAGTAGACATCTAGTGGACCACTGGCAGCTGCAGTAAACAGAGCAGGCAGAAGCACACACTTAGAAACCCAACAATCCCATGGCCTCCCCTCAGGAGCATCCATTACAATGTACAAATGTATAGTGGACAGAAGGGAGTGACAGAGAAACTGAATAGCTTGATCATTATGGAGAGAGGTAGAACTAGAAATATGAGGGTATATCCTCCTTAGAGAATCCAGCCTTGGACTTGAGGCCATGGCAATATCCCAGTTTACACAGGGCCTGAAGATGTCTGGTGCTGTGGCCATGAATCAGCATGGATCCCTGTCCATGTGTGTGGCTCATATTACCACTAAAAGTCAATTGGATATCCCTGGTCTAGACTGCAAAATTGGCACACAGTTCAAGGGTTTTGCAGAGCTGATGCCACCTTTCACCTGCTGCAGCCATTTGAAGAATACGTTCAGCACCTCACATGTGCATCATAGTAGAACTTACCCCTGTGGTGAGGTTATAGGTGAGCCAGCCTAGAGTGTGAGAGTGTGTGTGTGACAGTGAGATTGGGAGAGCTGTCACTGCCACTCACCTTCTGTGAGGCATCTCATCCTCATCACCTGAGGAAGTCAGGAGAGCTGTCATAGGAGTCAGGAGTATGGGAGTACCTTCTCCATCCCTTATCAGCTGTAGCATTCAGGAAAAAGTACCCAGCATCTTAACTGGGAACTACAGTAGAGCTGGCTCTGTTCTCCTGGATGAGGCATGAGATCTGGAAATCTGACTGTGTGCCTTGTTTTCTGCAGCACTGAGTCATGCAGCTGGGCAATGCTGGAGGATTTGCTCTCATGGTGCAGGAGCAATATAGTTATCCAGATGCTCAACTAAATGACCAACAAATTCCAGATCTAAGGTATCATGTCTGCCCACCACAACATCTATCTAATTTATGAACTTCTAGAATATGGGACAAAGTTGGTCCTGCAGATACAAAACTGCAGGATATCCATGACAAAGGGCAATGAATGAAGGTTGTCTCAGTGAGGATACAGTAAGGATGGTATAATACAATCCAGATGCCTTCAAATGATGCATTGAAATGAACCTTGGCAAGCAAAATGTGTGGACAAAGGGGTACACAATGAGACATATTGTGACATACAAAAGCTTCCCAAATGAGATGTTTGCTTTTTTTAACACTATTTAAAAAATTTTTGTCTTTTTTCTTTTCAATTGTGGGGAGGATGTAAGGACCAAGGGTAGATACAAAAGGAAAGAGATATGAGTGGAGATGTGTTGCCAATGTGAATTTTATAAAAAAATTATTAGAAGTGAAAAATAATACTTGTATTTAATCTATTTAGCAATAAAAGTGTAGAAGCCATTTCTTTTTCTAATACAATAAAGGTTAGGGCTTATTTTTCATCGAGTTTTTTCTGAGTTCTTTCTGAGTTCTTTCTGAGCTGGCACTTGGGCTTTAGTTCCATATGCATATATATATAGAAGCCTCTGAGTAAATATGTAAATAGATTAGACAGATATTAGGCATAACAAGCAAGTATGTGATAATGAATGCATAGTATGAACATATGTTTGTTTATGCATATTTGCTTATGTAAAAACTTTTCCTTCTGCAAGAGACACTCACTTCTTGTGGTTTAATAAAAGTTTATTGGCCTAAACCTCCTTCCAACCAAGCAAGCTAGAATTCAGGTTTCTGGGCAATATAGAAAAAAAAAAAAAACACCAGAAATTAATTCTTTACTTATTCCTCTGCTATCATGCAACCATTGTTAATCATGCAAACCAGCAGTTCTTAATGGTAAAATAAGGAAGGAAGTTTTTAGGTTAATTTAGAAGCTATCAACACACATTCAGTGTAGTTAGAGAGCTATAAAGCCAGAAATCATCACTCTTGAAAACTCTCAAGAGACCATCAGCCCTTAGAACACATTGTACGTCCAGTGCTTCATCTGACTACTTGCCAGGATCTTGGAAAAGGGATAGGGCTTTATAGAACATTCAAGGAAGAACAGCCAACTCTGATTTTAAGAATTAAACTCAAATAATTTGGAAGTTTTAAGGATTCCTAAGCCTCTAAGTTTCTATACATATTATATTTTCTCTCTTTTAACTAAGATTCAATAAAATATTAAAGTAAATACATAGATGGAATAATTTAGAATATTCCAAAATTAACAATGAAAGACTTCTAATGTATGCTTAAACTATTTTAAGAATTGCATTGGTGTACAAGAACCAGGTATATGATATTTATGAATAACACTAATAAAAATAAGAAGATAAACCAATAGCAGCTTAGCCAAAGCAAACCACAGCATTATTTTATAGGAATGTCCAATTCAGAAAAATGTGAGCTGGCTGATACTAAACTTCTCACAAGAATACTAGTTGAAGGAACAGGGACTCTTAAATTGGGAACAGAAAGAGTGTTATCTCTAAGAAAGAAAGAATTATTCAAGGCAGCTCAGCTATTCCCTAGAGTACTGACATTAAAGGCACATTACATACTATGGGCATCCATGTTTATGTAGTTTGCTCCTGAAATCTATGACTTATGGGAAGTCTTTTGCTAAAATAACTGATATGTAGAACATATAGAAAATTAGTGGGAAGAACTAGAGAGTAATATAGGAAGAAGAGGGTCTCTCAAGTGATAGTTAGTTGATATGTAGAGTAAGGACTGCCTATCTGGAAAAAACCATGCCAACACTGCAGTACCACTTCTACTCATAATGAAAAACAGCAAAGGATTATTGTATGCTAAATATTTTATTGACATCATTCTGCTATAAGAATGGTATTGAAGTCATCTGTCTTCTGTTCACCTGAAATAAATAAACAAAGAAACAAAGTTTGGTAGTAGAAAGATACACTGCGTAATTTCAACATATCCTAAATATCTTTTAGTTTCTTGGATAAATCTGTTAGAGTTTCACAGTTGACTGAGTGAATTTAAATCACATACACCACAGAATTATAAAGATTATTCATGTTTTAGATGTATCCAAGATCTATGTCTCTAGGAACAGGGTGGTCATCACTGAAGATTAGAGCATGGAATGAAAAATGGGGCATTTATTTACCTTCTCTCTGGTAAGGAAACAGATGGTTATGCAAAAAGTGACCACAGGTAATTTGGCTGTTCATTGTTTCCATGCTGGGGTGGGCCTTGATGGTTTCCTGGCTGAGAAGGTCTCTGAGGGCCTCCCTGTGGGGGTGGGCCTTGTTGGTTTCCAGGCCTAGGAGGTCCCTGAGGGCCTTCCTGTTGGGGTGGGCCTTGTTGGTTTCCAGGCTGAGGGGGTCTCTGCTGGGGGCCTCCCTGTGGAGGTGGGCCTTGTTGGTTACCAGGTCTTGGGTGTCCCTGGGGGCCTCCCTGTGGGGGCGGGCCTTGTGGGTTTCCAGCCTGAGGAGGTCTCTGCTGGAGGCCTCCCTGTGGGGGTGGGCCTTGTTGGTTTCCAGGCATAGGGGGTCCCTGAGGACTTCCCTTTGGAGGTGGGCCTTGTTGGTTACCAGGCCTAGGGGGTCCCTGTAGGCCTCCCTGTGGGTGTGGGCCTTGTTGGTTTCCAGGCTGAGGAGGTCTCTCCTGGGGGCCTCCCTGTGGGGGTCGACCTTGTTGGTTTCCAGGCTGAGGGGGTCTCTGAGGACCTCCCTGTGGAGGTGGGCCTTGTTGGTTACCAGGCCTAGGGGGTCCCTGTGGGCCTCCCTGTGGGGGTGGTCCTTGTTGGTTTCCAGGCTGAGGTGGTCTCTGCTGGGGGCCTCCCTGTGGGGGTGGGCCTTGTTGGTTTCCAGGCTGAGGGGGTCTCTGCTGGGGGCCTCCCTGTGGGGGTGGGCCTTGTTGGTTTCCAGGCTGAGGGGGTCTTTGCTGGGGGCCTCCCTTTGGGGGTGGGCCTTGTTGGTTTACAGGCATAGGGGGTCCCTGAGAACCTCCCTGTGGTGGTGGGCCTTGTTGTTTTCCAGGCTGAGGGGGTCTCTGCTGGGGGCTTCCCTGTGGGGGTGGGCCTGGAGGGGGTGGGCCTTGTTGGTTTCCCGGCCTAGGGGGACCCTGTGGGCCTCCCTGTTGGGGAGGACCATGGTGGTGTCCTGGGTGAGGAGGGTGCTGTGGTGGTCCCTCTGGTCTATTCACATCTTCCTCACTGCCATCTTCATCACCATCATTATTTTCATCAGAACTGGGAGGTCTTGGGGGCATTCCTCCAGGAGGTGGTTTTGGAAAATGATGACCATACCCTTGGCTCTTCTCTCCCCTCTCTATTCAAGTAAAGATAAAAATAGATGAGTTTATACCTTCTATTTCTTCCAGAATTACTGCCCCCCCACTCTAACTTTATGTCACTAATAGTTCAGGAAGCTTTATTGTGTATAAATCTTTTTCTTATATCACTACTCTTTGAATGAGTATTTGTCCTTAAATGCTGTGCAAAAAGGATATCCTTATGTAACATACACTTCCCAGACAGAAGTGGAGAAACGGTCATTCGGGGGGGTGGGGTGGGTATATTCTTTAAATATTGCTAGTTAGCGCTTGGCAGAGTAGGAAAATTGTAACAGCATGCTTTAATTTTCTTACATATAACATGTAGATCAAGGTCCTGTAAGCATGTGGAAAGCAAAAAATAAATCTAAGAAAAAGTTTTCCATTCTGTTTTCATGTGAAATATTTTAAAAATTAGACAGGTATGAATACAGAGGGAAGTACAAAAATAAATTAAAACTGTGACAAGTATAGGCTCTGTGTAGTTGTGTATTTTATGTGCAATCATAGCGTTCTAATTGGAATCACTGGGGAAAGAACAATTCTTTAGGCAAACCATAGGTTTGCAGAGGATTTTTAAAAGGAAACACCCTATATGTGCATCATATATAATATATTGCTTCAATCTGTGGAAGAAATAGAATATCTCTCTTTTTAACAAAGCCTAGCTTCGAGTTCTTCCAGTGTATGACCCTGCTGTAAAGTCAATGCTAGGAAGGTTTTCTATTTATCTCTGGGGAAGCATCTAGTCATTATTGTAATAAAATAAAGAAATAATAGAGTTATTACAGAATTGCATATTTACAGATGTAAATGGTACATAGAAGGTCAAGAGAGGATGGATCTGTTTTTACCTAGGAGCTGAGAATTTGAGTCTTCGTAGGTGATCTCTAGAAAATAAGCACAAAGAATTTGAAAGTTACTTATGACATTTTCTAGTTGCTGAGAATACTACCAGGATCATTTCGACCATTGGTAGAAATGACAATTTAGTTCCTTCTTATATGTATCAAACTTTACTGATACTGTTCATTAACATTACCACAACTTCAGGGAGACATGATTATAAAAGTTTTCCTTTATGATCTTAATTTCTTATATGATATAGCCCCAAGTATTTCATTCATTGAAATAAGAAAATATATTGCTTTCAGTAAAATATAAAATACAATGAATATTGAGCAGCTATCATGAAAAAAAGAAAGAGAACATAGGTCTAGCAACATGTTTCAGTGGCAAAAGCACTTACATAATGACTCATATTAAGTTCCTGAATCTATATGATAGAAGGATAAATGCTGCTACCAATAAGATGGCATCTGTCAGAATGTGCTTAAGCATTTGAAAATATGGAGACACATGGCTAGACACACTCAGAGACTTCCATATTTTTATGACCATCCATAAAATGAATATTAAAGTAATATTTAGAAGAAATTAACCCCTGATATTTATAGTTCATGTTGTACAGTTTAAAATTTGTTAACATTTGTTTTCTCTTAAAACCATTCCTAATATGTTTTTAATACTTTCCTCTTTCTCTGTCCTCTACACACAAGGCAAGCACAATCGACTATTGGTTTTTCATAACACCATAAAAAATAAGTTTCCCTCTGTAAACTACAACATACTTTCTTGCATCTTCTACTACAAAAAAGTCTTTTTTTGAATTTACTCAGGTTATTTTGTTGCAAGAATATTTGTAATTCATACCATAAGTATAGTTTAAGCTCTAGAAGTAAAATTATAACAAATGTTCTTCTATTTGTTCTCATAATTCTTTGCCTCTGTTCCTTTTCCATCTCCTTTCATTTCTCCCAGTCCTGAAGTGTGTTACACCAGTCAAATATCACTGTACCACTCTCTCCCCTACTTCATACCTTCATCTTGTCTCTGAGCTGAGCTCAGGACCAGCAAAGCTGCTGTGAGCAGGACAACCAGCATCTTGGAAGATTGCTCCCAAGGTTGTGCTGGAGGAAGGAAGGCCACAGTCTTTATAAGGAGGGTAGAACAAAGGCATCTTTCACTTCCTTACTGTAGAACACACTTGTGACAGGAGCATGCCATGCATCCCTGACTCTTCTTTGGGACTTTAGCCTAGCAGGATGCAGTAGGGCTGAGGCTATCAAGAATTCAGTTCTAGAGACAGGGTCTCTGGGATTGCTAGTTAGTTCATATTCTTGTTCCACCTATTGGGTTGCAGACCCCTTCAGCTCCTTGGTACTTTCTCTAGCTCCTCCACTGGGTCCCTGTGTTCCCACCAATAGGTGACTGTGTGCATGCACTTTAGTATTTGCCAGGGGCTTCATATCTTCTCAGATTGCCTACTTGGCCATCATTCAGAAGACAAGCCTTTTGGCATTGAAACTTTGTATGCCCCAGTAGAGGGGAACACCAGGATCAAGAAATGGGAGTGTGTGTGGGTTGGGAAGTAGGACATTGGGGAGATTATAGTCGTTTTTCAGGATAACATGTGAAATGTTAATGAAGAAAAGTTCTAATAAAAAATGAAAAAGAAAGAATTCAGTTCTAAATCATAGGGCATGATATTTGTGCAACAATGTGTAAGTAATACAGTGAAATTTCAGATATTAGAAATGAAATTCTAGTTTGATATGATTGTGACGCTCTCCTTGTTAGTTGTGATCCTTGGAGGATTTGCTTCTATACACACATGTATTTTTGTGCCAATATTCATACTCTTTGGATGACTTTCTGTTCATTTTTGTGGGTGATTAGGACACCAAGATGGAATATATAGTAAGTGAGACAAACAAGTCTGGAAGCTTATTTGTGCCCAGGTAAGCCTTCTGGAATTCCCAAGATCGGGTTCAAATTAGAGAAACTGTGATATCAAAGCACTGAAAGCAGGAATATTCTTTTCTTTTATTCCTTCTGTGTTAGGGAAAGAAAAGTGGAAGACGAGAACTCAGATAAGTTTTGGACCAGTCAATCCTAGAAAACATAGTTCTCACATGAAACACAAAATTATATAATTCCCAGAGAATGTCTCCATATCTACACTTTATTTAATTATTGATAACTTTGAATTATATTTTGTTCAATATTGCTTCCCTTTGGAATTATTCTTCGACTCTTAATTGGCTATAAACATAAATAAGGTGGTCTGTCTTCACTTTAAAATATACAAAGCATTGATTTCTCTGAATGTTTTTCAACATAGAGTATTTAATTTTCTATGTTTATTGCCAATGCTTCAATAATTACCTGTCTGATGAATTGCAGATGATTATGCCCTGTACTATACAGGGTCATGCTTATTATTACTGTATCTCAGTCCATCATCTTCTTACAACTCCCATAAAAAGCCTTGGCTTATTTGCTGAATCAGTGTTTTCTTTGTTCTTTTGCTTGTTTTCAACTTCACTTTATGGCTTCACTTGCCATATTTCTACCCAGGTAGAAATCTGGATTTGAACCTTAATGACAGCTTCATAATAGAACTCATGATTATAATGTTGTTTCTTTCCTTTCCTATCTTCTTTCTTTCCTTCCTTCTGTTCTTTCTCATTTTCTCTCTGTCTTTTTCTCTTTCATTCCTTCTGTTCTTAATTTTTCTCTGTCTCTTTCTTTCTATCTTTCTTCTTTTCTTTCTTCATTCCTTTCTTTCTTTCTTCCTTCCTTCCTTTTTTTCTTTCTTTCTTTCTTTCTTTGTTTCTTTCTTTCTTCTTTTTTTACTTGTTTTTTCTCTTTTTTTATTGGCAATAACTGATTAGAATATAGCTGGGTGTGGTATCTCACACTTTATTCCTAATACTCCAAGGCAGAAGCAGGTGGATGCAGATGTCTAAGAGTAGGATGAGACAGTTTTTTAAAGCTATGTCCAAAACAGCTTTTGCCCAGTGAAACCCTATCTCAAAAAAACAAACAAGGAAAGAAATGGTTTGGAAGATACTGTGCTTGAATGACTCTTCATGTGATATAAATGCTGTTTTATTCCTAATTCCTATACGTTTTTTTTTTTTTTTTCAGTTGCATGAGGCATCTCCTCAATGAGGAAAGAGTAAACAAATTGTTGCCTTTTCATTTCTGAGCTCAAATAGAGTTTTAATTATACCTCAACTTTTAAGTGTGGCTAGAAGAAATTTCAGGGGAATGTGGTTGCTGTAAAACAGAGATGGGCAATGAATGTATATTATCCTTTATCATTTGGGTAAGTCTACTATGCAATTCATATCAATATTCCAGGTGTTTCATTATGAAGAGACATAGGGATTATCTCAGAAAAAAATTACCTAATTGTCCTTTACTATAGATGATACAAAATTCTATGGTATTATCAGGTCGGTGGTTTGTGTTGTTATTTTCTGTTGTTGTTGCTTTCCCCGGAGGTGATGATCGATGTATTTGGAAGGGAGAATATCCTAGTATTTGGTAAATTTCTCTCATTCTGTGAAAATCAGAGACAATCTCACAAGATTGCAGTTTTAATGAAAGCAAGTAAAGGTTGATTTCTGAATATGATTTTTAATAGGATGGTTTTCTATTGTTTATATCTAGGAGATGAGAATGATTGGTAGATGGGGGTCTGGAACAGTTGTGGCCTACAAAGTCATCATGATGGGAATGTCAGATATAGAGCAGAGGAGAAAGCTAGGCAGACATGTGCATATTGGGTCTGGTGAAAAACTGCCTGGAACTCAGCCTACACCTGAGTTATGTTAGTTCTGGAATAAAGCAATTGATTTTGACAAAAATATTATGCAACTTAAGCCCTTTAGTAACCTTTTCCAGTGTCATCAATATGTGAAAGAAATTATTGCTGTATGAAAAAAAAAAGGTCACCTGGTAACTCAAGAGAAACCAGAAAAAGTCAATGCAAAGAATGGGACTGGTAACATAGTAAGTTATTAATGGCTAAGGTGGCTTAAGTAATAAGATTAACTGGAAGGGCTTTTGGGGACCTGTAGTGACTAAAGTACTTTATAGTGGCACTTCCATATGACTCCAGTGTATCACTTTTGGTTATGTATATGAATGTCTTTAAGTCATCATACCACATAAACACTTTCAATTTAACACTGCCTTATTCAAATTATCCACAGTATAGAACAGCACATATGGAACTTCAGATTTTGTTTTTCTGGAGATTCAGTATGGATGTCCATGGGGCTGGTCCGTCCCAGTACACGCTCCAAGGTTTCTTCTCTGTCCACATTCTTAAAAGTGTTTATTATTGTTTAATGAAATCCTGGTGAGTGTTCAGACTGATGTCAAATGGAATATTCTCTTAGATTTAATTTGCATTTGTATGATAATTTAAGATTGTTGAAAAATTACCAAATATTTATTAGACATTTTTATGTTTTCTATTGATATATTTCCAATCATGTTTGGAGAGCTTGCTTGGCCATTAAAGGATCATAATGGGAAATATAAGAGACATATCTGTTCAATGTTCTTTATTTACCACTTGAAACAAGAATGCATTTAGAATATTAGGCTCCTATCTGATATAGAGCTGGCAAAGCTTATTATCTTACTGTACTGATTCTACTAAATGAACTTAGCTATAATATGACTCTAATGAATTTCTGCTATACTTAAAGGTCAGTCCTTTCTTCAGTCATCATCTTAGAAGCTAACTCTTGCAACAAATGGGAACAAAAACAAACATCCATGCAGAGAAAAAATTCAGAGAGTGAGTAATATATCTCAACCCTTCCCCAAATCATGAAACTGTGTGGCAAAGGAGGTCTAAAAAGTGAAAGAGTCAGAGGAGATGGAGGACATCAATGGAACAGGTATTTTAAACACAAAAAGACCATCATATATGTGAATGCACAGAGACTTTTACAGCATGCACTGAACCTGGAGAGATCTCTACCAGATAATGACCTAGTGCTGAAAACAGAAGTGGTGAAAAAATTCCCATTCCTAACTCATAACATATTTTCTGCTGGGAACTACTTGCAAATAAAGATTTGGTTCTATCCAAGAGAATCCCACAGAGAAAATAAACTACTGCATGCCTAGGAGTATATGAAAAACATTAAACATTAAAGAACTCAACAATAAATTTGGAGCTTTCTTGCCTCATAAGATCATATCATGTCTTCCCCCAAGCCCTGCCACCAATAATTTCATTTTCTACTCAACGTTGTATCAGGTGTAATTCTCAGAGCTGCCATATGGATAAACAGTAATATATCCTATGCTTAGCAAATCTCTACGTTATGGTTTGAATATTTCTTTACTGGTAAGTTTGGAAAATCAAAAATTAATACATGAATATGTTAATTTAGCCTTTATCAATTTCCAGACAACTGACTGGATTGTGTTGGAATTCTCCTACTGTGACTGAAAGTTTGGCTCAGTGGTAAAGTGTGCTTGTAAGCCTCACAAACTGTGTTCAAATTCCCAGAATCAATGCAAAAATATGGATGGTCACATTTGTAATTATAACCTCAGTAATATATAAAGCAGAAGCAGGATAAGTTGTGAGATTACTGGTTGACAGCATCACACTATATTTTGTGAGATTTCATGTTGTAAGGGAAAAAGATGAAAATAACAAATCCTGACATCCTCTTCCAGTCTCCATCAATGCAAACTCACATATATGCAGTATGTGCTGCATTTATATATATAATGAAGAAAACTTTATCTTAGGAGTCTATGGTATATTGAATATGCTTTTTACAAGTAGTGATACTATCAGGAGGTGAGGACTTCTTGAATTAAGTATGTCATTGTAGGACACTTGAGTCTTGGGACTTTTCTCTTAGCTATTTGAAGACAACAGTCTGTTCCTGGCATTTGTGAAGGTGTAGATAGAATTCTCAGTTCCTACAGACCCATGCCAGTCTGGATGCCTCTATAAAACCCACAATGGCCATAACTGACTGTGCTGCAAAACCTGTAATCCAGCCCCAATCAAATGGTATCCTTATAAGAGTCGCCATGGGCATGGTTGCTCTTCATAGGAATTACTTACTAAGAAAGAGGTCCTTTGGAGTATACTGTTTCTTTCCTCAATGTGTAAGTAGGCTGTGCTGCTACTTGATTCCAGTGAAGTTGTTATCATGTGCATGACAGACAACCACTAAGAATCACACAACACTAGTAGGAGCTAGGTTTTAAATTTAAGCCTCTTACTAACTTATCACTCACAGTTTGGATTAAAGATTTCTGTTACATTTCTCCAGTTAATTCTCTAAAGGACACTTTAGCTACTTGACTCACCCTAAAGGTGATAGGATATCTAATCAAGTATCCACTGGCAAATCAGTCATTTTGCTTATGATTGTTAGTTTTACTGGAAACACTGAAAAGGTAAACCTGGAGCAGCTATCCACATATATTATTTGCATATGGTTATGGGATTGCTGTCCTTCCCCTCTCCTTCCCCATTAACACTGTCTTCTTTTTTTCTTCTTCTCTCATTTCTTATTTCCTTGTTATGTTTTGTCCATATTTTTCTTCCAAATCTAAACATTTTTGTCATGATTGGGCATCTCTCTTCCTTGAAATATATACAGCTTTTTTTGGGAGCACACATGTCTTCCCACACGCAGAAAATTACTAGAAAAGCAGTCATTTTAAACATAAAACGGTGTCTCTTTCCCTAAAGAGACATATAATCTATTTTTTCTACCCATAATTCTAGGGATGGGAATTTTTATTAACCTGGTGGTTTATGCTATATATAGAGCCAGGCTATATCAGAAAGGACTGGAGATACCTAATAGTTTAGGTAAACTTTGCATTTTATGTATGGCCAAAGGCTCCTGCAAGTTTGAACAGGACATTTACAGGTAGTCTAAATGAACTCTGCAGTATCTGTGTTACAGAGACCACACTAGATTATTTCTTTGGCTCTTAATCTTTGAGACTTTGCCGGGGCCTAGCAAACACAGAAGTGGATGATCACAATTAGCTAATGGATGGATCACAGGGCCCCCAATGGAGGAGCTCAATGAAATACCCAGGGAGCTGGGGTGATCTGCAACCCTATAGGTGGAAAGACAATATGAACTACCCAGTACACCCCCCACCAAGAGAACTCTTGTCTCTAGCTGTACATTTATCAGAAGATGGCCTGTTGAGCCATCAGTGGAAAGAGAGGACTATTGGTCATGCAGACCTTATACGCCTCAGTACAGGGGAATACCAGGGCCAAGAGGTGGGAGTGGGTATGTGGGTGGGGGAAAGGGTGTAGGAGAGTGTGTGGGACTTTTGGGATAGCATGTAAAATGTAAATGTTATAAATACCTAATAATAATAATAAAAAGACACTATGTATAGCTTATCTCTAGAATCTATGTCCTTGGATAAACTGGCATGTGACAAGTACTTTGAATTGAATTTTGATGTTATTATGCCTCCTTGTGCACACGTGACTTTTCATTACAACAGGAACATTTTTTCCTAAAATTGTACAGTGCTAAAACTGGCTGACAATAAACACTTTACTGTCAGAATCTAGATGCTTGAACTGCTATGTGTTCATGAAGTTCTGCTTGCCTCTGAACAATTGTCTGGCAGTTGTGGTCTTTGCAGGAACTCCCAGGCATCTTCCGATGGGGAAGTACTCATTTTATGACACAATCCTAAAACACTTTTAATAACTTCATCCATGAAATCACCATTTGGGCTCTATCTAGGCCTTTTTGGGACTACCTGTGGGATTATTTGGTGTTGTGTCTCATTGATATGCTTGACATTAGCCATTTCTCTTCTGCACTTACAAAAACATTTAAAAGTGTTTAAATGTATGTCTGGAGAGCCGCTTGGTAATACAAAGAATGTCTTCATCCATTTTCTCCATATCCTCAGTATATAGAGAATCAGTGTTTCTAATTTATCAGATATGAGTTGGAGAAGAGGCTATATTTCCAGTAATATTTTGTGGGCTTGCTCATGGCTGAGATATCTTTGAGGATTTCATCTTGCCTCCATATTAAATTATTTCCGGTAAAATATATTTTACCTCTCATGTCTTAGATTTGTATCATCTACTCTTTACTTTAGAATTGCTCAGAAGGCACAGCTCTGTTGACTTTGTTTTCCACAGGACTCTACTTCATCTAATGGGATATTTATGGAAATCAAATATTGAGTGCACAACCCTTCTCTTGATCAATAATATATTGAAGGGAGAACTCTATTTTCTTTCACTGTGAATGAACAGTCCAGTTCTTACCTTATAATAATAATTATTATGCATATCAACTGTGTATATAATTTTTATCCCATTTACTTATTATATAATAATTTTAATGATAGAATATATCAAAAATGTAGAGATGGCATGTAAATACATCTTTAAAATGTGAAATTTACATACATAGAGTTTATACAGTACTATCCAAACAGCCTTACATTTTAAGTCTTTGCCTTATTACTCTCTACTGTCACTATGTGTTGGCATGCTTTCAGAAATTCAAGCAGAACAGTTGCCCTTTTTAAATGAAAACCATTGCAGTGAGGAAGAAATGGTCAAATAAGCCAACAGGATATAGTTCATACAAACAATGACATACTTCTTTAAAGAATAGCTTGAATTATTACCTTGTTTAATATTGTCTCACACAAATCAACACTGCAGACAAACCAAATAATATTTAATGGCATTTTAAGTCCCTAGAAGTGGGGATTATAAAATCTTCATTGTTAAAGTAACTTTTATTATCTTGTAGTTGTTGTTAATTTAAAGGCTTATTTCCTCTGTCTGCAAAACTAGGCCTAGTCCCAGATGCTTCTAGCTTCTCTACAATCTTATCAAGGCCTAGAATGTTTCACCCTGAGACTTACTGCTGAATAAACTCAGTTTACCTTCTTATTTCTAATCTCACCTTGGCTGAGTCAACTCACCTGCTCTGGGTCAAACACCTCCTCAAGCTGACTGGTTCACTCTGAGTTCTTTTAAGCTTTTTCAGTAACTGTTCTGCTTAGTATTATTCTAACTTTGACAGTTCTAACATACTAACTTCAACTGTTGTACCTCTCTGGGTCCTTCTCCTGCCCTGGCTCAATATTTAACTGTGTCTAGCTTGTTCTCTGTCTTTATCCTGTCTGTAAAACTCTTCTGGTAAAAGTGGCTCCTTTGTCTCTCCCTCTAGCCTTCTGTCTTTAGTAGGTTCCCATTCCTCTGTCTTTGAGTGTTGGGCATATCCCATTCTTCCAAATGATTTCTTATTTGTCACTTTATCTGCTACTCATCTCTGTCAAACATGGGTGCTTCTTTCTGCAAACTAACTTCACCTTCATTGTTTGGGATTAAAGGATATGTCTGTATTCTAACTGACTTCTATTGTGATTGATTTCAAGAACACCAAAGCACAGAACAGAACAGAATATTCAACCAACACTAGCAAGGGAACCTTTCCCAGTATCAGTAGTTACAACATATGAAGATGATTCCTTCTACCATTAGTAACAACTGAGTAGAAAATCTTTAGGGTCACAGATCTTAACATTTCCACAAGGAAAATCTGGGAAAGAAGGAAAAGAATTCATGAAGAAAAGCATACAAGAATGGAAGTTTGTGATAATAAAATACTCAGAATTATTAGTTTATTAGTTGTCAGTTTTTATAATTTAATAGAAAACAAAGAGCATGTCCTGACTTGGTGTAAAGGTGCAGAATTCACACTCAATTCCAAATTTATGAACATCTCAGAAGCAAGAGCAAATTCTGCTTGGTGGATGCATGAGTTATTGTTGGAAATCAGATTTTCCTCTCATGTATTTGTGTGACCTCGAAATGTCATAACAAGTTTTTTTGTTTTCTTTTTGAACATCAATGACTGTCATTCTGTGAAACACTTAGGTAAATCCCAATATATCACATGTGTGCCTGCTTCACTTCCTTTGCATCAGGAAAAAAATTTAGTTCTATAATCTCATTATCATCATTATCATTTTAATTATCATAAACTGCACCACCAGCAGCTCTTTTGTTTGAATTTTGTTTTTCTGCTGATTTTTTTTTGGGTTATTGTTTTACTATTTTCCAAGTAATGAGAGGTAGTCATTGAGAGTGCAATGGGATGTCTTCTTTAGTTTCTTTTTGTACCTTTTGAGAGAGAGTCTTTGAGTAAACCTGTCAACATTTATTATTTCAGATAAATAGAATGGTGAGTTATTTCCTGTGATCCAACTGCCTCTACCTCTTATTGTTGAGGTTACAGAGATGTGCTGCCACTTTAGTTTCTTAGGAGTAAGGTCCAAAATCACGTGCTCAAGCTTGCATATAAACACTTTTGGCCAGTGAGTAATTTTCCAATCCACACTCTATCACTCTTTATAAAACCTGAGTATAATCTAACTTTTTAGTTACATTCAATGAACAGACATCAAATTAATATAGCTGTCATCAATATACATAAATCCAGAATATATTAAATTTTAAGAAATTTTATAGAAGTTCACAACATTTTATTCACATACATGTATAATATAAATTCAATAATAGTTCTCATTTTTATTGTTAGGCCAACATAAATATGATTTATCTCTTTTGATTAAGGCTCTCATTTTTCTCCCCAAGTTCTCCAGTAACAGGAGACATCTCATACTCAGTTTACTTAGGAATTTAGACTTCAGGTCTATTTCAATGTTGCCAGTGATCTTAATAAATTTATGTCATTCTTATCACAATTATAGGGATCTTTAGGGATGTTCCCTTCATCCTCTGGAACTTTCAAAACTAGTTGAAGTAAAAAAAAAATTAGAATAGATTATGCCGATAGTTTAAGTATTTCAAGATTCTTTTTCTTTTGTCTTGTTTTGTTTTGTTTTTGTTTTTGTTTTGGGTTTTTTTTCCAAGACCGGGTTTCTCTGTATAGCACTGGCTGTCCTGAAACTCACTTTGTAGAGCAGGCTGGCCTTTAACTCAGAAATCTGCCTGCCTCTGCCTTCCAATTTCTGGGATTAAAGGAGTGTGCAATCACTACCCAGCATTTCTCAAGATTCTTGAACCATAGTAACAAATAAAAATCTAGCTCACTGTGAAATAATACATCCATGAAAAAAGAGGATGATTTTGATTCAGCATAGTTTGATAAGCAAAACAGCGGGAGAGGGGGTGTTGATTGCTGGACTTCATTATTGTAATACCTGGACCTTGGTAGAAAGTACCCGGAGGAGAAAGTGTCCAAGTGAAGGAATAGAGGTTATTGGCTAACTTTTGGAATACAATCTTATGCTTTTGTTGTTGTTTTCTTTTTTAATCAGAAGGAATACAAGTTCCTCACCAATTCCTACTCCCCTGTATCCAAGAGGATTTCCACACCACCACCCACACCACCACATGAAAAGTGAGACTACTAGGATGGACAGAAAGTAATGGAAAAAAAAAAGACAGAAAAGGGGTCCACACACTCACCTTCATGGGCCGTACCACATAAAACACTAAGGGGAAAACTCACTGAAGAAGCAGTTGAAGGGGGCACAACAGCAGCACCATAAGAAGAAAAACAGATCAGCTCAATCATTACACAGTGCTTGTAGCAACAGGCAAAAATGAGCCCCCAGAGTAGGAGGTTTACAAGCAGCCAGAAAAAAAAATTTCCCCTCCTCAAACCACCTATCCAATTTTACTTCCCCTTCCTACTCACCTACCCACCCACTCCTTCTTCATTGCCCTAGTATTCCCATATAATGGAGCTTAAATTCCTCACTGGAACAAACGGCTCCCTTCACATATAAGCCAGATAAAGCCATCCTCTGCTAAAAATGCAGCTGGAGCTATGTGTCCATCCAGGTGTATTCTTTGGTTGTTGTTTTAGACCCTGGAAATTCTGGGGTGATCTGGTTGTTTGATATTGTTGTTCTTCCTATGGAGATGCAAACTCCTTTAGCTCCTTCAATCCTTCCACTAACTCCTCCATTGGGGTCCTCATGATATGTCTGATGATTGGTTCACAGCATCCTCATCTGTATTGCTCAGGCTCTAGCAGAGACTCTCAGGTGGCAACTATATCAGGCTAACGTTGACAAGCACTTCTTGGCATTAGCAATAGTGTATGGGTTTGGTTGCTGCATATGGAATGGATTCCCAGGTGGGTAAGTCTCTGGATGGCTTCTCTTTCAGTGTCTGTTCCTCTCTTTGTCCCTGTATTTTATTTAGACCGGAGAAAGTCTGTTTTAGAATTTTTGAGATGGGGCCCGTGCCTAATATCTGGATATAATCTCTACAGCTTCTCTCTTCTGTTTGTTGAGTATTTCAGCTAATGTCATCTCCTTTAGGTCATGGGAATCCTTTTGTTTTCTTGCATCTAGAACTTTCTGATGGCTACACCAGTTCCCCATTTCCCATTGCTAGATATCTTTGTTTAATTTTCTGACCCTCCGTACATATTCCCCATTTCCTCCCACCTTTTCAATTATTAAATGATAACAACCAACTATGAAAATGTAAATTTTAGATGCTTTGTCATACAAGAGATTTTAATAATGTTTGGAGTTCATGCTGAAAGTCAAACTTGGTCTTTCACTAAACATCTTTTTTGTAATATGCAATACTTGTATTAAAAAGAGGAGGAAGTTATCCTCCAGTGGTCTTTTTCAGTGTATCCAATGTGTATTCATGACATTCTACAGATCTGAATCAACACAATGCACATGTCTATGAAAAGATATTTGTGAGATTTTCATTGAGTCTCACAGGATATGTTCTAAAACTGCCAGTGACCAAGCTGGAGAATCAGAGAAAACAGGACAGGATCTGTCCCAGGAACTAGGATCTTTAACAACATTTTAAGAACTGCTGTTTCAGTGTAAGTTGGAGGCTCAGTTCTTTTCTAGTTTTATTTAGCAAATTTTTATATCCCAAATGCTTCCCCTCATTTCTAGCCCCCTTCCATAGTTCTTCATTCTACCCCAATCCCCTTTGACTCAGAGAGGGTGATCCCATACAACCTGCACATGCATCCTTTTTCCCTCAAGCATCAAGTCTCTACAGGACTCAGCAGGTCCTCTTTGAGGCCAGATCAGGCAGTCCTCTGCTACATATATAACAGGGGTAGGTCTGGGGGATCTGACCAGTCTGCATATGCTCTTTGTTTGGTGCATTTCTCTCTGGGAGTTCCTTGGAGTCCAGGTTAGTTGACATTTCACATTTCCTATGGGATTATTTTCCAATTTGCAGGATGAGTTCTTAAACTTCTATCAGAAACCGAGTGATGAATTGAGAAGATACTCACTAAAACCTTGTTCTGAATTCCTGCTCATATTATTTTTAATGCAGAAAGTTCTATTCTGGCATACATTATTCATAAGATATTAGTAGAATATTATTAGAAAGAAAGTTGTTGCATAGTTTTGGTTGAAAACCTAGAGTTATTTATAGTCCACCAAAAGGTAAAGGGAATTATCTAGATATTTGCATTTGGCTCTGAAATTCAATGGAAGTGTTTGTTCCATTTTGTTTTGTTTTGTTTGTGTATATGTTTTGTTTTGCTCAACTTGTGGAGACCTGAAACAATTTGTATGAAAGAAAATGAGAGAAGGACATCTGACTTTTTTTGTTTTTTTTTTTTTTAATTATCTTTTTTTACAGTCCAGTTCTCATGCCGCTTTGTCTGTCCTCCAAGAGATCCTCATCACATTTCTCCACCAACCTCCCTTCTCCAAGAGAATGTCTCCATCTACCCACCATGCCAGGACTTCCCACTCCATGGGTCCTTAAGTCTCTCCAGGGTTATGTGTGTCTTTTCTTAATGTGACCAGAACAGACAGACCACTGCTGCATATGTGTCCAGGAATTCCATAATTCAATTACAAGAGTCCCTGGTTTCTGTTCATTGGTTAGGACTAAGTATCTGTGTCTATCTCAGTCTGCTGCTTGTTGGGCCTTTCAGAGGGTAGACATGCTATGCTCCTGTCTATAAGTATACCATGGCATCTGAGTCATTCTGATTGGTGTAAGGTGGAATCTCAGGGTACTTTTAATTTGTATTTCCCTGATTACTGAAAACTTTGAACATTTTTAAGTGCCTCTCAGTTATTTGAGATTCCTCTGTTATGAATTATCTGTTTAGTTCCTTCAACATAAAACCATACACACTGTATCTAATAGAAGAGGAGGTGAGAAAGAATCTTGAACTCATTGGCAGGGGAATAGGTTGTGGTAGAGATTTATTAAACAAAATTACAAGGGCTCAGTTTCTAAGATCAAGAACTGATAAATGGGACCTTATGAAACTGAAAACCTTCTGTAAGGCACAGGATAAATCTGCAACCTACAGATTGGACATAAAATGGTTCCTCTTGTCCCATATCCTATAGAGTGTTAATATCTAAAATATGTAAATAACTCAAGGAACTAACCTCTCTTCCTTAAAAAAAAATCAAGCAAGCAAACAAACAAAAAAAAGGAATCACAAAAATATTAGGTAGAAAACTAGACAGAGAATTTGCAACAGGAATCTCGAATGGCTGAGAAGCACTTAAGGACATCTGACTCAAAACAAGAATTCTTGTCAAGTATGCACTTCTGTTGGGTTCTATGCTCTGCACACAAGGGTCCATTCTGACATATAAAGATTACTACAATAAAGAAATGGAACAATGGGTCTCTCTATAGATAATGTAACAATTATACAAAAACCAGACTGATGCCTTTTACACAATTTTTCATGCATGTATTCTGAATAGATTACATTTTTGAATTTAACATTTCTTTTCTGTACAATTGAAAATGATAAAGATTTTATCTGGGTTCATTTGTTTTTATGGGAAGGAATTATAGGTACATGGACTTTTCAGGTCCTTATATTTATTTTCGTGACTGTCTCTGATTTTTTGCATATATATTTGGGAAGAGAATCATATGTTAGATATTAAGAGGAGAAAGAAAAATGCTAGGGGGAGAGAAATGGAATTCAGTGGAGGAAACTGTAACACTTTTGCAACTCTATTTACCTTTAGGTTGCTGAGTGTGGAACACAGTCCCTTATTGTTTTAAATATCAACTAGTTTGTGCCCCTTTCCTGACCTTCTCCAGTCTCAGCAGAGTGTGAAAGACATTTGTGTATTATGAAAGAAAAATATCACTGAGAAACTCTTAATAGACAACAAAATCCATTCTACAGAAGCTGACATAGGAGACCTTTAGAAAAGTTCAGAGTATCTGCTGCAGGGCAGTCAGGTTTGTGTAGGTGAGAGCAGCCATGAGTGAATTGGGAAAATAGGTATACTTAACAGGTGTCAAATCTCAATTACATTTTCCATCCATTTCAGTTTGCTATGTTTGAAATAAAATATTGACTTGGAGGAATTAACAACAGAAATTTATATTTAGTTTTCAATATCAGAAGTCTAGTATTACTGGCCATATTTTCTTGACATGTCTACTGGATTTTAGATGATAGATTCCATTGCTAGATCTTCACATGGGGCTGTTCTCTTGGGCATGTAACCATATCTTTTTTCCCCTTGTCTTCTTTTATATCCCTGTATAAAAAAGATGCCAATATAAATCAGACAGGTAAGAAGACAGATATGCCTGCCCTTTAGTGAAGAGAAATATGAGGGCAAGATAACAGGTGAACTGTCATTTCAGGCTTAAAATACTCTCTGTAAAATAATCCTAGAGCACACGAGCACACATGTCTTGCCACTCACAAACAAATACTAGAAAAGCAGTCATTTTAAATAAAAAGGAAGTATTTTTAGGTAAAGAGACATATAATCTATTTTTCTACCAATAATTATAGGGATGGAAGTGTTTATTAGCATTGTGGTTTATGCTATCTATAGAGAGAGGCCATATCAGACAGGACTGGAGATACCTAATAGTGTAGGTTAACTTTGAGTTTTATGTCTGGCTAAAGGCTCCTCCAAGTTTGAACAGGACATTTACAGGTAGTCTAAATGAACTCTGCAGTATCTGTGTTACAGGGATCACACTAGATTATTCTTTTGGCTCTTAAGACACTACATGTAGTCTATCTCTAGAAAAGATGTCCTTTGAAGAACTGACATGTGGCAAGTGCTTTGAATTGAATTGTGATGTTACCATGTTTCTTTGTGCACAGGTGACTTTATTACAACAGGAACATTTTTCCTAAAATTGTACAGTCCTAAACCTGGCTTGCAATAAACTCTTTACTGTCAGAGTGTATATGTTTGAACTGCCACAAGTTCATGAAGTTCTGCTTGCCACTCAACCATTTCTAGCATTTGTGGTCTTTGCAGGAACTACCAGGAACTTCTGATGGGGAAGGACTCATTTTTTGACACCATTCTAGCCCACTTCTAATGACCCCATAAAAATCTCCATTTGCGCTCTATCTAGGCCTTCATGGACCTACCTGTGGGATTATTTGGTGTGGTTTCTCATTGATATGCTTGGCACTAGCCATTTCAATTCTGCACTTAAAAAAACATTAAAAATTGTTTGAATGTATTTCTGGAGAGCTGCTTGGTAACACAAAGAATGACTTCAACCATTTTCTCCATAACCTCACCATATAGCGAATCACTGTTTCTAATTTATAAGATGTGAGTTGGAGAAGAGGCTATGTTTCCAGAAATATTCTATATGTTTTTTTGTCCTGAAATGTTCATTGCTGAGACAACTTGGAGGATTTCATCTTGCTTCCAAATATATTTATTTCTAGTAAAACACATTTTAACTCTCATGTCTTAAGCCGATGTCATCTATTCTTTACTATACTATTGCTGAGAAGGCACAACTCTGGTGTCCTTGTGTTCCATGGGACTGTACTTGAGCTATTGGGAGATTTATGGATATCAAATGTCGAGTGCACCACCCTTCACTTGATCAATAATTTGAATAAACTGAAGGGAGAACTCTATTTTCTTTTACTGGAAACCAACATTCCAGTGCCTGCTTTATTATACAATTTATTATGCATATCATATGTATGTATGAATTTTATTCAATTTACTTAACATCTAATAATTTAAATGTTCCTCTGTCTGCAAAACCAAGGCTAGTCCCAGAAGCTTCTAGTCTCTTTACAATCTTAACATGGCCTAGAATGTTTTCACCCTGAGCCTTACTGTTAAATAAGCTCAGTTTTCCTTCTTATTTCTAATCTCTCCTTGGCTGAGCAACTCAGCTGCTCTGGGTCAAACCCCTCCACAAGCTGATTGATTCACTCTGTCTTCTTTTCAGCTTTTTCACTAAATGTGCTGCTTGGTATCATTCTAAATTTGACAGTTGTAACATACTAACTTTAACTGACCTAGCCCTCTGGGTCCTTCTACTTTTCAGGCTCAATATTTACCCATGTCTAGATTGTTCTCTGTCTTTATCCTGTCTGTAAAACTCTTCTGGTAAATGTGGCTCCTTTGTCTCTCTCTCTCTAGCCTGCTGTCTTTAGTAGGTTCCCATTCCTCTGTCTCTGAGTGTTGGGCATATCCCATTGTGCCAAATCTTTTCTGATTTGTCACTTCATCTGCTACTCAATTAGACATCTATTTCAAACATGGGTGCTTCTTATACAAACTAAATTTACCTTCATTGTTTGGGATTAAAGTGTATGTCTGTATTCTAACTGACTTCTATTGTGATGGATTTCACGAACATCAAAGCTCAGAACATAACAGAATATGCAATCAACTTTGGCAGGAGAAAATATCCTAGTAAAAGTAGTTACAACAAATGAAGATGTTTCCTTCTAACATTACTAATATCTGGCTAGACAGGCTTTAGTGCCACTGACATTAACATTCTCCTAAAGAAAATCTGGGAAGAGAAGGAAAGGGATTCATGTGGAAAAGCATGCAAGAATGGTAGTTTGTTATAATGAAATACTCAGAATTATTAGTATATTAGTCGTCAGGTTTGATAATTTAATAGAAAACAAGAGCATGTCTTGACTTGGGAGTATAAGTGCAGAACTAACACTCAAATCCACACGTGTGTACATCTCAGAAGCAAGAGCAAATTCTGCTAGGTGGATGCAGGAGTTATTATTGGGAATCAGCTTTTTCTGTCATGTACTTGTTTGATCTCAAAATGCAATACAAATTTTGACTTTGTCCTATGCTTATTTTTTTAGATCCCTGTTAACATAATATTAATGTTATGAAGTATCATTTGAGTAAACCTTCACATACCCAGAATGAGGTTAAATTTCAATATCAGAAAGTCCCTGGCGAATTTTACACCTAGTAAGGCTGGCAGTGCTCCCAAGGGACAGGAATTCCAGTGAAATTGGACCTTTGAGGAACGTTTGGACATTGAGGCAGGGGTGTATTGATATGCTTAAGGGATACTTTGGGGATTTGTGAACAGTAAGGGGTATGTGAAGTTCTATGCCTGAAATGGTGCTATAATTTAAATTACCATGAAAAACACCTTTAATAATGCCAGCCAGGGGTAAGCTGAAGATAGCTCCGATGATGCCATAGTGGAAGGGCTAGTGAGGGAGGGACCTTGAAGAGTGGTGTTATAGAACAGTTTGTAGCCTGACAGCTGGAGGAATGGAGCATAGCAGCCCTCTTTCTCATCACTATAATCAACCTTTTAATTCAGAGAAAGTGGGATAAACACAGAAAGGGAAAAGGGAACATTAGCCTGATCCTGGCAGTGCTGGTTATGGGCAGCCACCACCACCTCTGGAGAAGAATTATTCTTTCAAGGTTTTATATTCATGTTTATTCTTCATTTAACTTACAAAACACAATTATAGTTGAGTATTAAAATAAAAACAGTAGTCAAGTAGTAAGCATGTTATGATTAGAGTCCCAATTCCTTGTTGCATACACAATGTCAAAGAGTGACTGGTCCATAAGAGGTCTGATACAGAATATGATCTCTGAGGTGATGTTCATCATCCTCATACTCTTCTCCATTATAATGATGCTGTCTTTCTTGACTTGGATCAAAGTCTGCTAGTTCAATTTAATCCATTTCATCAGGCTTTTCTACTTCCTTCATTTCAGGAAAGAGTTTTCTAGCTAAGAGAGTTTATCAGAATAGAAAAAGCCATTTTTAGGAAAGTTTACCTGGGGAAGAATTCTTAAGATTGGCAATGATTGCAAGGAGGATGGGGACAAAGAACAACAGAGGGATAATCCAGACTGTACCTTGCTCTTGCAAGCAAGGAAGAGAACACACACCCAGAGGTCAGATTCCCATTTGCTCTGCAGGGATATTCAGGGGAATTATATAACAGCCTCCTCCCAAAATTAGTCAAGGTCATGAGTCTTAACCTGGTCACCATGAATAACCAAACTCAATTAGGATTTTCAAATCCCTAATCTAGAGTTTCTTGATGGTGGAGAGGAGGAAAAACCATGAAGAAAACCACAAAGGAAAAAAAATAACTTACAGATATGACACATATGATGAAAGAGGCAATAACAATCATTATGTACAAAACAAGGGACTCTCAGGTGCAGCTCAGAGACCTTATGCCTGGACGGTGTACTCAGGAAAGAAAGGGTGTTTGGGAACCATTCCCTGATACCACCACCTCGGAAACCAGCCCCTATGTTGTATACCAGAATGAGTTCAGACCAAAAGGGAAAATGGGCAGACAAAGACAAAGAAAGTAGAAAAGACAGCTTCCACATATTTATCACAGCACACTCTTCCAAAGACAAAGAAGAACAACAATGGCTACTGTGCATTGGTTTTCGTGCTAACTGCATTCTTGCTGCATGTTCTCCATTGAAACAAACTGAGACCAAATGAGTGGTTACAGTGATGGACAGACAGAAAAGACAAAAAAAGACAGAAATGAGGTCTACACACTTATCTTCATAGGACCTATCACATAAAACACTAAGGGAACAATTCACAGAAGAAGCAGCATCATAAAGAGAACACAGACCAAGTCAAAACATTTGAAAGTTCCTGTAGAAACATGCAAAAATGAACCCCAAGAAGAGGTTTTCAAGCAGCCACAAAACAATTTCCCTTCCTAAAATCCCGTATCCCCTTCCCCTTCTTCTCATGCTTCTAAGAGGATGTTCTCCTACTCACCTTCCCACCCAGTCCTTCCTCATCTCCCTAGCATTCCCATATACTGGAGCTTCAAGCACTCACAGGACCAAAGGTCTCCCTTCACATTGATGCCAGATAAGGCCATCCTCTGCTACAAATGAAGATAGAGCTATATGTCCCTCCATGTGCATTGTTGGGTTGGTATATTATACCAATTCTGGGAGAATCTGGTTATTTGATATTGTTGTTCTTCCTAAGGAGATGCAAACTCCTTCAGCTACTTCAATCCTTCCCCTACCTTCTCCATTGGGGTCCTCATGTTCATGCTGAAAGTCAAATTTGGTCATTTACTACGAAACATTTTTTGTAATATGTAATACTTATATCAAAGACAGGAGGAAGTTACCATCAATGGTCTTTTTCAGTGTATTGAAGGTGTATTCATGACATTCTTCAGATCAGAATCAACACAATTCACATGTCTATGAAAAGATATTCGTGAGAATTTCATTGAGTCTCAAAGGATATGTTATAAAACTGCCAGTGAGCAAGCTGTAGAATCAGAGAATTCAGGACAGGAAACTTCCCAGGAATTGGGAACTTGAACAAAATAGAACTGCTGTTTCTGTGTAGGTTAGAGGCTCAGTTCTTTTCTATTTTTATTTAGTAATTTATTTATATATATTTATTCCCCTCCTTCTGCCCCCCATGCATAGTTCTTCACTCTACACCAATCCCCTATGTCTCTGAGAGGGTAACCCCACACAACCTGCACATGCATCCTCCTTCACTCAAGCATCAAGTCCCTACAGGATTCAGCATGTCCTCTCTAACTGAGGCCAGCCCAGGAAGTCTTCTGCTACATCTGTGACAGGTGACAGTGGTGGGTATGGAGGATCTGACCACTCTGCATATGCTCTTTGTTTGGTGCATTAGTCACTGGGAGTTCCCTGGAGTCCAGGTGAGTTGACATTATAGATCTTCCTAGTGGATTATTATCCACTTTGCAGGATGAGTTCTTAAGCCTCTTTCAGAAAATGAGTGATGAATAGAGATGGCACTCAATAAAACCTTGTTCTGAATTCTTTTTCAAATTATTTTTCAATTTAGAAGGTTGTATTCTGGCATACATTATTGATAAGATATTGGTAGAATATTATTAGAAAGAAAGTTGTTGCATAGTTGCTGGAAATCCTAGAGTTATTTAAAGTCCATAATGGTAAAGAGTTTCCTCTAGATATTTGCATCATACTCTGAAACTCAATGGAAGTGGTTGTTTTTTCCTATTTGTTTTGTTTTGTTTTGTTTGTGTGCATATTTTGCTTTGCTCACCTTATGCAGACTTGGAGACAATTTGTAGGAAACCACATTAGAGAAGGACAGCTGACTTTTTTATCTTTAATCATTTTTTACAGTCAAGATCTCTTGCTCCTCGTTATCCTCCAGGAGTTCCTCATCACATTCACCCACCAAACCCCCCCATCTCCAAGAGAATGTTTCCATCCACCTACCCTTCCAGGACTTCCTACTCCATTGGACCCCAAATAACTCCAGGTTATGTGTGTCTTCTCTCACAGTGACCAGAAGAGATAGACCACTGCTGAATATGTGTCCAGCCTTTCCAGAATTCATCTAAAAGAGTTCCTTGCTTCTATTCATTGGATAGGAGTAAGTATCTGTGTCTGTCTCAGTCAGCTGCTTGTTCGGGCTTTCAGAGGGTAGATGTGCTAGGCTCCTGTATGTAAGTACACCATAGCATCTTAGCCATTCTGATTTGATGAAAGGTGGAATCTCAGGGTTTTTTTTAATTTCCTTGATCACTAAGAACTTTGAACATTTCTTTAAGTAAGTGCTTCTTGGTTATTTGAGATTCCTCTGTTGTGAATTATCTATTTAGTTCACTCAACATAAAACCACACACACTGAATCTAATAGAAGAGAAAGTAGGAAATAACCTTGAACTCATCGGCAGGAGAAATTGTTGGGGTGGAGATTTATTAAACAAAACTACAATGGTTCAGTCTCTAAGATCAAGAACTGATAAATTGGACGTTATGAAACTGAAAACCTTCTGTAAGGCAAAGGATAATTCTGCAAACTACAGATTGGACAAAAAAAAAAAGATTTTACTAGTCTCATATCACATAGAATGTCAATATCTTCAATATGTAAAGAACTCAAGAAGCCAAACTCTCCTCCTGACCGAAAAAAAATAAATGTGATATAGATGTAGGTAGATAATTTGCAACAGGAATCTCGAATAGCTGAGAAGAACTTCAAGACATCTGATACTTAACGTGGATTCTTGTCAAGTATTGACTTCTCTTGGGTGCTATGCTCTGCACACAAGGGCCAATTCTGCACTTTTCTAATATATACAGATTACTAATATAAAGAAAGTGAACAGTGGGTCTCTCTATAGATAATGTAACAATTATACGAAGACGAGACTGATGCCTTTAACACAAATTTTCATGCATGTATTCTCAATAGGGAACATTTTTGAACTTAAAATTTCTTCTCTATACAATTGAAAATGACGTGATTTTTTTCTGGACTCATTTGTTTTTATGAGAAGATATCATAGGTACTTGTTCTTTCAGGTCCTTATATTAATTATCTTGATTGTCTCTGCTTTTGCATACATATTTTGGAAGAGAATCATATGCCAGACATTATGAGGGGAAAGTAATGTGCTGTAGGAACAGAAATGGAAATCAGTGGAGGAAACTGTAGTCCTTTTGGAAGTCTATTTACCTTAAGGTTGCTGAGTCTGGAACACAGTCTCTTATTCTTTTAAATATCAATAGGTTGAACTTAAGTTGCCCTTTTCCTGACCTTCTCCAGTCTCAGCAGAATGTGAAAGAGATTTTTGTATTATGATAGAAAAATATCACTGAGAAACTCTACAAATACAACAAATTCCATTCTACAGGCACTGACATGGGAGACCTTTAGGAAGGTTCAGGGTAACCAAAATACTGTACCCTCTTGCAGGGCAGTCAGGTTTGTGTAGGTGAGAGCAGCCATGAGTAAATGTATAAAATAGGTCCACTTCACAGGTGTCAAGACTCTATTCCTGTTCTCATCATTTTCAGTTTCTTAAGTTTGAAATAAAATAATGATTTGGTGGAATTAGCAACAGAAATTTGTATTATAGTTTTCAATATCAGAAGTCTAATATTACTGGCCATATTTTCTTGACATTTCTACTGGATTTTAGATGATAGCTTCTTTGCTAGGTCTTGACATGGGGCTTTTCTCTTGGACATGTAACCCTATCTTTTTTCATCTTGTCTTGTTTTATTTTGTTGCATAAAAAACATGCCAATATAAATCAGAGAGTGAAGAAGACAGGTATGCCTGCCTTTTATTGTAGAGAAATAAGAGGGCAAGATAACTGGGGAACTGTCATTTAAGGTTCAAAATAATCTATTTTAGAAAAAAGTGCGGAGTACTCTACAGAGCCTCAGGGGAAGGTGGAGCCTGGGTGTTCAATGATATTCACTCTACAGAGTGCCATACTTCTAACTCAGGGTTAAATTCCTCTTTGTGTAGAGTGTTGCATAGCTCAAAAGGCAGAGATTAACTTATGTGGGTTAAAGGTCAGCATTTTCTTAAGCAGCTGTGCTACAGATTCTTCCATTTCTGGAAGCACTAACTGCAGTGGCCTTCTGGGTACAAGAGGTTTCCAAGGTAGATATACCTATGGAGGCCAGTCATCCTCTGAAGGCAATTAAATGAGATCAAAAATTTTTGCACAATTTGTCAGCATCAGATTTTCCACAGAAGAGAGGCTTACAACAAAACATCTCTGAGTAGATACACACAACACAACACATGTCCACAGGTGTTACTCCTGTAGCCTGCAGACGAATTTCAGGAGCCCAGTCAAAGAACAGAACAACCACAGGCATGAGGGTGATTTGGTAGCAATAGATATTGGCTAGGACAAAATCAACCAGCTTGACTGTCCCATTAATTGTCCCCAGAATGTTCTCTGGAATAATGTACCCTTCCCCAAGCCTTGAGTGGCTAGCCAGATGTTAATTATTTGCCACAGTCTTAAACCAACCTAGCCCATCTAGGGTGGAGTCTTCAGACCTAGATGCATGTCTTCTGTCTTCCACATCCACAGCTTCCTGCAGAAGAGGACTGCCAGAAAGCTTACTTTGCAACTCAATCCTGCTGAAACACACAACAGAACCCACTGGAAACAAAGGGATGGACCTTTTGATTTTTCATCCTATTCAGAAAAAAACAAACAAACAAAAAAGCATCAAACCTTGATCAAAGAACTTGGACTCTCTTCATTATTTCTCTTGTCTGCCCACTATATTCCATTCCACCTCTCCTTCCAGGTGTAAGTGGTCCTTAATGGCCTCTGGATGGCTCCATGTGGCACCCAAATGAAGGACCTGGACATTGGGATACCAACTGAGGGACACTCTTTTCTGTGTGTTTCCACAGAAAACTGTAGAACATATTTATCATGTATTGTGGTATGCAACATACAGCATTAATGTTAGCACTATAAATTTTGTCTTTTGAAAGCTGTTGATTGAAAGGGTGCAAAAAGGATACAGGCTATTCAAAGAAAGCATCAATCCAATGCTGATATGAGCTAGGGGAAACAGCACATTGGGAAGGGCACCATTATATAGGCAATTGACCACAGCCTCCAGGAGCTACTTCAGGCAAGAGGAATAGGGTATAAAGGAATACAAAATAGAATAGAATAGAATAGAATAGAATAGAATAGAATAGAATAGAATAGAATAGAATAGAATAGAATAGAATAGGATGGAAAGAATAAAAAAACAAGAAATAGATGTTAAATATACAAATGACATGAGAGAGAGAGAAAGAGAGAGAGAGAGAGAGAGAGAGAGAGAGAGAGAGAGAGAGAGAGAGAGAGAGATTGAGAGAGAGAGAGAGAGAGAGCTACAAGGAACATGACAAAATCAGGAGAGATAATGCCTGACCATTCTGGCCCCTACTGGAGATATACTTAGTTCTAGTTACATCAAGTTCTCTTCCCTCCACATATTGCCTGTCTTTGTTGCACACCAATCTTTCCATGTGTCAATTTGTGTCTGTTTTTCATTCATTGTCTGAGTGACTGTTGTTCTATGTTTCATGTTAAAATGAAACAAAATGTTTAAAGAAGCATGTGCTAGCTATCCATCTCTTGATTCAGTCTTAGCACAGCTTGGCCTGGTATAAGTTAACTAGCACCATTAGCCAGAAATCAAGCAAAAAAAAAAATAAATAAATAAAAAAGCACTGCTGAAAATCTCCTTTTAACGGGAGCAGCTACTTCTCAAATCAAGGGGAAATGAGCTGATAGCTGTTTTTCCCTAGGAAAACATAATCTCTGAAGTTGTGATTATTGCGTTTAGAAAATGATACATTTCTTTCTCTCTTAAAACTAGAGAAAGCAAGAAAAAGTAAAAATTTTGTTTGGTCTAAATGTATAAGAATCATGTAGCTCCTTCATTTTGTTTCTGACTTCTATTAAAGGTATAAATATGATCTGCATCTTTTGGTTATACAATATTGGCTTACAAGATATTTGGTATGATTAAAAAGGTGTAACATTTGTAACAGAAAGTTACCTTAAAAGTGGTAATCCGGGGTTGGAGACATTTAAAATAGCAAGTGGCATGATACAGCCCAGGAAATCAGTCCTCTATACTTCTAAATTGGGATAATATTTTAAGTAATTCTTGTCGTAGAAACTAGACTAATTAGGGATAAGATTTAAAACAATGTCTCCTTAATGAGGTATTAAGAGTTGTTCCTAGCCAGAGCAATTCGACAACAAAAGGAGATCAAGGGAAATCCAAATTGGAAAAGATGAAGTCAAAATATCACTTTTTGCAGATGATATGATAGTATATATAAGTGACCCTAAAAATTCCACCAGAGAACTCCTAAACCTGATAAACAGCTTTGGTGAAGTAGCTGGATATAAAATTAACTCAAACAAGTCAATGGCCTTTCTCTACATAAAGAATAGACAGGTTGAGTAAGAAATTAGGGAAACAACACCCTTCTCAATAATCACAAATAATATAAAATATCTTGGCGTGACTCTAAGGAAGTGAAAGATCTGTATGATAACAACTTCAAGTCCCTGAAGAACGAAATTAAACAAGATCTCAGAAGATGAAAAGATCTCCCATGCTCATGGATTGGCAGGATTAATATTGTAAAAATGGCTATCTTGCCAAAAGCAATCTACAGATTCAATGCAATCCCCATCAAAATTCCAACTCAATTCTTCAACGAATTAGAAAGAGCAATCTGGAAATTCATCTGAAATAACAGAGAACCTAGGATAACAAAAGCTCTTCTCAAGGATAAAAGTACCTCTGGTGGAATCACCATGCCTGACCTAAAATTTTACTACAGAGCAATTGTGGTAAAAACTGCATGGTACTGGTATAGTGACAGACAAGTACACCAATGGAATAGAATTGAAGACCCAGAAATGAACCCACACACCTATGGTCACTTGATCTTCGACAAGGGAGCTAAAACCATCCAGTGGAAGAAAGACAGCATTTTGAACAAATGGTGCTGGCACAACTGGATGTTATCATGTAGAAGAATGTGAATAGATCCATTTCTCTCTCCTTGTACTAAGGTCAAATCTAAGTGGATCAAGGAACTTCACATAAAACCAGAGACACTGAAACTTATAGAGGAGAAAGTGGGGAAAATTCTAGAAGATATGGGCACAGGGAAAAAAATTCCTGAATAGAACAGCAATGGCTTGTGCTGTAAGATCGAGGATTGACAAATGGGACCTCATGAAACTACAAATCTTCTGCAAGGTAAAAGACACAGTCAATAAGACAAAAAGACCACCAACAGATTGGGAAAGGATCTTTATCTATCTTAAATCAGATAGGGGACTAATATCCAATATATATAAAGAATTCAAGAGGGTGGATTCCAGAAAATCAAATAACCCCCTTAAAAATGGGGCTCAGAACTGAACAAAGAATTCTCACCCAAGAAATACCAAAAGGCTGAGAAACACCTGAAAAAATGTTCCTTAATCTAAAATGTCCTTAATCATCAGAGAAATGCAAATCAGAACAACCCTGAGATTCCATGTCACACCAGTCAGAATGGCTAAGGTGAAAAATTCAGGTGACAGCAGAGGCTGGCGAGGATGTGGAGGAAGAGGAACACTCCTCCATTGTTGGTGGGATTGCAAGCTTGTACAACCACTCTGGAAATCAGTCTGGCGGTTCCTCAGAAAATTGAACATAGTACTACCAGAAGATCCCGCAATACCTCTCCTGGGCATTTATCCAGAAGATGTCCCAACCGGTAAAAAGGACACATGCTCAACTATGTTCATAACAGCCTTATTTATTATAGCCAGAAGCTGGAAAGAACCTAGATGTCCCTCAACAGAGAAATGGATACAAAAAAATGTGGTACATTTAAACAATGGAGTACTACTCAAATATTAAAAAGAATGAATTTACGAAATTCCTACTCAAATGGTTGGACCTTTAGGGAATCATCCTGAGTGAGGTAACCCAATCACAAAAGAACTCAAATGACGTGTACTCAGTGATAAGTGGATATTAACCCAGAAACTTAGTATAGGGAGATATAAGGTACAATATGCAAAACATATGAAACTGAAGAAGAACAAAGACCAAAGTGTGGACACTTTGCTCATTCTTAGAATTGGAAACAATCACCCATGGAAGGAGTTACAGAGACAAAGTTTGGAGCTGAGACAAAAGGATGGTCCATCTAGAGAATGCTATATCCAGGGATCCACCACATAATCAACTTCCAAATGCTGACACCATTGCATACACTAACAAGCCTTTGTTGCAAGGATGGTGATATAGCTGTCCCTTGTGCATCTAGGCCAGGGCCTAGCAAACACAGAAGTGGATGCTCACAGTCAACTATTGGATGGATCACAGGGCCCCCAATGGAGGAGCTAGAGAAAGTATCCAAGGAGCTAAAGAGATCTGCAACCCTATCGGTGGAACAACATTATGAACTAACCAGTACCCCAGAGCTCTTGACTCTAGCTGCATATGTATCAATAGATGACCTAGTTGGCCATCACTGGAAAGAAGGCCCATTGGTCAGGCAAACTTTATATGCCCCAGTACACGGGAACGCCAGGGCCAAAAAATGGGAATGGGGGTGGGAGAGTAGGGGGGGAGGGGGTGGAGACTTTTGGGATAGCATTGGAAATGTAATTGAAGAATATATATAATAAAATAAATAAATAAATAAAAGTCATGAAGCGAATAAAAAAAAGAGTTGTACTGTCATGCAATCATTTTCATTTTTTTAATTTAAAATAAAAATATGCCTGTACTTGTCGACAGTGTTTTGTACTTAAAAGAACAATATTTCCAAGTTAGAACCAAAGAATCGAGGCTTTTGAAGAGATGAGTAGCAATTGAGAGCACTGATTGAAGTTCAGGGGAAACAACTTCTCTTTCCAGAACATAAAATTGTTCACAAAGTTGGATGTCTCCCACTTCAAGGGGATTCTCATAACTTCTTTTGATGTCAAGGGCCACCACTCTTGAATAAGATAAATACAAGAATTAATTAAAAAGACCGAAATAAAATACATATGATTAATTAAAGGAAAAGATTTTAGAACGAATTATGCCAAATGTAAAACCTTCCAAAATTTAACCGAAACGTTAGAAAAACAAATTAGATCAATAATCTGTAGAGGCATACATTCTGTAATAGAACTGTTTACAAAATAACGAAGGAAGAGATGGCTATATTGCTGAAATCGTCTTATCCTTAAATTCAGCAAATTATTTTCTATTAAAGAATAAGATTGATATAAAATGAATTGCCTTATTTAAGCCTCATCTACTACAAAGATATTTTCAATTTGCTCAAGAAAATATGAATTTCTAAGTATATTTTTTCAGTTTCTCAGCTTTAGAATACACCAATATTTTTTATTAATTCATTTTTTTCCTTTTTCTAGTTATTATTATGAATTTTCTTCATTCACATTTAAAATACTATCCTGAAAATCCCCTATTCTCTCCCTTACCCCTGCTCCCCTACCCACCCACTCCCACTTCTATGCCCTGGTGTTCCCCTGTACTAGGACATATAAAGTTTGCAAGACAAAGAGCCTGTCTTCCCTTTGAGGGCTGACTAGGCCATCCTTGGCTACCTATGCAAATAGAGACACAAACTCTGGGGTGTATTGTTTAGTTCATATCATGGTTCTTCCTCTAGGGTTGCAGACCCCTTTAGTTACTTGGGTACTTTCAGAAGCTCCTTCATTTAGGACTTGTGTTCCATCGAATAGATGGCTGTGAGCTTCCACTTCTGTATTTGCCAGGCACTGGCATAGCTTCAAAAGAGACAGCTAAATCAGGGTCCTGTCAGAAAAATCTTGATCAAATATACAATAGTGTCTGGGTTTGGTGTTTGTTGATAGGATGGATCACTGGGTGGGGCAGGCTCTGAATGGTCCTTCTTCCCCTCTTAGTTCCAAACTCTGACTCTGTAACTTCTTCCATGGGTATTTTGTTCCCCATTCTAAGAAGGAGCAAAGTTCCCACACTTTGTTCTTCCATCTTCTTAAGATTCATGTGTTATTCAAATTTTATTTTGGGTATTCTAAGTTTCTGAGCTAATATCCACTTTTCAGTGAGTACATATCATGTTTTTTTTTTTTTTTTTGTGTGTGTGTGTGTGTGATTGGGTACCTCACTCAGGATAATATACTCCAGATCCATCCATTTGCCTAAGAATTTCATAAATTTGTTGTTTTTAACAGTTGAGTAGCAATTCACTGTGTACTTGTACCATATTTTCTATATCCATTCAACTATTGAGGGACATCTGGTTTATCTCCACCTTATGCTTATTATAAATAGGGTTTCTTTTATTTTATTTTATTTTGTTCCATTTTTATTAGGTATTTAGCTCATTTACATTTCCAATGCTATACCAAAAGTCCCCCATACCCACCCCCCCCAACTCCCCTACCCACCCACTCCCACATTTTGGCCCTGGCGTTCCCATGTACTGGGGCATATAAAGTTTGAAAGTCCAATGGGCCTCTCTTTGCAGTGATGGCCGACTAAGGCCATCTTTTGATACATATGCAGCAAGAGTCAAGAGCTCCGGGGTACTGCTTAGTTCATATTGTTGTTCCACATATAGGGTTGCAGTTCCCTTTAGTTCCTAGGGTGCTTTCTCTAGTTCCTCCACTGGGGGCCATGTGGTCCATTCAATAGCTGGCTGTGAGCATCCACTTCTGTGTTTGCTAGGCCCTGGCATAGTCTCACAAGAGACAGCTATATCTGGGTCCTTTCAGCAAAATCTTGCTAGTGTATGCAATGGTGTCAGCGTTTGGAAGTTGATCATGGGATGGATCTCTGGATATGGCAATCACTAGATGGTCCATCCTTTCGTCACACTTCCAAATTTTGTTTCTGTAACTCCTTCCATGGGTCTTTTGTTTCCTATTCTAAGAAGGGGCAAAGTATCCACACTTTGGTATTTGTTCTCTTGAGTTTAATGTGTTTAGCAAATTGTATCTTATATCTTGGGTATCCTAAGTTTCTGGGCTAATATCCACTTATCAGTGAGTACATATTGTGAGCGTTCCTTTGTGATTGGGTTACCTCACTCAGGATGATGCCCTCCAGGTCCATCCATTTGCCTAGGAATTTCATAAATTCATTCTTTTTAATAGCTGAGTAGTGCTCCATTGTGTAAATGTACCACAATTTCTGTATCCATTCCTCTGTTCAGGGGCATCTGGATTCTTTCCAGCTTCTGGCTATTATAAATAAGGCTGCTATGAACATAGTGGAGCATGCGAAGATATGGGTACAGGGTTATAATTCCTGAATAGAACAGCAATGGCTCGTGCTGCAAGATCAAGAATCAATAAATAGGGTTTCTATGAACATAGAGGAGCATATGTTCTTATTACAAATTGGAATGATTTCTGGTTATATACCCAGGAGAGTTATTGCTGGATCTGCCCTTAGTACTAGTCCAGTTGTCTGAAGTATCCCAGGCTTATTTTAAGAGTGGTTGTACAAGCTTGCAATTCCACCAGTAATGGAGGAGTGTTCTTTCTCCACATCCTCACCAGCCTCTGCTGTCAATTGAATTTTTCATGCTAGCCATTCTGAGTGGTCTGAGGTGGAATCTCAAGTTTATTTTGATTTGCACTTCCCTTGTGATTAAGGATGTTGAACATTTTTTTCAAGTGTTTTCAGCCCTTTGATATTGCTCAGTTGAGAATTCTTTCTTTATCTCTGTACCCCATTTTTAATGGGGTTATTTGAATTTCTGGAGTTTAGCTTCTTGAGCTCTTTTTATATATTGGATATTAATCCCCTATTGGATTAAGGCTTGGTAAGGATACTTTCCAAATCTGTTGGTGGCTTTTTTGTCTTGTTGACAGTGTCTTTTCCCTTACAGAAAAATTTTCAGTTTTATGAGGTCCCATTTATGGAGTCTCAATCTTACAGAACAAGCCATTGCAATTCTGTTCCGGTATTGTTCCCCTCTTTCCATATCTTTGATGCTTTTCCCAAATTTCTCTTCTATAATTTTCAATGTCTATGGTTTTATGTGGTGTACCTTGATCCATTTAGACTTGAGCTTTCGACAAAAGATAAGAATGGATCAATTCACATTCTTAAACATGATAACAGCCAGTTGAGTCAGCACCTTTTGTTCTAAATGCTGTCCTTTTTCCCCGGGATGATTTAAGCTCCATTGTCAAAGATCAAGTGACCATAGGTTTGTGCATTCATTTCTGGGTCTTCAATCTATTCCATAGTTCTACATGTCTGTTGCTATACCAGTATCATGAAAGATGTAGTCACAATTGCTCTGCATTGCAAAATGAGGTCAGGCATGGTGATTCCACCAAAGTGTGTGTGTGTGTTTTTTTTTTTTTAATTGTTGAGAAAAGTTTTTGCTATCATAGGTTGTTTGTTATTCCATATTAATCTTCAAATTACTCTTCCTAACTCTGTGAAGTATTGAATTGAAATTTTGATGGGGACTACATTGAGTCTGTATTTTGCTTTCAGCAAGAAAGCCATTTGACTATATTAATCCGTCCAAACTTGAGCATGGGAGATCTTTCCATCTTAGAGTCACACCAAGATATTTTATACTATTTTGGCTAAAGTGAAGGGTCTAGTTTCTCTAATTTCTTTCTCATACCATGTATTCTTTGAGTAGAGGAAAGCTACTGATTTGTTTTTGTTAATTTTATATTCAATCACTTTGCTGAAGTTGTTTATCCACTGTAGGAGTTCAATCCTGGAATTTTTTTGGTCACTTAAGAAAACTACCATATCACCAACAAAGAGTAATATCTTAACGTTTTCCTTTTCAGTTTGTATCCCTTTGATATACTTTTGTTGTCTAACTGCTCTGGCTAGAGCACCAAGTACTATCCTGAATAGATAGGAGGGAATGGGAAGTCCCGTCTAATGCCATTTAGTTTGGGTCTGGTTATTGATTTACTGTATACTGGTTTTTTTAGGTTTATGTATGGCCGTAGTGGGCCATATATGATCATTCCAAGACTTTTCATATGAAAGGGTTTTGAATTTTGTAAAATGCATTTTCAGCATCTGATGAGATGATCATGAGATTTTTTTTTGAGTTTTTATTATAGTGGATGACCTTGATGGATTTCAATATACTGAAACATCCCTTAGATAAAGTGGACTTCACCAAAATGAATGATATTTTTATTATTATTGAATTTGGTTTTAGAAACTTTTATTAAATATTGTTATATCAGGAATCATATGTCAAATTGCTTTGAAGTTTTCTTTGTTGGGTATTTTTATTGTTTAGGTATCAGAATAAATCTAGCTCAATAGAACAAATGGAATAGAGTTCTTTCAGTTTCTATTTTTTGGATTAGGGTGAGGATATTTAATATTAATATTGAAAGTCTGATTAAATTTTGCACTAAAAACATTTGGTCCTGTTTGTTTGTTTTCTTTTTTTTGTTTTGTTGATTTGTTTTGATTTGCTTTGTTTTGTATAAGTTTAATGACTCCTTCTATTTCTTTACCTGTTATTAGACTGTTTAGATACTTTATCTGATGCTGATCTAAACTTTGTACCTGGTGTCTCTGTAGAAAATTGACCATTTCCTTTAAAATTTTCAGTTTTGTTCAATATGGGTGATTGTAGATGGAATTGATGATTTGGGAATTTCCTCATTTTCTACTATTATATCTCACCTTTCAATTTTGATTTTGATAATGTAGATACTTTTTCTGTGCCATTTAGTTAGTTGAGATAAGGATTCATTAATCATGTTGATTTTCTCAAATAATCATCTCTGAGTTTTGTTGATTCTTTGTATATTTCTCTTTGTTTTGACTTGGTTGATTTCAGCCCTGAGTTTGATCATTTTCTGCCATCTAATCTTCTTGGGTGTCTTTACTCCTTTTTGTTTTAGGGCTCTCAGGTGTGCTGTTAAGTTGCTAGTGTAGAACCTCTCCAACTTCTTTATGAAGCCACTCAGTGCTATGAGATTTCCTCCTAGCAGTGCTTTCATTGTATCTCATAAGTTTGGATATGCTGTACCTTCAATGTTGTCAAATGCCAGTAAGTCTTTAATTTCATTCCTTATGTTATTCCTGGCCATGTTATCACTGAGTAGAGAGTGGCCAGGTTCTATGGGTATATGGACGTTCTATTGTTTACATTGTTATTGAAGAGAAGCCTTAATCCCTGGTGACATGATAGAATCCATGTGATTAATCCAATCTTCTTGTATCTGTTGAGACTTGTTTTGTGACCAATTTTATGGTCAATTTTAGAGAAGGTACCATGAGGTGCTTAGAAGAGTTATGTTCATTTATTTTAAGGTAAAAGGTGTCTCTGTTTAGTTTCGTTTTCCCTGATTTGTCCATTAGTGAGAGTTGGATATTGAAGTCTCTCACAATTTTTTGTGGGAGGTTGAAGGTATATTTTGAGCTTTAGTAAAGTTTCTTTTATGGATATGGGTGCCCTTGCATTTGAGGCATAGGTATTCAGAATTAATTTTGTCTTCTTAGATTTTTCCTTTTTTGAGTATGAGAATTTATTTGCTAACTTTTGGTTGAAAGTCCATTTTATTGGCTATTACAATGTCTACTACAGCTTATTTTTCGTGATTATTTTCTTGGAATCATTTTCAGCCTTTGACCCTGAGGTAGTGTCTATATTTAATACTAAAGTGTGTTTTCTGTATGCAGAAAAAATTCTGGGTCTTTTTTTTTTTCCTTATTAAGTGCCTTTGGCTGTGTCTTTTTATTAGGGATTTGAATCCATGGATGTTGTGAGATATTAAAAACTAATGATTGTTGCTTCACGATATTTTTGTTGTTAGAGGAAGAATTATATTTGTATGGTCCTATTTTCTTGGGTTTGTTGTGCAAAGATTAATTTCTTGATCATGGTGGAGAGAAGATTCCCTCTTTTAATTTTTTTTCAGAGTTTTTCTTTTATTATCCTCTGTAGGGCTTTTTTAGTGAAAAGCTATTGTTTAAATTGCTTTTGACTTGGAATATGTTGATTTCTCCATCGAGGTGATTGAGAGTCTTGTTTGGTATAATAACATGGGCTGGTATATGTGTTTTTTTTTTTTTTTTTTTTTTGAGTCAGCCTCATAATTGTCTAAGATATTCTCGCTTTAAGAGACTATGTAGCATTGGAAATGTAATTGAGGAAAATATGTAATAAAAAAATTGCATGCATAGGCTTACACAGAAACCTCAACAAACCAGAAACTTGAATTCTGTGCTCTTCCACATTTATATTGTACTGAATTACTAGAATATAGGCTTCCTATTGATGCTTTGATAGCTCCTCACCATGCAGAGAAATGTTCACACGTGTTTTGAAATAATGGTGCTGACTAAAGCTAGAACAAGTGTGGAGGATGACTCTGAATATAAAGGTCATCAAGAAGCAATAAAAAAGAGAGAGACTATATAGAGAGATCTGTTGTAATTATGATACAAACCTTTTCAAGTGTATACCTTCATTTGTTACTTTTCCATTTTCTCTAAAGTGTAATTATTTAATATCCACACTAATGCCAGCTATGTGTCAGCAATGGTAGTCTGTGCCCCCATAGTTATATTCAATCCACACTCTTCCCAGTTTCCCAAGATTCAATCATTGTTGAACTTCTCACATTCCCATTTACCTGTCTCCTGTGGCCTGCCTGCTATAGTCATAGCTCTATCCCTTACAGCCCACCTCAGTAATCTTTAATGTAAAACACCATAGAGTCATAGTTTAGAATCACCAGCTAACACAACTGCTGGGTACAGAATATATTCTCCTAAACACATCAAATAGTCTATGTTAGAAATATTCTGCGATGGATTCAAGTGGATTCCACCACCAGAACTAACAGGTCCTGGAGGCAAATGGTACATCCCTTTGCTCCAGCCCCACCATCAAAAAAGGGCCCATTCCTTCTTCCTGAATTTTCTCTCTCTCTTGGACCCAGAAGGCCTCTGTCATCCTCTCTCCAGCAATTTGCTTCTCTCAAACTTTATTATCAAATCTATTAATTGAGGGAAATTCCAGTATACTCTCCCTTAATACTTTTAATATTATTTCTTATTCTATACATTTGGTGTCTTGATTATTATCTGACAGGAACAACTTCTGTTCTGATCCACTCTATTTCTTGTTCTGTCAACTTCATGTACTTCTATGGGCATCTCCAATTAGATTAGGGAAGATTTTTCTACGATTTAGTTGAAGGTGCTTACTGACATTTTGAAATCGAACTCTCCATTCTTTTCTATACCTATTATTCTTAGGTTTGTTCTGTTCACTGTGACTTAATTTTCCTGAATGTTTTGATTAGAGCTCTTTGTACTTATTTTCTTTGTCTGTTGTGTCAATATCTTCTATGGTGTCATCATTGAGGTGACAACTTCTGGGAAGTGTTTTCTGAAAGCACAAAGAGGCTGTGTTCCAGAGATGGCCAAGGTTGTACTCCTGCTGCAGCAGGACTTGGTAATATGTAAGGGTCACCCAGGTGGTACTGGTTTTGAAGGCATGAAGGGGTCATGCAAAGCAGCTGAGGCTCGGCACTGTGAGAGGCCATGGAAGGCCATTGGTGAGGGTGCAGCCTCAGTTGCAAATGAAGGCCCAGGACTGAAGGGGTCATGCAGTGTTTTGGAGATGCCAGTACCATGAGATGACCACCAAGAGCAGCAGCAGCAGTGGAGTACAGGCATCTGGAGCCTAGAGGATGATGTGTGTGCTACAAAGGGCGTGGCTGGAGAAGTGACCCAAGCCCTTGGAGGAGCCCAGAAGATCATGAGTTGGATCCCAGACATTGGGCGGTTGGAGATTGACTTTAGCTTTTGATTGTGACTGTGCCCTGATATTTTCCCTCTTGAAGGAAGAAACTGTTTTAGTGGAGCCCACAGTTAAGAGACTTTTAATTGTAAAAAGACTTTGAATTTTAAAAGAGATGGATATTTTAAAGAGATTGAAAATTTAAGAATATGTAAAGACTGTGGGACTTTTAAATTTATTTAGAATAAAACTCCTTAGATTCTCTCTGCTATTCCTTTTACTCTGTTGATGAAAGCGTCTGTAACTCCTGTTCCCTTTCTTAGGTTTTCCATTTAATAGGCTGTATCACTTTATGTTTTCTTTGAAGTTTATATTTCCTACTTTAGACCCTGGTTGATTTTGTTCAATTTTTCACCTGTTGGATTTTTTTTTCCCTGATTTCTTTAAAGGATCTAGGTTTCAACTTTAAGGGCTTCAATGTGTTTACATATACTCTCCTGTAATTTTTAAGGGATTTTTTATGTCCTTCTTAAGGTCTTCTTTCTTCTTCCTGAGATGGCATTTTAAGTCAGAATCTTGCTTTTCAGATGTGTCACCATATTGTCTTAGTCAGGGTTTTACTGCTGTGATCAGACACCATGACCAAGGAAAGTCTTATAAAAACAATATTTAATTGGGGCTGGCTTACAGGTTCAGAAGTTCAATCCATTATCATCAAGGTGGGAGCATAGTAGTATCCAGGCAGGCATGGCTCAGGCAGCACTGAGAATTCTATGTCTTCATCCAAAGGCTGCTAGTGTAAGACAGTCTTCCAGGTAACTGGGGTGAGAGTCTTAAGCCCACACCCATGTGACACACCTACTCAAACAAGGTCACACCTATACCAATAAGGCCACACCTCCAAATGATGCCACTCCCTGATCCAAGAATATGTTAACCATCACAGTTATCTAGGGATTATAGTGGTGGGAAAATTCTTTTCATATGGTACCAATATATATTGGTTTCTTTTCCTTTTGTTCTTACAGGTGCCTCCTACAATTTCATCATCTCTGATATTAACACCCTTTACTCTCATTAACTGGAGCTCTTTCCTCCTGTGAATCTGGTTATGGTAGACCAACTTGGGTCAGGCTTACTCTGGTTGTGAAAGTGTGTTTGGAATGCTTTATATTTGACCTGGTCTGTGCCAGACATCTTGGAGAAGGTCAAACTTTCTCTGGCTGTTGCCATGGGGTAGATGGTGACTGAAGCACACTATCTTCCCCTGGTTGCAGATGTGGACCAGAAGGAAGATGTTAGGAAATATTTCTATCATACTATTAGAAGTTCCATAAAACCTACAACTATCTCAGTATGTATAGAGAGTCTTAGTACAGACCAATGAAGGGTCTGTGATTATTCTGGCAATCTCTGTGAGCCTCTGTGAGTACTGGTTAGTAGATAATGTAGGAAATTATATTGTGGTATTCTTGAATGCTGTGCCTCTGTCAATCATTCCTTTGTATGTTGTGAAGGATTGCCTGATCCCTGAAAATATTTGGTTCTTTATCTCTGCATCTGCTCAAAAAAAAAAAAAATGGCCATCTATCCAAAAGCTATCTACCTATTCAATGAAATCCATATTAAAAATATAATTCAATTCTTCATAGATTGAGAAAGAGTAATTTTCCAATATATCTAGAATAACAAAAACAAAATAGGAGAAACTATTCCCAGTAATAAACGAATATCTGGGGTAATCACCTCCCTGATATCAAGCTACACTATAATCAATTTTGATAAAAACTGCATGGTATTTGTACAGTGACTGGCAGGTAGACCTATCAATAGAACTGAATATCCCAAAATGAACCCACACACCTATGGTCACTTGATCTTTGACAAGGGAGGTAAACCCATCCAGTGGAAAAAAAACAGTATTTCCAAAAATGGTGCTGGCTCAACTGGCAGTTAACATGTACAAGAATGCAAATCGACTAATTCTTATATCCTTGTACAAAGCTCAAATCCAAATAGATTAAGAAACTTCACAAAAAAACAAATACGCTAAAACTTTAGAATAGAAGGTTGGGAAGAGCCTACAACATATGGACACATGGGAAATACTCCTGAACAGAACAAAATTGGCTAGTGATGTAAGATCAAGATACAACAAATGGGACCTTATAAAATTGCAAAGCTTCTGTGAGGTAATGAACACTGTCAAGGAGACCAAAAGGCCACCAACAGATTGAGAAAAGATCTTCACCAATCATAATCCAATACAGGGCTAATATCCAACACAAATAATTCAGGAAGTTAGACTTCAGAAAACCAATACAAATTCTCTGGTGTTGGACACTAAGTGGGTTTAGGGGATTTGGGAAAGGAGGGAGAAACTCATATATGGCCAGAGCTCCGGAGCTCTGAGCAGGTGGACACAGGAGGGCTGCCAGAGGCGTTTCACTCTGCCACAGGTGGACATCTAAGCCACTTAACACACTCAACAGAGGTGAGCAAGGCATAGCCCCTGATACCAGGGGCCCTGGTGCAACAACCTCAGTCCCAGGATTATGGAAGAGAGGGCAGAGGGAGAGAGGTTCCCATGCAGGTGAGAGTCCTTAGTCCAGTCAGTGGCTGGAACACAGATAAGCCTTCAATCAAGAGATTTGAAACAGTTTATAAGAAGAAAGCCTATCCCATTATCAAGCATATCTGGCCTTGATGAACAAAGACAGTCTATGGTTTTGAACTTTATTGTAGAAAGGCAAGGGGAAAGGGAGAAGATAAAAGAGAGACACCATCCAGGGACAAGAGGAGAGACACAGGAAAAGGAGAGCAGAAGCAAAGCTAGAGTAAGAGGGAGAGAGCAAGAGGGAGAGATAGTAAGAGGAATGTGGCGAGTTTGAGGACAGAGCAAGGTGGGCCAAGCAGCCCCTCTTCAGGTGGGCTGTTATCTTGGTATTGCTAGGTAACTTGTCGGAGTCTAGCCTGAAGTTCCTAAGCTTGAGGCTAAGTCTAAGTGACTAAAAGCCACTCTTCTCCTATCGGAGATGTGGGGATTCAGGGTTCCAAGAGACATGAGGGACTGCCTGCCATCCCATGTATGTGAATTATCACCACAGGGTGTCAGGGTTCCTCACCTCACCTCGATTAGAGCCCAAACTGTATGTGCATAGCCCATTGCCACACCCTGAGCATATACCCAGAAGATGCTCCAACATGTAATAAGGATACATGCTCCACTATGTTCATAGCAACCTTATTTATAATAGCCAAAAGCTAGAAAGAAACCAAACATCCCTCAACAAAGAATGGATACCGAAAATGTGGTACATTTACACAATGGAGTACTGCTCAGCTACTAGAAACAATGAATTTATGAAATATTTAGGAAAATGGATTAATTTGTAGTATGTCATTCTGAGTGAGGTAAGCTAATCACAAAATAACACACATGTAATGGGTTTCTTTGTATAGCCCTGGCTGTTCTGGAACTCACTCTGTAGACCAGACTGGCCTCGAACTCAGAGATCCACCTGCCACTGCCTCCTGAGTGCTGGGATTAAAGGAGTGTGCCATCATGCTTGAAGAATATATCCTTTATTTACATTTCAATAGTTATCCCCTTCCATTTTTCCCCTCCAAAGGACATCCTCCCCCTATCCTCTCCCTAGTACCCCTGCTCACCATCCCACCCACTCAGGCTTTCTGGCCCTGGCATTCCCCCACACTGGAGATTACACCCTTCAATGGATAAAGGGCCTCTCCTCCCATTAACCCATAAGTGGATATTAACCCAGAAGCCTGAAAGCTTGGAATACCCAAGATAAAATTCACAAACCACATGAAACTGAACAAGAAGGAAGAACATATTGTGGATACTTCTATCCATCTTAGAAGGCAGGATCAAAACACCCATGGAAAGAGTTAAAGAAGCAATGTGTGGAGTAGAGACTGAAGAAATGACCATCAAGAGAGTATTAACTTGGGGATCCATACCATTTAAAATCACCAAACACAAACACCATTATGGATGCCAATAAGTGCTTGCTGACAGAAGCCTGACATAGGTCTACTGAAAGGCTTTGCTAGTGCCTTTCAGAGGATGATCCTCAAAGCCATCCACTGGGCTGAGAAGAGGATCCACAATACAGGAGCTAGAGAAAGTTCCCAAGAAGCTGAAGTGGTTTGCAACCCCATAGGAGGAACAACAATATGAACTATCCAGTAGCCTCAGAATTACCAGTGACTAAATCACCAAATAAAGAGCACTAATGGAAATATCAATTGCATATGCATCAGAGGATGGCCTAGGCAGTAATCAATGGGAGGAGAGGCCCTTTATCCATTGAAGGGTGTAATCTCCAGTGTGGGGGAATGCCAGGGCCAGAAAGCCTGAGTGGGTGGGATGGTGAGCAGGGGTACTAGGGAGAGGATAGGGGGAGGATGTCCTTTGGAGGGGAAAAAAGGAAGGGGATAACTATTGAAATGTAAATAAAGGATATATTCTTCAAGCATGATGGCACACTCCTTTAATCCCAGCACTCAGGAGGCAGTGGCAGGTGGATCTCTGAGTTCGAGGCCAGTCTGGTCTACAGAGTGAGTTCCAGAACAGCCAGGGCTATACAAAGAAACCCTATCCCCAAAAAACTACAAAAAAAAAAAAAAACAAAAACAAAACAAAAACAAAAACAAAGAAAGAAAGAAAGAGAGAGAGAGTGAAAGAGAGAATGAAAGAAAGATGAAAGAAAGAAAGAAAGAGAGAGAGAGAGAGAGTAAGAAAGAAAGAAAGAAAGAAAGAAAGAAAGAAAGAAAGAAAGGAAGAAAGAAAGAAAGAAAGGAAGGAAGAAAGAAAGAAGGAAAGAAAGGGAAAATGAAAGAAAGAATATATCCAGTAAAAAATTCAGTCTCTGTATCCCCTATTACTAGCTGATTTCACTAGGGTCACCCTAGTACATCTAGTGAATTTACATTGCCCTAGGTTTCTACCTTATCCCTGATAACTCTTTCAGTTCAAATCTTCCCTCCCAGGATTATCTCCTTTCATCAATCTTACTCTTTCATGCCCCCTGTTGCTATTCCCAATTTACCCCAGGGTGCTTACATAATCTATTTTAATTTCCCATCCCAGAAAGGTCCATGCATATCCCTTTACCCCTTTCTTGTTACATAGACTCTCTGATGTCTAGGACATATTTATTGAGTGCTGGAATTTTGCATAAAATTCTACCAAGGTTAGTAGCATGGTTAATTCGAGAAAGAGGGGCAAGGTGGCAACAGAAAGAAAAGCAGACAGGGAGAGGGACAGGAAGAAAGAGAGAGAGAGGGAGAAGGAGAAATTGGGTCCTATCTTTATATATGAATGATGGTTCAGTCACAGGTGAAGGTTGGAGATGAGCCAAGTGGATTCTGGGAATATGGTGGCTGTTTCTTTGGCAACAGGTGTGTGGATCTTTCCTACGTAATGTCACATGTTTCAGAAGTCCTCATAACAATAACCATGGAATTAAATTTCATGTAGATATTTATTATTATTTTAAAGAATTTATATATAAATACTGGGCTGAGCTAACACAGTACATTAGAATCTTACATCTTAAGCAGTTATTTGTCATCATTTTCTAAGCTAAAATAACCAGATGTGCTAGAGTTTGAAGTCTTCAGAAGAAAAAGTCATATTCCTACATCTACACAAAAGAACACAAATGTCAATGCAATCAGTTCCTATACCTACTTTCAGATTGTATCAGGAATAGAGTGTACCTTCCTTTACTCTCTTATTTAGCACTTGTTATTTATTGATGCTTCTGCTGATGTCTTTGTTGTTGCTGCTATTGCAGTTTGAATGAGGATCTCTCCACATAGTCCTGATTTACTTGGGACTTCTTATATAGAGAAAACACTAATATTTTTATAGTATTGGTATTAACGGTATGCATGACTAAGCCTAGAATGCTCTTCTTCCTTATTCTCTCTCTCTTTCCCTCCTTGTTCTGCTTCCCACTTCCCTTTCCATTATCCTTTTTATAACTTTAACTACGGGGAATAATTCCTTATAGAATGACTACTAGAACTATGTCATTTTCATCATGTGAAATATTGGCCCTGTTGCAAATGACGCTATACATTTATTATCACTCCCAATTTCTTATTTAGCTGAGGTCACATTTTGTTATGTGTTGGATTTACTTATTCCCTCATAAATTTCCCTCATACACTTTCATGATTTCATACTTCTTTCCCTATTACCCTTATTTCAGTTACATGTCATATTAGGATCCAGTAGCTAAACATTCATTTAGGTTTATTCAAATTTCAAATAAGAAACTTATTTTGATTAAGACAAGATTAAAATCTTTTAATTCTGTTGGAGGCTACTTTATTTTATACATGTAGAATTAGTACTTGGGATTTCCCATGAAGCATACACAGATAACACCACAACTCAGGTTCCAGCCTCTTAAATTTCCCACAAAAAAAAGGAAAATAATTCTATGCATTCGGGAAAAACAGAGGTTTATGTAACATAACTTATGCCACTTAAGAATAAAAAAAAAAGAGTTTCCACATTTTTAATATGTAAAACAGAAAGTATAATGCAGTGATTAGATGAAAAGTTAATAATAATTATTCATGGAAATGCACTATCATCTGAATATTATTTCATGGTTATTTAAAAACATGCTTTAAAGCTCTCTAATAAACTAGACAGAAAAGCCAGAATCACTGGGCAACATTTTTTTTTCTGAAACTACATGTTACGTATGTTCCATTTTCTGTTAAGTATTTCCTTAAATCCAAAATGTAACAATAAACAGTCAGAAATCCACTGTATTCCCAGATGTGCACATACATCATTGAGATTAACAATAATAACAATTTGACCTGAGAATATGGGGCATAATTGCTTCACAACAGCTAATGGATAATCAAACCTCAGAGGATTTTGCTCACTCCTGTTCCTACTATCATAGGGAATAAGTGAAGCATTTTCCACAAGAATATTTGCGAGGGAAACCTATAGGACATCACACTCAAGAGAATCTCCTCAAAGAGATATGAGAATGGATGAAGAGAAAAAGAAAACAAAGGAGAAAGAAATCATAGAAAAAGTGGAGGCCAGAGAGACAAACAGGACAATGTAAAAATAATTTGGTTTAAACTTTTTCAGTGAGGGCTGAGGATATCCCTTAGTCCATAGTTCTGTTTGAAGACATTAGCATTGGTATAGCCAAAATATCTGAGATTGAGAACAGGTGTCCCTTCCTCTTTGTCTTGTATTCCTTCTAACTTAAATAAGTATGGGTTAATATCACAATCCTCAGATAAGGAAATATCAACCATAAACATAGCAGTATGTCTTAAAGTTGACTGGAGTTATCATTTGCAGAAGTTCTTCTTCTCTCTAATTAACTTAGCCTAATTGCGGACTATCTTATCTTATCTTAGACTTATCTTAGCCTAATTGATATCTTAGCCTAATTGGATGTGCAAAGCTTTGACTAATAGAAGACACTTCTCACTTCAGTTATGCAGCATAATTGTTGAATCAGGTGAGCCATTCTATACAAGTTATTCTGCATGATAGACATCGAACTGATGTAGGTGGCTTAAAGCATAGCCATCCATGCTCTTCTAACTGATACTTTTTGTAAAATATGAAAAAAAATAATTCCTTCAATAATCTCTCTCAAGTCTATGGGTCTCTTTCAAGTATTTAATACTAAAAACACAGTGTCATCACAATGTGTTAAAAATTGTGCTTCTCAGTCCTTTGTGATTGTCTCCCACCATTTAATATGCCCCCATAAACAGGGATATATGAGTTTCCATGATATTTCATATGAGTTTGCTCATCTCATGTAATTTTAAAATATGCTAAAAATCAGAAAAGTATTTTACAGGATTTGACTCGTGTTTTCACATATCTAGACAATATTCTCTTTTTTAGAATCATTAAAAGATATATTATCATGTTCACCAGGTTACAAATATCCTGTATTATATTGCTGAACTCAATTCATACTATAAGACAGGAAGTTCTATTCCTTATGCAAGGAAGGTGAGTGTTGAATACTCAGAGACTCAAAGCATGATATTGCTCTTGCCTGACCTTACCTTCCTGTAGTGTGACTTGCATTTGAACTGAATTTAATAATAGAAGAACAGATGCACTCTCACCTTGCTAGTATTCTCTTCTTCATTTATTTGCTGCCAGTTCAGTTTCTGATAATAATCTGTGTTGTCTATGTGTAGGAATCCCTCATAAATATTTAAGTTCTTGGTTAAATGTTTCTGGTTAACATACGGAAGAAGAATTAGTTTGTCTCTACATTTATTTAATTTGTTTCAAAGCACCATCACCTATGTGGATATCAGAGAATAACTGGCAGATATTAGTTTTCCCCTTCTAACATGTGAACCCCAAGAATCTAAGACTCATCCTCTGGAAGAACAATAAGAAAGTAAATACTTTGAGTCAGCAAGAGGAGGCATTCTTAAGGATAGAGAGGAGCTGTCAGCCAAAGTCTCTTCTGGGCAAGAAATTATCCTCAGGATTTCCTAAGGACTTGACTTCTTCTTGATGAGGAACTCTTTCCTGGGTACTCGTTGGGTACTCGTTGCAATTTCTAATGTCAAGTTGTGACTGCCTGAGCATGAATTTTTACCTTGGGAAGACTAAGAAGATTGTTGCAATGCCCTCAACTGGGTAGAAAGGGTTAAATCTCCTTCAAGGAGAACAAGCGAATGAGCTTTGGTGAGATGGTACCTACTTGTCAAAGATGCTGACTCTTTATCTGGGATCAAAGCTTATATCACAGTGTTGTTCGTGTCACATTATTCACTTACTCTTTATTATGGTATGGTGAACTTTACACCCCTGTATTCCCAGAAAGGGAGCAGTCCACAAAGACTCACTTCTTATCCCCATGATAGAGCAAAGTAAGCAATCTCAGCCCTATGGAGAAGAACAAGGCTGGTATGCTGACTGTTGAATGGCATATATCTTTCTTAGAGACCATTGTATCTCTTCTAAAAAAGAGAAATAAATCACTCAAAAAATTAATGAAAAATACCTTCTATAACTTCAGATCATCTGTCAAGAGACTGTACATAATGTTGTTTAATTTCTTACATTTTAACCAATTTCATAAATAATAATAGATGATAATATAAACTGCAGAAGGACCAGACCTCCTTTCAAGTTAGACATGCTGAAATGTTCATTAAAGTTATATCAATATATCCTTATTATCTTATGATTACATGTGTAAGGATATTTCTGTTTGTAACAAGTGTTTTGTCAGAGTAAAGACAAAATTAAAGAAATAATAAAAATTTCCTGTATTAGTATGCTGACATTTATTACACTAGAAAACAGTAACTGGATTACATTAAAAAATACTGATCTACTAAAATGTATATTGTGCAGGTAATGGAGATAATGGAACATATGTGACTCAAACAGGTGTATTCATCAATAGTTTGCCCAGGGACCAGTATCCTACATAGCAGAGGATGCAGAATGATTTTAATAGCTGGAGGCAGTGGATAACTATGAGGAAACAATGTCAATAGAAATGATGCACATGTACACTCTCAGATACTGTGCTAACAGGCACAGGATCTGCACAGGACCAAGACAGATGGGGCTCCAGGTTTGACAGAAGGAATTAAAAACAGGTTCTCATCTATAACCAAGTGTTTATTAGCAAGGAGCCCCCATTTGCAAAGAAAATTTAATTTTCTACTGTAACATTATCAGCCTCATTTCAGAGTAGGTCATTTGCCCAGAAGCAGATGTTCAATACAAATCAAATTCACTGGTAGACTATGTTCATAGCAGCCCTATTTATACTAGCCAGAAGCAGGAAAGAACCCACATGTCCCTCAACAGAGAAATGGATACAGAAAATGTGCTACATTTACACAATTGATTAGTACTCAGCTATTATAAACAATGAATTTATGAAATTCCTGAGCAAGTGAATGTATCTGGAGGATATCATCCTGTGTCAGGTAACTCAATCACAGAAGAAGTCACTTGATAATCACTGATAAGTGGATATTAGCCCAGGAAAACTAGAATACCCAAGATACAACTTCCAAAAGAGAAGAAAATCAAGAAGGAAGACCAACTCCTGGACTTTTCTTTCCTCCCTAGAATAGTGAATAAAATATCCATGGAAAGAGATAAAGCTTAGAGCTAAGATGAAATGATGGACTATCCCCACCTGGGGTCCATCCCATAATCAGCCACCAAACAGAGACACTACTGCATAGGCCAGCAAGATTTTTCTGAAAATACCCTAATATAGCAGTCTCCTGGCAAGCTTTGCCAGTGCCTGGCAAACAAAGAAGGGGATGCTCACAGTCATTTATAGGAGGGAACACAGGGCCCCTAGTGTAAGAGCTACGGAAATTACCCAAGAGCTGAAGGGGTCTGCAAACCTATTGGTGGAACAACATTATGAAATAATCAGTATCTCCAGAACTCTTGTCTCTAGCTGAATATGTAGCAGAAGATGTCCTAGTTGGCCATCATTGGGAAGAGAGAAACCTTGGTCTAGCAAACTTTATATACCCCAATACAGGGGAAAGCCAGGGCCAAGAAGTGCAAGTGAGTGGGCAGAGGGGAGGGTATATGGTACTGTTGTGATAGCATTTGAAATGTAAATGAACAAAATATCAAATAAAATAATACTTATTAAAAAACTCACTGGTAGTTTTTGTTAGCTTTTTTTTTCAGCCTTATGTAGTTTTGCTTTGTTACCACAGGTGACAACATCAGTCTTTTACCTGGAATCCATGGTTGAAAGTGAGGTCATTCTGATCCCTGAAAGTAGTTCTCCAACTTTTACCTATGCACTGTAATAGGAACATGACCAAATATATATACAGGGACACAAGACACATATGTACACATCTGTAAACCACACGTGAGAGAGAGAGAGAGAGAGAGAGAGAGAGAGAGAGAGAGAGAGAGAGAGAGGGAGGGAGGGAGAGAGAGAGAGAGAGAGAGAGAGAGAGATTGGAAAGTTAAAGAAAAGAATAAGAACAAAAAATGATTTATACACAGATGAGAATTAGAATAGATAGGGAATTGAAACATATTGTTTATCTCTTCAATGGAAAGTGGTACTTTTCTGCTCATAGTGGCATAGTAGGATTGATGTAGGTTTCTATCCCAGTGATCCATTCTGTCTGATGATCCAGAATTTGTCTTTATCTCCTCAAATTTATGTTTTAATTTATCTCAGACCCTTTCTCTTAAATCTTGAGCGCTAAGTTCTAGTCATAAAATCTCTTTGAATGAAGGGTGTCACTTGTATTTTACAACAGACTAAGTAACAACTACATTATTTTAGAGTCAGGACAATCTTGATATCTGCAAGCACTATGATTCTGTCAGTCAAGATCCCTGCACCCTTAATTTTGGGCCCTAAATCAGAGTCAAAGTACCCATTAGTTTTAAGAATACAAATGCACTTTGTAAAGAATCTCCATAGAATTCTGTCTTAAAATTGTTTTGCACTTGGAACTGAGTTAATTGTAGCATGAATATTTTTGAAAATTATGCTTTAAATATGGCTTAAAAAATGGTTACAGTCAGACTCTAGGAGTTTTGGCCCAGCACTGGGAAAAAAAAATCAAGATGGGTAATGTTTTATTCTTACTTTTCCAAATAAAAAAGATAACTAAAGCCAAGAAAACATAGGAAATGAATAAATCTATACCAGGAAGCACAAGGCAAGATGACAGAAATACTGCTTCCTGAAGGCAGCCTGTGCCTAAAAGATGGAGCTGGTCTCCAGTACACCATCACTGTAAACAATACCACTGTGCAGGAGCTAGACCGAATCTGGTGCCAAACCCTCAGGAGAGGGTGCATGCAAATTAACGTGCCTGCAATCCCAGGAGGACACAAAGCCCTCTGCAGTGCTGGGGTGTATATAAGCAGTCCTCGCTGGGTTCTGGGTTCCTATAGCATCCTGGCATTCCTGCAATAAAGCTGTTGAGAAGAATCTGACCATGTTGCCTTTTTCCTTGCTGGACAAGTTGAGCACAACACATTGGTGGCCTGTATGGGGATCCGAGGATCTCGTGGATTCAGAACTCTTCACCTGAGGAATGGAGGTACCAGTAAGTTTCCCAAATTGATCCCCTGTAAAAAGAAGGCATATATTTTTCTCTCCCGTAGACCCAGTGTGGGTAGCTCTTAGTGTTGTTGTTTCATTTTTTGTAACTTCTGGCCTCTGCATTTCTTTGATAGAAGCAGTTAAGGCAGGTCAGAAAATTCTCCTGAAACAACAAGAAAGTATGTCAGAGGAAGATAGGAAACACGTAAGCAACAAAACAAAACAAAACAAAAAAGAATAGTGGCGAAAAAGAGAGAGAAAAGGAAAAGGGGAAAAAGGCAAGTTCAAAAGGAAAAGGAAATAGTGAGAAAGAAAAAGGAAAAGAAAAGGGAGGAAAAATAAAAGTAATTATTGAGAAAGAAAAGGAAATAGTGAAGATATATCCCTCTCTAAAGGATTTAAATTTATCAAGCTCCGCTTCCAGTGACTCAGAGCTTAGTAAAGATGATGAAGCTGACCTTGAAGAAGAGGCAGCTTTATATGAGAGGGAAAGGTATGATCTGGATTGGCCATATAGAGCCAACCAGATGAAAAAGGAGTATCGGTCAACAAAAGGACAAAAAGAAAGAAAAAAATTAGAAAAGAAAAGATTGGGCAGGGCCATCTTCGGCTCCAGACAATCGGCCACCTTCCTGGTGAGAGCACCGGGGTCCGACCAGCCTGAGAGGTTTCTGCCTCAGGCCCCTGCGGGAGCCTCCTTGGCTCCGAGACTCCGTGGAGGGCAGGATGCACGGGTGAGGGTGTGGAATACAGAGGCCAGCAGTTTCTGGGACAGGCGACAGCCAGAGAGCTTCTGAAGCAGCACCATCTTCGGCTCCAGACAACAGGCCACCTTCCTGGCCAAAGCAACACAGCTTCTGGGAAAGATTCTGTTTTGGGCCTTCATCTTCAGCCAGGAGGAGGTCCAAACACCAGATAACTGTACACTTTCCCTGAAAGAGGAGAGCTTGCCTGCAGAGACTGCTCTGACCACTAAAACACAGAGGAGAGAGCTAGTCTTCAACATCTGCTGATAGAGGGTAACAAAATCAACAGAGGAACAATCTCTAAACAAAGACAACTATAACAACTAACTCCAGAGATTGCCAGATGGTGAAAGGTAAACGTAAGAATCCTACTAACAGAAACCAAGACCACTCACCATCATCAGAACCCAGAACGCCCACTTCGCCCAGTCGAAGGCACCCTAACACACCTGAAAAGGTAGACCTGGATTTAAAAGCATATCTCATGATGATGGTAGAGGACATAAAGAAGGAATTTAATAACTCACTTAAAGAAATACAGGAGAACACTGCTAAATAGTTACAAGTCCTTAAAGAAAAACAGGAAAACACAACCAAACAGGTAGAAGTCCTTATAGAAAAACAGGAAAACACATCCAAACAGGTGATGGAAATGAACAAAACCATACTATACCTAAAAAGGGAAGAAGACACAATAAAGAAAACCCAAAGTGAGGCAACGCTGGAGATAGAAACCCTAGGAAAGAAATCTGGAACCATAGATGACAGCATCAGCAACAGAATACAAGAGATGGAAGAGAGAATCTCAGGTGCAGAAGATTCCATAGAGAACATCGGCACAACAATCAAAGAAAATGGAAAATGCAAAAAGATCCTAACTCAAAACATCCAGGAAATCCAGGACACAATGAGAAGACCAAACCTACGGATAATAGGAGTGGATGAGAATGAAGATTTTCAATTCAAAGGACAAGCAAATCTCTTCAACAAAATTATTGAAGAAAACTTCCCAAATCTAAAGAAAGAGATGCCCATGAACATACAAGAAGCCTACAAAACTCCAAATAGACTGGACCAGAAAAGAAATTCCTCCCGACACATAATAATCAGAACATCAAATGCACTAAATAAAGATAGAATACTAAAAGCAGTAAGGGAAAAAGCTCAAGTAACATATAAAGGAAAGCCTATCAGAATTACACCAGATTTTTCACCAGAGACTATGAAAGCCAGAAGAGCCTGGACAGATGTTATATAGACACTAAGAGAACACAAATTCCAGCCCAGGCTACTATACCCAGCCAAACACACAATTACCATAGATGAAGAAACCAAAGTATTCCACGACAAAACTAAATTCACCCATTATCTCTCCACGAATCCAGCCCTTCAAAGGATAATAACAGAAAAAAACCAATATAAGGACGGGAACCACGCCCTAGAAAAAACAAGAAGATAATCCCTTAACAAAACTAAAAGAAGACAGCCACAAGAACAGAATGCCAACTTTAACAACAAAAATAACAGGAAGCAACAATTACTTTTCCTTAATATCTCTTAATACCAATGGTCTCAACTCCACAATAAAAATACATAGACTAACAAACTGGCTACACAAACAAGACCCAACATTTTGCTGCTTACAAAAAACTCATCTCAGAGAAAAAGATAGACACTACCTCAGAATGAAAGGCTAGAAAACATTTGTCCAAGCAAATGGTCTGAAGAAACAAGCTGGAGTAGCCATCCTAATATCTGATAAGATTGACTTCCAACCCAAAGTCATCAAAAAAGACAAGGAGGGACACTTCATACTCATCAAAGGTAAAATCCTCCAAGAGGAACTCTCAATTCTGAATATCTATGCTCCAAATACAAGGGCAGCCACATTCATTAAAGAAACTTTAGTAAAGCTCAAAGCACACATTGTACCTCACACAATAATAGTGGGAGACTTCAACACACCACTTTCACCAATGGACAGATCATGGAAACAGAAACTAAACAGGAACACAGCGAAACTAACAGAAGTGATGAAACAAATGGGCTTAACAGATATCTACAGAATATTTTATCCTAAAACAAAAGGATATACCTTCTTCTCAGCACCTCATGGTACCTTCTCTAAAATTGACCATATAATTGATCACAAAACAAGCCTCAACATATACAAAAATATTGAAATTGTCCCATGCATCCTATCAGATCACCATGCACTAAGGCTGATCTTCAATAACAAAATAAATAATAGAGCCAACATTCACGTGGAAACCGAACAACACTCTTCTCAATGATACCTTGGTCAAGGAAGGAATAAAGAAAGAAATTAAGGACTTTTTGGAGTTTAATGAAAATGCAGCCACAACATACCCAAACTTATGGGACACAATGAAAGCATTCCAAAGAGGAAAACTCATAGCTCTGAGTGCCTCCAAAAAGAAACTAGAGAGAGCACACATTAGCAGCTTGACAACACACATAAAAGGTCTAGAAGAAAAGGAAGAAATTCACCCAAGAGGAGTAGAAGGCAGGAAATAATCAAACTCAGGGGTGAAATCAACCAAGTGGAAACAAGAAGAACTATTCAAAGAATTAACCAAAGTAGGAGTTGGTTCTTTGAGAAAATCAACAAGATAGATAAACCCTTAGCTATACTCACTAGAGGGCAGAGGGAAAACATCCTAATTAACAAAATCAGAAATGAAAAGGGACACATAACAACAGATCCTGAAGAAATCCAAAACAACATCAGATCCTTCTACAAAAGGCTATACTCAACAAAACTGGGAAACCTGGACGAAATGGACAAATTTCTGAACGGATACCAGGTACCAAAGTTGAATCAGGATCAAGTTGACCATCTAAACATTCCCATATCCCCTAAAGAAATAGAAGCAGTTATTAATAGTCTCCCAGCCAAAAAAAAAAAAAAAAAGCACAGAACCAGATGGATTTAGTGCGGAGTTCTACCAGACATTCAAAGAAGACCTAATTCCAGTTCTTCACAAACTATTCCAGGAAATAGAAACGGAAGGTACTCTACCCAACTCATTCTATGAAGCCACAACTACTCTGATACCTAAATCACAAATGATCCAACAAAGATAGAGAACTTCAGACCAATTTCCCTTATGAATATCGATGCAAAAATCCTCAATAAAGTTCTTGCTAACCGAATCCAAGAACACATCAAAACAATCATCCATCCTGACCAAGTAGGTTTCATCCCAGGGATGCAGGGATGGTTTAATATACGGAAATCAATCAATGTAATCCAGTATATAAACAAACTCAAAGACAAAAACCACATGATCATCTCCTTAGATGCTGAGAAAGCATTTGACAAAATCCAACACCCATTCATGATAAAAGTCTTGGAAAGATCAGGAATTCAAGGCCCATACCTAAACATGATAAAAGCAATCTACAGCAAACCAATAGCCAACATCAAAGTAAATGGTGAGAAGCTGGAAGCAATCCCACTAAAATCAGGGACTAGACAAGGCTGTCCACTCTCGCCCTACCTATTCAACATTGTACTTGAAGTCCTAGCCAGAGCAATTAGACAACAAAAGGAGATCAAGGGGATACAAATTGGAAAGGAAGAAGTCAAAATATCACTTTGTGCAGATGATATGGTACTATATATAAGTGACCCTAAAACTTCTACCAGAGAACTCCTAAGCCTGATAAACAGCTTCAATGAAGTAGCTGTATATAAAATTAACTCAAACAAGTCAATGGCCTTTCTGTACACAAAGGATAAACAGGCTGAGAAAGAAATTAGGGAAACAACACCCTTCTCAATAGTCACAAATAATATAAAATTCCTTGGTGTTTCTCTAACTAAGGAAGTGAAAGATCTGTATGATAAGAACTTCAAGTCTCTAAAGAAAGAAATTAAAGAAGATCTCAGAAGATGGAAAGATATCCCATGCCCATGGATTGGTAGGATCAACATTGTAAAAATAGCTATCTTGCCAAAAGCAATCTACAGATTCAATGCAATCCCCATCAAAATTCCAACTCAATTCTTCAACGAATTAGAAAGGGCAATCGGCAGATTCATCTGGAATAACAAAAAAACGAAGATAGCAAAAACTCTTCTCAAGGATAAAAGAACCTCTGGTGGAATCACCATGCCGGACCCAAAACTTTTCTACAAAGCAATTGTGATCAAAACTGCATGGTACTGGTATACCGACAGTCAAGTAGACCGATGGAACAAAATTGAAGACCCAGAGATGAACCCGCACACCTATGTTCACTTGATCTTTGACAAGGGAACTAAAACCAACCAGTGGAAAAAAGACAGCATTTTCAACAAATGGTGCTGGCACAACTGGCGGTTATCATGTAGAAGAATGCGAATTGATCCATTTCTATCTCCTTGTACTAAGGTGAAATCTAAGTGGATTAAGGAACTCCACATAAAACCAGAGACACTGAAACTTATAGAGGAGAAAGTAAGGAAAAGCCTCGAAGATATGGGTACAGGGGAAAAATTCCTGAATAGAACAGCAATGGCTTGTGCTGTAAGATCAAGAATCGATAAATGGGACCTCATAAAATTTCGAAGCTTCTGCAAAGCAAAAGACACCGTCAATAAGACAAAAAGGCCACCAACAGATTGGGAAAGGATCTTTACCTATCCCAAATCGGATAGGGGACTAATATCCAATATATATAAAGAACTCAAGAAGGTGGACTCCAGAAAATCAAATAACCCCATTAAAAAATGGGGCTCAGAGCTGAACAAAGAATTCTCACCTGAGGAATAACGAATGGCAGAGAAGCAACTGAAAAAATGTTCAACATCCTTAATCATCAGGGAAATGCAAATCAAAACAATATGGGATTCCACTTCATTCCAGTAAGAATGGCAAAGATCAAAAACTCAGGTGACAGCAGATGCTGGCGAGGATGTGGAGAAAGGGGAACACTCCTCCATTGTTGGTGGGATTGCAAGCTTATACAACCACCCTGGAAATCAGTCTGGCATTTCCTCAGAAAATTGGACATAGTACTACCTGAGGATCCCACAATACCTCTCCTGGGCATATATCCAGAATATGTCCCAACCGGTAAGAAGAACACATGCTCCACTATGTTCATAGCAGCCTTATTTATAATAGCCAGAAACTGGAAAGAACCCAGATGCCCCTCAACAGAGTAATGGATACAGAAAATGTGGTACATTTACACAATGGAATACTACTCAGCTATTAAAAAAATGAATTTATGAAATTCCTAGGCAAATGGATGGACCTTGAGGGTATCATCCTGAGTGAAGTAACCCAATCACAAAGTAACTCACACAATATGTACTCACTGATAAGTGGATATTACCCCAGAAACTTAGGATACCCAAGATATAAGATACAACTTGCCAAACGCATGAAATTCAAGAAGAACGAAGACCAAAGTGTGGACACTTTACCCTTTCTTAGAAATGGGAACAAAACACCCATAGAAGGAGTTACAGAGACAAAATTTGGAGCTGTGATGAAATGATGGACCATCTAGTGATTGCCATATGCAGGCATCCATCCCATAATCAGCTTCCAAATGCTGACACCATTGCATACACTAGTAAGATTTCGCTGAAAGGACCCAGATATAGCTCTCTCTTGTGAGACTATGCCGGGGCCTAGCAAACACAGAAGTGGATGATCACAGTCAGCTATTGGATGGGTCACACGGCCCCTAATGGAAGAGCTAGAAAAAATACCCAAGGAGTTAAAGGGATCTGCAACCCTCTAAGTGGAACAACATTATGAACTAACCAGTACCTGGGAGCTCTTGTCTTTAGCTGGATATGTATCAAAAGATGGCCTAGTCGGCCATCACTGCAAAGAGAGGCCCATTGGACTTGCAAACTTTATATGCCCCAGTACAGGGGAACGCCAGGGCCAAAAAGGGGGAGTGGGTGGGTAGGAGATTGGGGGGGTTGGGTATGGGGGAACTTTTGGGATAGCATTGAAAATGTAAACGAGGAAAATACCTAATAAAAAAAAGATTAATTCTGCCAATAAGCAAAACAAAATAAATAAATGTCCAATGTTAGAGATAAAAAAAAAGAAAAGAAAAGAAAAGAAAAGAAAAGAAAAGAAAAGAAAAGAAAAGAAAAGAAAAGAAAAGAAAAGATTGTTTGTAGCACCTGACAAAGTTCAGATGGGAAATTTAGGAGCGTGATTGGGTACCTGAGTTACTTCACATTATGTAGCAACTCAAAAGATAGAATTACGTAAAGATCATTTGAAAACATTGAATGCTTTCCAGAAGTTGTTAGGAGATATAAGTTGGATTCGTCCATATATGAGGCTATCAAATTTTTAATTAATCCCTCTTTTTGATATATTGAAGGGCGATCCACAGCTTTCATCACTTCATGCTCTCACCCCTGAGGCCTGAGTAGCATTAGAAAAAGTAGAAAGGTGTTTAGAAAAGGCCAAGCTGTGTAAATGGAAAGAGGAGAGGACATCCTCCTATGTGTTTTGAAGATATTCTGTCAAACAACAGGAGTGTTGTGGCAGTCAGGTCCTCTATTATGGATTTATGCTCATGTGTCTCCCAATAAAACCCTTGAATATTATCCCATTGCTATAGCTGAATTAGTGATTTTGGGCATTAAATTGTGTATTCAACATTTTGGAGCACCCCCTCAGAAAAATCATTACACCTTATAATGCTAATCAAATATAGATCCTACGTTCTTTGATAGATAATTGGGCCCTATTGCTCTGTAGTTTTGATGGGGAATTAGATAATCATTATCCCAAAGATCCTTTGCTACAATTTTTTATTGAACATCCAGTGATTTTCCCCAAAGTCACAGCATCTAAACCCATATCGGGTGCATTGGATATTTATACAGATGGTACTAAAACAGGTGTTGGTGCCTATGGAGTTGATTCTCAAAAACCTGTTCTTTTTCAATACAATCCTGGCACCCCACAACTTACTGAATGTAAAATTGTGTTGGAAGTATTCAAAGATTTAAGGAATCTTTTAATCTAGTCTCTGATTCGGCTTATGCAGTAAATGCAGTGCGTGCATTAGAAATTGCAGGAACCATTACACTACTAGCCCTGTGTGCACCATATTATTAGAGTTACAAAATTGATTTGGAAAAGAACACTTAAATTTTTTATTCAACATATCCGAGCTCGCTCTACCTTGCCAGGCCCTATGGCTGAAAGAAATGCCTTAGTGGACACTAGCATTTGCATGGAATTTATTTTTCATGCCACCCCACTAGAGCTTACAAAAGATTTTCATTAATTGCATCATGTTCCTGTTGCCATACTTCAGCAGAAATTTGATATCTCTTCAGCCTCAGCATGAAATGTGGTGTTACAATGCCTACAGTGTGTACAATTTAACTACCCTCCTCATGTTGGTATTAACCCTCTTGGATTGCTTCCTCTAAAACTGTGGCAAATGGATGTTACTCATGTCTCAGCATTTGGAAAATTAAAATATGTTCATGTTTCAATTCACACCTCTTCAGGTGTCATTTTTGCCTCTCCCATGTCCAGTGAGAGATCCCGCAACGTTGTTGGCCATTGCCTAGAAGCCTGGGCAGCTTGGGGAAAGGAGGATACTTTAAAAACTGATAATGGCCCTACATATACATCAAAATCATTCCAAAACTTTTTGAAAATAATGCAGGTTGGTCACTCTACTGGCCTTCCCTACAATCCACAGTGCCAAGGCATTGTGGAAAGAACACATGAACCTTAAAAGAACTCTTACAAAAACAAAAAGGGGGAATAGCCGATGGCCGGCCACCCAAAGAACAATTCTCTTTAGCCCTCTTTACTTTAAATTTTTTAATCCAAACATGGTCATTCGGCTGCAGATAGGCATGCCATGACCTCGCCTATCCTTAAACAAGATGTCAAATGGAAAGATGTCCTAACTAGAAAATGGTATGTCCCAGATTCCTTTATTTTGAGATCCAGGAGAGATGTTTGTGTTTTTCCACAGGGTCAAGAACACCCGATTTGGGTACCAGAGAGGCTGATGCAAAAATTGCTCCCCCCCTACAGAGATATAGATTGTAATAGTTCTGGAAGGACATGTTATCTAGCAGAGTGTTGGCAGGGTATACTGCTGTGGTTGTGAAACTTCCCACCTTTGTGCCTATAGTAGATTTTGAAATGATTGCCACATATGCCCATTGGTACCCCTTGTATAAAGTTGTACAAGCTAATTTCTCTCAGGCTCTTGAACAGAGTCTCTCTTATCTGAGTAGGAAATTGGTCAGCTAAAGTAGAGCAGTTGTCCAGAAAGCTGCTCCTCCAAATTGCCAAACTTAACAGCACTCAACTGGACCCCGTCACCTTGGGGGACTTCAACTCCTGGATCTCCAGTGCCTTCTCATTTTTTAAGGAATGGGCGGGAATGTTGGCCTGGGGGGCAGTGGTCCTCCTGGGTTGTTCTTTTGTATCTGGCTATTGTGTCGACTGAAAGGAGAGCATGCTCAGTATAAGGCAGTGATGTACCAAGCATTGATGGCGATTAAAGATGGCCCATCTCACAATGTTTGGCTGGCCTCTTTAAAAAAAAATAAGAGTTCGCCCTAGGTCATCTGGCAGTTGTAGTCACACAGATCCACAGTATCCAGTGACAGGCAACTTTCCTTAAGCACAGACAAACCTAAGACATGGGGCCTGGAGGCAATAGGGTAACCCTAGGATGGGTAAGGCTGTGACATGAAATAATTGACCTAAGACAGGAGCTATAGCCAATGGACAGAATTGCCCAGACCTAGTCCAGCATTATATTATTAAACAAAAAAGGGGGAGATGTAGGCAGCAGGCGCCTAAAAGATGGAGCTGGTCTCTAGTACACCATCACTGTAAACAACATCACTATGCAGGCGCTAGACAGATCCTGGCGCCATCCCCTCCTGAGCGGGTGCATGCAAATTAAAGTTCCTGCAGACTGACCAATCCCAGGAGGACACATAGCTCTCCCCAGTGCTGGGGTGTATATTAGCAGTCCTCCCTGGGTTCCCGGGGTTCCCATAGCATAGAGGCTTTCCTGCAATAAAGCTGTTGAGAAGAATGCGACCATGTTGCCTTTTTATTTGCCAGATGATATGAGCACAAAGCCTTCCCTGATGCACACTACCTCCAGCAAAATCAAAATAACAGAAAATAACAATCAGTAGTCATTATTATCTCTCAACATCATTTCAAAGAGTTCTCCAGTGAAAGACATAGGGAAACAGAATGAATATGAAAATAAGATCCACCATTCTGCTGCATAAAAGAAACACTTCTTATCAATAAATATAGATATTACCTGAAAAAATAGTGTTGGAAAAATATTTCCAAGAAAATGGACACAAAGCACGCCTTAGTAAGCATTCTAAGATGTCATAAAATAGACATGCAACCAAAACTAATCAACAGAGACAGAAATGACATTCCATGTTTATCAAGGTAAAATATAGTAAGATGATATCTCAATTCTGATCTATGCCCCAAATGCAACTATACCTACATTTGTAAAAGAAACATTGCTAATGTTTAAATCACACATTGAACCCCACATATTACTAGTTTGGGACTTTAACACCCCACTCTCATTAATCCACAGATTAACCAGAATGAAAGTAACTAGAGAAATTGCAAAACAAAAAGACATTCAGAAGTAAAGGGACCTAACAAATATATATATAATGTTTTATGTAAACACAAAATAATATACCTTCTTTTCAGTATCTCACAGGTCCTACTCTTAAAAGGACCATATAATCAGTCAGAAAATATCTGATAAGACTATGCCATGTTGCCTATCCTTGTGTTCTGTCAGAGCAATAGAAACAAAAAGGGAGTAAGAAGGGGACAGAAGGGGAAAACCTGTGAAAGATTTCTGTATAAGAACACAATCTTATGAAAATATTACTTTATTAACACATTTGCATAAAACAAAAAATGTTTTATTACTCAGTAATGTGATGCTGAAATTAGGGAGAAGATATGAGACTAGAAGGTAAAGAAATGGGACTGAAGGTCAGTTTTATTACAGAAGATAGAACAGCAAATAGAGGACACTGTTGTACTTCCAAAACTAACTGGAGGTAACAGATATGGATTGAAGAAAATGTAACTTATTGGTGAATTATTTAATAGCAGTGTTATTAAAAGACCTTCATAATTCCTATAAATTTAGGAATTCTTATAGTATCATCAAAAAGTATTAAGAAATCATCTATTTGTACATATTACATCACTACAAGTGAGTATATATCTTACTGGTTCTGCAGAGATCTGAACAAATGGATGGGGAAAGACCAAGTGATTCTTAACGGTATTTACTTTTTTATTGGTTTTTGTATTTATTTCAAACGTTGTCTGTCTTTCCATTTTCCCCTCTGCATCCCCCTCACCCCCCGACCATCCCATCCTCCTCTATTTTGCCTCTATTCCAGTGTTCCACAATACACCAAACCCTATTCCCACCTCACTGCTCTACCATCCACTTATGCTGTGGTTTCAAGCTTTCACAGGGCTTTGGGCACGAAATCACATTGATGACAGATAAGGCAATCTTCTGCTACATATGTAGCTGGAGCCACGAAAACTTCTATGAGTACTTTTTGTTTGGAAGTTTAGTCCCAGGGATTTCTGGGTCTTCAGGTTGTTTAATATTGTTGTTATTCCTATGATATTGCAGAAAGAGGATGGCAACACTGATAAGACTGAAACTCCAGGATTCTGAGATTCTAGGACTTTCCATTCCTGCTCCTTGTTTGATTCTGGTTCAACTACATTGAAAAGTGTTTCTTCCAAAGACTTGTTTCCAGAACTATTTCAGAACAGCTAGCTTACCTATCTTGCCTTTAAGATTCTTATAGTCATAATGACTGGTATGCAGTTAGCTTTCTCAGCATATAGTGACTGGAAGGCAAATAATGCCAGCAAGTTCTCCTTTGACAAAACCAATTTTCCTATTTACCTTTTGGCTCCCAAAATTCTTTGCCCCAATTGAGCTGGAAGCAGGAAAAAGAAATTCATCATCCTGGTCTTTTGTATTGTGTAGGATTGATCGGCTATTTTGTGAATTATAGATATGTCATTTAAAGCATAATTTACAAATTGTGTGGCTTTGTACATGGAGGGAACTAGAGAGCATAGACTCAGGGATTTCGACCTTTTCTTTCCTTTTCTCTATGCTTCCTTCTTAGGTGAAGGAAGTGACCTGGAAGAAAATAAAGGGGGGATATAATATTTCAAAGAAATTAAATAAATAGACAAATAGGAATATATTATCAAATTACTGTTAAATCAAATATTGCATACCCATATCTTACAAGGGTAGTAATATTTATAATGGATGCAAATTTGAAGGTATAGTTTCTTATGCTGGTACAGAATTTATTTTGATACATATTTAAGTTTTACATTGCTATGAGTTTCTTATGTTGATAAAAAATTGGTTTTAATATTGTTACTCTTATATAGGCAATGTGCCTATGCAACACATTTAAGCATTGAAAGTTTAGACCCAGTACTTGTGTAAATTCTATTACAAACATTTTTTATATAAATAAGCAATACAAGTTAAGAGCCAGTTAGCAAACTCATGGTTCTTAGGTAATTAAAAAGGAGTTTTCAAGATATTTTAATTAAAAATGTCTGAGAATAGTCAGGGCTTTACAGTTCAGAAAGGGTTAGCAATGATAGATAGTCTTCAAAGATATCAGAAGTCGATAGAATATGAATATTTTGGCCATTTTTTTATTAATAATAATTTGACTAGAGACACGTGTGCTCCTCACAGTACCCTTTTCTGGTATTCAAATGAGAAATTGAGTTTCAATGGAGTTGCTCCATTTGTGGTGAAACAGCCCTTAGGCAAGAATGCCTTAAATTCATTTATAGACAAAATAGTGTTCAGGAAAACTACTGACTGATAATCTCTGCAAGACAGCATAAGGAGTACTTCACAATCCTGTATCACAAAGGACTCTCGGATGGTTTTTGGCCAGAAAGCTGAATACTCTTGCTCCATTGTTATGAAGAATGACAGACTGTTCCATTGATCAGTTGTGTCTATAATTTGGTTAACTTTTGGAAACTATATTTTGTTCTCTTTATATTTCCAGGTAATATATAAGTAATTCACAGATTTCTGATAGGGTTGAAGACTGCATGTAGTCTCATAGCAAAACCAAGCTGTTTTGCACTGAGAAAAATGATATAGGTTTGAGAGGATGGTTGTCTGATGGTATAAAATCTAAAACCAGGACATAATTCTAGGAAGATTGTAAGCCTATTAAATTTGGGTAGATAGCATAGTGCTTTATCTAATGGATAACAAAGTTGGACTGACTGTTAAGAATTTCAGTGTTTCTTATACTTTATAACTTGAAAAATAATAATAGTTGTGCTCAAGTTATATCTGAGAGAAAACAAACTTTTAAATGCACAGAAAGGGGGAAATGTGACCTAGTGCTATTTGTATTTTGAATCTAATCCTGCTTCGTCAAAAGGGTACTGCCCAAACAAGAAATATATCATATACTCAGGATATATCAAGTGAAACTTTCCCCCATTTTAACTGGTTAAACTAAGGCTAGAGCCTGGGATTGGGTAGTGGAAGAAAAAGTTAAGGCTGGGACTTTTAGAGAGGGTGAAAGAGGAAGGGCAAGGGGAGATAAAAAGAGAGAATCGAGAGAAGATGGAGGTAGAGTAGGTAGAAGGAATATGGAAAATAACCATGTGGCCTGGAGGAGCCACAAGTAACAAGTGATCTCATTGTGGGAGAATAGTGTAGTATAGTTTTGTATCTTGTCCCATCCAGCAGGACTTAGTAATTCTGTGGGTCATGGAGGACTGTGAGGCCTGCAACAGAAACCGATGGAGAAAGGGAAGCAAGACCAAGCAAACAGTTGTCAAGGTCTGTTTCATGGAGGCTAGGAGCCTGATTATAAGCACACAACAAGAAAAAATTAGTGAGAGATCGAGGGGTATAATAAAATACATGAAGAGGAATGGATATCTGGGGCAGATGCTGATCGCAGGCATTTTGAAGCTTATCTTAGAATATTGGCCCTAAAACTGTCCCCGACTGCCTTCAAACATTCTGCAGTTTATCTTGGAGTGCCATAAACAGTCCCAGGCACCAAATGGAGACATGGAGGAGGAGGTGAAGGTGGCTTTATCTAAGCAGTTTCAGGAGCCAAGTGGATACATGAAGGAGGGAGTGAAGCTGGAAGTCCAAGGTGCCAGGTGGAAAAAATGAAGGAGGGGGTAACATAATTCCCATCAAAGTGTCAGGCGGATCTTCAGGGTGAGACTTGTTGAGGGCCTAGTTTCCCAAAGTTTGGTCTCTCACAGTATTTGCCCAATTTAAGCATTCAGCTTATGACTGAGTTTTGTGTTCTTAGTATGGACTTATTGGAGTTGGTGATTTGCTGCAACATTCAAATATCTGTTTGTTATTCTATTTGGATACATCTGACAAGGGATTAAAAGTATTGACTTGGCTGGCCTCAAAATGGCCTTCATCCTTTCTCATTTACCAAGTAGTGAGACATCTGACACATTTAATATTACTTACAAGTAGTGTTTAATTTTTAAGCAATGTTTGTAAGCAAAATATTCTTTGATAGCAGGTTTCATTGATTGACTTTTGCTTTTTTTTTTTTTTTCCTAAAATAGGTTCTGTCTTCCACATAAATGAATGTGGATAACATGTACTGATTCTACCTTCCATTAAAACAATATTTTACATTTTAAAGACTTGTATCATTACTCTATGTTTTTATGGGAATAGTGGACAAATGAAAATATTAAAAAGTTAAAGGTTGGATTATGTGTCTATGAAAATAGTAAGACAAACTTCATGTCAAATCTGGACCCAAGATTTAGGCTAGGTGCATGCTTGTCAGTTCTGATTATTTTACTATTAAAATATAGAAGATTACAAGAAATCCACATAACTATCCTATGCTTTACATAATATGAAATCAGATGGGTCATCAGGCTGATGGATTTCTTCAGGTAATTGTACATATATTCCGAAGAAGACATATTTGGCACTTGGTGTTACCCTCTGGATAGGTAAAAACATAACTATTTTCCTAAGACTCATTGTGCTCATAGACTCAATTGCATAGAACTATTATATGTTTGTTCCTCTATTTGTTTTGATGGTTCTGTCAACCTTAGATGGAAGGAACTGGGGATGAGTGATTCTGAGTGAATTAATGCAGAATTTTAGGTAACAAAAGTTCCAAGAGACAAAGCATATAGAAGGAGTAAGAACAAGTCACCTTTTACATGGAAATCACGCTTTTTCTTGGATTGTTGCATCATGAATCACTGTAGCAGGTTATGTATGGAATCTTCCAGTGTGAGACTCCTTTCCTTTCTCTCCCCCAACATGAGTTACATGACGAAGATACAATTTTTTGTTAGGTTTGGTTAGGTTTGGTTTGGTTTAGTTTGGTTTGCTTTTTGAAAAAAATATTTGTAGAAACTCACAAGGTGCAATACCAGTAAATTATGGAAGAACCACAGAGAAGATGCAGTTATAGAGATGTAAGCAATGAACAGGTCTCAGAAAGTGCGTTCTTATAATCCCAATGGTGCTAAAGCCCATAACTAATCCCCTTTCATTAACTATGGACTTTGAAATTAATATTGTCATATGATTAATGATTTTTCCATTCTCCTCTAAGGTTATTTCTTGCTTATTTTTTGTAGCTTCCAAATATACAAAAAGAAATCAGAGATTAATTTAGTCAAAGGTTATTTTTTTCACATAGACTCTGATGGTGCAAGGCGAAGTTTACTATTCCATAAGTACATTTGAATCAGCAAACCCTTTCTTTAGATTCCAGGGAGTGAATGCATTTCTAGAGTCACCTGTGTGTTTCAATGTCCTTTTATCTGAGAATGCCTGAGAATTCCATTATCTATTTGATTGTGTCTGAAGAGATTCATTTTGCTTTTTAAAAATAAATAAGGAAATCTCAGTCTCTAAACATGGCCATAATCCATGGTAATAGGGCTAGGCTTTCTATATGAGAACAGAATATTTGGGAAAAATCAGAGCTCGTAATACTTTATACAGATTTTTTCACCAATTCCCAAACATGTATTCAAATACCAAAAAATATACTTGATATTTTTATTTCACGTCTATGTGGCACAGTCTACTATATAGTCAAATTTTCTATATCTTCCAAATACATCTCAAAAGTGACAAAACACTCTAGCTCTCCTAGCTCTGAGCAGTCCACACTCCTTCCTCAAAACCCACTAATACTCCATGAATGCTCACTTAACATATTTACTATAATTCCTACTAGCCTTCATAACAAATGTTTGGGTGGTAATCTAAAATAGTCTCCTTTGGCAGAAGTGGTAATGTAGGTACAAGCCAAGGCAGGTAAAAGAAGTTGTGGTCTAGCAAAAAGTCAATTATGAAGTTAGCAGTAATTACCCAAGGACTTGAAATTATTTATATGCTTAAGAATTCAAGGAAAGAAGTATTTAGCTTGGAATAAATTTCTAGTGAAAGGTTTCTGGTTTCCTTCTGCTGAATTGCAATTTCAGCTTTCATAGACAAGTATATTTGTATAATAAAATGGTTGTTTTTCACTTTCTGCTGATACAATATGCTGTGCTTCATACAGAGATACCACTGTGGATGAATTGCCTATTACTGATTTTGAAATAAAAATAAATGGAAAAACAGATTATGTTATAAGGCCCCTCTTCTGTGGTAGATTGTTCAATATACTGAATAGTTAAGATTTTACTTGTAGGAACACTCTATGACCAAACCAACTATTATTAAACATATATATATATATTTTAAATAGAAGGTTGTTTATAGCTCAGAAGTTCATTCCATTATCGCCATGTTGGGTAGCATGGCAACATCCAGGCAGGAATAGCTCTGGACAGGGAGTTGAAAATTCTAAATCTTGATCCAAAACAGACGGAAGACAAACTCTTCCAAGTGGCCTATTGAAACATCTCCAAGACCAGCTCTAAACTGAAATACTTCTTATAACAAGATCACTCATATTCCATCAAGGCCACATTTTCTAATAGTGTCACTCCATTGGCTAGCCATATTTAATCCACCACATTCTGCTCCCTAGCTTCCATAGGCTTGTTCAAACACATGAGTCTATGGAGGACATACATAGCCATAGCATAATATAAAATACACTCAATCCTGCTTCAAAAGTCTCATAGTCTATAAAAGTTTCACCAATTTTAAAAATCTAAATTCCAAAGTCTCTTCTGAGATTCATCCAATCACTTAACAGTAATTCTGTGTAAAAATCAATATCAAAAAGGCCGATTAAATACTGATACTCTCACATGATATACACTACCATTCTTAAACATCATGCTTAGGAAATACTGGACCAAAGCAAGCCAAAAGCTAGCTCAGCAAACTTCAAACTTCTACATCTACGTATCTGATATCAAAGCACTCTTCAGCTCCCCATTCCCCTTATTTCTTTGATACTGTAAGAAACTTATTTTTCTTGGATTCGTTTTACTCCCTGTTAGCAGCTTTCCTTGGCTGGTGTCCCATGGCTCTGACTTATACAACATCTTGGGGTACTCAAGGTAACTTCAAATTTACAACTTCTTAATCCAGTGTCTACAGTCTAGACAAAATAATCTGGGTCCCTACAAAGAGCTTGATTCTCTTCTCCAGCCCTGCTTACCATAGCATTCTAGGGCTAATTGGAAACTGCATATAGATGAGCTGTTTCCGGTTCTGAAAGTAAATGGAAACATTTGGTTTTTTTGTTTTTGTATTTTTCAGATAAGTTTGAATCAGTGTCAGAAATTTATGGATATATCTTTCTTCATGTTATGTTATGTGTATTTCCAATATTCATGGATGTCTTCGAGGAGATTTAATACCCATTACAAAGCTGGTTTATGTGATCCTAATTTTATATTTTTGTTCTGGAGGAAACACTCTGTATTTGGAAGAAAAAAAAAAAAAAAAAACACTACTAGAGTTGATACATTTCTTCCGTTACCGGGTCTCTGAGACTCAAATTTGGGTCACTGGCAACTTTTTTTTTTTTTTTTTTTTTTTTTTTTTTTTGCTTTTGGGTGATCTCACTTTTAAAGGATTCTAAATATAAATTAGCACAAATATTGAGGCCAATATTGGAATCCATAAAGAAACTTTGCCAACCCAATTCTTTTTCTGAGTTTCTTGATAACTGGAGATTTTACTTGAAATCCATTTCCATTTGCAAAAAAAACTAAATATTTTGTTACTTCATATTTTATTTTATGTTCCCATATTTCTCCACTTTCCTACTTTGTGTTATGACTTGCATACAGATGTTCAAATCAGATTCTAAGAATGACAGCATGTATGTAATGTTTGCCATTTTGAGTCTACTTTTATTTGTTTTTTTTCTTAATTTGATGACCTTTATTTCTGCCTGTTTTCCTAGAGATAACAAATTTTCTTTTATTTTCTCAGAATACTAAATCTCAACTTTTTATTTGTTTCACATGTTAACCAATCATTGGGCACATATTCTGGATCAAGTCTTGGTTACTGAAAATAGTGTATGCATTCACTTAAGTAGGCCTATATCTCTGGAGCATGTTGAAATGGTACAGGTAAGATCAAGTCTTGGGTCTTGATCAACTTAAATACTGATTTGCATATGGGCAGTTTTTAAAATTGACGAAACATAATTACCCTATCTAGCACATCCTGTTCATATTCTTCATGGTAGTCACTGTAGGCAGCTGGATAAATATGCATCTATTCTTTAAATATACAGTTTCATTATAACAATGGAAATTACTTCTGAATTTATAGTTAACCTTAGAACAAAATCCCAAAGCGAAAAGGAAAATAGTATATTTTGTTATATATATTAGGATCCAATACATTAATATAACATTTCTTTTTTGTGAAGCCCGATTATTTTATTTCATCTTTAACTATATACTATGAAAAGAAAGTATGATTTACAGTTTCAGATCTGTTACTACAATATACAAACAAGGTATAGATATTTAGAATATGTTACAGTTCTTTAAATATGTAATAAATTTATTAGCTTTTAGAAGTCATATACTCAGACTCAACAAAGATTTCTTTTTTGTTGTTTTTTTGTTTTGTTTTGTTTTTTATTGGGTATTTATTTCATTTACATCTCCAATGCTATCCCAAATGTCCCCAACATGCTCCGCACCCATTCCCCCAACCACCCACTCGCACTTCTTGGTCCTGTCGTTCCCTTGTACTGAGGCATATAAAGTTTGCATGACCAATGGGCCTCTCTTTACACTGATGGCCAACTAGGCCATTTTCCGATTCATATGCAGCTAGAGACACGAGCTCAAGGGTGGTACTGGATAGTTCATATTGTTGTTCCACCTATAGTATTGCAGATCACTTTAGCTCCTTGGGTTCTTTCTGTAACTCCTCCATTGGGGGCCCTGCAATCCATCCAATATCTATCTGTATTTGCTAGGCCCCAGCATAGTCTCACAAGAGATAGCTCTATCTGTGTCCTTTCTGCAAAATCTTGCTAGTGTATGCAATGGTGTCAGCGTTCAGAAGCTGATTATGGAATGGATCCCCGGATATGGCATTTTTGATTATCTATCCTTTCGTCACAGCTCCAAACTTTGTCTCTGTAAATCCTTCCATGGGTGTTTTGTTCCCAATTCTCAGAAGGGGCAAAGTGTCCACACTTTGGTCTTCGTTCTTCTTGAGTGTCATGCCTTTAGCAAATTTTATCTTATATCTTGGGTATCCTACATTTCTAGCTAATATCCACCTATCAGTGAGTTCATATTTTGTGAGTTCCTTTCTGATTGTGTTACCTCACTCAGGATGATGCCGTCCAGGTCCATCCATTTGCCTAGGAATTTTATAAGTTCATTCTTTTTAATAGCTGAGTAGTACTCCATTGTGTAAATGTACCACATTTTCTGTATAAATTCCTCTAGTGAGGGGCATCTGGTTTCCTTCCAGCTTCTGGCTATTATAAATAAGACTGGAAGGAATGTAGTGGAGCATGTGTCCTTGTTACCAGTTGCAAAATCGTCTGGATATATGCCCAAGAGAGTCATTGCAGGATCCTCCAGTAGTACTATGTGCAATTTTCTGAGTAGCCTCCAGACTGATTTCGAGAGTGGTTGCACAATCTTGCAGTCCACCAACAATGGAGAAGTGTTCCTCTTTCTCCACATCCTTGCCAGCATCTGCTGTCACCTGAATTTTTTACCTTAGCCATTCTGACTGGAGTGAGGTGGAATCTCAGGGTTGTTTTAATTTGCATTTCCTGATGATTAAGGATGTTGAACATTTTTTCAGGTGCTTCTCAGCCATTTGGTATTCCTCAGGTGAGAATTCTTTGTTCAGCTCTGAGCCCCATTTTTTTAATAAGGTTATTTGATTTTCTGGAGTGCACCTTCTTGAGTTCTTTATATATATATTGGATATTAGTCCCCTATCTGATTTGGGATAGGTAAAGATCCTTTCCCAATCTCTTGGTGGTCTTTTTGTCTTATTGTCGGTGTCTTTTGCCTTTTTTTTTTTTTTTTTTGTTTTGCAGAAACTTTGCAACTTTATGAGGTCCTATTTGTAGATCCTTGATCTTACAGCACAAGCCATTGCTGTTCTATTAAGGAATTTTCCCCCTGTACCTATATCTTCAAGGCTTTTCCCTACGTTTCTTCTAAATAAGTTTCAGTGTTTCTGGTTTTATGTGGAGTCCCTTAATCCACTTAGATTTGACCTTAGAACACAGAGATAGGAAAGGCTCAATTCACATTCTTCTACATGATAACCCCCAGTTGTGCCTGCACTATTTGTTGAAAATTCTGCCTTTTTTCCACTTAATGGTTTTAGCTCCCTTGTCAAAGATCAAGTGAGCATAGGTGTGCGGGTTCATCTCGGTCTTCAATTCTGTTCCATCGGTCTACCTGTCTGTCGGTATACCAGTACCATGCAGTCTTTATCACAACTGCTCTGTAATACAGCTTTAGGTCAGGCATGGTGATTCCACCAGAGGTTCTTTTATCATTGAGAAGAGTTTTTGCTATCCTAGGTTTTTGTTATTCCAGATGAATATGCCGATTGCCCTTTCTAATACATTGAAGAATTGAGGTGGAATTTTGAGGGGGATTGCATTGAATCTGTAGACTGCTTTTGGCAAGATAACCATTTTTACAATGTTGATCCTGCCAATCCATGAGCATGTGAGTTCTTTCCATCTTCTGAGATCTTCTTTAATTTCTTTCTTCAGAGACTTGAAGTTCTTATCATACAGGTCTTTTACTTTCTTAGTTAGAGTCACACCAAGGTATTTTATATTATTTGTGATTATTGTAAAGTGTGTTGTTTCCCTAATTCCTCTCAGCCTGTTTATCCTTTGTGTAGAGAAAGGCAATTGACTTGTTTGAGTTAATTTTATATCCAGCTACTTCATTGAAGTTTTTTATCAGGCTTAGGAGTTCTCTGGTGGAATTTTTAGGGTCACTTATATATACTACCATATCATCTGCACAAAGTTATATTTTGACTCCTTCCTTTCCAATTTGCATCCCCTTGATCTCCCTTTGTTGTCGAATTACTCTGGCTAGGACTTCAAGTACAATGGTGAATAGGTAGGGAGACGGTGGTCAACCTTGTCTAGTCCCTGATTTTAGAGGGATTGCTTTAAGCTTCTCACCATTTACTTTGATGTTGGCTACTGGTTTGCTGTAGATTGCTTTTCTCATGTTTAGGTATGGGCCTTGAATTCCTGATCTTTCCAAGCCATTTATCTTGAATGGATGTTGGATTTTGTCAAATACTTTCTCCACATCTAACAAGATGATCATGTGGTTTTTGTCTTTGAGTTTGTTTATATACTGGATTACTTTGATGGATTTCTGTATATTGAACCATCCCTGCATCCCTGGAATGAAAACTACCTGGTCAGGATGGATGATTGTTTTGATGTGTTCTTTGATTCGGTTAGTGAGAACTATATTGAGGATTTTTGCACTGATATTCATAGGGGAAATTGGTCTGAAGTTCTCTATCTTTGTTGGGTCTTTTTGTAGACTTCATAGAATGAGTTGGATAGAGTACCTTCTGTTTCAATTTTTGGAATAGTTTGTGAAGAACTGGCATTAGATCTTCTTTGAAGGTCTGATAGAACTCTGCACTAAACCCATCTGATCCTGGGCTTTTTTTGGTTGAGTGACTATTAATGACTGCTTCTACTACTTTAGGGAATATAGGACTGTTTAAATCATTAACCTGACCTTGATTTAACTTGGGTACCTGGTATCTGTCTAGGAACTTGCCCATTTCATCCAGGTTCTCAAGTTTTGTTGAGTATACCCTTTTGTAGAAGGATCTGATAGTGGATCTGATGGATCATTTGCTTGTAAAATTGTTTTGCAGCCTTTCATTCTGAGGTAGTGTCTATCTTTATCCCTGAGATTGGTTTCCTGTAAGCAGAAAAATGTTGGGTCCTGTTTATGTAGCCAGTCTGTTAGTCTATGTCTTTTTACTGGGGAGTTGATTCCATTGATATTAAGAGATATTAACGAACAGTGATTGTTGCTTCCTATTCTTTTTGTTGTTAAAGTTGGCATTCTGTTATTGTGGTTGTCTTGTTTTACGTTTGTTCAGGGATTACCTTTTCACTTTTTCTAGGACCTGGTTTCTGTCCTTGTATTTTTTGTTTTTTACTGTTATTATCTTTTGAAGGGCGGGATTCATGGAAAGATAATGTTTGACCTTGGTTCTGTCATGGAATACTTTCATTTCTCCATCTAAGGTAATTGAAAGTTTGGCTGGGTGTAGTAGCCTGGGCTGGCATTTGTGTTCTCATAGTTTCTGTATAACATCTGCCCAGGCTCTTCTGGCTTTCATAGTCTCTGGAAAAAAGGCTGGTGTAATTCTGATAGGCTAGCCTTTATATGTTACTTGACCTTTTTTCCCTTAAAAAAAATACAAGGACTGAAATCATGCCCTATAGAATGCAAGAAAGTAATCCTTCAACAAACCTAAAAGAAGACAGCCATAAGAACAGAATGCAAACTCTAACAAAAAAATAATAATAAGAAGAAAGATATACTTTTCCTTAATGTCTCTTTATATCACTTGATTCAATTCCCCAATTAAAAGACATAGACTAACAGACTGGCTACACAAAAAGAACCCAAAATTATGCTGCTTACAGGAAACCAATCTCAGGGAAAAATACAGACACTACCTCAGAGTGAAAGACTGGAAAACAATTTTCCAAGTACATGGTCTGAAGAAACAAGCTGGAGTAATCATTCTAATATTTAATAGAATCGACTTCCAACCCAAAGTTATCAAAAAAGACAAGAGACACTTCATAATCATCAAAGATAAAATCTTCCAAGAGGAACTCTCAATTCTGAATATCTATGCTCCAAATACAAGGGCAACCACATTCACTAAAGAAACATTAGTAAAGATCAAAGCACACATTGCACCTCACACAATAATAGTAGGAGACTTCAAGACATCACTTTCTTCAATTGACAGATCATGGAAACAGAAACTAAAAAGGGACACAGTAAAACTAACAGAAGTTATGACACAAATTGATTTAACAGATATTTACACAACATTTTATCCTAAAATGAAAGGATATAACTTCTTCTCATCACCTCATGGCACCTTCTCCAAATTTGAACATATAATTGGTCACAAAACAGGTCTCAACAGATACAAAAAATTGAAATTGTCTCATCCATCTTATGAGATCTCCATGGACTAAGGCTGATCTTCGATAACAACATAAATAATAGAAAGCCAACACTCACGTGGAAACTGAACAACACTCTTCTCAATGATACCTTGGTCAAGGAAGGAATAAAGAAAAAAATTAAAGACTTTTCAGAGTTTAATGAAAATGAAGCCAAAACATACCCAAACTTATGGGACACAATGAAAGCATTTCTAAGAGGAAAACTCATAGCTTTGAGTGCCTCCAAAAAGAAACCTGAGAGAGTACACACTAGCTGCTTGACAACACACCTAAAAGCTCTAGCAGAAAAGGAAACAAATTCACACAAAAGAAGTAGAAGACAGGAAATAGTCAAACTCAGGGGTGAAATCAGCCAAGCAGAAACAAGAACTACTCAAAGAATCAACCAAATGAAGAGCTGGTTCTTTGAGAAAAACAACAAGATAGATAAACCCTTAGCAGATTCACTAGAGGGCACAGGGACAGCATCCTAATTAACAAAATCAGAAATGAAAAGGGATACATAACAACAGATCATGAAGAAATCCAAAATATCATCAGATCTTTCCACAAAAGGCTATACTCAACAAAACTGGAAAACCTCGATTAAATGGACAAATTTCTAGACAGATACCAGGTACCAAAGTTCAATCAGGATCAGGTTAATCATCTAAACAGTCCTATATCCCCTAAAGAAGTGGAAGCTGTCATTAATAGTCTCCCCACAAAAAAGAGCCAAGGACCAGATGAGTTTAGAGCAGAGTACTATCAGACCTTCAAAGAAGATCTAATTCCAGTTTTTCACAAACTATTCCACAAAATAGAAGTAGAAGGTACTCTACTCAATTCTTTATATAAAGCCACAATTACTCTGATACCTAAATCACAGAAAGACCCAACAAAGATAGTGAACTTCAGGCCAATTTTTGTTATGAATATCGATGCAAAAATCCTCAATAAATTTCTCAGTAACCGAATCCAAGAACACATCAAAACAATCCTCCATCCTGACAAAGTGGCTTTCATTCCATGGATGCATGGTTGTTTTAATATATGGAAATCAATCAACATAATCCACGGTATAAAGAAACTCAAAGACAAAAACCACAAGATCGTCTCCTTAGATTCTGAGAAAGCATTTGACAAAATCCAACAACCATTCATTATAAACATCTTGGAAAGATCCGGAAATTGAGGCCCATATACCTAAACAAGATAAAAGCAATCTACATCAACTCCATAGCCAACATCAAAGTAAATGGTGAGAAGGTGGAAGCAATCCCACTAAAATCAGGGAGTAGACAAGGCTGCCCACTTTCTCCATACTTATTCAACATAGTATTTGAAGTCCTAGCCAGAGCATTTTGACAACAAATGGAAATCATGGGAATACACATTAGAAATGAAGAAGTCAACATACCACAGTTTATAGGTGATATTATAGTATATATAAGTGACCCTAAAAATTCCAACCAAGAGCTCCTAATCCTGATAAATAGCTTCAGTGAAGAACCTGGATATAAAATTAACTCGAAAAAGTCAGTGACCTTTCTCTACACAAAGGATAAACAGGCTGAGAAAGAAATTAGGGAAACAACATACTTCACAATTGGCACAAAAAATATAAAATACCTTGGCCTGACTCTAAGGAAGTGAGAGATCTTAATGACAATAACTTCAAGTCTCTGAAGAAAGAAATTAAAGAAGAATACAGAAGTTGGAAAGAACTCCCATGCTCATGGATTGGCAGGATCAATATAATCAAAATGGGTATCTTGCCTAAAGCAATCTACATTTTCTATCTTTTTTTTATTACGTATTTTCCTCAATTACATTTCCAATGCTATCCCAAAAGCACCCCCTCCCCCCCCACTACACTACCCACCCATTCCCATTTTTTACCCCTGACATTCCCCTCTACTGGGGCATATAAAGTTTGCCTGTCCAATGGGTCTCTCTTTCCAGTGATGGACGACTAGGTCATCTTTTGATACATATGCAGCTAGAGTCAAGATTCCCAGCCTAGTCTCACAAGAGACATCTATATCACGGTCCTTACAACAAAAGCTTGCTTGTATATGCAATGGTGTCATCTTTTGGAGGCTAATTATGGGATGGATCCCTGGATATGGCAGTCTCTAGATGGTCCGTCCTTTTGTCTCAGCTCCAAACTTTGTCTCTGTAACTCCTTCCATGGGTGATTGTTTCCAATTCTAAGAAGGGGCAAAATGTCCACACTTTGGTCTTCGTTCTTCTTCAGTTTCATGTGTTTTGCAAATTGTACCTTATATCTTGCTATACTAAGTTTCTGGGCTAATATCCACTTATCAGTGAGTACATATCATTTGAGTTCTTTTGTGATTGTGTTACCTCACTCAGGATGATAGCCTCCAGGTCTAACCATTTGCCTAGGAGTTTCATAAATTCATTCTTTTTAATAGCTGAGAAGTACTCCATTGTATAAATGTACCACATTTTCTGTATCCATTCCTCTGTTGAGGGGCATCTGGGTTCTTTCCCGCTTCTGGCTACTATAAATAAGGCTGCTATGAACATAGTGAAGCATGTGTCCTTTTTACCGATTGGTACATCTTCTGGATATATGCCCAGGAGAGGTATTGCTGGATCCTCCGGTAGTAGTATGACAAATTTTCTGAGGAACCGCCAGACTGATTTCCACAGTGATTGTACAATCTTGCAATCCCACCAAAAATGGAGGAGTGTTCCATTTTCGCCACATCCTCACCAGCATCTGCTGTCACCTGAATTTTTTATCTTAGCCATTCTGACTGGTGTGAGATGGAATCTCAGGGTTGTTTTGATTTGCATTTCCCTGATGATTAAGGATGTTGAACATTTTTTTCAGGTGCTTCTCAGCCATTTGGTATTCCTCAGGGGAGAATTCTTTGTTTAGCTCTGAGCTGAATCATTTAATGGGGTTATTTGATTTTCTGGAGTCCACCCTCTTGAGTTCTTTATATATTTTAGATATTATTCCCCTATCTGATTTAAGATAGGTAAAGATTCTTTCCCAATCTCTTGGTGGTCTTTTTTGTCTTATTGATGGTGTCTTTTGCCTTGCAGAAGCTTTGCAGTTTCTTGAGGTCCCATTTGTCAATCCTCAATCTTACAGCACAAGCCATTGCTGTTGTATTCAGGAATTTTACCCCTGTACCCATATCTTCGAGGCTTTTCCCCACTTTCTCCTCTATAAGTTTCAGTGTCTCTGGTTTTTTGTGGAGTTCCATGATCCACTTAGATTTGACTTTTGTACAAGGAGATAGGAATGGATTGATTCACATTCTTCTACATGATAACAACCAGTTGTGCCAGCAACATTTGTTGAAGATGCTGTCTTTCGTCCACTGGATGGTTTTAGATCCCTTGTCGAAGATCAAGTGACTATAGGTGTGTGGGTTCATTTCTGGGTCTTCATTCTATTCCATTGGTTTACTTGTCTGTCACTATACCAGTACCATGCAGTTTTTACCACAATTGCTCTGTAGTAAAGCTTTAGGTCAGACATGGTGATTCCACCAGAGGTTCTATTATCCTTGAGAAGTGTTTTTCCTATCCTATGTTTTTTGTTATTCCAGATGAATTTGCAGATTGATCTTTCTAATTCATTGAAGAATTGAGTTGGAATTTTGATGGGGATTGCATTGAATCTCTAGATTGCTTTTGGCAAGATAGCCATTTTTACAATGTTGGTCCTGCCAATCCATTAGCATGGGAGATCGTTCCATATTCTGAGATCTTCTTTAATTTCTTTCTTCAGAGACTTGAAGTTTTTATCATACAGATCTTTCACTTCCTTAGTTAGAGTCCCGCCAAAATATTTTACATTATTTGTGACTATTGAGAAGGGTGATTTTTCCCTACTTTCTTGCTCAGCCTGTTTATGCTTTGTGTAGAGAAAGGCCATTGACTTGTTTGAGCTAATTTTATATCCAGCTACTTCACCGAAGCTGTTTATCAGGTTTAGGAGTTCTCTGGTGGAATTTTTAGGGTCACTTATATATACTATCATATCATCCGCAAAAAGTGATATTTTGACTTCATCTTTTCAAATTTGTATCCCATTGATCTCCTTTTGTTATCGAATTGCTCTGGCTAGGACTTCAAGTACTATGTTGAATAGGTAGGGAGAAAGTGGGCAGCCTTGTTTAGTCCCTGATTTTAGTGGGATTGCTTCAAGCTTCTTACCATTTACTTTGATGTTGGCTACTAGTTTGCTGTAGATTGCTTTTTATCATGTTTAGATATGGGCATTGAATTCCTGATCTTTCCAAGACTTTTATCATAAATGGTTGTTGGATCTTTTCGAATGTTTTTTCCGCATCTAACGAGATGATCACGTGTTTTTTGCCTTTGAGTTTGTTTATGTAATGGATTACTTTGATGGATTTTCATATATTAAACCATCCCTGCATCCCTGGAATAAAACCTAGTTGGTCAGGATGGATGATTGCTTTAATGTGTTCTTGGATTCGTTTAGCAAGAATTTTATTGAGGATTTTTGCATCGATATTCATAAGGGAAATTGGTCTGACATTCTCTATCTTTGTTGGATCTTTCTGTGGCTTAGGTATCAGAGTAGTTGTGGCTTCATAGAATGAGTTGTGTAGAGTTCCCTCTACTTCTATTTTTTAGAATAGTTTGTGTAGACCTCGAATTAGATCTTCTTTGAAGGTCTGGTAGAACTCTGCACTAAACCCATCTGGTCCTGGGCTTTTTTTTGGGGGGGGAGAGACTATTAATGACTGCTTCTATTTCTTTAGGGGATATGGGACTGTTTAGATCGTTAACTTGATCCTGATTTAACTTTGGGACCTGTTATCTGTCGAAAAATTTGTCCAATTCGTCCAGGTTTTCCAGTTTTGTTGAGTATACCCTTTTGTAGAAGGATCTGATGGTGTTTTGGATTTTTTCAGGATCTGTTGTTATGTCTCACTTTTGACTTCTGATTTTGTTAATTAGGATGCTGTCCCTGTGCCCTCTAGTGATTCTAGCTAAGGGTATATCTATTTTTTTTATTTTCTCAAAAAACCAACTCCACATTTGGTTAATTCTTTGAATAGTTCTTCTTGTTTCCACTAGGTTGATTTTCACCCCTGAGTTTGATTATTTCCTGCAGTCTACTCCTGTTGGGCGAATTTTCTTCCTTTTTTTCTAGAGCTTTTAGATGTGTTGTCAAGCTGCTAGTGTGTGCTCTCTCCAGTTTCTTATTGGAGGCACTAAGAGCCATGAGTTTCCCTCTTAGAAATGCTTTCATTGTGTCCCATAGGTTTGGGTATGTTTTGGCTTCATTTTCATTGAACTCTAAAAAGTCTTTAATTTCTTTCTTTATTCCTTCCTTGACCAAGATATCATTGAGAAGAGTGTTGTTCAGTTTCCACGTGAATTTTGGCTTTACATTATTTATGTTGTTATTGAAGATCAGCCTTAGGCCATGGTGGTCTGATAGGATGCATGGGACAATTTCAATATTTTTGTATCTGTTGAGGCCTGTTTTGTGACCAATTATATGGTCAATTTTGGACAATGTCCTGTGAGGTGTTGAGAAGAAGGTATATCCTTTTGTTTTAGGATAAATGTTCTGTAGATATCTGTCAGATCCATTTGTTTGATAACTTCTGTTAGTTTCACTGTGTCCCTGTTTAGTTTCTGTTTCCACGATCTGTCCATTGATGAAAGTGGTGTGCTGAAGTCTCCCACTATTATTGTTTGAGGTGCAATGTGTGCTTTGAGCTTTACTAAAGTGTCTTTAATGAATGTGGCTGCCCTTGCATTTGGAACATAGATATTTAGAATTGAGAGTTCCTCTTGGAAGATTTTACCTTTGATGATTATGAAGTTCCCCTCGTCTTTTTTGATAACTTTGGGTTGGAAGTCGATTCTATTAGATATTAAAATGATTACTCCAGTTTGTTTCTTCAGACCATTTGCTTGGATAATTGTTTTCCAGCCTTTCACTCTGAGGTAGTGTCTGTCTTTTTCCCTGAGATGGGTTTCCTGAAAGCAACAGAATGTTGGGTCCTGTTTTTGTGGCCAGTCTGTTAGTCTATGTGTTTTTATTGGGGAATTGAGTCCATTGATATTAAGAGATATTAAGGAGAAGTATTTGTTGCTTCTTTTTATTTTTGTTGTTAGAGTTGGCATTCTGTTCTTGTGGCTCTCTTCTTTTTGGTTTGTTGAGGGATTACTTTCTTGCTTTTTCTAGGGCGTGATTTCCATCGTTGTATTGTTTTTTTTTTTTTTTTTTTCTTTTCTGTTATAATCCTTCGAAGGGCTGGATTCCTGAAAAGATAATGTGTGAATTTGTTTTTGTCATGGAATACTTTGGTTTCTCCATCTATGGTGATTGACAGTTTGGCCGGTATAGTAGCCTAGGCTGGCATTTGCGTTCTCTTATTGTCTGTATAACATCTGTCCAGGCTCTTCTAGCTTTCATAGTCTTTAGTGAAAAGTCTGGTGTAATTCTGATAGGCCTGCCTTTATATGTTACTTGACCTTTCTCCCTTACTGCTTTTAATATTCTCTCTTTATTTAGTGCATTTGTTGTTCTGATTATTATATGTCGGCAGGAATTTCTTTTCTGGTCTGGTCTATTTGGAGTTCTGTAGGCCACTTGTATGTTCATGGGCATGTCATTCTTTAGGTTTGGGAAGTTTTCTTCTATAATTTTGTTGAAGATATTTGCTGACCCTTTAAGTTGAAAATCTTCATTCTCATCAACTCCTATTATCCATAGGTTTGGTCTTCTCATTGTGTCCTAGATTTCCTGGATGTTTTGAGTTAGGATCTTTTTGTGTTTTGTATTATCTTTGATTGTTGTGGCAATGTTCTCTAAGGAATCTTCTGCACCTGAGATTATCTCTTTCATCTCTTGTATTCTGTTGCTGGTGCTCGCGTTTATGTTTCCAGATTTCTATACTAGGGTTTCTTTCTCCAGCGTTGTCTCACTTTGGGTTTTCTTTATTGTGTCTACGTCTCTTTTTAGGTCTAGTATGGTTTCGTTCATTTCCATCACCTGTTTGGATGTGCTTTCCCGTTTTTCTATAAGGACATCTACCTGTTTGGTTGTGTTTTCCTTTTTTTCCTTTAAGGACTTGTAATTCTTTAGCAGTGTTCTCTTGTATTTCTTCAAGTGAGTTATTAAAGTCCTTCTTGATGTCCTCTACCCTCATCAAGAGATATGCTTTTAAATCCGGGTCTAGCTTTTTGGTTGTGTTGGGTTGCCCAGGACTAGGTGGGGTGGGAGTGCTGTGTTCTGATGATGGTGAGTGTTCTTGATTTCTGTTAGTAGGATTCTTACATTTGCCTTTCGCCATCTGGTATTCTCTGGAGCTAGTTGTTATAGTTGTCTCTGGTTAGAGCTTGTTCCTCAGGTGATTATGTTAGCCTCTATCAGCAGACCTGGGAGACTAGCCCTATTCTTAGTTTCAGTGCTAAGAGTACTCTCTGCAGGCAAGCTCTCCTCTTGCAGGGAAGGTGCCCAGATATCTGCTGTTTAAACCTGCCTCCTGGCAGAAGTTGTGTTCCACTCACCATAGGTTTTATGATCCTGTGGTGGATCCTGTGTGGGTCCTTGCGTGTGTCTGGAGACTCCCTGGGCCAGGAATCCTGGTGCTGCACTGGACCTGAAGGGACTTGTGCCTCGGATCAAGTCGGGTTATCTGCTTCCTTAATTAATGCAGTCTTAGGTCCCTCGAGATTGGATTGGAGCAGGTGTTGTGTTCCACTCACCAAAGGTATTAGGATCCCGTGGTGGATCCTGTGTGGGTCCTTGCAGGTGTCCAGAGACTCCACAGGCCAGCCCAATCTACATTTGCAATCCCCATCAAAATCCCAACTCAATTCTTCAACTAATTAGAAAGGGTAATCTACAAGTTCATCTGTAATAACAAAATACCTATGATAGCAAAAACTCCTCTCAGTGATAAAAGAACCTCTGGTGGAAGCACCATGTCTGCCCTAAAGCTTTACCACAGAGCAATTGTGATAAAAACTGCATGGTACTGGTATAGCGACAGACAAGTAGACAAATGAAAAAGAATTGAAGACCCAGAAATGAACCCTATGGTCACTTGATCTTTGACAAGGGAGCTAAAACCATCCAATGGTTTTCAAGAAATCATGCTTGCAAAACTGGCAATTATCATGTAGAAGAATGCAAATTGATCCATTCCTATCTCCTTGTACTAAAGTCAACTCTAAGTGGATCAAGGGACTCCACATAAAACCAGAGACACTGGAACTTATAAAAGAGAAATTGGGGAAAAGCCTCCAAATGATGGTCACAGGGTAAAAATTCCTGAATAGAACAGCAATGTCTTGTGCTGTAAGATCGAGAATCGACAAATGGGACCTCATAAAATTGCAAAGCTTCTTTAAGGCAAAAGATACAGTCAATAAGAGAAAAAGGCCAACAACAGATTGGGAAAGGATCTTTACCTTTCCTAAATCAGATAGGGGACTAATATTCAATATATAAAAAGAACTCAAGAAATAGGACTCCAGAAAATCACAATACCTCATTAAAAATGCGGCTCAGAACTAAAAAAAAAAAAAAAAAAAAAAAAAAAAAAAAAAAATTCTCATCTGAGGAATACCTAATGGCTGAGAAGCACCTGAAAAAATGTTTAGCATTCTTAATCAACAGGGAAATGCATATCAAAGCAAGACTTAGATTCCACCTCACACCAGTCAGAATGGCTAAGATCAAAAATTCTTGTGACAGCAGAGTGGATGTGTAGAAAGAGGAACACTCCTCCATTGTTGGTGGAAATGCAAGCTTGTACAACTGCTCTGGAAATCAGTCTGGGGTTTTTAGAAAATTGGACATAGTACTACAGGAGGATCCTGCAATACCTCCCCTTGGAATATATCCAGAAGATGTTCCAACTGGTAAGAAGGAAACATGCTCCACTATGTTCATAGCAGCCTTATTTATATTAGCCAGAAGCTAGAAAAAAAAAGATGCCCCTCAACAGAGGAATGGATACATAAAATATGGTACATTTACAAAATAGAGTACTGCTCAGCTATTAAAAGAATGAATTTATGAAATTCCTAGGCAAATGGATGGACCTGGAGGGCATCAACCTGAGTGAGGTAATCCAATCACAAAAGAACTCACATAATATGTACTCACTGATAAGTGGATATTATCCCAGAATCTTAGAATACCCAAGATACAAGATACAGTTTGCAAAACACATGAAACTCAAGAAGGACGAAGACCAAAGTGTGGACACTTTTCCCCTTCTTAGAATTGGGAACAAAACACCCATGGATGGAGTTACAGAGACAAAGCTTGAAGCTGAAACCAAAGATGGACCATCTAGAGACTGCCATATCAGGGCATCCTTCCCATAATCTGCCTCGAAATGCTGACACCATTGTATACACTACCAAGATTTTGCTGATTGGACCCTGATATAGCTGTTTCTTGTGAGGCTATGCCAGAGCCTAGCAAACACAGAAGTGGATGCTCATAGTCAGCTATTGGATGGATCACAGGTCCCCCAATGGAGGAGATTGAGAAAGTACACTAGGAGCCAAAGGGGTCTGCAAACCTATAGATGGAACAACAATATGATCTAACCAGTACGCCCCAGAGCTCATGTCTCTAGCTGCATATGTATCAGAAGATGGCCTAGTCAGCCATCATTGTAAAGAAAGGCCCATTGGTCTTGCAAACTTTATATGCCTAAGTATAGGGGAACACCAGGACCAAAAATTGGGACTGGGTGAGTAGGGGAGTGGGGGGCGGGGTAATGGGTACTTTTGGGAGAGCATTGGAAATGTTGATGAAGTAAATAACTAATTTAAAAAAAGTTGTATTTAGTCAAGTTTTATATGTGTTTGATGCTGACAAATTTTCTAAAATTCCTTCATGTGTTACCTGGCTATACTTTGGATTATGGGAATGTAAGTTCACCTAAGATCAAATGTTGGCTAATCTAATCTTTTATACATATAAGTGGTGCCACATTCGTTTAGATTTCAAGTGTTTTTTGCAACATTGTTTCCATTTGCAATGTTTTACTCTGTATTGATAATATTTCTGATTACAAGGCAGTGTTTGGTGGTGAGCAGTTTACAGATATTCTGTAATTTAAACTATCTTTCAGGAGGAATGTAGGAGCCATATAAGACTAAGAAGACTTGAAAAATTTATGAGGCTTTGGAAATTCACATACCTTACAGGATTGAGAAAACACAGATATGACACAATTCAAAATGTTATTTCTCAAAAATTATAAAGAGAAGGAACTATTCTAGGAGAGAATAGCTCTTCAATAGCTTTCTTCTTCCAGGGCAAAAAGAGCTGATATTTTCATAACTCACTATCCATTTTTAGATCTAAGACCATGGGAAAAATCGTTATTTACACAGATTCACAACAATAGCAAAATCACAGACATGAAGTAGCAACAAAATAATTTTATGTTTGAAGGTCAATATGAAGTAGAAACAAAATAAATTTATCATTGAGGTCATCACAACATGAGTAAGTTTATTAAAGGGCAGCAGCATTAGGATGTTTGGTGGGCTTTCTAATTCTATGTTTTCAAAATATTTCTATGGCTCAAGAGAACAGTTTATCATTAGATCAATCATTTTGGCATTGTTTAATGCACATGAATACATCAAAGCTTCCCATCTACGCATATAAGATTTATAGCTTAACTTAGTACCGCTAACATTATTACTGCAACTCCTAAAGACTTTTGCAAGACAATGTGTAGAAAATATTTCTCTGTCATCCTTGGAAAATACTTCTGATATACATGAAACTGTGATTCTGTCCACAAAATCCATACCCTCATCACCCTCAGACTGTGAGCCTCTGCACGAATTTGTATCACTAAATATTCTGAAATGCCATTAGATACAATGTCCCATTATTACCAAGAGTAATATCTGCTGTTCTCTATACTTCCATCTCTTTGAAAAAGTGTAGGTTTTCCATCCCTTGATGTTATTCTAAACAGTTGATTCTCTTTTATAGAACCTACAAAGCTGAATATTTAAAAACTTTGTGAAGTTGGACATGGTGGCCCACACCTTTAATCCCAGCACTTGGGAAGCAGAGGCATGTGAATTTCTGAGTTCGAGCCCAGCCTGGCCTACAGAGTGAGTTCCAGGACAGCCAGGGCTACACAGAGAAACTCTGTCTCAAAAAAAAAAAAAAAAGACATTCTGAAGTATCCTGCAATATCTAATATGAACTTTTAGAAATGAGTGTCTATTGCAATTCACTGACATTAATTTGGTGTCCAAGTGACAATAATATACTTAGCTAAGTTTGCTCTCTACCTTGTGTGCAAATAATGAGAAAATGACTGCCTACTCTATGATGTTCAACATTAATAAATGTTAGAAATAATTTATTTAAATGCAGTTAAATAGCCAATAGAGTTCTTTTTGGTAACGTCAGCCAGGTACAAATATTACTGAAAATAGGTCTTTTATCTTGAGGATTTTTTTTCCAGAGATGAGGACTGAACCCATGTCCTTGTGTTTGCTAGGCAAGCGCTCTGTCACTGAGTTAAATCCCCAACCCCTTGAGAACTTTTATATTTTAAACTTTCTCATCTCTTTAGACTGATTCATTATACTGTCAGTTCTTAGATTCAGATGACCTAAAATTGGATCTTAAACATTATATAGGTATAATTTGTAAACTATTTTTAAAATGAGGATGGAATTACATAATGTCTTCCATCTCTTTTCTTCCTCTGACCTCCCCCCCCTCCGCCCTGTGTTCCCAATCTTGCTGTCTCTCAAATGTAATGACATCTTTTTCTTTTATTAGTTGTTGCATAGTTTTTTTTTCTTGGAATATATAACCTGCTTAAATTTTATGATAACCCTTTGAATATGACTTTGTTGATGAACTCCTAGTACTGATTAACCAAGAAGTACAGTTTTTGAAAAATCTATAATATTAGGACAATTTAATTCTTATTTAATTGGCCTCTCATATTTCTATCAACCAAGAAGATAAAATTATGACATCAGATAGGAATGTTTTTATTAAATCTTATCCTGAATTGAATCAGCTTGCTTTTGCCTACAAAATAATATATTGAGTGAAGAAGGACGTCAAGTATCCTTTGAATGACCTGGTTTCTCAAGAGATTGGCATACATATTCATCGAATAACTTGAGGAGGTTTGGCATTAAAAGGGTGTTTATGAATATTCAATGTGTGTTATAATACACAGAACTTGAAGACCTCATTGTTACATTTAGTAGACATTAATTATCTCCATGTTCTTACACAAGAGTAGTTTCTAGATGAAAGATGCTAACTTTAAGATAGCAGCTCCATATCTAGATGCATAGGGCATTTTCCTGCATCCAAATAAAATCCTTTATTCAGAGGGCAGAAGAAACCCATCCTTCCCTTAAATCGTCATGCAATTTGAATGCAAGTGGGTATTTTGTGACCCTAGAAACTAAGAAAAATTGTCAAATTAGGACAAAATTAGCACCTCTGCCTCTCCCCCTCCATCTCCTTACCCCTCCCCCTCTCTCTGTGTCTGTCTCTCCATTTGTCTGTCTCTCTGTCTATCTGTCTGTCTGTCTGTGTCCCCTATCTGATTTAGGATAGGTAAAGATCCTTTCCCAATCTTTTGGTGGTCTTTTTGTCTTATTGTTGGTGTCTTTTGCCTTGCAGAAGCTTTGCAACTTTATGAGGTCCCATTTATCAATTCTCGACCTTACAGCACAAGCCGCTGTTGTTTTATTCAGGAAAATTCCTCCTGTACCCATATCTTCAAGGATTTTCCCTACTTTCTCCTCTATAAGTTTCAGCGTCTCTGGTTTTATGTGGAGTCCCTTGATCCACTTAGACTTGACTTTAGTACAAGGAGATAGGAATGGATCAATTTGCATTCTTCAACATGATAACTGTCAGTTTTGCCAGCACCATTTGTTGAAAATGCTGTCTTTTTTCCACTGAATGGTTTTAGATCCCTTGTCAAAGATCAAGTGACTATAGGTGTGTGGGTTCATTTCTGGGTCTTCTATTCTGTTCCATTAGTCTACTTGTCTGTCACTATACCAGTACCATACAGTTTTTATCACAATTGCTCTGTAGTAAAGCTTTAGGTCAGGCATGGTGATTCCACCAGAGGTTCTTTTATCCTTGAGAAGTGTTTTTGCTATCATAGGTTTTTTGTTATTCCAGATCAATCTGCTGATTGCCCTTTCTAATTCATTGAAGAATTGAGTTGGAATTTTGATGGGGATTGCATTGAATATGTAGATTGCTTTTGGCAAGATAGTCATTTTTACTATATTGATCCTGCCAATCCATGAGATAGGAGATCTGAACAGCATTATGAACAAACCAGTATCCAAGAGCTCTTGACTCTAGCTGCATATGAATCAAAAGATGGCCTAGACAGCCATCACTGTAAAGAGAGGCCCATTGGACTTACAAACTTTATATGCCCCAGTACTGGGGAATGTCAAGGCCAAAAAGTGTGAGTGGGTGGGTATGGTAGTGAGGGGGGAGGGTATGGGGGACTTTTGGGATAACATTGGTAATGTAAATGAGGAAATACCTAGGAAAAATATTTTAAAAAATAAATAAAAGTAGACATTAAAAGCGAAAAAAAAGATATTCATTTGGGCTTGAAAAATGAATTAGATGATATGTTTATTGGTTTAACTATCATAGATGTAGTTCTCTTTCAGAGGTGAGGTTTGGAGATTGATCAGCTAATAAGACTACTTGTTTGTCTTCCAGAGATGTGTATACCAGCACCCACATGGTGACTGAAAACTCTCTTTAATCTAGTTCCAGGGCATTAATTTCTGTCCCCCATAAGATCTATATCCATGTGGTACACAGTTACATCTTCAGGGAAAAACTCATAATCATACATTAAAGTAAATGAATTTGAAGTTAGACTCAATTAATACTGACTTTGTTTTAGCCTATTGTGCATTCAGAATGTGACACGTGACATCATTCTAACATTTACTTGCTTTTTTTCAGAAACTTGATCAAAACACATGAAAAGAAACAAACACATGCTAACTGATTTTTATTGTGACATGGACTTCAAAGAAAAGTGTATGCTTAGCAGGGTGGTGGTGGCACATGTCTTTAATCCCAGCAAGTGGAAGGCAGAGGCAGTCAGATTTCTGAGTTGGAGGCCAGCCTGGCCTACAGCATGCTTTCAAGGACAGCCAGGGCTTTACAGAGAAATCCTCTCTCAAACAAACAAAGAAACAAGCAACCAAAAACCAAAAACCAAAAAGCCAAAACACACAAAAAACACAAAACAACAACAAAAACAACAAACAAAAACAAAAAGCAAAAAACAAAGAAAAAAAAAGGAAAAAGGAAAATGAAAAGTATATTCTCACTTAATATCTGTTGAAAAGAAAAAAGGAATAAAATTATTGTAATGCTGTTTTGAAAACACTAACAGGTTTCTTTCCATTTTAAGTAACTTCTAGAGGTACACTTATTTGCTTTCCCCCTGGGTATTCCTCCTCTGAGCTATATAAAGTCTCTACAAGCTTAGGAATATTATCTCACGGAAGCCAGGCATTGTAGCCCTGTTGTGGAATGGGTTCCACACTCAGGTAATAGCTTTTGGGACAACTCCTACTTTGGTGGTTAGGGACTAACATTGGGACTAAGAGGTACAATGAAGGGGAAGCATTTGAGCCATAAATAATAAGCAAACAAAGAAGAAGGTATTTATTTATTTTAGTGCTACAGTTTGTTTTCAGGACTTGATAATCTCATGCAAATATTCTAGCACAAAGATGTAGCAAAATCAGAGTGTTAGCATTCCTTCTAAACTCCTCAGTACAGTTACCTGGCAACAGCCAGGTATGCCGGATTCATTGTAAAATGGGCTATTCCTCTAGCACTTATACTCATTCTCTATTACCCTCTTACTCTCTTACTTTCTTCACTCTCTACACCTTCTCTCCCTAGTCCTGTACTCCTCTTCTTCCTCCTGCCCACTATTTCTCACTCTCTGCATTTCACAGATTCTACTCTCTTAACTCCACTCCCCAGACCATAAACACACTCTATTCCATACATTAGCCCACAGAGCCAGTCCCTTCTACCTCATCCAAACTGCACCTCAACGAAACATATTCTGGTTCTTTCTTTTATTTATTTTTATAAAACACAAAACTTCAGACTACTTTTTTAGGCTAAATGTTGCCTTTAATGAGGTAATTGTTCATTTAGGATATGTCTTGACATCTGCCAATATTCCAACAGGTAAACACACACACACACACACACACACACACACACACACACACACACATTAAGTAAGGTGGTGATGAGTGTGTGGTGTGTGGGGGTAGTGTCTGCATTCCTGAGGGATATGTGAAAGGATATGATTAATGAATGCATGCATGAAATTTTCAATGAAAAAATACGACCTGTCCGTGGCACAGATCAGCAGTAGACAACTAGAGGACCACTGGCAGCTGCAGTAAACAGAGCAGGCAGAAGCACACACTTAGAAACTCAACAATCCCATCCCCTCTCCTCAGGAGCATCCACTATAATGTACAAATGCATAGTGGACAGATGGGAGTGACAGAGAAACTGAATAGCTTGATCATTATGGAGAGAGGTAGAACTAGAAATATGAGGGTATAACCTGCTTAGAGAATCCAGCCTTGGACTTGAGGCCATGGCAATATCCCAGTTTACACAGGGCCTGAAGATGTCTGGTGATGTGGCCATGAATCAGCATGGATCCCTGTCCATGTGTGTGGCTCATATTACCACTAAAAGTCAATTGGATATCCCTGGTCTAGACTGCAAAATTGGCACACAGTTCAAGGGTTTTGCAGAGCTGATGCCACCTTTCACCTGCTGCAGCCATTTGAAGAATACGTTCAGCACCTCACATGTGCATCATAGTAGAACTTACCCCTGTGGTGAGGTTATAGGTGAGCCAGCCTAGAGTGTGAGAGTGTGTGTGTGTGACAGTGAGATTGAGAGAGCTGTCACTGCCACTCACCTTCTGTGAGGCATCTCATCCTTATCACCTGAGGAAGTCAGGAGAGCTGTCATAGGAGTCAGGAGTATGGGAGTACCTTCTCCATCCCTAACCAGCTGTAGCATTCAGGAAAAAGGACCCGGCATCTTGACGGGGAATTACAGTAGAGCTGGCTCTGTTCTGGGTGAGGCATGAGATCTGGAAATCTGACTGTGTTCCTTGTTTTCTGCAGCACTTAGTCATGCAGCTGGGCAATGCTGGAGAACTTGCCCTCATGGTGCAGGAGCAATATAGTTATCCAGATGCTCAACTAAATGACCAACGAATTCCAGATCTAAGGTATCATGTCTGTCCACCCCAACATCTTTCTAATTTATGAACTTCTAGAATATGGGACAAAGCTGGTCCTGCAGATCCAAAACTGCAGGATATCCATGACAAAGGGCAATGAATGAAGGTTGTCTCAGTGAGGATACAGTAAGGATGGTATAATACAATTCAGATGCCTTCAAATGATGCATTGAAATGAACCTTGGCAAGCAAAATGTATGGACAAAAGGGTACACAATGAGACATATTGTGACATACAAAATCTTCCCCAATGAGATGTTTGCTTTCTTTTTAACACTTTTTAAAAAAAATTTGTCCTTTTTCTTTTCAATTAGGGGGAGGATGTAAAGACCAAGGGTAGATACAAAAGGAAAGTGATATGAGTGGAGATGTGTTGCCAATGTGAATTTCATAAAAAAAATTATTAGAAGTGAAAAATAATACTTGTATTTAATCTATTTAGCAATAAAAGTGTAGAAGCCAATTCTTTCTCTAATACAATAAAGGTTAGAGCTTATTTTTCATCCAGTTTTTTTCTGAGTTCGTTCTGAGTTCTTTCTGAGCTGTCACTTGGGCTTTAGTTCCATATGCATATATATAGAAGCCTCTGAGTAAGTATGTAAATAGATTAGACAGATATTAGGCATAACAAGCAAGTATGTGATAATGAATGCATAGTATGAACCTATGTGTGTTTATGCATATTTGCTTATGTAAAAACTTTTCCTTCTGCAAGAGATACTCACTTCTTGTGGTTTAATAAAAGTTTATTGGCCTAAACCTCCTTCCAACCAAGCAAGCTAGAATTCAGGTTTCTGGGCAATATAGAAAAAAAAAAAAACTCCAGAAATTAATTCTTTACTTATACCTCTGCTATCATGCAACCATTGTTAATCATGCAAACCAGCAGTTCTTAATGGTAAAATAAGGAAGGAAGTTTTTAGGTTAATTTAGAAGCTATAAAGTTAGAGAGCTATAAAGTCAGAAATCATCAGTCTTGAAAACTCTCAAGAGACCATCAGCCCTTAGAACACATTGTACGTCCAGTGCTTCATCTGACTACTTGCCAGAATTTTGGAAAAGGGATAGGGCTTTATAGAACATTCAAGGAAGAACAGCCAACTCTGACTTTAAGAATTAAACTCAAATAATTTGGAAGTTTTAAGGATCTTAAGCCTCTAAGTTTCTATACACATTATATTTTCTCTCTTTTAACTAAGATTCAATAAAATATTAAAGTAAATACATAGATGGAATAATTTAAAATATTCCAAAATTAACAATGAAATACTTCTAATGTATGCTTAAGCTATTTTAAGAATTGCATTGGTGTACAAGAACCAGGTATATGATATTTATGAATAACACTAATAAAATAAGAAGATAAACCAATAGCAGCTTAGCCAAAGCAAACCACAGCATTATTTTTTAGGAATGTCCAATTCAGAAAAATGTGAGCTGGCTGATACTAAACTTCTCATAAGAATACTAGTTGAAGGAACAGGGACTCTTAAATTGGGAACAGAAAGAGTGTTATCTCTAAGAAAGAAAGAATTATTCAAGGCAGCTCAGCTATTCCCTAGAGTACTGACATTAAAGGCACATTACATACTATGGGCATCCATGTTTATGTAGTTTGCTCCTGAAATCTATGACTTATGGGAAGTCTTTTGCTAAAATAACTGATATGTAGAACATATAGAAAATTAGTGGGAAGAACTAGAGAGTAATATAGGAAGAAGAGGGTCTCTCAAGTGATAGTTAGCTGATATGTAGAGTAAGGACTGCCTATCTGGAAAAAACCATGCCAACACTGCAGTACCACTTCTGCTCATAATGAAAAACAGCAAAGGATTATTGTATGCTAAATATTTTATTGACATCATTCTGCTATAAGAATGGTATTGAAGTCATCTGTCTTCTGTTCACCTGAAATAAATAAACAAAGAAACAAAGTTTGGTAGTAGAAAGATACACTGCGTAATTTCAACATGTCCTAAATATCTTTTAGTTTCTTGGATAACTCTGTTAGAGTTTCACAGTTGACTGAGTGAATTTAAATCACATACACCACAGAATTATAAAGATTATTCATGTTTTAGATGTATCCAAGATCTATGTCTCTAGGAACAGGGTGGTCATCACTGAAGATTGGAGCATGGAATGAAAAATGGGGCATTTATTTACCTTCTCTCTGGTAAGGAAACAGATGGTTATGCAAAAAGTGACCACAGGTAATTTGGCTGTTCTTTGTTTCCATGCTGGGGTGGGCCTTGATGGTTTCCTGGCTGAGAAGGTCTCTGAGGGCCTCCCTGTGGGGGTGGGCCTTGCTGGTTTCCAGGCCTAGGAGGTCCCTGAGGGCCTCCCTGTTGGGGTGGGCCTTGTTGGTTTCCAGGCTGAGGGGGTCTCTGCTGGGGGCCTCCCTGTGGAGGTGGGCCTTGTTGGTTACCAGGTCTTGGGGGTCCCTGGGGGCCTCCCTGTGGGGACGGGCCTTGTGGGTTTCCAGGCTGAGGAGGTCTCTGCTGGAGGCCTCCCTGTGGGGGTGGGCCTTGTTGGTTTCCAGACATAGGGGGTCCCTGAGGACCTCCCTGTGGGGGTGGGCCTTGTTGGTATCCAGGCTGAGGGGGTCTCTGAGGACCTCCCTTTGGAGGTGGGCCTTGTTGGTTTCCAGGCTGAGGGGGTCTCTGCTGGGGGCCTCCCTGTGGAGGTGGGCCTTGTTGGTTACCAGGTCTTGGGGGTCCCTGGGGGCCTCCCTGTGGGGGCGGGCCTTGTGGGTTTCCAGGCTGAGGAGGTCTCTGCTGGAGGCCTCCCTGTGGGGGTGGGCCTTGTTGGTTTCCAGGCATAGGGGGTCCCTGAGGACCTCCCTGTGGGGGTGGGCCTTGTTGGTATCCAGGCTGAGGGGGTCTCTGAGGACCTCCCTTTGGAGGTGGGCCTTGTTGGTTACCAGGCCTAGGGGGTCCCTGTAGGCCTCCCTGTGGGTGTGGGCCTTGTTGGTTTCCAGGCTGAGGAGGTCTCTGCTGGGGGCCTCCCTGTGGGGGTGGACCTTGTTGGTTTCCAGGCTGAGGGGGTCTCTGAGGACCTCCATGTAGAGGTGGGCCTTGTTGGTTTCCAGGCTGAGGTGGTCTCTGCTGGGGGCCTCCCTGTGGGGGTGGGCCTTGTTGGTTTCCAGGCTGAGGGGGTCTCTGCTGGGGGCCTCCCTGTGGGGGTGGGCCTTGTTGGTTTCCAGGCTGAGGGGGTCTTTGCTGGGGGCCTCCCTTTGGGGGTGGGCCTTGTTGGTTTACAGGCATAGGGGGTCCCTGAGAACCTCCCTGTGGTGGTGGGCCTTGTTGTTTTCCAGGCTGAGGGGGTCTCTGCTGGGGGCTTCCCTGTGGGGGTGGGCCTGGAGGGGGTGGGCCTTGTTGGTTTCCCGGCCTAGGGGGACCCTGTGGGCCTCCCTGTTGGGGAGGACCATGGTGGTGTCCTGGGTGAGGAGGGTGCTGTGGTGGTCCCTCTGGTCTATTCACATCTTCCTCACTGCCATCTTCATCACCATCATTATTTTCATCAGAACTGGGAGGTCTTGGGGGCATTCCTCCAGGAGGTGGTTTTGGAAAATGATGACCATATCCTTGGCTCTTCTCTCCCCTCTCTATTCAAGTAAAGATAAAAATAGATGAGTTTATACCTTCTCTTTCTCCCAGAATTACTGCCCCCCCCAACTTTATGTCACTAATAGTTCAGGAAGCTTTATTGTGTATAAATCTTTTTCTTATATCACTACTCTTTGAATGAGTATTTGTCCTTAAATGCTGTGCAAAAAGGATTTCCTTATGTAACTTACACTTCCTAGTCAGAAGTGGAGAAACGGTCATTCGGGGGTGGGTGGGTGGGTATATTCTTTAAATATTGCTAGTTAGCGCATGGCAGAGTACGAAAATTGTGACAGCATGCTTTAATTTTCTTACATATAAAATGTAGTTCAAGGTCCTGTAAGCATGTGGAAAGCAAAAAATAAATCTAAGAAAAAGTTTTCCATACTGTTTTCATGTGAAATATTTTAAAAATTAGACAGGTATGGATACAGAGGGGAGTACAAAAATAAATTAAAACTGTGACAAGTATAGGCTCTGTGTAGTTGTGTATTTTATGTGCAATGATAGGGTTCTAATTGGAATCACTGGGGAAAGAACAATTCTTTAGGCAAACCATAGGTTTGCAGAGGATTTTTAAATGGAAACACCCTCTATGTGCAACATATATAATATATTGCTTCAATCTGTGTAAGAAATAGAATATCGCTCTTTTTAACAAAGCCTAGCTTCGAGTTCTTCCAGTGTATGAACCTGCTGTAAAGTCAATGCTGGGAAGGTTGTCTATTTTTCTCTGGTGAAGCTTCCAGTTATTATTGTAATAAAATAAAGAAATAATAGAGGTATTACAGAATTGCATAATTACAGATGTAAATGGTACATAGAAGATCAAGAGAGGATGGATCTCTTTTTACCTAGGAGCTGAGAATTTGAGTCTTCGTAGGTGATCTCTAGAAAATTAGCACAAAGAATTTGAAAGTTACTTATGACATTTTCTAGTTGCTGAGAATACTACCATTATCATTTTGACCCTTGGTAGAAATGACAATTTAGTTCCTTCTTATATGTATCAAACTTTACTGATACTGTTCATTAACTTTACCACAACTTCAGGGAGACATGATTATAAAAGTTTTCCTTTATGATCTTAATTTCTTATATGATATAGCCCCAAGTATTTCATTCATTGAAATAAGAAAATATATTGCTTTCAGTAAAATATAAAATACAATGAATATTGAGCAGCATCATGAAAAAAAGAAAGAGAACATAAGTCTAGCAACATATTTCAGTGACAAAAGCACTTACATAATTACTCCTATTAAGTACCTGAATCTATATGATAGAAGGATAAATGCTGCTACCAATAAGATGGCATCTGTCAGAATGTGCTTAAGCATTTGAAAATATGGAGACACATGGGTAGACACACTCAGAGACTTGCATATTTTTATGACCATCCATAAAATAATTAAATATTAAAGTAATATTTAGAAGAAATTAACCCCTGATATTTATATTTCATGTTGTACAGTTTAAAATTTGTTAACATTTGTTTTTACTTAAAACCATTCCTAATATGTTTTTAACACTTTCCTCTTTCTCTGTCCTCTACACACAAGGCAAGCACAATCGACTATTGGTTTTTCATAACACCATAAAAAATAAGTTTCCCTCTGTAAACTACAACATACTCTCTTGCATCTTCTACTACAAAAAAGTCTTTTTATAAATTTACTCAGGTTATTTTGTTGCAAGAATATTTGTAATTCATACCATAAGTATAGTTTAAGCTCTAGAATTAAAATGATAACAAATGTTCTTCTATTTGTTCTCATAATTCTTTGCCTCTGTTCCTTTTCCATCTCCTTTTATTTCTCCCAGTCCTGAAGTGTGTTACACCAGTCAAATATCACTGTACCACTCTCTCCCCTACTTCATACCTTCATCTTGTCTCTGAGCTGAGCTCAGGACCAGCAAAGCTGCTGTGAGCAGGACAACCAGCATCTTGGAAGATTGCTCCCAAGGTTGTGCTGGAGGAAGGAAGGCCACAGTCTTTATAAGGATGGTAGAACAAAGGCATCTTTCACTTCCTTACTGTAGAACACACTTGTGACAGGAGCATGCCATGCATCCCTGACTCTTCTTTGGGACTTTAGCCTAGCAGGATGCAGTAGGGCTGAGGCTATCAAGAATTCAGTTCTAGAGACAGGGTCTCTGGGATTGCTAGTTAGTTCATATTGTTGTTCCACCTATTGGGTTGCAGACCCCTTCAGCTCCTTGGTACTTTCTCTAGCTCCTCCACTGGGTCCCTGTGATCCCACCAATAGGTGACTGTGTGCATGCACTTTAGTATTTGCCAGGGGCTTCATAGCTTCTCAGATTGCCTACTTGGCCATCATTCAGAAGACAAGCCTTTTGGCATTGAAACTTTATATGCCCCAGTAGAGAGGAAAACCAGGATCAAGAAATGGGAGTGTTTGTGGGTAGGGAAGTAGGGCATTGGGGAGAGTATAGGGGTTTTTCAGGATAACATGTGAAATGTTAATGAAGAAAAGTTCTAATAAAAAATGAAAAAGAAAGAATTCAGTTCTAAATCATAGGGCATGATATTTGTGCAACAATGTGTAAGCAATATAGTGAAATTTCAGATATTAGAAATGAAATTCTAGTTTGATATGATTGTGACTCTCTCCTTGTTAGTTTTGATCCTTGGAGGATTTGCTTCTATACAAACATGTATATTTGTGCCAATATTCATACTCTTTGGATGACTTTCTGTTCATTTTTGTGGGTGATTAGGACACCAATATGGAATATATAGTAAGTGAGACAAACAAGTCTGGAAGCTTATTTGTGCTCAGGTAAGCCTTCTGAAATTTCCAAGATCGGGTTCAAATTAGAGAAACTGTGATATCAAAGCACTGAAAGCAGGAATATTCTTTTCTTTTATTACTTCTATGTTAGGGAAAGAAAAGTGGAAAACGAGAACTCAGATAAGTTTTGGACCAGTCAATCCTAGAAAACATAGTTCTCACATGAAACACAAAATTATATGATTCCCAGAGAATATATTCTTATCTACACTTTATTTAATATTGATAACTTTGAATTATATTTTGTTCAATATTGCTTCCCTTTGGAATTAGTCTTCGACTCTTAATTGGCTAAAAACATAAATAAGGTGGTCTGTCATCACTTTAAAATATACAAAGCATTGATTTCTCTGAATGTTTTTCAACATAGAGTATTTAATTTTCTATGTTTATTGCCAATGCTTCAATAATTACCTGTCTGACTAATTGCAGATGATTATGCCCTGTACTATACAGGGTCATGCTTATTATTACTGTATCTCAGTCCATCATCTTCTTACAACTCCCATAAAAAGCCTTGGCTTATTTACTGAATCAGTGTTTACTTTGTTCCTTGCTTGTTTCGACTTCACTTTATGGCTTCACTTGCCATATTTCTACCCAGATAGGAATCTGGATTTGAACCTTAATGACAGCTTCATAATAGAACTCATGATTATAATGTTGTTGCTTTCCTTTCCTATCTTCTTTCTTTCCTTCCTTCTGTTCTTTTTCATTTTCTCTCTGTCTTTTTCTCTTTCATTCCTTCTGTTCTTAATTTTACTGTCTCTTTCTTTCTTTCTATCTTTCCTCTTCTTTTCTTTCTTCATTCCTTTCTTTCTTTCTTTCTTCCTTCCTTTTTTTCTTTCTTTCTTTCTTTGTTTCTTTCTTTCTTCTTTTCTTACTTGTTTTTTCTCTTTCTTTATTGGCAATAACTGATTAGAATATAGCTGGGTGTGGTATCTCACACTTTATTCCTAATACTCCAAGGCAGAAGCAGGTGGATGCAGATGTCTAAGAGTAGGATGAGACTGGTTTTTAAAGCTATGTCCAAAACAGCTTTTGCCCAGTGAAACCCTATCTCAAAAAACAAACAAGGAAAGAAGTGATTTGGAAGATACTGTGCTTGAATGACTTCATGTGATATAAATGCTGTTTTATTCCTAATTCCTATACGTTTTTGTTTTCAGTTGCATGAGGCACCTCCTCAATGAGGAAAGAGTAAACAAGTTGTTGCATTTTCATTTCTGAGCTCAAATAGAGTTTTAATTATACCCCCAACTTTTAATTGTGGCTAGAAGAATTTTCAGTGGAATGTGGTTGCTGTAAAACAGAGAGGGGCAATGAATGTATATTATCCTTTATCACTTGGGTAAGTCTACTATGCAATTCATATCAATATTCCAGGTGTTTCATTATGAAGAGACATAGGGATTATCCCAGAAAAAATTACCTAAATTGTCCTTTACTATAGATGATATAAAATTCTATGGTATTATCAGGTCGGTGGTTTGTGTTGGAATTATTTTCTATTGTTGTTGCTTTCCCCGGAGGTGATGATCGATGTATTTGGAAGGGAGAATATCCTAGTATTTGGTAAATTTCTCTCATTCTGTGAAAATCAGAGACAATCTCACAAGATTGCAGTTTTAATGAAGGCAAGGAAAGGTTGATTTCTGAATATGATTTTTAATAGGATGGTTTTCTATTGTCTATAACTAGGAGATGAAAATGATTGGTAGATGGGGGTCTGGACCAGTTGTGGCCTCCAAAGTCATCATGATGGGAATGTCAGATATAGAGCAGAGGAGAAAGCTAGGCAGACATGTGCATATTGGGTCTGGTGAAAAACTGCCTGGAACTCAGCCTACACCTGAGTTATGTTAGTTCTGGAATACAGCAATTGATTTGGACAAAAATATTCTGCAACTTGAGCCCTTTAGTAACCTTTTCCAGTGTCATCAATATGTGAAAGAAATTATTGCTGTATGAAAAAAAAGTCACCTGGTAACTCAAGAGAAAACAGAAAAAGTCATTGTGGAGAAAGGGAATGGTTACATAGTCATTAATGGCTAAGGTGGCTTAAGTAATAAGATTAACCGGAAGGGCTTTTGGGGACCTGTAGTGACTGAAGTACTATGTAGTGGCACTTCCATATGACTCCAGTGTATCACTTTTGGTTATGTATATGAATGTCTTTAAGTCATCATACCACATAAACACTTTCAATTTAACACTGCATTATTCAAATTATCCACAGTATAGAAAAGCACATATGGAACTTCAGATTTTGTTTTTCTGGAGATTCAGTATGGATGTCCATGGGGCTGGTCCATCCCAGTATACGCTCCAAGGTTTCTTCTCTGTCCACATTCTCAAAAGGGTTTATTATTGTTTAATGAAATCCTGGTGAGTGTTCAGACTGATGTCAAATGGAATATTCTCTTAGATTTAATTTGCATTTGTATGATAATTTAAGATTGTTGAAAATTACCAAATATTTATTAGACATTTTTATGTTTTCTATTGATATATTTCCATTCATGTTTGGAGAGCTTGCTTGGCCATTAAAGGATCATAATGGGAAATATAAGAGACATATCTGTTCAATGTTCTTTATTTACCACTTGAGACAAGAATGCATTCAGAATAGTAGGCTCCTATCTGATATAGAGGTGGCAAAGCTTATTATCTTACTGTACTGATTCTACTAAATGAACTTAGCTATAATATGACTCTAATGAATTTCTGCTATACTTATAGGTCAGTCCTTTCTTCAGTCATCATCTTAGAAGATAACTCTTGCAGCAAATGGGAACAAAAACAAACATCTGTGCAGAGAAAAAATTCAGAGAGTGAGTAATATATCTCAACCCTTCCCCAAATCATGAAACTGTGTGGCAAAGGAGGTCTAAAAAGTGAAAGAGTCAGAGGAGATGGAGGACATGAATGGAACAGGTATTTTAAACACAAAAAGACCATCATATATGTGAATGCACAGAGACTTATACAGCATGCACTGAACCTGGATAGATCTCTACCAGATAATGCCCTAGTGCTGAAAACAGAAGTGGTGAAAAAATTCCCATTCCTAACTCATAACATATCTTCTACTGGGAACTACTTGCAAATAAAGATTTGGTTCTCTCCAAGAGAATCCCACAGAGAAAATGAACTACTGCATGCCCTGGAGTATATGATAAACATTAAACATTAAAGAACTCGACAATAAATTTGGAGCTTTCTTGCCTCATAAGATCATATCATGTCTTCCCCCAACACCTGCCACCAATAATTTCATTTTCTACTCAACGTTGTATCAGGTGTAATTCTCAGAACTTCCATAAGGATAAACAGTAATATATCCTATGCTGAGCAAATCTCTACATTTTGGTTTGAAGATTTCTTTACTGGTAAGTTTGGAAAATCAAAAATTAATACATGAGAAAATGTTAATTTAGCCTTGAACAATTTCCAGACAACTGACTGGATTGTGTTGGAATGCTCCTACTGTGACTGAACGTATGGCTCAGTGGTAAAGTGTGCTTGTAAGCCTCACAAACTGTGTTCAAATTCCCAGAACCCATGCAAAAATATGGATGGTCACATTTGTAATTATAACCTCAGTAATATATAAAGCAGAAGCAGGATGAGTTGTGAGATTACTGGTTGACAGCATCACACTATGTTTTGTGAGATTTCATGTCATAAGGGAAGAAGATGAAAATAACAAATCCTGACATCCTCTTCCAGTCTCCATCAATGCAAACTCACATATATGCAGTGTGTGCCGCATTTATATATACAATGAAGAAAACCTTATCTTAGGAGTGTATGGTATTTAGAATATGCTTTTTACAAGTTGTGATACTATTAGGAGGTGAGGCCTTCTTGAATTAAGTATGTCATTGTAGGACACTTGAGTCTTGAGACTTTTCTCTTAGCTATTTGAAGACAATAGTCTGTTCCTGACATTTGTGAAAATGTAGATAGAATTCTCAGTTCCTACAGACCCATGCCAGTCTGGATGCCTCTATAAAACCCACAATGGCCATAACTGACTGAGCTGCAAAACCTGTAATCCCAATTAAATGGTATCCTTATAAGAGTCGCCATGGGCATGGTTGCTCTTTATAAGAATGGAAACCCTTACTAAGATAGAGGTCCTTTGAAGGATACTGTTTCTTTCCTCAGTGTGTAAGTAAGCTGTGCTTCTACATGATTCCAATGAAGCTGTTCTCATGTGCATGACAGACAACCACTAAGAATCGCACAACATTAGTAGGAGGGAGGTTTTAAGTTTAAGCCTCCTACTAACTTATCACTCACAGTTTGGATTAAAGATTTCTGTTACATTTCTACCATTAATTCTCTAAAGAACACTTTAGCTACTTGACTTACCCTAAAGGTCACAGGATATCTAATCAAGTATCCATTGGCAAATCAGTTATCTTGCTTATGAATGTTAGTTTTACTGGAAACACAGGAAAGGTAAACCTGGAGCAACTATCCTCATATATTATTTGCATATGGTTATGGGATTGCTGTCCTTCCCCTCTCCTTCCCCATTAACTCTGTCTTCTTTTTTTCTTCTTCTCTCATTTCTTATTTCCTTGTTATGTTTTGTCCATATTTTTCTCCCAAATCTAAACATTTTTGTCATGATTGGGCATCTCTCCTCCTTGAAATATATACACCTTTTTTTGGGAGCACACATGTCTTCCCACACGCAGAAAAGTACTAGAAAAACAATCACTTTAAACATAAAACGGTGTCTCTTTCCCTAAAGAGACATATAATCTATTTTTTCTACCCATAATTCTAGGGATGGGAGTTTTTATTAACCTGGTGGTTTATGCTATATATAGAGACAGGCTATATCAGAAAGGACTGGAGATACCTAATAGTTTAGGTAAACTTTGCGTTTTATGTCTGGCTAAAGGCTCCTCCAAGTTTGAACAGGACATTTACAGGTAGTCTAAATGAACTCTGCAGTATCTGTGTTACAGAGACCACACTAGATTATTTCTTTGGCTCTTAATCTTTGAGACTGTGCCAGGGCCTAGCAAACACAGAAGTGGATGATCACAATTAGATAATGGATGGATCACAGGGCCCCCAATGGAGGAACTCAATGAAATACCCAGGGTGATGGGGGGATCTGCAACCCTCTAGGTGGAAAAACAATATGAACTACCCAGTACAACCCCCTCCCCGGAGGGCTCTTGTCTCTAGTTGCACATGTATCAGAAGGTGGCCAGGTCTGCCATCAGTGGAATGAGAGGACTATTGGTCATGCAGACCTTATATGCCTCAGTACAGGGAATACCGGGGCCAAGTAGTGGGAGTGGGTGGGTGGGTGGGGGAAAGGGTGTGAGAGAGTGTGGGGGACATTTGGGATAGTATTTAAAATGTAAATGATATAAATACCTAATAATAATAATAAAAAGACACTATGTATAGCTTATCTCTAGAATCTATGTCCTTGGACAAACTGGCATGTGACAAGTACTTTGAATTGAGTTTTGATGTTACTATGTCTCCTTGTGCACACGTGACTTTTCATTACAACAGGAACATTTTTTCCTAAAGTTGTACAGTGCTAAAACTGGCTGACAATAAACACTTTACTGTCAGAGTCTAGATGTTTGAACTGCTATGTGTTCATGAAGTTCTGCTTGCCTCTCAACAATTGTCTAGCAGTTGTGGTCTTTGCAGGAACTCCCAGGCAACTTCCGATGGGGAAGTACTCATTTTATGACACCATCCTAAAACACTTTTAATAACCTCATCCATGAAATCAACATTTGGGCTCCATCTAGGCCTTTTTGGGACTACCTGTGGGATTATTTGGTGTTGTGTCTCATTGATATGCTTGACATTAGCCATTTCTCTTCTACACTTACAAAAACATTTAAAAGTGTTTGAATGTATGTCTGGAGAGCTGCTTGGTAATACAAAGAATGACTCAACCATTTTCTCCATATCCTCAATATATAGAGAATCAGTGTTTCTAATTTATCAGATATGAGTTGGAGAAGAGGCTATATTTCCAGTAATATTTTGTGGGCTTGCTCATGGCTGAGATATCTTGAATGATTTCATCTTGCCTTCATATTAAATTATTTCCGGTAAAATATATTTTACCTCTCATGTCTTAGATTGGTATCATCTACTCTTTACTTTAGAATTGCTCAGAAGGCACAGCTCTGTTGACCTTGTGTTCCACAGGACTCTACTTCATCTATTGGGATATTTATGGAAATCAAATATCGAGTGCACAACCCTTTTCTTGATCAATAATGTATTGAAGGGAGAACTCTATTTTCTTTCACTGTGAATGAACAGTCCAGTTCTTGCCTTATAATAATAATTATTATGTATATCAACTGTGTATATAGTTTTTATCCCATTTACTTATTATGTAAAAATTTTAATGATAGAATATATCAAAAATGTAGAGATGGCATATAAATACATCTTTCAAATGTGAAATTTACATACATATAGTTTATACAGTACTATCCAAACAGCCTTACATTTTAAGTCTTTGCCTTATTACTCTCTGCTGTCACTATGTGTTGGCATGCTTTCAGAAATTCAAGCAGAACAGTTGCCCTTTTTAAATGAAAACCGTTTCAGTGAGGAAGAAATGGTCAAATAAGCCAACAGGATATAGTTCATACAAACAATGGCATAATTCTTTAAAGAATAGCTTGAATCATTACCTTGTTTAATATTGTCTCACACATATCAACAGTGCAGACAAACCAAATAATATTCTAATGGCATTTTAAGTCCCTAGAAGTGGGGATTATAAAATCTTCATTGTTAAAGTAACTTTTATTATCTTGTAGTTGTTGTTAATTTAAAGGCTTATTTCCTCTTCTGCAAAACTAGGCCTAGTCCCAGATACTTCTAGCTTCTGTACAATCTTACCAAGGTCTAGATTGTTTCACCCTGAGACTTACTGTTGAATAAACTCAGTTTTCCTTCTTATTTCTAATCTCACCTTGGCTGAGTCAACTCACCTTCTCTGGGTCAAACCCCTCCTCAAGCTGACTGGTTCACTCTGACTTCTTTTAAGCTTTTTCAGTAACTGTTCTGCTTAGTATTATTCTAACTTTGACAGTTCTAACATACTGACTTCAACTGTTCTAACTCTCTGGGTCCTTCTCCTGCCCTGGCTCAATCTTTAACTCTGTCTAGCTTGTTCTCTGTCTTTATCCTGTCTGTAAAACTCTTCTGGTAAAAGTGTCTCCTTTGTCTCTCCCTCTAGCCTTCTGTCTTTAGTAGGTTCCCATTCCTCTGTCTTTGAGTGTTGGGCATATCCCATTCTTCCAAATGATTTCTGATTTGTCACTTTATCTGCTACTCATCTCTTTCAAACATGGGTGCTACTTTCTGCAAACTAACTTCACCTTCATTGTTTGGGATTAAAGGGTATGTCTGTATTCTAACTGAATTCTATTGTGATTGATTTCAAGAACACCAAAGCCCAGAACAGAACAGAATATTCAACCAACACTAGCAAGGGAACCTTTCCCAGTATCAGTAGTTACAACATATGAAGATGTTTCCTTCTACCATTAGTAACAACTGACTAGAAAATCTTTAGTGTCACAGATCTTAACATTCCCACAAGGAAAATCTGGGAAGAGAAGGAAAGGAATTCATGAAGAAAAGCATACATGAATGGAAGTTTGTGATAATAAAATACTCATTTATTAGTTTATTAGTTGTCAGTTTTTATAATTTAATACAAAACAAAGAGTATGTCCTGGCTTGGTGTAAAAGTAGAGAATTCACACTCAATTCGAAATTTATGAACATCTCAGAAGCAAGAGCAAATTCTGCTTGGTGGATGCATGAGTTATTGTTGGGAATCAGATTTTCCACTCATGTATTTGTGTGATCTCGAAATGTCATAACAAGTTTTTTTTTTGTTTTCTTTTTGAACATCAATGACTGTCATTCTGTGAAACACTTAGGTAAAGCCCAATATATCACATGTGTGCCTGCTTCAATTCCTTTGCATCAGGAAAAAAATTTAGTTCTATAATCTCATTATCATCATTATCATTTTAATTATCATAAACTGCACCACCAGCAGCTCTTTGGTTTGGATTTTGTTTTCCTGCTGTTTTTTTTTTTTTTTTTTTTTTGGTTATTGTTTTAGTATTTTCCAAGTAATGAGAGGTAGTCATTGAGAGTGCAATGGGATGCGTTCTTTAGTTTCTTTTTGTACCTTTTGAGAGAGAGTCTTTGAGTAAACCTGCCAACATTTACTATTTTAGATAAATAGAATGGTGAGTTATTTCCTGTGATCCAACTGCCTCTACCTCTTATTTTTGAGGTTACAGAGATGTGCTGCCACTTTAGTTTCTTAGGAGTAAGGTCCAAAATCACGTGCTCAAGCTTGCATATAAACACTTTTGGCCAGTGAGTAATATTCCAATCCACACTCTATCACTCTTTAGAAAACCTGAGTATAATCTAACTTTTTAGTTACATTCGATGAACTGACATCAAGTTAATATAGCAGTCATCAATATACATAAATCCAGAATATATTAAATTTTAAAAAATTTATAGAAGTTCACATCATATTATTCACATACATGTATAATATAAATTCAATGATAGTTCTTATTTTTATTGTTATGCCAACATAAATATGATTTATCTCTTTTGATTAAGGCTCTCAATTTTCTCCCCAAGTTCTCCAGTAACAGGAGTCATCTCATACTCAGTTTTCTTAGGAATTTAGACTTCAGGTCTATTTCAATGTGTCCAGTGATCTTAATAAATTTATGTCATTCTTATCACAATTATAGGGATTAAATTCTTTAGGGATGTTCCCTTCACCCTCTGGAACTTTCAAAACTAGTTGAAGTACAAAAAAAATTAGAATATATTTTGCCGATAGTTTAAGTATTTCAAGATTCTTTTTCTTTTGTCTTGTTTTATTTTGTTTTTGTTTTTGTTTTGGGTTTTTTTTTTCAAGAAAGGGTTTCTCTGTATAGCCCTGGCTGTTCTGAAAGTGTGAACTCACTTTGTAGAGCAGGCTGGCCTTTAACTCAGAAATCTGCCTGCCTCTGCCTTCCAATTTCTGGGATTAAAGTAGTTTGCAATCACTACCCAGCATTTCTCAAGATTCTTGAACCATAGTAACAAATAAAAATCTAGCTCACTGTGAAGTAATACATCCATGAAAAAGAGAGGATGGTTTTGATTCAGCATAGTTTGATAAGCCAAACAGCAGGGGGGGGGGGTGTTGATTGCTGGACTTCATTATTGTAATACCTGGACCTTGGTAGAAAGTACCCGGAGGAGAAAGTGTCCAAGTGAAGGAATAGAGGTTATTGGTTAACTTTTGCAATACAATCTTTTTGGGTTTTTTTGTTTGTTTGTTTTTTTTTTGTTTGTTTGTTTGTTTGTTTTGTTTTTTTTTTGTTTTTTGTTTTTTGTTTTTTTAGGAAATCAGAAGGAATACAAATTCATCACCCATTCCTACTCCGCTGTATCCAAGAGGACTTCCCCACCACCACCCACACCACAACATGAAAAGTGAGACTACAAGGATGGACAGAAAGTAATGAAAAAAAAAAAAGACAGAAAAGAGGTCCACACACTCACCTTCATGGGATGTACCACATAAAACACTAAGGGGAAAACTCACTGAAGAAGTAGTTGAAGGGGGCACAACCTTCGCACCATAAGAAGAAAAACAGATCAGCTCAATCATTACACAGTGCTTGTAGCAACAAGCAAAAATGGGCCACCAGAAAAGGAGGTTTACAAGCAGCTAGAAAAAAAATTTTCCCTCCTCAAACTACCTATCCAATTTTACTTCCCGTTCCTACTCACCTATCCACCCACTCCTTCTTCATTGCCCCAGTATTCCCATATAATGGAGCTTCAAGCCCTCACTGGAACAAACAGCTCCATTCACATTGATGCCAGATAAGGCCATCCTCTGCTACAAATGCAGCTGGAGCTATGTGTCCATCCAGGTGTATTCTTTGGTTGTTGTTTTAGACCCTGGAAATACTGGGGTGATCTGGTTGTTTGATATTGTTGTTCTTCCTATGGAGATGCAAACTCCTTTAGCTCCTTCAATCCTTCCTTTAACTCCTCTACTGGAGTCCTCATGCTCTGTCTGATGATTGGTTCACAGCATCCTCATCTGTATTCCTCAGGCTCTGGTAGAGACTCTCAGGTGGCAACTGTATCAGGTTAATGTTGACAAGCACTTAGCATTAGCAATAGTGTATGGGTTTGGTTGCTGCATATGGAATGGATTCCAAGGTGGGTAAGTCTCTGGATGGCCTTTCTTTCAGTGTCTGTTCCTCTCTTTGTCCCTGTATTTTATTTAGACAGGAGAAAGTCTGTTTTAGAATTTTTGAGATGGGGCCCGTGCCTAATGTCTGGATATAATCTCTACAGCTTCTCTCTCCTGTTTGTTGAGTATTTCAGCTAATGTAATCTCCTTTAGGTCCAGGGAATCCTTTTGCTTTCTTGCATCTAGGACTTTCTGATGGCTACCCTAGTTCCCCATTCCCCATTGCTAGACATCTCTGTTCAACTTTCTGACCCTCTGTACATATTCCCCATTTCCTCCCACCTTTTCAATTATTAAATGATAACAACCAACTATGAAAATGTAAGTTTTAGATGCTTTGTCATACAAGAGATTTTAATATTGTTTGGAGTTCATGCTGAAAGTCAACGTGGTCTTTCACTAAACATCTTTTTTGTAATATGCAATACTAGTATTAAAAAGAGGAGGAAGTTATCCTTTAGTGGTCTCTTTCAGTGTATTCAACGTGTATTCATGACATTCTACAGATCTGAATCAACACAATGCACATGTCTATGAAAAGATATTTGTGAGATTTTCATTGAGTCTCAGAAGGATATGTTCTAAAACTACCAGGGACCAAGCTGGAGAATCAGAGAAAACAGGACAGGATCTGTCCCAGGAACTAGGAACTTTAACAACATTTAAAGAACTGCTGTTTCAGTGTAAGTTGGAGGCTCAGTTATTTTCTAGTTTTATTTAGCAAATTATTTATATCACAAATATGTCCCCTCATTTCTAGCCCCCTTCTATAGTTCTTCATTCTACCCCAATCCCCTTTGCTTCACAGAGGGTGATCCCATACAACCTGCACATGCATCCTCTTTCCCTCAAGCATCAAGTCTCTACAGGACTCAGCAGGTCCTCTTTGAGGCCAGATCAGGCAGTCCTCTGCTACATATGTAACAGGGGTATGTCTGGGGGATCTGACCAGTCTGCATATGCCCTTCGTTTGGTGTATTACACTCTGGGAGTTCCTTGGAGTACAGGTTAGTTGACATTTCACATCTTCCTATGGGATTATTTTCCAATTTGCAGGATGAGTTCTTAAACTTCTATCAGAAACCGAGTGATGAATTGAGAAGATACTCACTAAAACCTTGTTCTGAATTCCTGCTCATATTAATTTTAATGCAGAAAGTTCTATTCTGGCATACATTATTCATCAGATATTAGTAGAATATTATTAGAAAGAAAATTGTTGCATAGTTTTGGTGGAAATCTTAGAGTTATTTATAGTCCACCTAATGGTAAAGGGAATCATCTAGATATTTGCATTTGGCACTGAAATTCAATGGAAGTGTTTGTTCCATTTTGTTTTGTTTTGTTTGTGTGTATGTTTTGTTTTGCTCAACTTGTGGAGACTTGAAGATAATTTGTATGGAAGAAAATTAGAGAAGGACATCTGACTTTTTTTGCTTGTTTTTTTTTTTTAATTATCTTTACTCATTTTTTACAATCCAGTTCTCATGCTGTTTTGTCTGTCCTCCAAGAGATCCTCATCACATTTATCCACCAACTCCCCTTCTCCAATAGAATGTCTCTATCCACCCACCATGCCAGGACTTCCCACTCCATGGGTCCTCAAGTCTCTCCAGGGTTATGTGTGTCTTTTCTTAATGTGACCAGAACAGACAGACCACTGCTGCATATGTGTCCAGGAATTCCATAATTCAATTACTAGTGTCCATGGTTTCTGTTCATTGGTTAGGACTAAGTATCTGTGTCTGTCTCAGTCAGCTGCTTGTTGGGCCTTTCAGAGGGTAGACATGCTATGCTCCTGTCTGTAAGTATTCCATGGCATCTGAGTCATTCTGATTGGTGTAAGGTGGAATCTCAGGGTACTTTTAATTTGTATTTCCCTGATTACTGAAAACTTTGAACATTTTTAAGTGCCTCTCAGTTATTTGAGATTCCTCTGTTATGAATTATCTGTTTAGTTCCTTCAAAATAAAACCATACACACTGTATCTAATAGAAGAGGAAGTGAGAAAGAATCTTGAACTCATTGACAGGGGAAGAGGTTGTAATAGATATTTATTAAACACAATTACAAGGGCTCAGTTTCTAAGATCAAAAACTGATAAATGGGACCTTATGAAACTGAAAAACTTCTATAAGGCACAGGATAAATCTGCAGCCTACAGATTGGACATAAAATGGCTCCACTAGTCCCATGTCCTATAGAGTGTTAATATCTAAAATATGTAAATAACTCAAGGAGCTAACCTCTCTTCCTTAAAAAAAATCAAGCAAGCAAACAAACAAAAAATGAAACCACAAAAATATTAGGTATAGAACTAGGCAGAGAACTTGCCACAGGAATCTCAAATGGCTGAGAAGCACTTTAGGACATCTGACTCAAAACAAGAATTCTTGTCAAGGATGCACTTCTGTTAGGTTCTCTGCTCTGCACACAAGGGTCCATTCTGACATATAAAGATTACTACAATAAAGAAACTGAACAATGGGTCTCTCTATAGATAATGTAACAATTATACAAAAAACAGACTGTTGAATTTTACACAATTTTTCATGCATGTATTCTGAATAGATTACATTTTTGAATTTAAAATTTCTTCTCTGTACAATTGAAAATGATAAAGATTTTACCTGGGCTCATTTGTTTTTATGGGAAGAAATTATAGGTACATGGAATTTTCAGGTCCTTATATTTATTTTCATGACTGTCTCTGATTTTTTGCATATATATTTGGGAAGAGAATCATATGTTAGATATTAAGAGGAGAAAGAAAAATGCTAGGGGGAGAGAAATGGAATTCAGTGGAGGAAACTGTAACACTTTAGCAACTCTATTTACCTTTAGGTTGCTGAGTATGGAACACAGTCAATTATTGTTTTAAATATCAACTAGTTTGTGCCCCTTTCCTGACCTTCTCCAGTCTCAGCAGAGTGTGAAAGACATTTGTGTATTATGAAACAAAAACATCACTGAGAAACTCTTAATAGACAACAAAATCCATTCTACAGAAGCTGACATAGGAGACCTTTAGAAAAGTTCAGAGTATCTGCTGCAGGGCAGTCAGGTTTGTGTAGTTGAGAGCAGCCATGAGTGAATGGGTTAAATAGGTATACTTCACAGGTGTCAAATCTCAATTCCATTTTCCATCCATTTCTGTTTGATATGTTTGAAATAAAATATTGACTTGGAGGAATTAACAACAGCAATTTATATTATAGTTTTCAATATCAGAAGTCTAATATTACTGGCCATATTTTCTTCACATTTCTACTGGATTTTAGATGATAGATTCCTGTGCTAGATCTTCATATGGGGCTGTTCTCTTGGGCATGTAACCATATCTTTTTTCCCCTTGTCTTCTTTTATTTCCCTGTATAAAAAAGATGCCAATATAAATCAGACAGGTAAAAAGACAGATATGCCTGCCCTTTAGTGAAGACAAATATGAGGGCAAGTTAACATGTTAACTGTCATTTAAGGCTTAAAATACTCTCTGTAAAATAATCCTAGAGCACACGAGCACACATGTCTTGCCACTCACAAACAAATACTAGAAAAGCAGTCATTTTAAATAAAAAGGTTGTCTTTTTAGGGAAAGAGACATATAATCTATTTTTCTACCAATAATTATAGGGATGGAAGTGTTTATTAGCCTCGTGGTTTATGCTATCTATAGAGAGATGCCATATTAGACAGGACTGGAGATACCTAATAGTGTAGGTTAACTTTGTGTTTTATGTATGGCCAAAGGCTCCTCCAAGTTTGAACAGGACATTTAGAGGTAGTCTAAATGAACTCTGCAGTATCTGTGTTACAGGGATCACACTAGATTATTCCTTTGGCTCTTAAGACACTACATGTAGTCTATCTCTAGGAATGATGTCCTTTGAAGAACTGGCATGTGGGAAGTGCTTTGAATTGTATTGTGATGTTACTATGTTTCTTTGTGCACAGGTGACTTTATTACAACAGGAACATTTTTCCTAAAATTGTACAGTCCTAAAACTGGCTCACAATAAACTCTTTACTGTCAGAGTCTATATGTTTGAACTACCACAGGTTCATGAAGTTCTGCTTGCCACTCAACCATTGTCTAGCAGTTGTGGTCTTTGTAAGAACTACCAGGAATCTTCTGATGGGGAAGGACTCATTTTATGACACCATCGTAGCCCACTTTTAATAACCCCATAAAAAATTCCTTTTGGGTTCTATATAGGCCTTCATGGACCTACCTGTGGGCATATTTGGTGGGGTTTCTCATTGATATGCTTGGCACTAGCCATTTCAATTCTGCACTTAAAAAACTTTAAAAATTGTTTGAATGTATTTCTGGAGAGCTGCTTGGTAACACAAAGAATGACTTCAACCATTTTCCCCATAACCTCACCATATAGGGAATCACTGTTTCTAATTTATAAGATGTGATTTGGAGAAGAGGCTCTGTTTACAGTAATATTCTATAGGTTTGTTGTCCTGAAATGCTCATTGCTGAACTTGGAGAATTTCATCTTGCTTCCAAATATATTTATTTTTGGCAAAACATGTTTTAACTCTCATGTCTTAAGCAGATGTCATCTATTCTTTACTATACTATTGCTGAGAAGGCACAACTCTGGTGTCCTTGTGTTCCACGGAACTGTACTTGAGCTATTGGGAGATTTATGGAAGTCAAATGTCGAGTGCAGCACCGTTCACTTGATCAATAATTTGAATAAACTGAAGGGAGAACTCTATTTTCTTTTACTGGAAAACAACAGTCCAGTGCCTGTTTTATTATAAAATTTATTATGCATATCATATGTATGTATGGATTTTATTCCATTTACTTATCATCTAATACTTTAAATGATAGAATATTACAAAAATGTAGAGATTGCTTATAAATAAATCAATCAAATGTGTAATTTACCTACATATAGTTTATACAGTACTTTTCTAACAGCCTCATGTTTTAATTCTTTGCCTTATTACTGTGTGCTGCCGCTTTGTGTTGGCATGCTTTCAGATACCGAATCAGAGTAGTTGCCCATGTTAAATGAAAAATGTTGCAGTGAGGAAGAAGTGGTCAAATAAGCCAACAGGATATGTTTCATGCAAACAATAACATTATTCTTTAAAGAAAAGCTTGAAACATTAGCTTGTTTAATATTGTCTCACAGCAGCCAACACTGCAGTCATGCCAAACACAATTCTAATGGCATCTGAAGTCCCTAATAGTGGGGATTGTGAAATCTTCTTTGTTAAAGTAACTTTTATTATCTTGTAGTTATTGCTAATTTAAAGGCATATTTCCTCTGTCTGCAAAACCAAGGCTAGTCCCAGAAGCTTCTGGCCTCTTTACAATCTTATCAAGGCCTAGAATGATTTCACCCTGAGTCTTACTGTTGAATAAGGTCAGTTTTTCTTCTTATTTCTAATCTCTCCTTGGCTGAGCAACTCAAATGCTCTGGGTCAAACCCCTCCACAAGCTGATTGATTCACTCTGTCTTCTTTTCAGCTTTTCCACTAAACGTGCTGCTTGGTATCATTCTAAATTTGACAGTTGTAACATACTAACTTTAACTGTCCTAACCCTCTGGGTCCTTCTACTTTTCAGGCTCAATATTTACCCGTGTCTAGATTGTTCTCTGTCTTTATCCTGTCTGTAAAACTCTTCTGGTAAAAGTGCCTCCTTTACCTCTCCCTCTAGCCTGCAGTCTTTAGTAGGTTCCCATTCCTGTCTTTGAGTGTTGGGCATATCCCATTGTGCCAAATCTTTTCTGATTTGTCACTTCATCTGCTACTCAATTAGACATCCCTTTCGAACATGGGTGCTTCTTATACAAACTAAATTTACCTTCATTGTTTGGGATTAAAGTGTATGTCTGTATTCTAACTGAATTCTATTGTGATGGATTTGAAGAACATCAAAGCTCAGAACATAACAGAATATGCAACCAACACTGGCAGGAGAAAATCTCCTACTAAAAGTAGTTACAACATATGAAGATGTTTCCTTCTAACATTAGCAATATCTGGCTAGACATGCTTTACTGTCACTGACATTAACATTCTCCTACAGAAAATCTGGGAAGAGAAGGAAAGGAATTCATGTCGAAAAGCATGCAAGAATGGTAGTTTTTGATAATGAAATACTCAGAATTATTAGTATATTTGTCGTCAGGTTTGATAATTTAATAGAAAACAAAGAGCATGTCTTGACTTGGGAGTATAAGTGCAGAACTAACACTCAAATCCACACGTATGTACATCTCAGAAGCAAGAGCAAATTCTGCTAGGTGGAGGCATGAGTTATTATTGGGAATCAGCTTTTTCTATCATGTACTTGTTTGATCTCAAAATGCCATACAAATTTTGACTTCGTCCTATGCTTATTTTTTTTAGATACCTGTTAACATAATATTAATGTTATGAACTATCATTTGAGGTAAACCTTCACATACCCAGAATGAGGTTAAATTTCAATATCAGAAAGTCCCTGGCGAATTTTACACCTAGTAAGGCTGGCAGTGCTCCCAAGGGACAGGAATTCCAGTGAAATTGGACCTTTGAGGAACGTTTGGACATTGAGGCAGGGGTGTATTGATATGCTTAAGGGATACTTTGGGGATTTGTGAACAGTAAGGGGTATGTGAAGTTCTATGCCTGAAATGGTGCTATAATTTAAATTACCATGAAAAACACCTTTAATCATGCCAGCCAGGGGTAAGCTGAAGATACCTCTGATGATGCCATAGTGGAAGAGCTAGTGAAGGAGGGATCTTGAAGAGTGGTGTTATAGAACAGTTTGTAGCCTGACAGCTGGAGGAATGGAGCATAGCAGCCCTCATTCTCATCACTAGAATCAACCTTTTAATTCAGAAAAAGTGGGATAAACACAGAAAGGGAAAAGGGGATATTAGCCTGATCCTGGCAGTGCTGGTTATGGGCAGCCACCACCAACTCTAGGGAAAAATTATTCTTCTTTCAAGTTTTTATATTTATGTTTATTCTTCATTTAACTTACAAAACACAATTATAGTTGAGTATTAAAATAAAAACAATAGTCAAGTAGTAAGCATGTTATGATTAGAGTCCTTCCCCAATAGCCTGTTGCATACTCAATGTCAAAGAGTGACTGGTCCATAAGAGGTCTGATACAGAATATGATCTCTGACATGATGTTCATCATCCTCATACTCTTCTCCATTATAATGATGCTGTCTTTCTTGACTTGGATCAAAGTCTGCCAGTTCAATTTAATCCATTTCATCAGGCTTTTCTACTTCCTTCATTTCAGGAAAGAGTTTTCTAGCTAAGAGAGTTTATCAGAATAGAAAAAGCAATTTTTAGGAAAGTTTACCTGGGGAAGAATTCTTAAGATTGGCAATGATTGAAAGGAGGATGGGGACAAAGAACAACAGAGGGATAATCCAGACTGTACCTTGCTCTTGCAAGCAAGGAAGAGAACACACACCCAGAGGTCAGAATCCCATTTGCTCTGCAGGGATATTCAGGGGAATTATATAACAGCCTCCTCCCGAAATTAGTCAAGGTCATGAGTCGTAACCTGGTCACCATGAATAACCAAACTCAATTAGGATTTTCAAATCCCTAATCTAGAGTTTCTTGATGGTGGAGAGGAGGAAAGACCATGAAGAAAACCACAAAGGAAACAAATAACTTACAGATATGACACATATGATGAAAGAGGCAATAACAATCATTATGTACAAAACAAGGGACTCTCAGGTGCAGCTCAGAGACCTTATGCCTGGACGGTGTACCCAGGAAAGTAAGGGTGTTTGGGAACCATTCCCTGATACCACCACCTCGGAAACCAGCCCCTATGTTGTATACCAGAATGAGTTCAGACCAAAAGGGAAAATGGGCAGAGAAAGACAAAGAAAATAGAAAAGACAGCTTCCACATATTTATCACAGCACACTCATCCAAAGACAAAGAAGAACAACAATGGCTACTGCACATTGGTTTTCGTGCTAACTGCATTCTTGCTGCATGTTCTCCATTGAAACAAACTGAGACCAAATGAGTGGTTACAGTGATGGACAGACAGAAAAGACAAAAAAAGACAGAAATGAGGTCTACACACTTATCTTCATAGGACCTATCACATAAAACACTAAGGGAAAAATTCACAAAAGAAGCAGCATCATAAAAAGAACTCAGACCAAGTTAAACCATTTCAAAGTTCCCGTAGAAACATGCAAAAATGAACCCCAAGAAGAGGTTTTCAAGCAGCCACAAAACAATTTCTCTTCCTAAAATCCCGTATCCCATTCCCCTTCTTCTCATGCTTCTAAGAGGACGTTCTCCTACTTACCTTCCCACCCAGTCCTCCCTCATCTCCCTAGCATTCCCATATACTGGAGCTTCAAGCACTCACAGGACCAAAGGTCTCCCTTCACATTGATGCCATATAAGGCCATCCTCTGCTACAAATGCAGATGGAGCTATATGTCCTTCCATGTGCATTGTTGGGTTAGTATATTATACCAATTCTGGGGGAATCTGGTTGTTTGATATTGTTGTTCTTCCTAAGGAGATGCAAACTCCTTCAGCTACTTCAATCCTTCCCCTACCTTCTCCATTGGGGTCCTCATGTTCATGCTGAAAGTCAAACTTGGTCTTTTACTGCAAAACATTTTTGTAATATGTAATACTTATATTAAAGACAGGAGGGAGTTACCATCAATGGTCTTTTTCAGTGTATTGAAGGTGTATTCATGACATTCTACCGATCAGAATCAACATGATTCACATGTCTATGAAAAGATATTCGTGAGATTTTCATTGAGTCTCAAAGGATATGTTATAAAACTGCCAATGAGCAAGCTGTAGCATCAGAGAATTCAGGACAGGAACCTTCCCAGGAATTAGGAACTTGAACAAAATAGAACTGCTGTTTCTGTGTAGGTTAGAGGCTCAGTTCTTTTCTATTTTTATTTAGTAATTTATTTATATATATTTATTCCCCTCCTTCTGCCCCCCTTGCATAGTTCTTCACTCTACACCAATCCCCTATGTCTCTGAGAGGGTAATCCCACACAATCTGCACATGCATCCTCCTTCACTCAAGCATCAAGTCCCTACAGGATTCAGCATGTCCACTCTAACTGAGGCCAGCCCAGGAAGTCTTCTGCTACATCTGTGACAGGTGACAGGGGTGGGATTGGAAAATCTGACCACTCTGCATATGCTCTTTGTTTGGTGCATTAGTCACTGGGAGTTCCCTGGAGTGCAGGTGAGTTGACATTGTAGATCTTCCTATTGGATTATTATCCACTTTGCAGGATGAGTTCTTAAGCCTCTTTCAGAAATTGAGTGATGAATAGAGATGGCACTCAATAAAACCTTGTTCTGAATTCTTTTTCAAATTATTTTTTCAATTTAGAAGGTTGTATTCTGGCATACATTATTGATAAGATATTGGTAGAATATTATTAGAAAAAAAGTTGCTGCATGGAGTTGCTGGAAATCCTAGAGTTATTTAAAGTCCATAATGGTAAAGAGTTTCATCTAGATATTTGCATCTTACTCTGAAACTCAATGGAAGTGGTTGTTTTTTCCTATTTGTTTTGTTTTGTTTTGTTTGTGTGCATATTTTGCTTTGCTCACCTTATGCAGACTTGAAGACAATTTGTAGGAAACCACATTAGAGAAGGACAGCTGACTTTTTTTTATCTTTAATCATTTTTTACAGTCAAGTTCTCTTGCTCCTCGTTGTCCTCCAGGAGTTCCTCATCACATTCACCCAACAACACCCCCCATCTCCAAGAGAATGTTTCCAACCACCTACCCTTCCAGGACTTCCTACTCCATTGGACCCCAAATATCTCCAGGTTATGTGTGTCTTCTCTCACAGTGACCAGAAGAGATAGACCACTGCTGAATATGTGTCCAGCCTTTCCAGAATTCATCTACAAGAGTTCCTTGCTTATATTCATTGGATAGGAGTAAGTATCTATGTCTGTCTCAGTCAGCTGCTTGTTGGGCCTTTCAGAGGGTAGATATGCTAGGCTCCTGTCTGTAAGTTCACCATAGCATCTTAGCCATTCTGATTTGATGAAAGGTGGAATCTCAAGGTTTTTTTGATTTCCTTGATCACTAAGAACTTCAAACATTTCTTTAAGTAAGTGCTTCTTAGTTATTTGAGATTCCTCTGTTGTGAATTATCTATTTAGTTCACTCAACATAAAACCACACACACTGAATCTAATAGAAGAGAAAGTAGGAAATAACCTTGAACTCATCGGCAGGAGAAGTTGTTGGGGTGGAGATTTGTTAAACAAAACTAAAATGGTTCAGTCTCTAAGATCAAGAACTGATAAATGGGACATTATGAAACTGAAAACCTTCTGTAAGGCAAAGGATAATTCTGCAAACTACAGATTGGTCAAAAAAAATTTTACTAGTCCCATATCACATAGAATGTCAATATCTTCAATATGTAAAGAACTCAAGAAGCCAAACTCTCCTCCTGACCAAAAAAAAAAAAAATGTGGTATAGATGTAGGTAGATAATTTGCAACAGGAATCTCCAATAGCTGAGAAGAACTACAAGACATCTGACACTTAACATGGATTCTTGTCAAGTATGGACTTCTGTTGGGTGCTATGCTCTGCACACAAGGTCCATTTCTACACTTTTCTAATATATACAGATTACTAATATAAAGAAAGTGAACAGTGGGTCTCTCTATAGATAATGTAACAATTATAAGAAGAAGAGACTGATGCCTTTTACACAAATTTTCATGCATGTATTCTGAATAGGGAACATTTTTAAACTTAACATTTCTTCTCTATACAATTGAAAATGACAATGATATTTTTTCTGGACTCATTTGTTTTTATAAGAATATATCATAGGTACTTGGTCTTTCAGGTCCTTATATTAATTATCTTGATTGTCTCTGCTTTTGTATACATATTTTGGAAGAGAATCATATGCTAGACCTTACAAGGGGAAGGAAATGTGCTGGAGGAACAGAAATGGAAAACAGTGGAGGAAACTGTAGTCCTTTTGGAAGTCTATTTACCTTAAGGTTGCTGAGTCTGGAACACAGTCTCTTATTCTTTTAAATATCAATAAGTTGAACTTAAGTTGCCCTTTTCCTGACCTTCTCCAGTCTCAGCAGAGTGTGAAAGAGATTTTTGTATCATGATAGAAAAATATCACTGAGAAACTCTACAAATAAAACAAATTCCATTCTACAGGCACTGACATGGGAGACCTTTAGGAAGGTTCAGGGTAACCAAAATACTGTACCCTCTTGCAGGGCAGTCAGGTTTGTGTAGGGGAGAGCAGCCATGAGTGAATGTATAAAATAGGTCCACTTCACAGGTGTCAAGACTCTATTCCTGTTCTCATCCTTTTCAGTTTCTTAAGTTTGAAATAAAATATTGATTTGGTGGAATTAACAACAGAAATTTGTATTATAATTTTCAATATCAGTTGTCTAATATTACTGGCCATATTTTCTTGACATTTCTACTGGATTTTAGATGATAGCTTCTTTGCTAGGTCTTCACATGGGGCTTTTCTCTTGGACATGTAACACTATCTTTTTTCATCTTGTCTTCTTTTATTTCGTTGCATAAAAAATGCCAATATAAATCAAAGGGGGAAGAAGACAGGTATGCCTGCCTTTTAGTGTAGAGAAATAAGAGGGCAAGATAACTGGGGAACTGTCATTTAAGGTTCAAAATAATCTATTTTAGAAAAAAGTGTGGAATACTCTACACAGCCTCAGGGGAAGGTGGAGCCTGGGTGTTCAATGATATTCACTCTACAGAGTGCCATACTTCTCACTCAGGGTTAAATTCCTCCTTGTGTAGAGTGTTGCAGAGTTCAAAAGGCAGAGATTAGCTTATGTGGGTTAAAGGTCAGCATTTTCTTAAGCAGCTGTGCTACAGATTCTTCCATTTCTGGGAGCACTAACTGCAGTGGCCTTCTGGGTACAAGAGGTTCTCAAGGTAGATATACCTCTGGATGCCAGTCATCCTCTGAAGGCAATCCAATGGGATCAAAGATTTTTGCACAATTTGTCAGCATCAGATTTTCCACAGAAGAGAGGCTTACAACAAAACATCTCTGAGTAGATACACACAACACAACACATGTCCACAGGTGTTATACATGTAGCGTGCAGAAGAATTTCAGGAGCCCAGTCAAAGAAAAGAACAACCACAGGCATGAGGGTGATTTGGTAGCAATAGATATTGGATAGGACAAAATCAACCAGCTTGACTGTCCCATTAATCGTCACCAGAATGTTCTCTGGAATAATGTGCCCTTCACCAAGCCTTGAGTAGCTAGCCAGATGTTAATTATTTGCCACAGTCTTAATCCAACCTAGCCCATCTAGGGTGGAGTCTTCAGACCTAGTTGCATGTCTTCTGTCTTCCACATCCACAGCTTCCTGCAGAAGAGGACTGCCAGGGAGCTTACTTTGCAACTCAATCCTGCTGAAACACACAAAAGAACCCATTCGAAACAAAGGGATGGACCTTTTGATTTTTCATCCTATTCAGAAAAAACAAACAAACAAAAAACATCAAACCTTGATCAAAGAACTTGGACTCACTTCATTATTTCTCTTGTCTGCCCACTATATTCCATTCCATCTCTCCTGCTAGGTGTAAGTGGTCCTTCATGGCCTCTGGATGGCTCCAGGTGGCACCCAAATGAAGGACCTGGACACTGAGATACCAACTGAGGGACACTGTTTTCAGTGTGTCTCCACAGAAAACTGTAGAACGTATTTATCATGTATTGTGGTATGCAACATACAGCATTAATGTTAGCACTATACATTTTGTCTTTTGAAAGCTGTTGATTGAAAGGGTGCAAAAAGGACACAGGCTATTCAAAGAAAGCATCAATCCAATGCTGATATGAGCTAGGGGAAACAGCACATTGGGAAGGGGACCATTATATAGGCAATTGACCACAGCCTCCAGGAGCTACTTCAGGCAAGAGGAATAGGGTATAAAGGAATACAAAATAGAATAGAATAGAATAGAATAGAATAGAATAGAATAGAATAGAATAGAATAGGATGGAAAGAATAAAAAAAAAACAAGAAATAGATGCTAAATATACAAATGACAAGAGAGAGAGAGAGAGAGAGAGAGAGAGAGAGAGAGAGAGAGAGAGAGAGAGAGAGAGAGAGCTACAAGGAACATGACAAAATCAGGAGAGATAATGCCTGACCATTCTGGCCCCTACTGGAGATATTCTTAGTTCTAGTTACATCAAGTTCTCTTCCCTCCCCATATTGTCTGTCTTTGTTGCACAACAATCTTTCCATGTGTCAATTTGTATCTATTTTTCTTTCATTGTCTGAGTGACTGTTGTTCTATGTTTCATGTTAAAAAGGAAACAAAATGTTTAAAGAAGTATGTGCTAGCTATCCATCTCTTGATTCAGTCTTAGCACAGCTGAGGCTGATATAAGTTAACCAGCACCATTAGCCAGAAATCAAGCAAAAAAAAAATAAAAAAATAAAAAAGCACTGCTGAAAATCTCCTTTTAAGGGGAGCTGCTACTTCTCAAATCAAGGGGAAATGAGCTGATAGCTGTTTTTCCCAAGGAAAAAATAATCTCTGAAATTGTGATTATTGCGTTTAGCAAATGATACATTTCTTTTTCTCCTAAAACTAGAGAAAGCAAGAAAAAGTAAAAATTTTGTTTGGTCTAAATGTATAAGAATCATGTAGCTCCTTCATTTTGTTTCTGACTTGTATTAAAGGTATAAATATGATCTGCATCTTTTGGTTATACAATATTGGCTTACAAGACATTTGGTATGATTAAAATGGTGTAACATTTGTAATAGAAAGTTACCTTAAAATTGGTAACTCAGGGTTGGAGATATTTAAAATAACAACAAGTGGCATGATACAGCCCAGGAAATCAGTCCTCTATACTTCTAAATTGGAATAATATTTTAAGTAATTCTTGTTGTAGAAAATAGGCTTATTAGGGATAAGATTTAAAACAATGTCTCCTTAATGAGGTATTAAGAGTTGTTCCTAGCCAGAGCAATTCGACAACAGAAGGAGATCAAGGGAAATACAAATTGGAAAAGATGAAGTCAAAATATCACTTTTTGCAGATGATATGATAGTATATATAAGTGACCCTAAAAATTCCACCAGAGAACTCCTAAACATGATAAACAGCTTTGGTGAAGTAGCTGGATATAAAATTAACTCAAACTAGTCAATGGCCTTTTTCTACATAAAGAATAGACAGGTTGAGTAAGAAATTAGGGAAATAACACCCTTCTCAATAGTCAGAAATAATATAAAATATCTTCGCGTGACTCTAACTAAGGAAGTGAAAGATCTGTATGATAAAAACTTCAAGTCCCTGAAGAAAGACATTAAACAAGATCTCAGAAGATGGAAAGATCTCCCATGCTCATGGATTGGTAGGATCAATATTGTAAAAATGGCTATCTTGCAAAAAGCAATCTAGAGATTCAATGCAATCCCCATCAAAATTCCAACTCAATTCTTCAACGAATTAGAAAGAGCAATCTGCAAATTCATCTGGAATAACAAAAAAACCTAGGATAGCAAAATCTCTTCTCAAGGATAAAAGTACCTCTGGTGGAATCACCATGCCTGACCTAAAACTTTACTACAGAGCAATTGTGATAAAAACTGCATGGTACTGGTATAGTGACAGACAAGTAGACCAATGGAATAGAATTGAAGACCCAGAAATGAACCCACACACCTATGTTAACTTGATCTTCGACAAGGGAGCTAAAACCATCCAGTGGAGAAAGACAGCGTTTTCAACAAATGGTGCTGGCACAACTGGTTGTTATCATGTAGAAGAATGTGAATAAACCCATTCCTCTCTCCTTGTACTTAGGTAAAATCTAAGTGGATCAAGGAACTTCACATAAAACCAGAGACACTGAAACTTATAGAGGAGAAAGTGGGGAAAAGCCTTGAAGATATGGGCACAGGGAAAAAATTCCTGAATAGAACAGCAATGGCTTGTGCTGTAAGATCGAGGATTGACAAATGGGACCTCATGAAACTGCAAAGCTTCTGCAAGGTAAAAGACACAGTCAATAAGACAAAAAGACCACCAACAGATTGGGAAAGGATCTTTATCTATCTTAAATCAGATAGGGGACTAATATCTAAAATATATAAAGAACTCAAGAGGGTGGACTCCAGAAAATCAAATAACCCCCTTAAAAGATGGGGCTCAGAGCTGAACAAAGAATTCTCACCCGAGGAATACCAAAAGGCTGAGAAACACCTGAAAAAAATGTTCAACATCCTCAATCATCAGAGAAATGCAAATCAAAACAACCCTGAGATTCCATCTCACACCAGTCAGAATGGCAAAGATGAAAAATTCAGGTGACAGCAGATGCTGGCGAGGATGTGGAGAAAGAGGAACACTCCTCCATTGTTGGTGGGATGTCAAGCTTGTACAACCACTCTGGAAATCCTTCTGGCAATTCCTCAGAAAATTGGACATAGTACTACCGGAGGATCCCGCAATAACTCTTCTGGGCATTATCCAGAAGATTTCCAAACCGGTAAGAAGGACACATGCTCCACTATGTTCATAGCAACCTTATTTATTATAGCCAGAAGCTGGAAAGAATCCAGATGTCCCTCAACAGAGGAATGGATACAAAAAATGTGGTACATTTACACAATGGAGTACTACTCAGCTATTAAAAAGAATGAATTTACGAAATTCCTAGGCAAATGGTTGGACCATTTGGTCATCATCCTGAGTGAGGTAACCCAATCACAAAATCCCAAAAGAACTCAAATGACATGTACTTACTGATAAGTGGATATTAACCCAGAAACTTTGTATAGGGAGATATAAGGTACAATATGCAAAACATATGAAACTGAAGAAGAACGAAGACCAAAGTGTGGATACTTTGCTCATTCTTAGAATTGGAAACAATCACCCATGGAAGGAGTTACACAGACAAAGTTTGGAGCTGAGACAAAAGGATGGTCCATCTAGAGAATGCCATATCCAGGGATCCACCCTATAATCAGCTTCCAAATGCTGACACCATTGCATACACTAACAAGCCTTTGTTGCAAGGACAGTGATATAGCTGTCCCTTGTGAGTCTAGGCCTGGGCCTAGCAAACAAAGAAGTGGATGCTCACAGTCAACTATTGGATGGATCACAGGGCCCCCAATGGAGGAGCTAGAGAAAGTATCCAAGGAGCTAAAGTGATCTGCAACCCTATCGGTGGAACATTATGAACTAACCAGTACCCCAGAGCTCTTGACTCTAGCTGCATATGTATCAAAAGATGACCTAGTAGGCCATCACTGGAAAGAAGGCCCATGGGTCAGGCAAACTTTATATGCCCCAGTACAGGGGAACGCCGGGGCCAAAAAATGGGAATGGGGGGGAGGAGAGTGGGGGGGGGGAAGGGGGTGGGGGACTTTTGGGATAGCATTGGAAATGTAATTGAAGAAAATATGTAATAAAATAAATAAATAAATAAAAGTCATGAAGCGAAAAAAAAAAGAGTTGTACTGTCATGCATTCATTTTTTTTAATTTAAAATAAAAATATGCCTTTACTTGTCGAAAGTGTTTTGTACTTAAAAGAACAATATTTCCAAGTTAGAACCAAAGAATCGAGGCTTTTGAAGAGATGAGTAGCAATTGAGAGCACTGATTGAAGTTCCAGGGGAAACAACTTCTCTTTCCAGAACATAAACTTGTTCACAAAGTTGGATGTCTCCCTCTTCAAGGGGATTCTCATAACTTCGTTTGATGTCAAGGGCCACCACTCTTGAATAAGATAAATACAAGAATCAATTAAAAAGACTGAAAGAAAACACATATGATTAATTAAAGGAAAAGAATTTAGAATGAATTATGCCAAATGTAAAACCTTCCAAAATTTAACCGAAACGTTAGAAAAACAAATTAGATCAATAATCTGTAGAGGCATACATTCTGTAATAGAACTGTTTAATAACAAAATAACTAAGGAAGAGATGGCTATATTGCTGAAATCGTCTTATCCTTAAATTCAGCAAATTATTTTCTATTAAAGAATAAGATTGATATAAACTGAATTGCCTTATTTAAGCCTCATCTACTACAAAGATATTTTCAATTTGCTCAAGAAAATATGAATTTTTAAGTATATTTTTTCAGTTTCTCAGCTTTAGAATACACAATATTTTTTATTAATTCATTTTTTCCTTTTTCTAGTTATTATTATGAATTTTCTTCATTCACATTTCAAATACTATCCTGAAAATCCCCTATTCTCTCCCTTACCCCTGCTCCCCTACCCACCCACTCCCACTTCTAGGCCCTGGTGCTCCCCTGTACTAGGACATATAAAGTTTGCAAGACAAAGAGCCTGTCTTCCCTCTGATGGCTGACTAGGCCATCCTCCAGCTACCTATGCAAATAGAGAAACAAACTCTGGGGTGTACTGTTTAGTTCATATCATGGTTCTTCCTCTAGGGTTGCAGACCCTTTTAGTTACTTGGGTACTTTCAGAAGCTCCTTCATTTAGGACTTGTGTTCCATTGAATAGATGGCTGTGAGCTTCCACTTCTGTATTTGCCAGGCACTGGCATAGCTTCAAAAGAGACAGCTAAATCAGGGTCCTGTCAGAAAAATCTTGATCGAATATAAAATAGTGTCTGGGTTTGGTGTTTGTTGATAGGATGGATCACTGGGTGGGGCAGGCTCTGAATGGTCCTTCTTCCCCTCTTAGTTCCAAACTCTGACTCTGTAACTTCTTCCGTGGGTATTTTGTTCCCCATTCTAAGAAGGAGCAAAGTTCCCACACTTTGTTCTTCCATCTTTTTAAGATTCATGTGTTATTCAAATTCTATCTTGGGTATTCTAAGTTTCTGAGCTAATATCCACTTATCAGTGAGTACATATCATGTGGTTTTTTGTTGTTGCTGTTGTTGGTTTTTTTTTTGTTTTTGTTTTTTTTTTTTTGTTGTTGTTGTTGTTTTTTTTGTGATTGGGTACCTCACTCAGGATGATATACTTCAGATCCATCAATTTGCCTAAGAATTTCATAAATTTATTGTTTTTAACAGTTGAGTAGCAATTCACTGTATAATTGTACCATATTTTCTATATCCATTCAACTATTGAGGGACATCTGGTTTATCTCCACCTTATGCTTATTATAAATAGGGTTTATTTTATTTTATTTTATTTCATTCCATTTTTATTAGGTGTTTAGCTCATTTACATTTCCAATGCTATACCAAAAGTCCCCCAACCCCCCCCCCACTCCCCTACCCACCCACTCCCACTTTTTGGCCCTGGCGTTCCCCTGTGCTGGGGCATATAAAGTTTGCAAGTCCAATGGCCCTCTCTTTGCAGTGATGGCCGACAAGGCAATCTTTGGATACATATGCAGCAAGAGTCAAGAGCTCCCGGGTACTGCTCAGTTCACATTGTTGTTCCACATATAGGGTTGCAGTTCCCTTTAGTTCCTTGTGTGCTTTCTCTAGTTCCTCCATTGGGGTCCCTATGGTCCATTCAGAAGCTGACTGTGAGCATCCACTTCTGTGTTTGCTAGGCCCTGGCATAGTCGCACAAGAAACAGCTATATCTGGGTCCTTTCAGCAAAATCTTGCTAGTGTATGCAATGGTGTCAGCGTTTGGAAGCTGATCATGGGATGGATCTCTGGATATGGCAATCACTAGATGGTCCATCCTTTCGTCACACTTCCAAATTTTGTCTCTGTAACTCCTTCGATGGGTGTTTTGTTCCCAATTCTAAGAAGGGGCAAAGTGTCCACACTTTGGTCTTCATTCTTCTTGAGTTTAATGTGTTTAGCAAATTGTATCTTATATCTTGGGTATCCTAAGTTTCTGGGCTAATATCCACTTATCAGTGAGTACATATTGTGAGCGTTCCTTTGTGATTGGGTTACCTCACTCAGGATGATGCCCTCCAGGTCCATCCATTTGCCTAGGAATTTCATAAATTCATTCTTTTTAATAGCTGAGTAGTACTCCATTGTGTAAATGTACCACAGTTTCTGTATCCATTCCTCTGTTGAGGGGCATCTGGGTTCTTTCCAGCTTCTGGCTATTATAAATAAGGCTGCTATGAACATAGTGGAGCATGCGAAGATGTGGGTACAGGGGAAAAATTCCTGAATAGAACAGCAATGACTCTTGCTGCAAGATCAAGAATTGATAAATAGGGTTTCTATGAACATAGAGGAGCATATGTTCTTATTACAAATTGGAATGATTTCTGGTTATATTCCCAGGAGAGTAATACTGGATCTGCCCTTAGTACTAGTCCAGTTTTCTGAAGTACCCCAGACGTATTTTCAGAGTGGTTGTACAAGCTTGCAATTCCAACAGTAATGGAGGAGTGTTCTTTCTCCTCATCCTCAACAGCCTCTGCTGTCACTTGAAGTTTTCATGCTAGCCATTCTGAGTGGTCTGAGGTGGAATCTCAAGTTTATTTTGATTTGCATTTCCCTGGTGATTAAGGATGTTGAACATTTTTTTCAAGTGTTTTCAGCCCTTTGATATTCCTCAGTTGAGAATACTTTCTTTATCTCTGTACCCCATTTTTAATGGGGTTATTTGAATTTCTGGAGTTTAGCTTCTTGAGCTCTTTGCATATGTTGGATATTAATCCCCTATTGGATTAAGGCTTGGTAAGGATCCTTTCCAAATCTGTTGTTGGCTTTTTTGTCTTGTTGACAGTGTCTTCTTTTGCCTTACAGAAAATTTCCAGTTTTATGAGGTCCCATTTATGGAGTCTCAATCTTACAGAACAAGCCATTGCAATTCTGTTCATGAAATTTTCCCCTCTGTCCATCTTTGAGGCTTTTCCCAAATTTCTCCTCTATAATTTTCAGTGTCTCTGGTTTTATGTGGTGTACCTTGATCCATTTAGACTTGAGCTTTCGATAAAAGATAAGCATGGATCAATTCACATTCTTAAACATGATAACAGCCAGTTGAGTCAGCACCTTTTGTTCTAAATGCTGTCCTTTTTCCCCATGATAATTTAAGCTCCATTGTCAAAGATCAAGTGACCATAGGTTTGTGCATTCATTTCTGGGTCTTCAATCTATTCCATAGTTCTACATGTCTGTTCCTATACCAGTATCATGAAAGATGTAGTCACAATTGCTCTGCATTGCAAAATGAGGTCAGGCATGGTGATTCCACCAAAGTTTTTTTTTTTTTTTTAATTGTTGAGAGAAGTTTTTGCTATCATAGGTTGTTTGTTATTCCATATTAATCTGCAAATTACTCTTCCTAACTCTGTGAAGTATTGAATTGAAATTTTGATGGGGACTACAGTAAGTCTGTATTTTGCTTTCAGCAAGAAAGCCATTTGACTATAATATTAATCCGGCCAAACTTGAGCATGGGAGATCTTTCCATCTTAGAGTCACACCAAGATATTTTATACTATTTTGGCTAAAGTGAAGTGTCTGGTTTCTCTGATTTCTTTCTCATACCATGTATTCTTTGAGTAGAGGAAGGCTACTGATTTGTTTGTGTTAATTTTATATTCAATCACTTTGCTGAAGTTGTTTATCCACTGTAGGAGTTCAATCCTGGAATTTTTTTGGTCACTTAAGAAAACTGCCATATCACCAACAAAGAGTAATATCTTAACGTTTTCCTTTTCAGTTTGTATCCCTTTGATATACTTTTGTTGTCTAACTGCTCTGGCTAGAGCACCAAGTACTATCCTGAATAGATAGGGAGGGAATGGGAAGTCCTGTCTAATGCCTAAGATCTGTGGGATTGATTTACATTTTTCTTCATTTAGTTTGGGTCTGGTTATTGATTTACTGTATACTGGTTTTATTAGGTTTATGTATGGCTGTAGTGGGCCATATATGATCATTCCAAGACTTTTCATATGAAAGGGTTTTGAATTTTGTCAAATGCATTTTCAGCATCTGATGAGATGATCATGAGATTTTTTTTTTTGAGTTTTTATTATAGTGGATGACCTTGATGGATTTCAATATATTGAAACATCCCTCAGATAAAGTGGACTTCACCAAAATGAATGATATTTTTGATTTATTCTTGAATTTGGTTTTAGAAACTTTTATTGAATATTGTTATATCAGGAATCATATGTCAAATTGCTTTGAAGTTTTCTTTGTTGGGCATTTATATTGTTTAGGTATCAGAATAAATCTAGCTCAATAGAACAAATGGAATAGCGTTCTTTCAGTTTCTATTTTTTGAATTAGGGTGAGGATTTTTAATATTAATATTGAAAGTCTGATTAAATTTTGTACTAAAAACATTTGGCCCTGTCTGTTTGTTTTTTTTTTTTTGTTTTGTTTTGATTTGATTTGTTTTGATTTACTTTGTTTTGTATAAGCTTAATGACTCCTTCTATTTCTTTATCTGTTATTAGACTGTTTAGATACTTTATCTGATCCTGATCTAAACTTTGTACCTGGTGTCTCTGTAGAAAATTGACCATTTCCTTTAAATTTTTCAGTTTTGTTCAGTATGGGTGATTGTAGATGGATGTGATGATTTGGGAATTTCCTCATTTTTTACTATTATATCTCACCTTTCAATTTTGATTTTGATAATGTAGATACTGTTTCTGTGCCATTTAGTTAGTTGAGCTATGGATTCATTAATCATGTTGATTTTCTCAAATATCATCTCTGAGTTTTGTTGATTCTTTGTATATTTCTCTTTGTTTTGACTTGGTTTATTTCAATCCCGAGTTTGATTATTTTCTGCCATCTAATCCTCTTGGGTGTCTTTGCTTCTTTTTGTTCTAGAGCTCTCAGGTGTGCTGTTAAGTTGCTAGTGTAGATCCTCTCCAACTTCTTTATGAAGCCACTCAGTGCTATGAGTTTTTCTCCTAGCAGTGCTTTCATTGTGTCTCATAAATTTGGATATGCTGTACCTTCAATGTTGTCAAGTGCTATAAGTCTTTAATTTCATTCCTTATGTTATTCCTGGCCATGTTATCACTGAGTAGAGAGTGCCCAGGTTCTATGGGTATATTGACTTTCTATTGTTTTAGTTGTTCTTGAAGAGCAGCCTTAATCCCTGGTGACATGATAGAACCCATGGGATTAATCCAATCTTCTTTTATCTGTTGAGACTTGTTTTGTGACCAATTTTATGGTCAATTTTAGAGAAGGTATCATGAGGTGCTTAGAAGAGTTATGTTCTTTTATTTTAGGGTAAAAGGTGTCTCTGTTTAGTTTCGTTTTCCCTGATTTGTCCATTAGTGAGAGTTGGATATTGAAGTCTCTCACAATTTTTGTGGGAGGTTGAAGGTATATTTTGAGCTTTAGTAAAGTTTCTTTTATTGATATTGGTGCCCTTGCATTTGAGGCATAGGTATTCAGAATTAGTTTTGTCTTCTTAGATTTTTCCTTTTTTGAGTATGAGAATTTATTTGCTAACTTTTGGTTGAAAGTCCATGTTATTGGCTATTACAATGTCTACTACAGCTTATTTTTTGTGACTATTTTCTTGGAATCATTTTCAGCCTTTGACCCTGAGGTAGTGTCTATATTTAATACTAAAGTGTGTTTTTTGTATGCAGAAAAAATTCTGGGTCTTTTTTTTCCTTATTAAGTGCCTTTGCCTGTATCTTTTTATTAGGGATTTAAATACATGGATGTTGTGAGATACTAAAAACTAATGATTGTTGCTTCACGTTATTTTTGTTGTTGGAGGAAGAATTATATTTGTATGGTCCTATTCTCTTGGGTTTGTTGTGCAAAGATTAATTTCTTGATCATGGTAGGGAGAAGATTCCCTCTTTTTATTTTTTTTTTAGAGTTTTTCTTTTATTATCCTCTGTAGGACTTTTTTAGTGAAAAGCTATTGTTTAAATTGCTTTTAACTTGGAATATGTGGATTTCTCCATCGAGGTGATTGAGAGTCCTGTTTGGTATAATAACATGGGCTGGTATATGTGTTTTTTTTTTTTTTTTTTGAGTCAGCCTCATAATTGTCTAAGATATTCTCGCTTTAAGAGACTATGTAGCATTGGAAATGTAATTGAGGAAAATATGTAATAAAAAATGCATGCATAGGCTTACACAGAAACCTCAACAAACCAGAAATTTGAATTCTGTGCTCTTCCCCATTTGTATTGTACTGAATTACTAGAATATAGGCTTCCTATTGATGCTTTGATAGCTCCTCACCACGCAAAGAAATGTTCACACGTGTTTTGAAATAATGGTGCTGACTAAAGCTAGAACAAGTGTGGAGGATGACTCTGAATATAAAGGTCATCAAGAAGCAATAAAGAAAGAGAGAGACTATATAGAGAGATCTGTTGTAATTATGACACAAACCTTTTATGTGTATACCTTCATTTGTTACTTTTCCATTTTTCTCTAAAGTGTAATTATTAAAAGAAAAATCCACACTAATGCCAGCTATGTGTCAGCAATGGCAGTCTGTGCCCCCATAGTTATATTCAATCCACACTCGTCCCAGTTTCCCAAGATTCAATCATTGTTGAACTCTTCACATTCCCATTCACCTGTCTCCTGTGGCTTGCCTGCTATGACTAGCTCTATCCCTTGCAGCCCACCTCAGTAATCTTGAATGTAAAACACCATAGAGTCATAGTTTAGAATCACCAGCTAACACAACTGCTGGGTACAGAATATATTCTCCTTTTTTTTTTTTTTTTTTTTTCACATAGAGATCAGCCTATTTCTGCCCTCTGTGTGCGAGAAGATTTAAGGATTTAAGCGTGTCTACTTGTTTGGCTTTTTTTTTTTCTTTCCATTTTTTATTAGGTATTTAGCTCATTTACATTTCCAATGCTATACCAAAAGTCTCCCATACCCACCCACCCCCACTCCCCTACCCGCCCACTCCCCCTTTTTGGCCCTGGCGTTCCCCTGTTCTGGGGCATATAAAGTTTCTCTGTCCAATGGGCCTCTCTTTCCAGTGATGGCCGACTAGGCCATCCTTTGATACATATGCAGCTAGAGTCAAGAGCTCCGGGGTACTGGCTAGTTCATAATGTTGATCCACCTATAGGGTTGCAGATCCCTTTAGCTCCTTGGGTACTTTCTCTAGCTCCTCCATTGGGAGCCCTGTGATCCATCCATTAGCTGACTGTGGGCATCCACTTCTGTGTTTGCTAGGCCCCGGCATAGTCTCAAAAGAGTCAGCTACATCTGGGTCCTTTCGATAAAATCTTGCTAGTGTATGCAATGGTGTCAGCGTTTGGATGCTGATTATGGAGTGGATCCCTGGATAAGGCAGTCTCTACATGGTCCATCCTTTCATCTCAGCTCCAAACTTTGTCTCTGTAACTCCTTCCAAGGGTGTTTTGTTCCCACTTCTAAGGAGGGGTATAGTGTCCACACTTCAGTCTTCATTTTTCTTGAGTTTCATGTGTTTAGGAAATTGTATCTTATATCTTGGGTATCCTAGGTTTTGGGCTAATATCCACTTATCAGTGAGTACATATTGTGTGAGTTCCTTTGTGAATGTGTTACCTCACTCAGGATGATGCCCTCCAGGTCCATCCATTTGGCTAGGAATTTCATAAATTCATTCTTTTTAATAGCTGAGTAGTACTCCATTGTGTAAATGTACCACATTTTCTGTATCCATTCCTCTGTTGAGGGGCATCTGGGTTCTTTCCAGCTTCTGGCTATTATAAATAAGGCTGCTATGAACATAGTGGAGCATGTGTCCTTCTTACCAGGTGGGGCATCTTCTGGATATAAGCCCAGGAGAGGTATTGCTGGATCCTCTGGTAGTACTATGTCCAATTTTCTGAGGAACCGCCAGACAGATTTCCAGAGTGGTTGTACAAGCCTGCAATCCCACCAACAATGGAGGAGTGTTCCTCTTTCTCCACATCCTCGCCAGCATCTGCTGTCACCTGAATTTTTGATCTTAGACATTCTGACTGGTGTGAGGTGGAATCTCAGGGTTGTTTTGATTTGCATTTCCCTGATGATTAAGGATGTTGAACATTTTTTCAGGTGCTTCTCTGCCATTCGGTATTCCTCAGGTGAGAATTCTTTGTTCAGTTCTGAGCCCCATTTTTTAATGGGGTTATTTGATTTTCTGAAGTCCACCTTCTTGAGTTCTTTATATATGTTGGATATTAGTCCCCTATCTGATTTAGGATAGGTAAAGATCCTTTCCCAATCTGTTGGTGGTCTCTTTGTCTTATTGACGGTGTCTTTTGCCTTGCAGAAACTTTGGAGTTTCATTAGGTCCCATTTGTCAATTCTCGATCTTACAGCACAAGCCATTGCTGTTCTGTTCAGGAATTTTTCCCCTGTGCCCATACCTTCAAGGCTTTTCCCCACTTTCTCCTCTATAAGTTTCAGTGTCTCTGGTTTTATGTGAAGTTCTTTGATCCATTTAGATTTGACCTTAGTACAAGGAGATAAGTATGGATCGATTCGCATTCTTCTACATGATAACAACCAGTTGTGCCAGCACCAATTGTTGAAAATGCTGTCTTTCTTCCACTGGATGGTTTTAGCTCCCTTGTCGAAGATCAAGTGACCATAGGTGTGTGGGTTCTTTTCTGGGTCTTCAATTCTATTCCATTGGTCTACTTGTCTGTCTCTATACCAGTACCATGCAGTTTTTACCACAATTGCTCTGTAGTAAAGCTTTTGGTCAGGCATGGTGATTCCACCAGAGGTTCTTTTATCCTTGAGAAGAGTTTTTGCTATCCTAGGTTTTTTGTTATTCCAGATGAATTTGCAAATTGCTCCTTCTAATTCGTTGAAGAATTGAGTTGGAATTTTGATGGGGATTGCATTGAATCTCTAGATTGCTTTTGGCAAAATAGCCATTTTTACAATGTTGATCCTGCCAATCCATGAGCATGGGAGATCTTTCCATCTTCTGAGATCTTCTTTAATTTCTTTCTTCAGAGACTTGAAGATTTTATCATACAGATCTTTCACTTCCTTAGTTAGAGTCACTCCGAGATATTTTGTATTATTTGTGACTATTGAGAAGGGTGTTGTTTCCCTAATTTCTTTCTCAGCCTGTTTATTCTTTGTGTAGAGAAAGGCCATTGACTTGTTTGAGTTAATTTTATATCCAGCTACTTCACCGAAGCTGTTTATCAGGTTTAGGAGTTCTCTGGTGGAATTTTTAGGGTCACTTATATATACTATCATATCATCTGCAAAAAGTGATATTTTGACTTCCTCCTTTCCAATTTATATCCCCTTGATCTCCTTTTGTTTTCGAATTGCTCTGTCTAATACTTCAAGTACTATGTTGAAAAGGTAGGGAGAAAGTGGGCAGCCTTGTCTAGTCCCTGATTTTAGTGGGATTGCTTCCAGCTTCTCTCCATTTACTTTGATGTTGGCTCCTGGTTTGCTGTAGATTGCTTTTATCATGTTTAGGTATGGGCCTTGAATTCCTGATCTTTCCAGAACTTTTATCATGAATGGGTGTTGGATCTTGTCAAATGCTTTTTCTGCATCTAATGAGATGATCATGTGGCTTTTGTCTTTGAGTTTGTTTATATAGTGGATTACATTGATGGATTTTCGTATATTAAACCATCCCTGCATCCCTGGAATAAAACCTACTTGGTCAGGATGGATGATTGCTTTAATGTGTTCTTGGATTCGGTTAGCGAGAATTTTATTGAGGATTTTTGCATCGATATTCATAAGAGAAATTGGTCTGAAGTTCTCTATCTTTGTTGTATCTTTGTGTGGTTTAGGTATCAGAGTAATAGTGGCTTCATAAAATGAGTTGGGTAGAGTACTTTCTACTTCTATCTTGTGAAAAAGTTTGTGCAGAACTGGAATTAGATCTTCTTTGAAGGTCTGATAGAACTCTGCACTAAACCTGTCTGGTCCTTTGCTTTTTTTGGCTGGGAGACTATTTATAACTGCTTCTATTTCTTTAGGGGACATGGGACTGTTTAGAAGGTCAACTTGATCCTGATTCAACTTTGGTACCTGGTATCTGTCCAGAAATTTGTCCATTTCCTCCAGGTTTTCGAGTTTTGTTGAGTATAGCCTTTTGTAGAAGGATCTGATGGTGTTTTGGATTTCTTCAGGATCTGTTGTTATGTCTCCCTTTTCAGTTCTGATTTTGTTAATTAGGATTTTGTCTCTGTGCCCTCTAGTGAGTCTAGCTAAGGGTTTATCTATCGTGTTGATTTTCTCAAAGAACCAACTCCTCGTTTGGTTAATTCTTTGAATAGTTCTTCTTGTTTCCACTTGGTTGATTTCACCCCTGAGTTTGATTATTTCCTGCCGTATACTCCTCTTGGATGAAGTTGCTTCCTTTTTTTCTAGAGCTTTTAGATGTGTTGTCAAGCTGCTAGTATGTGCTCTCTCCCATTTCTTCATGGAGGCACTCAGAGCTATGAGTTTCCCTCTTAGAAATGCTTTCATTGTGTCCCAAAGGTTTGGGTACGTTGTGGCTTCATTTTCATTAAACTCTAAAAAGTCTTTAATTTCTTTCTTTATTCCTTCCTTGACCAAGGTATCATTGAGAAGAGTGTTGTTCAGTTTCCACGTGAGTGTTGGCTTTCTGTTATTTTTTTTTTTTGTTATTGAAGATCAGCCTTAGTGCAGAATATATTCTCCTAAACACATCAAATAGTCTATGTTAGAAATATTCTGCGATGGATTCAAGTGGATTCCACCACCAGAACTAACAGGTCCTGGAGGCAAATGGTCCATCCCTTTGCTCCAGCCCCACCATCAAAAAAGGGCCCATTCCTTCTTCCTGAATTTTCTCTCTCTCTTGGACCCGGAAGGCCTCTGTCATCCTCTCTCCAGCAATTTGCTTCTCTAAAACTTTATTATCAAATCTATTAATTGAGGGAAATTCCAGTATACTCTCCCTTAATACTTTTAATATTATTTCTTATTCTATACATTTGGTGTTTTGATTATTATCTGACAGGAACAACTTCTGTTCTGATCCACTCTATTTCTTGTTCTGTCAACTTCATGTACTTCTATGGGCATCTCCTATTAGATTAGGGAAGATTTTTCTAAGATTTAGTTGAAGGTGCTTACTGACATTTTGAAATCAAACTCTCCATTCTTTTCTATACCTATTATTCTTAGGTTTGTTCTGTTCACTGTGACTTAATTTTCCTGAATGTTTTGATTAGAGCTCGTTGTACTTATTTTCTTTGTCTGTTGTGTCAATATCTTCTATGGTGTCTTCTACTCCTTGGAGTCTCTCTGCTATTCCTTTTACTCTGTTGATGAAAGCATCTGTAACTCCTGTTCCCTTTCTTAGGTTTTCCATTTAATAGGCTGTATCACTTTATGATTTATTTGAAGTTTATATTTCCTACTTTAGACCCTGGTTGATTTTGTTCAATTTTTCACCTGTTGGATTTTTTTTCCCTGATTTCTTTAAAGGATCTAGGTTTCAACTTTAAGGGCTTCAATGTGTTTACATATACTCTCCTGTAATTTTTAAGGGATTTTTTATGTCCTTCTTAAGGTCTTCTTTCTTCTTCCTGAGATGGCATTTTAAGTCAGAATCTTGCTTTTCAGATGTGTTACCATATTGTCTTAGTCAGGGTTTTACTGCTGTGATCAGACACCATGACCAAGGCAAGTCTTATAAAAACAATATTTAATTGGGGCTGGCTTACAGGTTCAGAAGTTCAATCCATTATCATCAAGGTGGGAGCATAGTAGTATCCAGGCAGGCATGGCTCAGGCAGCACTGAGAATTCTATGTCTTCATCCAAAGGCTGCTAGTGTAAGACAGTCTTCCAGGTAACTGCGGTGAGAGTCTTAAGCCCACACCCATGTGACACACCTACTCAAACAAGGTCACACCTATACCAATAAGGCCACACCTCCAAATGATGCCACTCCCTGATCCATTAATATGTAAACCATCACAGTTATCTAGGGATTATAGTGGTGGGAAAATTCTTTTCATATGGTGCCAATATATATTGGTTTCTTTTCCTTTTGTTCTTGCAGGTGCCTCCTACAATTTCATCATTTCTGGTATTAAGACCCTTTACTCTCATTAACTGGAGCTCTTTCCTCCTGTGAATCTGGTTATGGTAGACCAACTTGGGTCAGGCTTACTCTGGTTGTGAAAGTGTGTTTGGAATGCTTTATATTTGACCTGGTCTGTGCCAGACATCTTGGAGAAGGTCAAACTTTCTTTGGCTGTTGCCATGGGGTAGATGGTGACTGAAGCACACTATCTTCCCCTGGTTGCAGATGTGGACCAGAAGGAAGATGTTAGGAAATATTTCTATCATACTATTAGAAGTTCCATAAAACCTACAACTATCTCAGTATGTATAGAGAGTCTTAGTGCAGACCAATGAAGGGTCTGTGATTATTCTGTCAATCTCTGTGAGCCTCTGTGAGTACTGGTTAGTAGATAATGTAGGAAATTATATTGTGGTATTCTTGAATGCTGTGCCTCTGTCAATCATTCCTTTGTATGTTGTGAAGGATTGCCTGATCCCTGAATAATATTTGGTTCTTTATCTCTGCATCTGCTCAAAAAAAAATGGCCATCTATCCAAAAGCTATCTACCTATTCAATGAAATCCATATTAAAAATATAATTCAATTCTTTATAGATTGAGAAAGAGTAATTTTCCAATATATCTAGAATAACAAAAACAAAATAGTAGAAACTATTCCCAGTAATAAACGAATATCTGGGGGAATCACCTCCCTGATATCAAGCTACACTATAATCAATTTTGATAAAAACTGCATCGTATTTGTACAGTGACTGGCAGGTAGACCTATCAATAGAACTGAATACCCCAAAATGAACCCACACACCTATTGTCACTTGATCTTTGACAAGGGAGGTAAAACCATCCAGTGGAAAAAAGACAGTATTTCCAAAAATGGTGCTGGCTCAACTGGCAGTTAACATGTACAAGAATGCAAATCGACTAATTCTTATATCCTTGTACAAAGCTCAAATCCAAATAGATTAAGAAACTTCACAAAAAAAACAAATACACTAAAACTTTAGAATAGAATGTTGGGAAGAGCTTACAACATATGGGCACATGGGAAATACTCCTGAACAGAACAAAATTGGCTAGTGATGTAAGATCAAGATACAACAAATGGGACCTTATAAAATTGCAAAGCTTCTGTGAGGCAATGAACACTGTCAAGGAGACCAAAAGGCCACCAACAGATTGAGAAAAGATCTTCACCAATCATAATCCAATACAGGGCTAATATCGAATACAAATAATTCAGGAAGTTAGACTTCAGAAAACCAATACAAATTCTCTGGTGTTGGACACTAAGTGGGTTTAGGGGATTTGGGAAAGGAGGGAGAAACTCATATATGGCCAGAGCTCCGGAGCTCTGAGCAGGTGGACACAGGAGGGCTGCCAGAGGCGTTCCACACTGCCCCAGGTGGACATCTAAGCCACTTAACACACTCAACAGAGGTGAGCAAGGCATAGCCCCTGATACCAGGGGCCCTGGTGCAACAACCTCAGTCCCAGGATTATGGAAGAGAGGGCAGAGGGAGAGAGGTTCCCATGCAGGTGAGAGTCCTTAGTCCAGTCAGTGGCTGGATCACAGATAAGCCTTCAATCAAGAGACTTGAAACGGTTTATAAGAAGAAAGCCTATCCCGTTATCAAGCATATCTGGCCTTGATGAACAAAGACAGTCTATGGTTTTGAACTTTATTGTAGAAAGGCAAGGGGAAAGGGAGAAGATAAAAGAGAGACACCATCCAGGGACAAGAGGAGAGACACAGGAAAAGGAGAGCAGAAGCAAAGCTAGAGTAAGAGGGAGAGAGCAAGAGGGAGAGATAGTAAGAGGAATGTGGCTAGTTTGAGGACAGAGCAAGGTGGGCCAAGCAGCCCTTCTTCTGGTGGGCTGTTATCTTGGTATTGCTAGGTAACTTGTCGGAGTCTAGCCTGAAGTTCCTAAGCTTGAGGCTAAGTCTAAGTGACTAAAAGCCACTCTTCTCCTATCGGAGATGTGGGGATTCAGGGTTCCAAGAGACATGAGGGACTGCCTGCCATCCCATGTATGTGAATTATCACCACAGGGTGTCAGGGTTCCTCAACTAACCTCGATGAGAGCCCAAACTGTATGTGCATAGCCCATTGCCACACTCTGAGCATATACCCAGAAGGTGCTCCAACATGTAATAAGGATACATGCTCCACTATGTTCATAGCAACCTTATTTATAATAGCCAAAAGCTAGAAAGAAACCAAACATCCCTCATCAAAGAATGGATACCGAAAATGTGGTACATTTACACAATGGAGTACTGCTCAGCTACTAGAAACAATGAATTTATGAAATATTTAGGAAAATGGATTAATTTGTAGTATGTCATCCTGAGTGAGGTAACCTAATCACAAAATAACACACATGTAATGCCCTCACTGATAAGTGGATATTAACCCAGAAGCCTGAAAGCTTGGAATACCCAAGATACAATTCACAAACCACATGAAACTCAACAAGAAGGAAGAACATTTTGTGGATACTTCTATCCATCTTAGAAGGCAGGAACAAAACACCCATGGAAAGAGTTAAGGAAGCAATGTGTCGAGTAGAGACTGAAGAAATGACCATCTAGAGAGTGATTAACTTGGGGATCCATACCATTTAAAATCACCAAACACAAACACCATTATGGATGCCAATAAGTGCTTGCTGACAGAAGCCTGACATAGGTCTACTGAAAGGCTTTGCTAGTGCCTTTCAGAGGATGATCCTCAAAGCCATCCACTGGGCTTAGAAGAGGATCCCCAATAAAGGAGCTAGAGAAAGTTCCCAAGAAGCTGAAGTGGTTGGCAACCCCATAGGAGGAACAACTATATGAAATAGCCAGTAGCCTCAGAATTCCCAGTGACTAAATCACCAAATAAAGAGCACTAATGGAAGTATCAATTGCATATGCATCAGAGGATGGCCTAGTCAGTAATCAATGGGAGGAGAGGCCCTTTATCAATTGAAGGGTGTAATCTCCAGTGTGGGGGAATGCCAGGGCCAGAAAGCCTGAGTGGGTGGGATCGTGAGCAGGGGTACTAGGGAGAGGATAGGGGGAGGATGTCCTTTGGAGGGGAAAAAAGGAAGGGGATAACTATTGAAATGTAAATAAAGGATATATTCTTCAAGCATGTTGGCACACTCCTTTAATCCCAGCACTCAGGAGGCAGTGGCAGGTGGATCTCTGAGTTTGAGGCCAGTCTGGTCTACAGAGTGAGTTCCAGAATAGTCAGGGCTATACAAAGATACCCTATCCCCAAAAAACAACAAAAAACAAAACAAAACAAAACAAAACAAAAACAAAGAAAGAAAGAGAGAGAGAGTGAAAGAGAGAATGAAAGAAAGATAGAAAGAAAGAAAGAAAGAAAGAAAGAAAGAAAGAAAGAAAGAAAGAAAGAAAGGAAGAAAGGAAGGAAGGAAGGAAGGAAGGAGGAGAGAGAGAGAGAGAGAGAGAGAGAGAGAGAGAGAGAGAGAGACAGAGAGACAGAGAGACAGAGAGACAGAGAGAGAAAGAAGGAAAGAAAGGGAAAATGAAAGAATATATCCAGTAAAAAATTCAGTCTCTGTATCCCCTATTACTAGCTGATTTCACTAGGGTCACTCTAGTATATCTAGTGAGTTTACATTGTCCTAGGTTTCTACCTTATCCCTGATAACTCTTTCAGTTCAAATCTTCCCTCCCAGGATTATCTCCCATCATCAATCTTATTCTTTCTTGCCCCCTTTTGCTATTCCCAATTTACCCCAGGGTGCTTACATAATCTATTTTAATTTCCCATCCCAGAAAGGTCCATGCATATCCCTTTACCCCTTTCTTGTTACATAGACTCTCTGATGTCTAGGACATATTTATTGAGTGCTGGAATTTTGCATAAAATTCTACCAAGGTTAGTAGCATGGTTAATTCGAGAAAGAGGGGCAAGGTGGCAACAGAAAGAGAAGCAGAGAGGGAGAGGGACAGGAAGAAAGAGAGAGAGAGGGAGAGGGAGAAATTGGGTTCTATCTTTATATATGAATGATGGTTCAGTCACAGGTGAAGGTTGGAGATGAGCCAAGTGGATTCTGGGAATATGGTGGCTGTTTCTTTGGCAACAGGTGTGTGGATCTTTCCTATGTAATGTCACATGTTTCAGAAGTCCTCATAACAATAACCATGGAATTAAATTTCATGTAGATGTTTATTATTATTTTAAAGAATTTATATATAAATACTGGGCTGAGCTAACACAGTACATTAGAATCTTACATCTTAAGAAGTTATTTGTCATCATTTTCTAAGCTAAAATAACCAGATGTGCTACAGTTTGAACTCTTCAGAAGAAAAAGTCATATTCCTACATCTACACAAATGAACACAAATGTCACTGCAATCAGTTCCTATACCTACTTTCAGATTGTATCAGGAATAGAGTGTACCTTCCTTTACTCTCTTATTTAGCATTTGTTTTTTATTGATGCTTCTGCTGATGTCTTTCTTGTTACTGCTATTGCAGTTTGAATGAGGATCTCACCACATAGTCCTGATTTACTTGGAACTTCTTATATAGAGAAAAAACTAATTTTTTTCCCATTTTTATTAGGTATTTAGCTCATTTACATTTCCAATGCTATACCAAAGGTCCCCCATACCCACCCACCCCCACTCCCCTACCCACCCACTCTCCCTTTTTGGCCCTGGCGTTCCCCTGTACTGGGGCATACAAAGTTTGCGTGTCCAATGGGCCTCTCTTTCCAGTGATGGCCGACTAGGCCATCTTTTGATACATATGCAGCTAGAGTCAAGAGCTCCGGGGTACTGGTTAGTTCATAATGTTGTTCCACCTATAGGGTTGCAGATCCCTTTAGCTCCTTGGGTTCTTTCTCTAGCTCCTCCATTGGGAGCCACAGTATTGGTATTAACGGTATGCATGACTAAACCTAGAATGCTGTTCTTCCTTATTCTCTCTCTCTTTCCCTCCCTGTTTTGCTTCCCACTTCCCTTTCCATTATCCTCTTTATAACTTTAACTAAGGGGGATAATTCCTTATAGAATGACTACTAGAATTATGTCATTTTCATCATGTGAAATATTGACCCTGTTGCAAATGACGCTATACATTTATTATCACTCCAAATTTCTTATTTAGCTGAGGTCACATTTTGTTATATGTTGGATTTACTTCTTCCCTCATAAATTTCCCTCATACACTTTCATGATTTCATACTTCTTTCCCTATTATCCTTATTTCAGTTACATGTCATATTGGGATCCTGTAGCTAAACATTCATTTAGGTTTATTCAAATTTCAAATAAGAAACTTATTTTGATTAAGACAAGATTAAAATAATTTAATTCTGTTGGAGGCTACTTTATTTTAACATGTAGAATTAGTACTTGGGAATTTCCATGAAGCACACACAGATAACTTCAAAATTCAGGTTCCAGCCTCTTAAATTTCCCACAAAAGAAGGAAAATAATTCTATGCATTCATGAAAAACAGAGGTTTATGTAATATAACTTATGCCACTTAAGATTTTTTTAAAAAAAGAGTTTCCACATTTTTAATATGTAAAACAGAAAGTATAATGCAGTGATTAGATGAAAAGTTAATAATAATTATTCATGGAAATGCACTATCATCTGAATATTATTTTGTGGTTATTTAAAAACATGCTGTAAAACTCTCTAATAGACTAGACAGAAAAGCCAGAATCACTGAGCAACATTTTTTTTTTTTTTTTGTGAAACTACATGTTACGTATGTTCCGTTTTCTGTTAAGTATTTCCTTAAATCCAAAATGTAACAATAAACAGTCAGAAATCCACTGTGTTCCCAGATGTGCACATACATCACTGAGATCAACAATAACAACAATTTGACCTGAGAATATGGGGCATAATTTCTTCACAACGGCTAATGGATAATCAAATCTCAGAGGATTTTGCTCACTCCTGTTCCTACTATCATAGGGAGTAAAGTGAAGCCTTTGCCACAAGAATATTTGAGAGGGAAACCTGTAGGACTTCACACTCAAGAGAATCTCTTCAAAGAGATATGAGAATGGAAGGGAAAAAGAAAACAAAGAAGAAAGAAATCATAGAAAAAGTGGAGGCCAGAGACACAAACAGGACAATTTAAAAATAATTTGGTTTAAACTTTTTCAGTGAGGGCTAAGGATATCACTTAGTCCATAGTTCTATTTGAAGACATTAGCATTGGTATAGCCAAAATATCTGAGATTGAGAACAGGTGTCCCTTCCTCTTTGTCTTGGATTCCTGCAAGCTTTAATAAGTACGGGCTAATATCACAATCTCCAGATAAGGAAATATCAACCATAAACATAGCAGTATGTCTTAAAGTTGACTACAGTTATCATTAGCAGAAGTTCTTCTTCTCTCTGCTTATCTTAGCCTAATTGCAGTCTAGTTTTCTTATCTTAGACTTATCTTAACTTAGACTTATCTTAGCCTAATTGCTTATCTTAGCCTAATTGGATGTGCAAAGCTTTGACTTATAGAAGACACTTCTCACTTCAGTTATGCAGCATAATTGTTGAATCAGGTGAGCCATTCTATACAAATTATTCTGCATGATGGACATCGAACTGATGTAGGTGGCTTAAAGCATAGCCATCCATGCTCTTCTAATTGATACTTTTTGTAAAATATGAAAAAAAATGAATTCCTTCAATAATCTCTCTCAAGTCTTTGGGTCTCTTTCAAGTATTTAATACTACAAACATACAGTGTCATCACAATGTGTTAAAAAGTGTGCTTCTCAGTCCTTTGTGATTGTCTTCCACCATTTAATATCCCCCAATAAACAGGGATATATGAGTTTCCATGAAAATTCATATGCGTTTGCTGATCTCATGTAATTTTAAATATGCTGAAAATCAGAAAAGTATTGTTCAGGATTTAACTCCTGTTTTCACATATCTAGAAAATATTCTCTTTTTTAGATATATATTGATCATGTTCACCAGGTTACAAATATCCTGTATTATATTGCTGAATGCAATTCATACTGTAACACAGAAAATTCTATTCCTTATGCAAGGAAGGTAAGTGGTGAATACTCAGAGACTCAAAGCATGATATTGCTCTTGCCTGTCCTTATCTTCCTGTAGTGTGACTTGCATTTGAACTGAATTTAATAATAGAAGAACAGATGCACTCTCACCTTGCTAGCATTCTCTTCTTCATTTATTTGCTGCTAGTTCAGTTTCTGATAATCTGTGTTGTCTATGTGTAGGAATCCCTCATAAATATTTAAGTTCTTGGTTAAATGTTTCTGGTTAACATACGGAAGAAGAATTAGTTTGTCTCTACATTTATTTTAATTTGTTTCAAAGCACCATCACCTATGTGGGCATCAGAGGATAACTGGCAGATATTAGTTTTCCCCTTCTAACATGTGAACCCCAAGAATCTAAGACTCATCCTCTGGAAGAACAATAAGAAAGTAAATACTTTGAGTCAGCAAGAGGAGGCATTCTTAAGGATAGAGAAGAGCTGTCAGCCAAAGTGTCTTATGGGCAAGAAATTATCCACAGGCTTTCCTAAGGACTTGACTTCTTCTTGCTGAGGAACTCTTCCCTGGGTACATGTATACACACGTTGCAATTTCTAATGTCAAGGTGTGACTGCCTGAGCATGAATTTTTACCTTGGGAAGACTAAGAAGATTGTTGCAATGCCCTCAACTGGGTAGAGGGACTTGTTCTCCTTCAAGGAGAACAAGGGAATGAGCTTTGGTGAGATGGTACCTACTTGTCAAAGATGCTGAGTCTTTATCTGAGATCAAAACTTATATCACAGAGTTGTTTGTGTCACATTATTCATTTACTCTTTATTATGGTATGGTGAACATTACACCCCTGTATTCCCAGAAAGGGAGCAGTCCACAAAGACTCACTTCTTATCCCCATGATAGAGCAAAGTAAGCAATCTCAGCCCTGTGGAGAAGAACAAGGCTGGTATGCTGACTGCTGAATGGCATATAACTTTCTTAGAGACCATTGTATCTTTGCTTAAAAAAGAGAAATAAATCATTCAAAATATTAATGAAAAATACCTTCTATAACTTCAGATCATCTGTCAAGAGACTGTATATAAAGTTGTTTAATTTCTTACTTTTTAACCAATTTCATAAATGGAAAAGTTTGATAATATAAACTTCAGAAGGACCAGACCTCCTTTCATGTTTGACATGCTTAAATGTTCATTAAAGTTATATCAATATATCCTTATTATCTTATGATTACATGTGTAAGGATATTTCTGTTTGTAACAAGTGTTTTGTCAGAGTAAAGACAAAATTAAGGAAATAAGGAAAATTTCCTGTATTAGTATGCTGACAATTTTTACACTAGAAAACAGTAACTGGATTACATTAAAAAATATTGATCTACTAAAATGTATATTGTGCAGATAATGGAGATAATGGAACATATGTGACTCAAACAGGTGTGTTCATCAATAGTTTGCACAGGGACCAGTGTCCTACATAGCAGAGGATGCAGAATGATTTTAATAGCTGGAGGCAGTAGATAACTGTGAGGAAACAATGTCAATAGAAATGATGCACATATACACTCTCAAATACTGTGCTAACAGGCACAGGATCTGCACAGGACCAAGACAGATGGGGCTCCAGGTTTGACAGAAGGAATTAAAAACAGGTTCTCATCTATAACCAAGAGTTTATTAGCAAGGAGCCCATATTTGCAAAGAAAATTTAGTTTTCTACTGTCACATTATCAGCCTCATTTCAGAGTAGGTCATTTGACCAGGAACAGATGTTCAACACAAATCAAATTCACTGGTAGACTATGTTCATAGCAGCCCTAGTTATACTAGCCAGAAACAGGAAAGAACCCATATGTCCCTCAACAGAGGAATGGATACAGAAAATATGCTACATTTACACAATAGATTACTACTCAGCTATTAAAAACAATGAATTTATGAAATTCCTGAGCAAATGAATGTATCTGGAGGATATCATCCTGTGTTAGGTAACTCAATCACAGAAGAAGTCATTTGATAATCACTGATAAGTGGATATTAGCCAAGAAAACTAGAATACCCAAGATATACTTCTTAAACACATGAAAATCAAGAAGGAAGACCAACTCCTGGATTCTTCTTTCCTCCCTAGAATAGTGAATAAAATACACATGGAAGGAGTTGCAGAGATAAAGCTTAGAGCTAAGATGAAATGATGGACTATCCTGAGACTGCCCCACCTGGGGTCCATCCCATAATCAGCCACCAAACACAGACACTACTGCATAGGCCAGCAAGATTTTTCTGAAAGTACCCTGATATAGCTGTCTCCTGGGAAGCTTTGCCAGTGCCTGGCAAACAAAGAAGGGGATGTTCACAGTCATCTGTAGGAGGGAACACAGGGCTCCCAGTGTAAGAGCTAGGGAAATTACCCAAGATCTGAAGGGGTCTTCAAACCTATTGGTGGAACAATATTATGAAATAATCAGTATCCGCAGAACTCTTGTCTCTAGCTGAATATGTAGCAGAAGTTGTTCTAGTTGGCCATCATTGGGAAGAGAGAACCCTTGGTCTAGCAAACTTTATATACCCCAGTACAGGGGAAAGATAGGGCCAAGAATTGCAAGTGAATGGTAAGGGTGGAGGGTATATGAGACTGTAGTGATAGCATTTGAATTGTAAATGAACACAATATCAAATAAAATAATACTTACTAAAAAAACTCACTGATAGTTTTTGTTAGCTTTTTTTCAGCCTTATGTAGTTTTGCTTTGTCACCACAGGTGACAACATCAGTGTTTTACCTGGAATCCATGGTTGAAAGTGAGGTCATCCTGATCCCTGAAAGTAGTCCTCCAACTTCTACCTATGCACTGTAATAGGAACATGACCAAATATATATACATATATATATATATATATATATATATATATATATATATATATATATATATCCAGGGACACAAGACACATATGTACAAATCTGTACACCACACATGTGTGTGTGTGTGTGAGAGAGAGAGAGAGAGAGAGAGAGAGAGAGAGAGAGAGAGAGAGGGAGAGAGAGAGAGGGAGAGGGAGAGAGGGAGAGGGAGAGGGAGAGAGAGAATGGAATGTTAAAGAGAAGAATAAGACCAAAGAAATAATTTATACACAGATGAGAATTAGAATAGATAGGGAATTGAAACATATTGTTTATCTCTTCAATGGAAAGTGGTCCTTTTCTGCTCATAGTGGCATAGTAGGATTGATGTAGGTTTCTATCCCAGTGATCCATTCTGACTGATGATTAAGAATTTGTCTTTATCTCCTCAAATTTATGTTTTAATTTATCTCAGACCCTTTCTCTTAAATCTTGAGCAGTAAGTTCTAGTCATAAAATCTCTTTGAATGAAGGGTGTCACTTGTATTTTACAACAGAATAAGTAACAACTACATTATTTTAGTGTCAGGACAATCTTGATATCTACAACCACTATGATTCTGTCAGTCAAGCTCCCTGCACCCTTAATTTTGGGCTCTAAATCAGAGTCAAAGTACCCATTGGTTTTAAGAATTCAAATGCACTTTGTAAAGAATCTCCATAGAATTCTGTCTTAAAATTGTTTTGCACTTGGAACTGAGTTAATTGTTGGATGAATATTTATGAAAATTATGCTTTAAATATGGCTTAAAAAATGGTTACAATCAGACTCTAGGAGTCTTGGACCAGCTCTGGGTACAAAAAAAAAAAAAAAATCAAGATGGGTAATGTTTTATTCTTACTTTTCCAAATAAAAAAGATAACTAAAGCCAAGAAAACATAGGAAATGAATAAATCTATACCAGGAAGCACAAGGCAAGATGACAGAAATACCCCTTCCTGTAGGCAGCCTGTGCCTAAAAGATGGAGCTGGTCTCCAGTACACCGTCACTGTAAACAATACCACTGTGCATGTGCTAGACCAAATCTGGTGACAAAACCCTCAGGAGAGGGTGCATGCAAATTAATGTGCCTGCAATCCCAGGAGGACACATAGCCCTCCCCAGTGCTGGGGTGTATATAAGCAGTCCTCCCTGGGTTCTGGGTTCCTATAGCATCCTGGCATTCTTGCAATAAAGCTGTTGAGAAGAATCCGACCGTGTTGCCTTTTTCCTTGCTGGATGAGTTGAGCGCAACACATTGGTGGCCTGTATGGGGATCCGAGGATCTCGTGGATTCAGAACTCTTCAACTGAGGAATGGAGGTACCAGTAAGTCTCCCAAATTGATTCCCGGTTAAAAGGGGGCGTATATTTTTCTCTCCCGTAGACCCAGTGTGGGTAGCTTTTAGTGTTCTTTCGTTTTTTGTAATTTCTGGCCTCTGCTTTTGTTTGATAGAAGCAGTTAAGGCAGGTCAGAAAATTCTCACGAAACAATGAGAAAGTATGTCAGAGGAAGATAGGAAACACGTAAACAAACAAACAAAAGAAAAGAATAGGGGCAAAAAAGAGAGAGAAAAGGAAAAGGGAAAAAAGGCAAATTCAAAAGGAAAAGAAATAGCGAGAAAGAAAAAGGAAAAGAAAAGGGAGGAAAAATAAAAGTAATTAGTGATAAAGAAAAGGAAATAGTAAAGATATATCCCTCTCTAAAGGATTTAAATATATCAAGCTCCGCTTCCAGTGACTAGGAGCTTAATAAAGATGATGACGCTGACCTTGAAGAAGAAGCAGCTTTATATGAGAGGGATAGGTATGATCTGGATTGGCCATATAGAGCCAACCAGATGAAAAAGGAGTATCGGTCAACAAAAGGACAAAAAGAAAGAAAAAAATTAGAAAAGAAACGATTGTTTGTAGCACCTGACAAAGTTCAGATGGGAAATTTAGGAGAGTTTTTGGGTACCTGAGTTACTTCACATTATGTAGCACCTCAAAAGATAGAATTACGTAAAGATCATTTGAAAACATTGAATGATTTCCAGATGTTGTTGGGAGATATAAGTTGGATTCATCCATATATGAGGCTATCAAATTTTTAATTAATCCTACTTTTTGATATATTGAAGGGCGATCCACAGCTTTCGTCACTTCATGCTCTCACCCCTGAGTCCTGAGTAGGATTAGAAAAAGTAGAAAGGTGTTTAGAAGAGGCAAAGAAGTATAAATGGAAAGAGGAGAGGACATCCTCCTATGTGTTTTGAAGATATTCTGTCAAACAACAGGAGTGTTGTGGCAGTCAGGTCCTCTATTGTGGATTTATGCTCATGTGTCTCCCAATAAAACCCTTGAATATTATCCCATTGCTATAGCTGAATTAGTGATTTTGGGCATTAAATCCTGTTTTCAACATTTTGTAGCACCCCCTCAGAAAATCGTTACACCTTATAATGCTAATCAAATATAGATCCTAAGTTCTTTGATAGGTGATTGGGCCCTATTGCTCTGTAGTTTTGATGGGGAATTAGACAATCATTAACCCAAAGATCCTTTGCTAAAATTTCCTAGTGAACATCCAGTGATTTTCCCCAATGTCACAGCATCTAAACGCATATCAGGTGCATTGGATATTTATACATATGGTTCTAAAATAGGTGTTGGTGCCTATGGAGTTGATTCTCAAAAACCTGTTCTTTTTCAATACAATCCTGGCACCCCACAACTTACTGAATGTAAAATTGTGTTGGAAGTATTCAAAGCTTTTAAGGAATCTTTTAATCTAGTCTCTGATTCGGCTTATGCAGTAAATGCAGTGCGTGCATTAGAAATTGCAGGAACCATTACACTACTAGTCCTGTGTGCACCATATTATTAGAGTTACAAAAATTGATTTGGAAAAGAACACATAAATTCTTTATTCAACATATCCGAGCTCACTCTACCTTGCCAGGCCCTATGGCTGAAAGAAATGCCTTAGTGGACACTAGCATTTGCATGGAATTTATTTTTCATGCCACCCCACTAGAGCTTGCAAAAGATTTTCATTGATTGTATCATGTTCCTGCTGCCACAATTCAGCAGAAATTTGATATCTCTTCAGCCTCAGCATGAAATGTGGTGTTACAATGCCCACAGTGTGTACAATTTAACCACCCTCCTCATGTTGGTATTAACCCTCTTGGATTGCTTCCTCTAAAACTGTGGCAAATGGATGTTACTCATGTCTCAGCATTTGGAAAATTAAAATATGTTCATGTTTCAATTGACACCTGTTCAGGTATAATTTTTGCCTCCCCCATTTCCAGTGAGAGATCCCTCAACGTGGCTGGCCATTGCCTAGAAGCCTGGGCAGCTTGGGGAAAGCCAGATACTTTAAAAACTGATACTGGCCCCACATATACATCAAAATCATTCCAAAACTTTTTGAAAATAATGCAGGTTGGTCACTCTACTAGCCTTCCCTACAATCCACTGTGCCAAGGCATTGTGGAAAGAGCACATCGAACCTTAAAAGAACTCTTACAAAAACAAAAAGGGGGAATAGCTGATGGCCTGGCACCCAAAGAACAATTATCTTTAGCCCACTTTACTTTAATTTTTTTAATCCAAACATGGTCATTCGACTACAGATAGGCATGCCATGACCTCACCTATCCTTAAACAGGATGTCAAATGGAAAGATGTCCTAACTAGAAAATGGTATGTCCCAGATCTCGTTATTTTGAGATCCAGGAGAGCAGTTTGTGTTTTTCCACAGGGTCAAGAACACCCGATTTGGGTACCAGAGATGCTGATGCGAAAATTGCTCCCCCCAACAGAGATATAGATTGTAGTAGTTCTGGAAGGACATATTATCTAGCAGAGTGTTGGTAGGGTATACTGCTGTGGCTGTGAAACTTCCCACCTTTGTGCCTATAGAAGATTTTGAAATGATTGCCACATATGCCCATTGGTGCCCCTTGTATAAAGTTGTACAAGCTAATTTCTCTCAGGCTCCTGAACAGAGTCCCTCTTATCTGAGTAGGAAATTGGTCGGCTAAAGTAGAGCAGTTGTCCAGAAATCTGCTCCTCCAAATTGCCAAACTTAACAGCACTCAACTGGACCCTGTCACCTTGGGGGACTTCACCTCCTGGATCACCTTGCCTTCTCATTTTTTAAGGAATGGGCGGGAATGTTGGCCTGGGGGGCAGTGGTCCTCCTGGGTTGTGTCTTTTGTATCTGGCTATTGTGTCTCCTGAAAGGAGTGCACGCTCAGTATAAGGCAGTGGTGTACCAAGCATTGATGGCTATTAAAGATGGTGTATCTCCCAATGTTTGGCTGGCCTCTTTAAAAAAAATAAGAGTTCACCCTAGGTCGTCTGGCAGTTGTAGTCACACAGATCCACGGTATCCAGTGACAGGCAACTTTCCTTAAGCACAGACAAACCTAAGACATGGGGCCTGGAGGCAATAGGGTAACCCTAGGATGGGTAAGGCTGTGACATGAAAGAATTGACCTAAGACAGGAGCCATAGCCAATGGACAGAATTGCCCAGACCTAGTCCAGCATCATATTATTAAACAAAAAAGAGGGAGATGTAGGCAGCAGGCACCTAAAAGATGGATCTGGTCTCTAGTACACCATCACTGTAAACAACACCACCGTGCAGAAGCTAGACAGATCCTGGTGCCATCCCCTCCTGAGCGGGTGCATGCAAATTAAAATGCCTGCAGACTGACCAATCCCAGGAGGACACATAGCTCTCCCTAGTGCTGGGGTGTATATTAGCAGTCCTCCCTGGGTTCCTGGGGTTCCCGTAGCATAGAGGCTTTCCTGCAATAAAGCTGTTGAGAAGAATCCGACCATGTTGCCTTTTTCCTTGCCAGATGATATGAGCGCAAAGCCTTCCCCCAACACACACTACCTCCAGCAAAATCAAAATAACAGGAAATAACAATCAGTAGTCATTATTATCTCTCAACATCATTTCACAGAGATCTCGAGTGAAAGACATAGGGAAAAAGAATGAATATGAAAATAAGATCCACCATTCTGCTGCATAAAAGAAACCCTTATTATCAATAAATATAGATATTACCTGAAAGAATAGTGTTGGAAAAATAGTTCCAAGAAAATGGACACAAAGCACGCCTTAGTAAGCATTCTAAGATGTCATAAAATAGACATTCAACCAAAGCTAATCAACAGAGACAGCAATAACATTCCATATTTATCAAGGTAAAATATAGTAAGATGATATCTCCATTATGATCTATGCCCCAAATGCAATTATACCTACATTTGTAAAAGAAACATTGCTAGTGTTTAAATCACACATTGAACCCCACATATTACTAGTTTGGGACTTTAACATCCCACTCTCATTAATCCACGGATTAACCAGAATGAAAGTAACTAGACAAATTGCGAAACAAAAAGACATTCAAAAGTAAAGGGACCTAACAAATATGTATATAATGATTTATGTAAATGTGGAGAGCGGGTGTGGCAGCAGTCCCAAAGGTGCCAGGGACAGCAGCTAAGTCATAAGACTTGCACCTGACTTCCTCATATAAGACACAAACATCTTGAGTGCTGCGCAGGTGTACCAGGATACAGGTGAATTCAATTTGGTGGAGGTTTGCCCCTGCTGCCCTGATTTGCTGAAGCCTCGTGACTGGCGAGGGGGCATGGCCTGCGGTGCGTGGATGAGAGAGAGTATAAAAGGAGTGAGAGGTCCAGGGTTCGGTGGAGATATAAACAAGAAGAATCAGGACTGAATAAACTGCTGTTAGAAGGACTGGTGGTCGCGTCTTTCTTGCTGGTCGAGAGCGGGCGCGACAATTGGTGGCCCATACGGGGAACCGACTCCCCCACCGAGTTCAGAACTTTCAGCAGTCAGTGGTTGCCAGCAGGGTAAGTTCACGGTGAGTGAAACTTGCGACCCCAGGAGTTTGGGAAGGAACTCGGATAAAATAGAGGTGAGCATAAAGTTGCCAGGAAGTACACACAAAGTAACCCAGGAATTTGGGAAGGACCTTGGATAAAATAGAGGCAAGCATAAAGTTGCCAGGAAGCAGGCACAAGGTAGCGAAAGGTTCCTGGCTTTGGGACAAGTTAAGGTTCCCGGTTTGGGGACAAGTTAAGGAACTATGATAACCTCAGTGTAGTGATCAAGAGATCCTCGCTGAGTAGTTATGCTTTTTTCTCCCATTGACCCTTTGTGGGTAGGTCTGATAGTTTTGGTCTTGTTTGTTCTGACATATGGACTCTGTTACTGTTTGAAACTGTGTGTAGAGGCAGTCAAGATAGGTCAGAAAATCCTTATAGAGCAACAAGAAAGTATGTTGGAAGAGGAGAAGGGCTTAAAAAGAAAAAGGAAAAAGAAAGGAGACACAGTGTTATCAGTTGGACAGAAAGGACAAAGTCAAAGTGCTGAGGTGGAGGAGGAAGTCGAATTAGCTTTTGCTCCACCTCCCTATGCCTCCTCGTCAGCCGGTTATGGGCGGACCTTCTGCCCGGAGGTCTGGAAAGAAGTTAGGCTCTCCTTGCTAGGATGTCCTGTTTTCACTGACCAAACAGGGCAGAGATATCATGAGCCTCTGGATTTCAAGGTAATTAAGAATTTGGCTGAGTCCGTGCGGACATACGGCCTGAGTGCTTTCTATACTGTGGCTGAGGTAGAGGCCTTGAATAGACACTGCATGACGCCTTCCGATTAGGCAGGCTTGGTGAAGGCATGCTTTTCACCTGGGCAGTATTTAGATTGGAAAGCCTTTCTTATTGAATTTGCAAACGAACAGGCTGCTGCTAATGCTGTTGCAGGAAATCCAGCGCGGGATAGGGATATGCTGCTTGATCAAGGTAGATTTGCACAACAACAGACAGGATATCCAGTGCAGGTGTTTAAGCAGGTGAATCAGATTGCTATAAGGGCATGGAAATCATTGCCTAACAAAGGGGAAGCTAGTGAAAACTCGACTCTTATATTGACTCCCCAGATGGACACACAGGTGATTGAGGTTATGGTCTCATTACCACGAGATATTGTGTCCATCTCTCCTGGGGATCGACCAGATCAGGTGTTGACGTGGGCGAGAGGGTCTGTTTGTGTGTTTCCACAGGACCAGATGGAACCTCTTTGGTTGCCGGAGAAATTGGTGAGACGCTGCAAGAATGAGGCTCCTGATCCAGTTGCCCCTGTGGATGAGCTGGATGACCCCACAAGCACAAAGGATGGAGCCGAGATGAGAGATCCTTTCGGTATTCCAGAAGCCGATACCAGCCCGACATGACATTCAAAATTTTCCACGCTTTTTGATCCCTGAATTCCCCTTAAAGAGATAGCCCCACTGGCCATCTATCCCTTGCTTCAGGGAAGATGAGCGGGGATGAGAGCCCTGGGATGTATGCTTGTTATAGTGTGTGTGTGTTTTGTCTTTGGCACATGTGTTAGGTGCAGAGTGTGCGGCCCGCACTTTCGCCATGGTAGCGTAGGCTTTTGCTGCAGTGGAGGCGGTACAATCTCCTCAGATTCGGTTTGCCGCTCTAAAAGAAATTATGCTGCGTTATGCCGTGGGGTGTGAGGCTAAGCACTGCACAGAGGATAGCTTGCTGTTGGCATCCTGTGGAAGGCACGTCTGATTGCATGAAGGTTCAGTGTCCTAGTTCCCTTCCCCCAGGAAAAACGACACGGGAGCTGGCCAAGACTTCTCTGGGTGATGAGCCTAAGGGATGGTTTTGTGTAGGGCCCCTATGCTTGCACACTGGGGATCAGACCTCTACCTTCACCCATGAGGCTTGCTTGCAGCAATTAAGATCTGGCCATAAGTTAATTAACATCCTGGCCTTTTGATGCACCTGCCGCAAGCAAAACACAATCTCCCCAGGAGTGGCTTGGCATGATTGAGAGGTAGTCAGTGATAAGACTCCCTGGGCATGTCACCAACCTAATACAGGGATCAAACCAATGCTGTTTGTCTCCCAAAGACAGGTAAGGGGCATGGTTGCGAGGGGCTATCTACAGACATTCTCTCTGCCAAAAAAGAAAAAAGGGGGAATTGTGGGGAGCGGGTGTGGCGGCAGTCCCAAAGGCGCCAGGGACTGCAGCTAAGAAATATGACTTGCACCTGACTTCCTCATATAAGACACAAACATCTTGAGTGCTGCGCAGGTGTACCAGGATACAGGTGAATTCAATTTGGTGGAGGTTTGCCCCTGCTGCCCTGATTACCTGAAGCCTTGTGACTGGCGAGGGGGCGTGGCCTGCGGTGCGTGGATGAGAGAGAGATTAAAAGGAGTGAGAGGTCCAGGGTTCGGGGGAGATATAAACAAGAAGAATCAGGACTGAATAAACTGCTGTTAGAAGGACTGGTGTTCGCATCTTTCTTGCTGGTCAAGAGCGGGCGCGACAATTGGTGGCCCGTATGGGGAACCGACTCCCCCACAGAGTTCATAACTTTCAGCAGTCAGTGGTTGCCAGAAGAGAAGAGTTTTTGCTATCCTAGGTTTTTGTTATTCCAGATGAATCTGCCGATTGCCTTTTCTAATACATTGAAGAATTGAGGTGGAATTTTGATGGGGATTGCATTGAATCTGTAGATTGCTTTTGGCAAGATAACCATTTTTACAATGTTGATCCTGCCAATCCATGAGCATGTGAGTTCTTTCCATCTTCTAAGATCTTCTTTAATTTCTTTCTTCAGAGACTTGAAGTCCTTATCATACAGGTCTTTTACTTCCTTAGTTAGAGTCACACCAAGGTATTTTATATTATTTGTGATTATTGTAAAGTGTGTTGTTTCCCTAATTCCTCTCAGCCTGTTTATCCCTTGTGTAGAGAAAGGCAATTGACTTGTTTGAGTTAATTTTATATCCAGCTACTTCATTGAAGCTTTTTATCAGGCTTAGGAGTTCTCTGGTGGAATTTTTAGGGTCACTTATATATACTACCATATCATCTGCACAAAGTTATATTTTGACCCCTTCCTTTCCAATTTGTATCCCCTTGATCTCCTTTTGTTGTCGAATTGCTCTGGCTAGGACTTCAAGTACAATGGTGAATAGGTAGGGAGACAGTGGGCAACCTTGTCTAGTCTCTGATTTTAGAGGGATTGCTTTAAGCTTCTCACCATCTACTTTGATATTGGCTACTGGTTTGCTGTAGATTGCTTTTCTCATGTTTAGGTATGGGCCTTGAATTCCTGATCTTTCCAAGCCATTTATCTTGAATGGATGTTGGATTTTGTCAAATGCTTTCTCCACATCTAACAAGATGATCATGTGGTTTTTGTCTTTGAGTTTGTTTATATACTGGATTACTTTGATGGATTTCTGTATATTGAACCATCCCTACATCCCTGGAATGAAACATACTTGGTCAGGATGGATGATTGTTTTAATGTGTTTTTTGATTCGGTTAGTGAGGACTATATTGAGGATTTTTGCTTTGATATTCATAGGGGAAATTGGTCTGAAGTTCTCTATCTTTGTTGGGCTTTTTGTAGACTTCATAGAATGAGTTGGGCAGAGTACCTTCTGTTCCAATTTTTGGAATAGTTTGTGAAGAACCGGCATTAGATCTTCTTTGAAGGTCTGATAGAACTCTGCACTAAACCCATCTGATCCTGGGCCTTTTTTGGTTGAGTGAATATTAATGACTGCTTCTACTTCTTTAGGGGATATAGGACTGTTTAAATCATTAACCTGACCTTGATTTAACTTGGGTACCTGGTATCTGTCTAGGAACTTGTCCATTTCATCGAGGTTCTTGAGTTTTGTTGAGTATACCCTTTTGTAGAAGGATCTGATGGTGAATCTGATGGATCATTTGCTTGGAAAATTGTTTTCCAGCCTTGCATTCTGAGGTAGTGTCTATCTTTTTCCCTGAGATTGGTTTCCTGTAAGCAGAAAAATGTTGGGTCCTGTTTGTGTAGCCAGTCTGGTAGTCTATGTCTTTTTATTGTGGAGTTGATTCCATTGATATTAAGAGATATTAAGGAACAGTGATTGTTGCTTCCTATTCTTTTTGTTGTTAAAGTTGGCATTCTGTTCTTGTGGCTGTCTTGTTTTACGTTTGTTCAAGGATTACCTTTTCGCTTTTTCTAGGACCTGGTTTCTGTCCTTGTTTTTTTTTTTTTTACTGTTATTATCTTTTTAAGGGCGGGATTCATGGAAAGATAATGTTTGACCTTGGTTCTGTCATGGAATACTTTCATTTCTCCATTTATGTCGCGCCCCTTCTCGACCAGCAAGAAAGACGCGACCACCAGTCCTTCTAACAGCAGTTTATTCAGTCCTGATTCTTCTTGTTTATATCTCCACCGAACCCTGGACCTCTCACTCCTTTTATACTCTCTCTCATCCACGCACCGCAGGCCACGCCCCCTCGCCAGTCACGAGGCTTCAGCTAATCAGGGCAGCAGGGGCAAACCTCCACCAAATTGAATTCACCTGTATCCTGGTACACCTGCGCAGCACTCAAGATGTTTGTGTCTTATATGAGGAAGTCAGGTGCAAGTCATATTTCTTAGCTGCAGTCCCTGGCGCCTTTGGGACTGCCGCCACACCCGCTCCCCACAATTCCCCCTTTTTTCTTTTTTGGCAGAGAGAATGTCTGTAGATAGCCCCTCGCAACCATGCCCCTTACCTGTCTTTGGGAGACAAACAGCATTGGTTTGATCCCTGTATTAGGTTGGTGACATGCCCAGGGAGTCTTATCACTGACTACCTCTCAATCATGCCAAGCCACTCCTGGGGAGATTGTGTTTTGCTTGCAGCAGGTGCATCAAAAGGCCAGGATGTTAATTAACTTATGGCCAGATCTTAATTGCTGCAAGCAAGCCTCATGGGTGAAGGTAGAGGTCTGATCCCCAGTGTGCAAGCATAGGGGCCCTACACAAAACCATCACTTAGGCTCATCACCCAGAGAAGTCTTGGCCAGCTCCCGTGTCGTTTTTCCTGGGGGAAGGGAACTAGGACACTGAACCTTCATGCAATCAGACGTGCCTTCCACAGGATGCCAACAGCAAGCTATCCTCTGTGCAGTGCTTAGCCTCACACCCCACGGCATAACGCAACATAATTTCTTTTAGAGCGGCAAACCGAATCTGAGGAGATTGTCCCGCCTCCACTGCAGCAAAAGCCTACGCTACCATGGCGAAAGTGCGGGCCGCACACTCTGCACCTAACACATGTGCCAAAGACAAAACACACACACACTATAACAAGCATACATCCCAGGGCTCTCATCCCCGCTCATCTTCCCTGAAGCAAGGGATAGATGGCCAGTGGGGCTATCTCTTTAAGGGGAATTCAGGGATCAAAAAGCGTGGAAAATTTTGAATGTCATGTCGGGCTGGTATCGGCTTCTGGAATACCGAAAGGATCTCTCATCTCGGCTCCATCCTTTGTGCTTGTGGGGTCATCCAGCTCATCCACAGGGGCAACTGGATCAGGAGCCTCATTCTTGCAGCGTCTCACCAATCTCTCCGGCAACCAAAGAGGTTCCATCTGGTCCTGTGGAAACACACAAACAGACCCTCTCGCCCACGTCAACACCTGATCTGGTCGATCCCCAGGAGAGATGGACACAATATCTCGTGGTAATGAGACCATAACCTCAATCACCTGTGTGTCCATCTGGGGAGTCAATATAAGAGTCGAGTTTTCACTAGCTTCCCCTTTGTTAGGCAATGATTTCCATGCCCTTATAGCAATCTGATTCACCTGCTTAAACACCTGCACTGGATATCCTGTCTGTTGTTGTGCAAATCTACCTTGATCAAGCAGCATATCCCTATCCCGCGCTGGATTTCCTGCAACAGCATTAGCAGCAGCCTGTTCATTTGCAAATTCAATAAGAAAGGCTTTCCAATCTAAATACTGCCCAGGTGAAAAGCATGCCTTCACCAAGCCTGCCTAATCAGAAGGCGTCATGCAGTGTCTATTCAAGGCCTCTACCTCAGCCACAGTATAGAAAGCACTCAGGCCTTATGTCCGCACGAACTCAGCCAAATTCTTAATTACCTTGAAATCCAGAGGCTCATGATATCTCTGCCCTGTTTGGTCAGTGAAAACAGGACATCCTAGCAAGGAGAGCCTAACTTCTTTCCAGACCTCCGGGCAGAAGGTCCGCCCATAACCGGCTGACGAGGAGGCATAGGGAGGTGGAGCAAAAGCTAATTTGCCTTCCTCTTCCACCTCAGCTCTTTTATTTTGTCCTTTCTGTCCAACTGATAACACTGTGTCTCCTTTCTTTTTCCTTTTTCTTTTTAAGCCCTTCTCCTCTTCCGACATACTTTCTTGTTGCTCTATAAGGATTTTCTGACCTATCTTGACTGCCTCTACACACAGTTTCAAACAGTAACAGAGTCCATATGTCAGAACAAACAAGACCAAAACTATCAGACCTACCCACAAAGGGTCAATGGGAGAAAAAAGCATAACTACTCAGCGAGGATCTCTTGATCACTACACTGAGGTTATCATAGTTCCTTAACTTGTCCCCAAACCGGGAACCTTAACTTGTCCCAAAGCAGGGAACCTTTCGCTACCTTGTGCCTGCTTCCTGGCAACTTTATGCTTGCCTCTATTTTATCCAAGGTCCTTCCCAAATTCCTGGGTTACTTTGTGTCTACTTCCTGGCAACTTTATGCTCACCTCTATTTTATCCGAGTTCCTTCCCAAACTCCTGGGGTCGCAAGTTTCACTCACCGTGAACTTACCCTGCTGGCAACCACTGACTGCTGAAAGTTCTGAACTCAGTGGGGGAGTCGGTTCCCCATATGGGCCACCAATTGTCGCGCCCACTCTCGACCAGCAAGAAAGACGCGACCACCAGTCCTTCTAACAGCAGTTTATTCAGTCCTGATTCTTCTTGTTTATATCTCCACCGAACCCTGGGCCTCTCACTCCTTTTATACTCTCTCTCATCCACGCACAGCAGGCCATGCCCCCTCGCCAGTCACGAGGCTTCAGCTAATCAGGGCAGCAGGGGCAAATCTCCACCAAATTGGATTCACCTGTATCCTGGTACACCTGCGCAGCACTCAAGATGTTTGTGTCTTATATGAGGAAGTCAGGTGCAAGTCATATTTCTTAGCTGCAGTCCCTGGCGCCTTTGGGACTGCTGCCACACCCGCTCCCCACAATTCCCCCTTTTTTCTTTTTTGGCAGAGAGAATGTCTGTAGATAGCCCCTCGCAACCATGTCCCTTAACTGTCTTTGGGAGACAAACAGCATTGGTTTGATCCCTGTATTAGGTTGGTGACATGCCCAGGGAGTCTTATCACTGACTACCTCTCAATCATGCCAAGCCACTCCTGGGGAGATTGTGTTTTGCTTGCGGCAGGTGCATCAAAAGGCCAGGATGTTAATTAACTTATGGCCAGATCTTAATTGCTGCAAGCAAGCCTCATGGGTGAAGGTAGAGGTCTGATCCCCAGTGTGCAAGCATAGGGGCCCTACACAAAACCATCCCTTAGGCTCATCACCCAGAGAAGTCTTGGCCAGCTCCCGTGTCGTTTTTCCTGGGGGAAGGGAACTAGGACACTGAACCTTCATGCAATCAGACGTGCCTTCCACAGGATGCCAACAGCAAGCTATCCTCTGTGCAGTGCTTAGCCTCACACCCCACGGCATAACGCAGCATAATTTCTTTTAGAGCGGCAAACCGAATCTGAGGAGATTGTCCCGCCTCCACTGCAGCAAAAGCCTACGCTACCATGGCGAAAGTGCGGGCCGCACACTCTGCACCTAACACATGTGCCAAAGACAAAACACACACACACTATAACAAGCATACATCCCAGGGCTCTCATCCCCGCTCATCTTCCCTGAAGCAAGGGATAGATGGCCAGTGGGGCTATCTCTTTAAGGGGAATTCAGGGATCAAAAAGCGTGGAAAATTTTGAATGTCATGTCGGGCTGGTATCGGCTTCTGGAATACCGAAAGGATCTCTCATCTCGGCTCCATCCTTTGTGCTTGTGGGGTCATCCAGCTCATCCACAGGGGCAACTGGATCAGGAGCCTCATTCTTGCAGCGTCTCACCAATCTCTCCGGCAACCAAAGAGGTTCCATCTGGTCCTGTGGAAACACACAAACAGACCCTCTCGCCCACGTCAACACCTGATCTGGTCGATCCCCAGGAGAGATGGACACAATATCTCGTGGTAATGAGACCATAACCTCAATCACCTGTGTGTCCATCTGGGGAGTCAATATAAGAGTCAAGTTTTCACTAGCTTCCCCTTTGTTAGGCAATGATTTCCATGCCCTTATAGCAATCTGATTCACCTGCTTAAACACCTGCACTGGATATCCTGTCTGTTGTTGTGCAAATCTACTTGATCAAGCAGCATATCCCTATCCCGCGCTGGATTTCCTGCAACAGCATTAGCAGCAGCCTGTTCGTTTGCAAATTCAATAAGAAAGGCTTTCCAATCTAAATACTGCCCAGGTGAAAAGCATGCCTTCACCAAGCCTGCCTAATCGGAAGGCGTCATGCAGTGTCTATTCAAGGCCTCTACCTCAGCCACAGTATAGAAAGCACTCAGGCCGTATGTCCGCACGGACTCAGCCAAATTCTTAATTACCTTGAAATCCAGAGGCTCATGATATCTCTGCCCTGTTTGGTCAGTGAAAACAGGACATCCTAGCAAGGAGAGCCTAACTTCTTTCCAGACCTCCGGGCAGAAGGTCCGCCCATAACCGGCTGACGAGGAGGCATACAGAGGTGGAGCAAAAGCTAATTCGACTTCCTCCTCCACCTCAGCACTTTTACTTTGTCCTTTCTGTCCAACTGATAACACTGTGTCTCCTTTCTTTTTCCTTTTTCTTTTTAAGCCCTTCTCCTCTTCCGACATACTTTCTTGTTGCTCTATAAGGATTTTCTGACCTATCTTGACTGCCTCTACACACAATTTCAAACAGTAACAGAGTCCATATGTCAGAACAAATAAGACCAAAACTATCAGACCTACCCACAAAGGGTCAATGGGAGAAAAAAGCATAACTACTCAGCGAGGATCTCTTGATCACTACACTGAGGTTATCATAGTTCCTTAACTTGTCCCCAAACCGGGAACCTTAACTTGTCCCAAAGCAGGGAACCTTTCGCTACCTTGTGCCTGCTTCCTGGCAACTTTATGCTTGCCTCTATTTTATCCAAGGTCCTTCCCAAATTCCTGGGTTACTTTGTGTCTACTTCCTGGCAACTTTATGCTCACCTCTATTTTATCCGAGTTCCTTCCCAAACTCCTGGGGTCGCAAGTTTCACTCACCGTGAACTTACCCTGCTGGCAACCACTGACTGCTGAAAGTTCTGAACTCGGTGGGGGAGTCGGTTCCCTGTATGGGCCACCAATTGTCGCGCCCGCTCTCGACCAGCAAGAAAGACGCGACCACCAGTCATTCTAACAGCAGTTTATTCAGTCCTGATTCTTCTTGTTTATATCTCCCCCGAACCCTGGGCCTCTCACTCCTTTTATACTCTCTCTCATCCACGCACAGCAGGCCACGCCCCCTCGCCAGTCACGAGGCTTCAGCTAATCAGGGCAGCAGGGGCAAATCTCCACCAAATTGAATTCACCTGTATCCTGGTACACCTGCGCAGCACTCAAGATGTTTGTGTCTTATATGAGGAAGTCAGGTGCAAGTCATATGACTTAGCTGCAGTCCCTGGCGCCTTTGGGACTGCCACCACACCCGCTCCCCACACATCTATGGTAATTGAAAGTTTGGCTGGGTGTAGAAGCCTGGGTTGGTATTTGTGTTCTCTTAGTGTCTGTATAACATCTGCCCAGGCTCTTCTGGCTTTCATAATCTCTGGAAAAAATCTGGTATAATTCTGATAGGCTAGCCTTTATATGTTACTTGACCTTTTTTCCCTTAAAAAAAAAAAAACATACAAGGACTGAAACCATGCCCTAGAGAATGCAAGAAAGTAATCCTTCAACAAACCTAAAAGAAGACAGCCATAAGAACAGAATGCAAACTCTTACAAAAAAATAATAATAAGAAGAAAGATATACTTTTCCTTAATATCTCTTTATATCACTTGATTCAATTCCCCAATTAAAAGACATAGACTAACAGACTGGCTACACAAAAAGAACCCAAAATTATGCTGCTTACAGGAAACCAATCTCAGGGAAAAATACAGACACTACCTCAGAGTGAAAGACTGGAAAACAATTTTCCAAGTACATGGTCTGAAGAAACAAGCTGGAGTAATCATTCTAATATCTAATAGAATTGACTTCCAACCCAAAGTTATCAAAAAAGACAAGAGGCACTTCATAATCAGCAAAGATAAAATCTTCCAAGAGGAACTCTCAATTCTGAATATCTATGCTCCAAATACAAGGGCAGCCAGATTCACTAAAGAAACATTAGTAAAGATCAAAGCACACATTGCACCTCACACAATAATAGTAGGAGACTTCAAGACATCACTTTCTTCAATTGACAGATCATGGAAACAGAAACTAAAACGGGACACAATAAAACTAACAGAAGTTATGACACAAATCAATTTAACAGATATTTACACAACATTTTATCCTAAAATGAAAGGATATAACTTCTTCTCAGCACCACATGGCACCTTCTCCAAATTTGACCATATAATTGGTCACAAAACAGGCCTCAACAGATACAAAAAATTGAAATTGTCTCATCCATCTTATCAGATCACCATGGACTAAGGCTGATCTTCAATAACAACATAAATAATAGAAAGCCAACACTCACGTGGAAACTGAACAACACACTTCTCAATGATACCTTGGTCAAGGAAGGAATAAAGAACATAATTAAACACTTTTCAGAGTTTAATAAAAATGAAGCCAAAACATACCCAAACTTATGGGACACAATGAAAGCATTTCTAAGAGGAAAACTCATAGCTTTGAGTGCCTCCAAAAAGAAACCTGAGAGAGCACACACTACCTGCTTGACAACACACCTAAAAGCTCTAGCAGAAAAGGAAGCAAATTCACACAAAAGAAGTAGAAGGCAGGAAATAGTCAAACTCAGGGGCAAAATCAGCCAAGCAGAAACAAGAACTATTCGAAGAATCAACCAAATGAGGAGCTGGTTCTTTGAGAAAATCAACAAGATAGATAAATCCTTAGGAGACTCACTAGAGGGCACAGGAACAGCATCTTAATTAAAAAAATCAGAAATGAAAAGGGATACATAACAACAGATCATGAAGAAATCCAAAACACCATCAGATCTTTCCACAAAAGGCTATACTCAACAAAACTGGAAAACCTCGATTAAATGGACAAATTTCTAGACAGATACCAGGTACCAAAGTTCAATCAGGATCAGGTTAATGATCTAAACAGTCCTATATCCCCTAAAGAAGTAGAAGCTGTCATTAATAGTCTCCCCACAAAAAAGAGCCAAGGACCAGATGAGTTTAGTGCAGAGTTCTATCAGACCTTCAAAGAAGATCTAATTCCAGTTTTTCACAAACTATTCCACAAAATAGAAGTAGAAGGTACTCTACTCAATTGTTTCTATAAAGCCACAATTACACTGATACCTAAATCACAGAAAGACCCAACAAAGATAGTGAACTTCAGGCCAATTTTTGTTATGATTATCGATGCAAAAATCCTCAATAAAAGTCTAGCTAACCGAATCCAACAACACATCAAAAAATCATCCATCCTGACAATGTAGTTTTCATTCCATGGATGCATGGTTGTTTTAATATATGGAAATCAATCAACATAATCCACGGTATAACCAAACTCAAAGACAAAAACCACAAGATCGTCTCCTTAGATTCTGAGAAAGCATTTGACAAAATCCAACAGTCATTCATGATAAACATCTTGGAAAGATCCGGAAATCGAGGCCCATATACCTAAACATGATAAAAGCAATCTACATCAACTCAGTAGCCAACATCAAAGTAAATGGTGAGAAGGTGGAAGCAATCCCACTAAAATTAGGAAGTAGACAAAGCTGCCCACTTTCTCCATACTTATTCAACATAGTATTTGAAGTCCTAGCCAGAGCATTTTGACAACAAATGGAAATCATGGGACTACACATTAGAAATGAAGAAGTCAACATACCACATTTTACAGGTGATATTATAGTATATATAAGTGACCCCAAAAATTCCAACCAAGAGCTCCTAATCCTGATAAATAGCTTCAGTGAAGAACCTGGATATAAAATTAACTTGAAGATGTCAGTTACCTTTCTCTATACAAAGGATAAACAGGCTGAGAAAGAAAATAGGGAAACAATATCCTTCACAATAGGCACAAAAATTATAAAATACCTTGGCCTGACTCTAAGGAAGTGAGAGATCTTAATGATAATAACTTCAAGTCTCTGAAGAAAGAAATTAAAGAAGGATACAGAAGTTGGAAAGAACTCCCATACTCATGGATTGGCAGGATCAATATAATCAAAATGGGTATCTTGCCTAAAGTAATCTACATTTTCTTTCTTTCTTTTTTTAGTACGTATTTTCCTCAATTACATTTCCAATGCTGTCCCAAAAGTACCCCCCTACCCCCCACTACCCTACCCACCCATTCCCATTTTTTAGCCCTGGCATTCCCCTCTACTGGGGCATATAAAGTTTGCCTGTCCAATGGGTCTCTCTTTCCAGTGATGGATGACTAGGCCATCTTTTGATACATATGCAGCTAGAGTCAAGAGCCCCAGTCTAGTCTCACAAGAGACATCTATTTCACGGTCCTTGCAACAAAAGCTTGCTTGTATATGCAATGGTGTCATCTTTTGGAGGCTAATTATGGGATGGATCCCTGGATATGGCAGTCTCTAGATGGTCCATCCTTTTGTCTCAGCTCCAAACTTTGTCTCTGTAACTCCTTCCATGGGTGATTGTTTCAAATTCTAAGAAGGGGCAAAGTGTGCACACTTGGTCTTCGTTCTTCTTCAGTTTCATGTGTTTTGCAAATTGTACCTTATATCTTGCTATACTAAGTTTCTGGGCTAATATCCACTTATCAGTGAGTATACATCATTTGAGTTCTTTTGTGATTGTGTTTCCTCACTCAGGATGATACCCTCCAGGTCTAACCATTTGCCTAGGAATTTCATAAATTTATTCTTTTTAATAGCTGAGTAGTACTCCATTGTGTAAATGTACCACAGTTTCTGTATCCATTCCTTTGTTGAGGGGCATCTGGGTTCTTTCCAGCTTCTGGCTATTATAAATAAGGCTGCTATGAACATAGTGAAGCATGTGTCCTTCTTACCTATTGGGACATCTTCTGGATGTATGCCCAGGAGAGGTATTGCTGGATCCTCCGGTAGTAGTATGACAAATTTTCTGAGGAACCGCCAGACTGATTTCCACAGTGATTGTACAATCTTGCAATCCCACCAAAAATGGAGGAGTGTTCCTCTTTCACCACATCCTCACCAGCCTCTGTTGTCACCTGAATTTTTGATCTTAGCCATTCTGACTGGTGTGAAATGGAATCTCAGGGATGTTTTGATTTGCATTTCTCTGATGATTAAGGATGTTGAACATTTTTTTCAGGTGCTTCTCAGCCATTCATTATTCCTCAGGGGAGAATTCTTTATTTAGCTCTGAGCCACATCATTTAATGGGGTTATTTGATTTTCTGGAGTCCACCCTCTTGAGTTCTTTATATATTTTAGATATTAGTCCTCTATCTGATTTAAGATAAGTAAAGATCCTTTCCCAATCTCTTGGTGGTCTTTTTGTCTTATTGACTGTGTCTTTTACCTTGCAGAAGCTTTGCAGTTTCTTGAGGTCCCATTTGTCAATCCTCAATCTTACAGCACAAGCCATTGCTGTTGTATTCAGGAATTTTACCCTTGTGCCCATATCTTCGAGGCTTTTCCCCACTTTCTCCTCTATAAGTTTCAGTGTCTCTGTTTTTTTGTGGAGTTCCATGATCCACTTAGATTTTACCTTAGTACAAGGAGATAGGAATGGATTGATTCACATTCTTCTACATGATAACAACCAGTTGTGCCACAACATTTGTTGAAGATGCTGTCTTTCTTCCACTGGATGGTTTTAGATCCCTTGTCGAAGATCAAGTGACCATAGGTGTGTGAGTTCATTTCTGGGTCTTGAATTCTATTTCATTGGTCTACTTGTCTGTCAGTATACCAGTACCATGCAGTTTTTACCACAATTGCCCTGTAGTAAAGCTTTAGGTCAGGCATGGTGATTCCACCAGAGGATCTATTATCCTTGAGAAGTGTTTTTCCTATCCTATGTTTTTTGTTATTCCAGATGAATTTGCCGATTGCTCTTTCTAATTCATTGAAGAATTGAGTTGGAATTTTGATGGGAATTGCATTGAATCTCTAGATTGCTTTTGGCAAGATAGCCATTTTTACAATGTTGATCCTGCCAATCCATTAGCATGGGAGATCTTTCCATCTTCTGAGATCTTCTTTAATTTCTTTCTTCAGAGACTTGAAGTTTTTATCATACAGATCTTTCACTTCCTTAGTTAGAGTCACGCCAAAATATTTTATATTATTTGTGACTATTGAGAAGGGTGATTTTTCCCTACTTTCTTGCTCAGCCTGTTTATGCTTTGTGTAGAGAAAGGCCATTGACTTGTTTTAGCTAATTTTATATCCAACTACTTCACTGAAGCTGTTTATCAGGTTTAGGAATTCTCTGGTGGAATTTTTAGGGTCACTTATATATACTATCATATCATCTGCAAAAAGTGATATTTTGACTTCATCTTTTCAAATTTGTATCCCATTGATCTCTTTTTGTTATCGAATTGCTCTGGCTAGGACTTCAAGTACTGTGTTGAATAGGTAGGGAGAAAGTGGGCAGCCTTGTTTAGTCCCTGATTTTAGTGGGATTGCTTCAAGCTTCTTACCATTTACTTTGATGTTGGCTACTAGTTTGCTGTAGATTGCTTTTTATCATGTTTAGATATGGGCATTGAATTCCTGATCTTTCCAAGACTTTTATCATGAATGGTTGTTGGATCTCCCGGGGCCAGGGACCCTGGTGCTGCACTGGACCTAAAGGGACTTGTGCCACGGATCAGGTCGGGTTATCTGCTTCCTTAATTAATGCGTTCTCATGTCCCAAGCGATTGGATTGGAGCAGGTGTTGTGTTCCACTCACCAGAGGTCTTAGGATCCCGTGGCGCATCCTGTTTGGGTCCTTACAGTTTTCTGGAGACTCCTCGGGCCAGCACAATCTACATTTTCAATGCAATCCCCATCAAAATTCCAACTCAATTCTTCAATGAATTAGAAGGGAAATCTACAAGTTCATCTGTAATAACAAAATACCTAGGATAGGAAAAACTCCTCTCAGTGATAAAAGAACCTCTGGGGGAAGCACCATGTCTGACCTAAACCTTTACCACAGAGCAATTGTGATAAAAACTGCATGGTACTGGTATACTGACAGACAAGTAGACCAATGAAATAGAATTGAAGACCCAGAAATGAACCCACACACTTATGGTCACTTGATCTTTGACAAGGGAGCTAAAACCATCCAGTGGGTCGGGGGGGAAACACAGCATTTTCAAGAAATCATGCTTGCAAAACTGGCGATTATCATGTAGAAGAATGCAAATTGATCCATTCCTATTTCCTTGTACTAATGTCAAATCTAAGTGGATCAAGGAACTCCACATAAAACCAGAGACACTGAAACTTATAGAGGAGAAAGTGGGGAAAAGCCTCAAAATGATGGTCACAGGGTAAAAATTCCTGAATAGAACAGCAATGGCTTGTGCTGTAAGATTGAGAATCGACAAATGGGACCTCATAAAATTGCAAAGCTTCTGTAAGGTAAAAGATACAGTCAATAAGAGAAAAAGGTCATCAACATATTGGGAAAGGATCTTTACCTTTCCTAAATCAGATAGGGGACTAACATTCAATATATTAAGAACTCAAGAAAAAGGACTCCAGAAAATGACAATACCTTATTAAGAATGGGGCTCAGAGCTAAAAAAAAAAAAAAAAAAAAAAAAAAAAAAAAAAGGAATTCTCACCTGAGGAATACCTAATGGCTGAGAAGAGCCTGAAAAAATGTTCAGCATTCTTAATTAAAAGGGAAATGCATATCAAAGCAAGACTTAGATTCCACCTCACACCAGTCAGAATGGCTGAGATCAAAAATTCTTGTGACAGCAGATACTGGAGTGGATGTGTAGAAAGAGGAACACTCCTCTATTGTTGGTGGAAATGCAAGCTTGTACAACTACTCTGGAAATCAGTCTGGGGTTCCTTAGAAAATTGGACATAGTACTACAGGAGGATCCTGCAATACTTCTCCTGGGAATATATCCAGAAGATGTTCCAACTGGTAAGAAGGAAACATGCTCCACTATGTTCATAGCAGCCTTATTTATATTAGCCAGAAGCTAGAAAAAAAAAGATGCCCCTCAACAGAGGAATGGATACATAAAATATGGTACATTTACAAAATGGAGTACTGCTCAGCTATTAAAAGAATGAATTTATGAAATTCCTAGGCATATGGATGGACCTGGAGGGCATCAACCTGAGTGAGGTAATCCAATCACAAAAGAACTCACATAATATGTACTCACTGATAAGTGGATATTATCCCAGAATCTTAGAATACCCAAGATACAAGATACAATTTGCAAAACACATGAATCTCAAGAAGAACGAAGACCAAAGTGTGGACACTTTGCCCCTTATTAGAATTGGGAACAAAACACCCATGGAAGGAGTTACAGAGACAAAGCTTAGAGCTGAAACCAAAGGATGGACCATCAAGAGACTGCCATACCAGGGCATCCATCCCATAATCTGCCTCCAAATGCTGAAACCATTGTATATACTACCAAGATTTTGCTGATAGGACCCTGATATAGCTGTCTCTTTTGAGACTATGCCAGAGCCTAACAAACACAGTAGTGGATGCTCATAGACAGCTATTGGATGGATCACAGGTCCTCCAATGGAGGAGCTAGAGAAAGTACACTAGGAGCCAAAGGGGTCTGCAAACCTATAGATGGAACAACAATATGAACTAACCAGTATCCCACCCCCACCCCCAGAGTTCATGTCACTAGCTGCATATGTATCAGAAGATGACCTAGTCAGCCATCATTGTAAAGAAAGGCCCATTGGTCTTGCAAACTTTATATGCCTAAGTATAGGGGAACACCAGGACCAAAAATTGGGACTGGGTGAGTAGGGGAGTGGAGGGGGTGCATATGGGGTATTTTGGGAGAGCATTGGAAATGTAGATGAAGAAAATACCTAATTAAAAAAAAACAAAAAAGTTGTATTTAGTCATGTTATATATGTGTATGATGCTGACAAATTTTCTAAAATTCCTTTTTGTGTTACCTGTATATACTTTTGATTATGGGAATGTAAGTTCACCTAAGATCAAATGTTGGCTAATATAATCTTTTATACGTATAAATGGTGCCACATTCGTTTAGATTTCAAGTGTTTTTTGCAACATTGTTTTCATTTGCAATGTTTTACTCTGTATTGATAATATTTCTGATTACAAGGCAGCGTTTGGTGGTGAGCAGTTTACAGATATTGTGTAATTTAAACTATCTTTCAGGAGGAATGTAGAACCCATATAAGAATAAGAAGACTTGAAATATTTACGAGGCTTTGGAAATTCACAAATCTTACAGGATTGAAAAAACACAGATAATGACACAATTCAGAATGTTATTTCTCAAAAATTATAAAGGGAAGGAACTATTCTAGGAGAGATTAGATCTTCAATGGCTTTCTTCTTCCAGGGCAATAAGAGCTGAAATTTTTCATAACTCACTATCCATTTTTAGATCTAAGACCATGGTAAAAATCGTTATTTACACAGATTCACAACAATAGCAAAATCACAGACATGAAGTAGCAACAAAATAATTTTATGTTTGAAGGTCAATATGAAGTAGAAACAAAATAAATTTATCATTGAGGTCATCACAACATGAGTAAGTTTATTAAAGGGTAGCAGCATTAGGATGTTTGGTGGGCTTTCTAATTCTATGTTTTCAAAATATTTCTAGGGCTCAAGAGAACAGTTTATCATTAGATCAATCATTTTGGCATAGCTTAATGCACATGAATACATCAAAGCTTCCCATCTATACATACAAGATTTATACCTTAACTTAGTACCACTAACATTATTACTGCAACTCCTAAAGACTTTTGCAAGGCAATGTGTGGAAAATATTTCTCTGTCCTCCTTGGAAAATACTTCTGATATACATGAAACTGTGATTCTGTCCACAAAATCCATACCCTCATCACCCTCAGACCGTGAGCCTCTGCACAAATTTGTATCACTAAATATCCTGAAATGCCATCAGATCCAATGTCCCATTATTACCAAGAGTAATATCTGCTGTTCTCTATACCTCCATCTCTTTGAAAAAGTGTAGGTTTTCCATCCCTTGATGTTATTCTAAACAGTTGATTCTCTTTTATAGAACCTACAAAGCTGAATATTTAAAACTTTGTGAAGTTGGGCATGGTGGCCCACGCCTTTAATCCCAGCACTTGGGAAGCAGAGGCATGTGAATTTCTGAGTTCGAGCCCAGCCTGGCCTACAGAGTGAGTTCCAGGACAGCCAGGGCTACACAGAGAAACTCTGTCTCAAAAAAAGAAAAAAAAAAAAAAAAAAAAAAAAGGACCTTCTGAAGTATCCTGCAACATCTAATATGAACTTTTAGAAATGAGTGTCTATTGCAAGTCACTGACATTAACTTGGTGTCCAAGTGACAATAATATACTTAGCTAAGTTTGCTCTCTACTTTGTGTGCAAATAATGAGAAAATGACTGCCTACTCTATGATGTTCAACATTAATAAATGTGAGAAATAATTTATTTAAATGCAGTTAAATAGCCAATAGTGTTCTTTTTGGTAATATCAGCCAGGTACAAATATTATTGAAAATAGGTCTTTTAACTTGAGGATTTTTTTTTCCAGAGATGAGTACTGAACCCATTTCCTTGTGTTTGCTAGCCAAGCGCTCTGCCACTGAGTTAAATCCCCAACTCCTTGAGAACTTTTATATTTTAATCTTTCCCATCTCTTTAGACTGATTCATTATACTGTCAGTTCTTAGATTCAGGTGACCTAAAATTGGATCTTAAACACTATATAGGTATAATTTGTAAACTATTTTTAAAATGAGGATGGGATTACATAATTTCTTCCATCACTTTTCTTCCTCTGACTCCCCCCCCCGCACCCCCCCCGTGTTCCCAATCTTGCTGTCTCTCAAATGTAATGACATCTTTTTCTTTTATTAGTTGTTGCATAGTTTTTTTTCCCTGGAATATATAAGCTGCTTAAATTTTATGTTAACCGTTTGAATATGATTTTGTTGATGAACTCCTTGTATTGATTAACCAACTGAGAAGTACTGTTTTTGAAAAATCTATAATATTAGGACAATTTGATTCTTAATTAATTGGCCTCTCATATTTGTATCAACCAAGAAGATAAAATTATGACATCAGATAGGAATGTGTTTATTAAATCTTATCCTGAATTGAATCAGATTGCTTTTGCCTACAAAATAATATGTTGAGTGAGGAAGGACGTCAAGTATCCCTTGAATGACCTGGTTTCTCAAGAGATTGGTATACATATTCTTCTAATAACTTGAGGAGGTTTGGCACTAAAAGGGTGTTTATGAATATTCAATTTGTGTTATAATACACAGAACTTGAAGACATTTAGTAGACATTAATTATGTCCATGTTCTTACAGAAGAGTAGTTTCTAGATGAAAGATGCTAACTTTTAGATAGCAGCTCCTTATCTAGATGCATAGCGCATCTTCCTGCATCCAAATACAATCCTTTAATCAGAGGACAGAATAAGCCCAACCTTCTCTTCAATTGTCATGTAATTTGAATGCAAGTGGGTATTTTGTGACCCTAGAAACTAAGAAAAATTGTCAAATTAGGACAAAATTAGCTCCTCTGCCTCTCCCTTTCCATCTCCTTACCCCTCCCCCTTTCTCTGTGTCTGTTTCTCTATTTGTCAGTCTCTCTGTCTGTCTGTCTATCTGTGTGTTTCTGTATATAAAACATTTTCTTAATAAAAGGGTTGATGTTAAAAGATAGTATTTATTTCTCTGATGATTAAGGATGTTGAACGTTTTTTCAGGTGCTTCTCTGCCATTTGGTATTCCTCAGGGGAGAATTCTTTGTTCAGCTCTGAGCCCCATTTTTAAATGGATTTATTTGATTTTTTAAAGTCCACCTTCTTGAGTTATTTATATATATATATATATATATACATATATATATATATATATATATATATATATATATGTATATATATATATATATATATTGGATATTAGTCCCCTATCTGATTTAGGATAGGTAAAGATCCTTTCCCAATCTATTGGTGGTCTTTTTGTCTTATTGTCGGTTTCTTTTGCCTTGCAGAAGCTTTGCAACTTTAAGAGGTCCCGTTTATCAATACTCAATCTTACAGCACAAGCCACTGCTTTTCTATTCAGGAAATTTCCCCCTGTTCTTCAAGGATTTTCCCTACTTTCTCCTCTATAAGTTTCAGTGTCTCTGATTTTATGTGGAGTTCCTTGATCCACTTAGATTTGACATTAGTACAAAGAGATGGGAATGGATCAATTCACATTCTTCAACATGATAACTACCAGTTGTGCCAGCACCATTTGTTGAAAATGCTGTCTTTTTTCCACTGGATGGTTTTACATCCCTTGTCAAAGATCAAGTGACCATAGGTGTGTGGATTCATTTCTGGGTCTTCAATTCTGTTCCATTAGTCTACTTGTCTGTCACTATACCAGTACCATGCAGTTTTTATCACAATTACTCTGTAGTAAAGCTTTAGGTCAGGCATGGTGATTCCACCAGAGGTGCTTTTATCCTTGAGAAGAGTTTTTGCTATCCTAGGTTTTTTGTTATTCCAGATCATTCTGCTGATTGCCCTTTCTAATTCACTGAAGAATTGATTTGGAATTTTGATGGGGATTGCATTGAATCTGTAAATTACTTTTGGCAAGATAGTCACTTTTACTATATTGATCTTGTCAATCCACGAGAATAGGAGATCTGAACAACATTATGAACTAGCCAGTATCCTGGAGCTCTTGACTCTAGCTGCATATGAATCAAAAGATGGCCTAGTCAGCCATCACTGTAAAGAGAGGCACATTGGACTTGCAAACTTTATATGCCCTAGTACAAAGGAATGTCAGGGCCAAAAAGTGTGAGTGGGTGGGTAGGGTAGTGAGGGGGGAGGGTATGGGGGACTCTTGGGATAACATTGGTAATGTAAATGAGGAAAATACCTAATAAAAATATTAAAAAAAAATAAATAAAAGTAGACATTAAAAGCAAGAAAAAAAGATGGTATTCCATTTGGGCTTAAAAAATGAATTAGATGATATGTTTATTGGTTTCTCTATCATAGGTGTAGTTCTCTTTCAGAGGTGAGGTTTGGAGATTGATCAGCTAATAAGACTACTTGTTTGTCTTCCAGAGATGTGTATACCAGCACCCACATGGTGACTGAAAACTCTCTTTAATCTAGTTCCAGGGCATTAATTTCTGTCCCCCATAAGATCTATATCCATGTGGTATACAGTTACATCTTCAGGGAAAAACTCATAATCATACATTAAAGTAAATGAATTTGAAGTTAGACTCAATTAATACTGACTTTGTTTTAGCCTATTGTGCATTCAGAATGTGACACATGACATCATTCTAACCTTTACTTGATTTTTTTCAGATACTTGATCAAAACACATGAAAAGGAACAAACACATGCTAACTGATTTTTACTGTTACATGGACTTCAAAGAAAAGTGTATGCTTAGCAGGGTGGTGGTGGCACATGTCTTTAATCCCAGCAAGTGGGAGGCAGAGGCAGTCATATTTCTGAGTTGGTGGCCAGCCTGGTCTACAGCATGCTTTCAAGGACAGCCAGGGCTTTACAGAGAAATCCTCTCTCAAACAAACAAAGAAACATACAAAAGACCAAAAAACAAAAAACAAAAACCAAAAAGCCAAAACACACAAAAATCACAAAACAACAACAACAACAAACAAAAAACAAAAAGCAAAAAACAAAAAATAAAAAAGGAAAAAGGAAAATGAAAAGTATATTCTAACTTGATATCTGTTGAAAAAAAAAGGAACAAAATTATTGTAATGCTGTTTTCAAAACACTAACAGGTTTCTTTCTATTTGAAGTAACTTCTAGAAGGTACAGCTATTTGCTTTCCCCTTGGGTATTCCTCCTCTGAGCTATATAAAGTCTCTACAGTCTTAGGAATATTATCCCACTGAAGCCAGGCATTGTAGCCCTGTTGTGGAATGGATTCCACAGACAGGTAATAGCTTTTGGTACAATTCCTACTTTGGTGGCTAGGGACTCACATTGTGACTCAGAGGTACAATGAAGGGGAAGCATTTGAGCCATAAATAATAAGCAAACAAATTAAGACGGTATTTATTTATTTTAGTGCTACAGTTTGTTTGCAAGACTTGATAATCTCATGCAAATATTCTAGCACAAAGATGTAGCAAAATCAGAGTGTTAGCATTCCTTCTAAACTCCTCAGTACAGTTACCTGGCAACAGCCAGGTATGCCGGATTCATTGTAAAATGGGCTGTTCCTCTAGCTCTTACACTCTTACTCTATTACCCTCCTACCCTCTTACTTTCTTCACTCTCTACACCTTCTCTCCCTAGTCCTGTACTCCTCATCTTCCTCCCGCCCACTATTTCTCATTCTCGGCATTTCTCAGATTCTACTCCCTTAACTCCACTCCTCAGGCCATAAACACACTCTATTCCATACATTAGCCCACAAGCCACCCCCTTCTACCTCATCCAAACTGCACCTCAACCAATTATATTCTGGGTCTTACTTTCTTTTCTTTTTATAAAACACAAAACTTCAGACTACTTTTTTAGGCTAAATGTTGCCTTTAATGAGGTAATTGTTCATTTAGGATATGTCTTGTCATCTGCCAATATTCCAACAGGTACACACACACACACACACACACACACACACACACACCCATGCACACACATATTAGGTAAAGTGATGAGGAGTGTGTGGTGTGTGGGGGCAGTGTATGCATTTCTGAGGGATATGTGAATGGATATGATTAATGCATGCATGCATGAAATTTTCAAAGAAAAAATAGCCGCCTGTCAGTGGCACAGATCAGCAGTAGACATGGAGGACCACTGGCAGCTGCAGTAAACAGAGTAGGCAGAAGCACACACTTAGAAAATCTTTCTCATCTGTGTGGTGTACACATGTGTACATATGTCTTGTGTCCCTGTATATATATTTGGTCATGTTCCTATTACAGTGCATAGGTAGGAGATGGAGGACTACTTTCAGGGATCAGGATGACATCACTTTCAACCATGGACTCCAGGCAAAACACCGAGGTTGTCACCTGTGGTGACAAAGCAAAACTACATAAGGCTGAAAAGAAGCTAACAAAAAACTACCAGTGAGTTTTTTAATAAGCATTATTTTATTTGATATTTTGTTCATTTACATTTTAAATGCTATCCAAAAAGTCCCATATACCCTCCCTCCTTTCATGTTCCCCTTCCCACTCACTCCCACTTCTTAGCCCTGGCTTTCCCTGTACTGGGGTATATAAAGTTTGCTAGACCAAGGGTCCTCTCTTCCCAATGATGGACCACTAGGAAATCTTCTGCTACATATTCAGTTAGAGACAAGAGTTCTGGGGATACTGATTATTTCATGATGTTGTTACACCAATAGGTTTGCAGAACCCTTCAGCTCTTGGGTAATTTCCCTAGCTCCTACAGTGGGAGCCCTGTGTTCCCCCCTATAGAGGACTATGACCATCCCCTTCTTTGTTTGCCAGACACTGGCAAAGGTTCCCAGGAGACAGCTTTATCAGGGTTCTTTCAGCAAAATCTTGCTGGCCTATGCAGTAGTATCGGTGTTTGGTGGCTGATTATGAGATGGACCCCAGGTGGGGGAGTCTCACGATGATCCATCCTTTGTCTTAGCTGTAAACTTTTATCTCTGCAACTCCTTCCATGTGTATTTTATTCACTATTCTAAGGAGGAATGAAGAATCCAGGAGTTGGTTTTCCTTTTTGATTTTCTTGTGTTTTGGAAGTTTTATCTTGGGTATTCTAGTTTTCTGGGCTAATATCCACCTATCAGTGATTATCAAGTGACTTCTTCTGTGATTGAGTTACCTGACACAGGATGTTATCCTCCAGTTACATTCATTTGCTCAGGAATTTCATAAATTCATTGTTTTTAATAGCTGAGTAGCAATCCATTGTGTAAATTTAGCACATTTTCTGTATCCATTCCTCTGTTGAGGGACATGTGGGTTCTTTCCTGCTTCTGGCTATTATAAATAGGGTTGCTATGAACATAGTCTACCAGTGAATTTGATTTGTGTTGAACTTCTGCTCCTGGGCAAATGACCTATTCTGAAATGAGGCTGATAATGTTACAGTAGAAAACAAAATTTTCTTTGCAAATGGGGGCTACTTGCTAATAAACACTTGGTTACAGATGAGAACCTGTTTTTAATTCCTTCTGTCAAACCTGGAGCCCCATCTGTCTTGGTCCTGTGCAGATCCTGTGCCTGTTAGCACAGTATCTGAGAGTGTATATGTGCATCATTTCTATTGACATTGTTTCCTCATAGTTATCCACTGCCTCCAGCTATTAAAATCATTCTGCATCCTCTGCTATATAGGACACTGGTCCCTGGGCAAACTATTGATGTACACACCCCTTTGAGTCACATATGTTCCATTATCTCCATTCTCTGCACAATATACATTTTAGTAGATCAGTATTTTTTAATGTAATCTAGTTACTGTTTTCTAGTGTAAAAATTGTCAGCATACTAATACAGGAAATTTTCATTATTTCCTTAATTTTGTCTTTACTCTGACAAAACACTTGTTACAAACAGAAATGTACTTACACATGTAATCATAAGATAGTAAGGATATATTGATATAACTTCAATGAACATTTAAGCATGTCAAACTTGAAAGGAGGTCTGGTCCTTCTGCAGTTTATATTATCAACCATTTTCATTTATGAAATTGGTTAAAAAGTAAGAAATTAAACAACTTTATATACAGTCTCTTGACAGGTGATCTGAACTTATAGAAGGGATTTTTTATTAATTTTTTGATTGATTTATTTCTCTTTTTTAGAAGAGATACAATGGTCTCTGAGAAAGATATATGCCATTCAGCAGTCAGCATACCAGCCTAGTTCTTCTCCACAGGGCTGAGGTTGCTTACTTTACTCTATCATGGGGATAAGAAGTGAGTCTTTGGAGAATGCTCCCTTTCTGGGAATACAGGGGTATAAAGTTCACCATACCATAATAAAGAGTAAATGAATAACGTGCCACAAACAACTCTGTGATATTAGCTTTGATCTCAGATAAAGACTCAGCATCTTTGACAAGTAGGTACCATCTCACCAAAGCTCATTCCCTTGTTCTCCTTGAAGGAGATTTAATATTTTCCACCCAGTTGAGGGCATTGCAACAATCTTCTTAGTCTTCCCATTGTAAAAATTCATGCTCAGGCAGTCACCTTGACATTAGAAATTTCAATAAGTGTATGCAAGTACCCATGGAAGAGTTCCTCATCATATCCTTAGGAAAGCCTGAGGATATTTTCTTGCCCAGAAGAAACTTTGGCTGACAGCTCTTCTCTATCCTTAAGAATGCCTCCTCTTGCAGGCTCATAGCATTTACTTTCTCATTGTTCTTCCAAAGGACGAGTCTTAGATTCTTGGGTTCACATGGTAGAAGGGGAAAACTAATATTTGCCAGTTATCCTCTGATCTCCACATAGGTGATGGTGCTTTGAAACAAATTAAAATAAATGTAGAGACAAACTAATTTTTCTTCCGTATGTTAACCAGAAACATTTAACAAAGAACTTAAATATTTATGAGGGATTCCTACACATAGACAACACAGAATATTATCAGAAACTGAATTGGCAGCAAATAAATGAAAAAGAGAATGCTAGCAAGGTGAGAGCGCGTCTGTTCTTCTAGTATTAAATTCAGTTCAAATGCAAGTCACACTACAGGAAGATAAGGACAAGCAGGAGCAATATCATTCTTTGAGTCTCTGAGTATTCAACACTCACCTTCCTTTCATAAGGAATAGAACTTCCTGTCTTATAGTATGAATTGCATTCAGCAATATAATACAGGAAATTTGTAACGTGGTGAATATGATCAATATATCTTTTAATGATTCTAAGAACAGAATATTGTCTAGAAATGTAAAAACACCAGTCAAATAGTGAACAATACATTTCTGATTTTTAGCATATTTTAAAATTACATGTAATCAGTAAACTCATATGAATTATCATGGAAACTGATATGTCCCTGCTTGTTGGGGCATATTAAATGGTGAGAGACAATCACAAAGGACTGAGAAGCACAATTTTTAAGAACATTGTGATGACTCTGTATGTTTGTAGTATTAAATACTTGAAAGAAACCCAAAGACTTTAGAGAGATTATTGAAGGAATTCATTTTTTTCCATATTTTACAAAAAGTATCAATTAGAAGAGCATGGATTAAAAAAAAGAAGAAGAGCATGGATGGCTCTGCTTTAAGCCACCTAGATCAGTTCTATGTCTATCATATAGAAGAATTTGTATAGAATGTCTCACCTGAGTCAACAATTATGCTGTATAACTGAAGTGAGACGTGTCTTCTATTAGTCAAAGCTTTGCACATATAATTAAGTCTGCAATTAGGCTAATATAAGCAGAGAGAAGAAGAACTTCTGCAAAGGATAACTGCAGTCAATTTTAAGACATACTGCTATGTTTATGGTTGATATTTCCTGATCTGGAGATTGTGATATTAGCCCATACTTATTAAAGTTTGCAGGAATCCAAGAAACCTGTTCTCAATCTCAGTTATTTTGGCTATACCAATGCTAATGTCTTCAAATAGAACTATGGACTAAGGGGTATCCTTAGCCCTCACTGAAAAAGTTTAAACCAAATTATCTTTAAATTGTCCTGCTTGTACCTCTGGTCTACACTTTTTCTATTATTTCTTTCTCCTTTTTTCCCCTTCATCCATTCTCATAACTCTTTGAGGAGATTCTCTTGAATGTGAATCCCTACAGGTTTTCCTCTCAATTATTCTTGTGGCAAAGGCTTCACTTTACTCCCTATTATAGTAGGAAGAGGTGTGAGCAAAATCCTCTGAGGGTTGATTATCCATTAGCTGTTGTGAAGAAAATATGCACCATATTCTCAGGCCAAATTGTTAGTATTGTTGATGTCAGTGATATATGTGCACAGCTGGGAACACAGTGGATTTCTGACTCATAGCTGTTTATTGTTACATTTTGGATTTAAGGAAATACTTAACAGAAAATGGAACATATATAACATGTAGTTTCATTAAAAAAAATGTTGCCCAGTGATTCTGACTTTTTTTGTCTAGTCTATTAGAGAGTTTTAACCATGTTTTTAAATAACCACAAAATAATATACAGATGACAATGTCTTTCCATGAATAAGTATTATTAACTTTTCATCTAATCGCTGCATTGTACTTTGTGTTTTACACATTAAAAATGTGGAAATCCGTTTTTTAAATCTTCAGTGGCATAACTTATATTACATAAACCTCTGTTTTTCATGAGAGCATAGAATTATTTTCCTCATATTGGGAGAAATTTAAGAGGCTGAAAGCTCAGTTGTGATGTTATATGTGTATGCTTCATGGAAATTCCCAAGTACTAATTCTACATGTATCAAATTAATTAACCTCCAACAGAATTAAAAGATTTTAATCTTGTCTAAATCAAAATAAGTTTCATATTTGAAATTTGAATAACCTTAAATGAATGTTTAGCTACAGGATCCCAATATGACATGGAACTAAAATAATGGTAAAAGGGAAAGAAGTATAAAATCATGAAAGCATATGAGGGACGTTTATGAAGGAAGAAGTAAATCCAACATATACCAAAATGTGATCTCAACTAATTAAGAAATTGGATGCAAAAATAAATGCACAGCATGAATTGCAACAGGGAAAATATTTCACATGTTGAAAATGATATAATTCTAGTAGTAGTTCTATAAGGAATTATCCCCCTTAGTTAAATTTATAAAGAGAATGAGGGAAAGGTATGTAGGAAGCAGAAAAGGGAGGGAAAGAGAGAGAGAATAAGGAAGAAGAGCATACTAGGCTTAGTCATTCATACCATTAATACCAATACTGTAAAAACATTAGTTTTCTTTTTTTCTCTATATAAGAAGTTCCAGGTAAATCAGGATTATTTGGTGAGATCCTTATTCAAACATCAATAGCAGCAACAGCAAAAACAGCAGCAGCAGCAGCATCAATAAATAACAAATGCTAAATAAGAGAATTAAAGATGGTACAATCTATTCCTGATACAATCTGAAAGTAAGTATAGGAACTGATTGCATTGACATTTGTGTAGATGTAGGAATATGTCCTTTTTTTCTGAAGACTTCAAACTGTACCACATCTGGTTATTTTAGCTTAGAAAATGATGACAAATAACTTCTTAATATGTAAGATTGTAATGTATTGTGTTAGCACAGCCCAGTATTTATATATAAATTCTTTAAAAAAGTAATAAAAGTCTGCATGAAATTTAATCCCATGGTTATTGGTATGAGGACTTCTGAAACATGTTACATTACTTAGGAAAGATCACTCACCTGTTGCCAAAGTAACATTCACCATATTCCCAGAATCAACTTGGCTCACCTCCAAACTTTACCTGTGATTGAAGCATCATCCATATATAAAGAAAGCCCCCAATTTCTCCTCTCTCTCCTTGTCCCTCTCCATCTCCCTGTCCCTGTCCCTCTCCCCTTCTCTTTCTGTTGCCAACTTGCCCCTCTTTTTCCCAATAAACATGCTACTAAACTTGGTAGAATTTTATGCAAAATTCCAGCATAATCAATAAATATGGCCTAGACCTCAGAGAGTCTATGCAACAAGGAAGGAGTCAATGGAGATACATGGACCATTCTGGGATGGGAAATTAAAATTGATTATGTAAGCTCCCTGAGAGAAAGTGCAAATTGCAACAGGGGGTATGAAAGAGAAAGTTTGATGAACGGAGATAATCCTGGGAGAGAAGATTTGAACTGAAAGAGTTATCAGGGATAAGGTAGAAACCTAGGGCAATGTAAACTCCCTAGATGTACTAGGGTGACCCTAGTGAAGTCTGCTATTAATAGGGGATGCAGAATCTGAATTTTTTACTGGATATATTCTTTCTTTCTTCTCCCCTTTCTTTCTTTCTTTCTTTCTTTCTTTCTTTCTTTCTTTCTTTCTTTCTTTCTTTTTTTCAAGACAGGGTTTCTTTGTATAGCCCTGGCTGTCCTGGAACTCACTCTGTAGACAAGGTTGACCTCGAACTCAGAGATCCACCTGCCTCTGCCTCCTGAGTGCTGGGATTAAAGGTATGTGCCGTCAAGCCTGGCAAATATATTCTTTATTTACATTTCAAAAGTTATCCACTTCTTTTTTTTTCCTCTCCAAAGGACATCCTCCCCCTATCCTCTCCCCTGTACCCCTGCTCATCATCACACCCACTCAGGGTTTCTGGCCCTGGCATTCCACCACACTGGAGCTTACAGACTTCAAAGGAGAAAGAGCCTCTCCTCCCATTTATGACTGACTAGGCCATCCTCTTCTGCATGTGCAGTTGATATCATTCATCCATTTGTATTCTTTATTTGGTGATTTAGTCACTGGGAACTCTGGGGCTACTGGCTAGTTCATATTGTTGTTTCTCCTATTGGGTTGCAAACCACTTCAACTCCTTGTGACCTTTCTCTAGCTCCTTTACTGGGGATCCAATTCTCAGTCCAGTGGATGGCTGTGAGCATCAACCCCTGTATTTCTGAGGCACTTGCAGAGCCTTTCATGAGAGCTATGTCATGCTCCTGTCAGCAAGCACTTAAAGATGAAACCTAGATCATTTAAAGAAATCGGGGAAAAAAACCCAAACCAAAAAACAAACAAACAAACAAAAAACAGGTGAAGGAATTCAACAAAATCAACCAGGGTCTAAAGTAGGAAATATAAACTTTAAAGAAATCATAAAGGGATACAGCCTATGAAATTTAAAAGCTAAGAAAGAGAACAGAAGTTACAGTTGCTGTCATCAACAGAATACAAGGAATTGCAGAGTGAATCTGAGGTGTAGAAGACACCATAGAAGATATTGATACAACAGACAAAGAAAATTAGTACAAAAAGCTCTAATCAAAACATTCAGGAAAATAAAGTCACAGTGAACAGACCAATCCTAAGAATAGTAGGTATAGAAAAGAATGGAGAGTTCCTTTTCAAAATGTCAGTAAGCACCTTCAACAAAATCATAGAAAAAATCTTCCCTAATCCAATAGGAGATGTCCATAGAAGTACATGAAGTTGACAGAACAAGAAATAGAGTGGACCAGAACAGAAATTCTTCCTGTCAGATAATAATCAAAATACCAAATGAATAGAAAAAGAGGTACTATTAAAAGTATTAAGGGAATAAATAGTGGAATTTCTCCCCAATTAATTGATTTGATAATAAAGTTGGCAAGAAGCAAATTGCTGGAGAGAGGATGACAGAGGCCTTCTGGGTCTGAGAGAAGAGGAAATGCAGGAAGAAGGAATGGGTCCTTTTTGATGGTGTGGCTGGAGCAAAAGGAGGTAACATATTGCCTCCAGGACCTGTTAGTTCTGGTGGTGGACCACTAGCATCTATCACAGAATATTTCTAACATAGACTATTTGATGTGTTTAGGAGAATATATTCTATACCCAGCAATTGTGTTAGCTGATGATTCTAAACTAAGACTGTATGGTTTTTTATATCCAAGGTTACTCAGGTGGGCTCCAGGGGATAGAGCCAGTCATAGCAGGCTCGCCACAGGAGACAGATGAATGGGAATGTGAAGAGTTCAACAATGAGTGAATCTTCGGAAACTGGGAAGAGGGTGGATTGATTATAGCCATGGGGGCAAGGACTACCGTTGCTGACACATCTCTGGCATTAGTGTGGAGTTTTCTTTTAATAATTACACATTAGAGAAAAATGGAAAAGTAACAAATGAAGGTAGACACTTGAAAACATGGCTATCATAATTACAACAGATCTCTCTACAGAGTCTCTTAAAGCCAGAAGATCTTAGACAATTATCATGCTGACTCTAAAAAAAAACCACATATACCAGCCCATGCTACTACTTTCAACAAGACTCTCAATCACCTCGATGGAGAAAATAACATATTCCATGTCAAATGCAATTGAAACAATATCTTTTCACTAAAACAGATATGCAGAGGATAATAGAAGGAAAACTCTGGAAAAAAAAAAAGAGGGAATCTTCTCCAAGCCAAAATCAAGAAATTAATCTTTGCACAACAAACCCAAGAGAATATGATCATACAAACATAATTTTTCCTCTAACAACAAAAATAACCTGAAGCATCAATCATTAGTTTTTAATATTTTACAACATCCATGGATTCAAATCCCTAATAAAAAGACACACGCAAAGGCACTGAATATGGAAAAAAAGACCCAGCATTTTTTCTGCATACAGAAAACACACTTTAGTGTTAAAAATAGACACTAACTCAGGGTCAAAGGCTAAAAAAAGTTCCAAGGAAATAGTCACAAAAAAATAAGCTGTATTAGCCATTGTAATAGCCAATAAAATGGACTTTCAACCAAAAGTTAGCAAATAAATTCTCATACTCAAAAAAGGAAAAATCTCAGAAGATGAACCTTTAATTCTGAATACCTATGCTTCAAATTCAAGGGCACCCATATCCATAAAAGAAACTTTACTAAAGCTCAAAACATACCTTGAACCTCCCACAAAAAATTGTGATAGACTTCAATATCCAACTCTCACTAATGGACAAATCAGGGAAACCGAAACTAAACAGAGACACCTTTTACCTTAAAATAAATGAACATAACTCTTCTAAGCACCTCATGGTACCTTCTCTAAAATTGACCATAAAATTGGTCACAAAACAAGTCTCAACAGATATAAGTAGATTGGATTAATCCCATGGGTTCTATCATGTCACCAGGGATTAAGGCTTCTCTTCAATAACAACGTAAACAATAGAAAGTCCATATACCCATAGAAAATGGCCACTCTCTACTCAGTGATAAAATGGCCAGGAATAAAATAAGGAATGAAATTAAAGACTTACTAGCACTTGACAACATTGAAGGTACAGCATATCCAAACTTGTGAGACACAAAGAAAGCACTGCTACGAGGAAAACTCAAAGCACCGAGTGGCTTCATAAAGAAGTTAGAGAGGTTCTACACCAGCAACTTAACAGCACACCTGAGAGCTCTAGAACAAAAAGAAGCAAAGACACCCAAGAGGATTAGATGGCAGAAAATATTCAAACTCAGGGCTGAAATCAACCAAGTCAAAACAAAGAGAAATATACAAAGAATCAACAAAACTCAGAGATGATTATTTGAGAAAATCAAAATGATTAATGAATCCTTAGCTCAACTAACTAAATGGAACAGAAACAGTATCTACATTATCAAAATCAAAATTGAAATGTGAGATATAATAGCAGAGAGGGAGGAAATTCAAAAATTATCACATCCATCTACAAGTATCTATACCGAACCAAACTGAAAAATGTAAATGAAAATGGCTAATGTTCTACACAGACACCAGGTACAAAGTTTAGATCAGGATCAGATAAATATCTGAACAGCCTCATAACAGATAAGGAAATAGAAACAATTACTAAACTTATACCAAAACAAACCAAATCAAACCAAATCAAATCAAATCAAAACAAAACAAAACAAAAACATACAAACACACAGGGCCAAATGTTTTTAGTTCAAATTCAATCAGGCTTTCAATAGTAATATAAAAATTCCTCACAATAATAAAAAAATTAGAAACTGAAAGAACTCTATTTGATTTGTTCTATTAAGATAGATTTATTCTGATACCTAAACTATATAAATACACAACAAAGAAAGAGAATTTTAGACCAAGTTCACTTATAAATCCTGACACAACAATATTCAATAAACATCTCTAAAACCAAATTCAAGAATAAATCAGAATGATCACTGACTTTGGTGAAGTCCACTTTATCTGAGGGATGATTCCATATATTGAAATCCATCAAGGGTTTCCACTATATTAAAAAAAAAAAAAACTCAAGAAAAAATTTCATGATCATCTCATCAGATGATGAAAACAAATTTGACAAAATTCAAAACCCCTTCATATTAAAAGTTTTGGAATGATCAGATATTTACAGCCCATACATAAACATAATAAAAACAATATACAGCAAATCAATAACCAGACCAAAACTAAGTGAAGAAAAATGTGAATCAATCCCACAATTATGAGGCATTAGACAGGACTTCCCATTCTCTCCCTATTCAGGATAGTACGTGAAGCTCTAGCCAGAGCAGTTAGACAACAAAAGTATGTCAAAGGGTTACAAACTGAAAAGGAAAAAGTTAAGATATTACTCTTTGTTGGTGATATGGTAGTTTTATTAAGTGACCAAAAGATTCCAGGATTGAACTCCTACAATAGATAAACAACTTCAGCAGAGTGGCTGAATATAAAATTATCTCAAACAAATCAGCAGCCTTCCTCTATTCAAAGAATATGTGGTCCGAGAAAGAAATCAGAGAAACCAGACCCTTCACTTTAGCCACAATAGTATAAAATATCTTGGTGTGACTCTAAGATGGAAAGACCTCCCATGCTCAAGGATTGGCAGGATTAATGTAGTTAAAATGGCTTTCTTTCAGAAAGCAATCTACAGATTCAATGCAGTCTGCATCAAAATTCAAATTCAATACTTCATAAAGTTAGAAAGGGTAATTTGAAGACTAATACAGAATAAAAAACAACCTAAGATAGCAAAAACAATTCTCAACAATTAAAAACAAAACCCAAAACAAACAAACAAACAAACAAACAAACAAACCTTTGGAGGAATCAACATGACTATCTTCAGTTTGTTCTATAAAGCAATTTTGACTACATCTTTCATGATACTGGTACAGCAACAGACATGTAGAACTATGGAATAGATTGAAGACCAAGAAATAAACCCACACACCTATGGTCATTTGATCTTTGACAAGGGAGCTAAAATCATCCAGTGGAAAAAGGACAGCATTTAGAACAAAAGGTACTGACTCAACTGGCTTTTATCATGTATAAGAGTGTGAATTGATCCATTCTTATCTACTTGTAGAAAGCTCAAGTCTAAATGGACCAAGGTACACCACATAAAACCAGAGACACTGAAACTTATAGAGGAGAAAGTTGGGAAAAGCCTCAAAGATATGGACAGAGGGGAAAAATTCCTGAACAGAATTTCAATGGCTTGTTCTGTAAGATTGAGACTCCATAAATGGGACCGCATAAAACTGAAAATTTTCTGTAAGGCAAAAGACACTGTCAATAAGACAAAAAAGCCACAAACAGATTTGGAAAGGATCCTTACTAAGCCTTAATCCAATAGGGAACTCTTGTCCAATATATAAAAAGAGCTCAAGAAGCTAAACTCCAGAAATTCAAATAATCCTATTAAAAAGGGGGCACAGAGATAAAGAAAGAATTCTCAACTGTGGAATATCTAAGGGCTGAAAAACACTTGAAAAAAAATGTTCAACATCCTTAATCACCAGGGAAATGCAAATCAAAACATTATTGAGGTTCTACCTCAGATCAGTCAGAATGACTAGGATGAAAAATTCAGGTGACAGCAGAGGATGATGATGATGTGGAGAAAGAGGAACACTCCTCCATTACTGGTGGTATTGCAACTTGTACAATCACTCTGAAAATAAGTCTGCAGTTCTTCAGAAAATTGGAAATAGTACTAAGGGCAGATCCAGCAGTAACTCTCCTGGGCATATAACCAGAAAGTGTTCCAACTTATAATAAGGACATATGCTCCTCTATGTTCATAGAAAGCCTATTTATAATAAGCAGAAGCTGGAGAGAACCCAGATGTCCCTCAATAGAGGGATGGATATAGAAAGTAATTTACACCATGGATTACTACTCAGCTGTTAAAAAAGAATTTATGAAATTCTTAGGCAAATGGATGGATGTGGAGTATATCATCTTGAGTGAGGTACCCAATCACAAAAATACCCACATGATATGCACTCACTATAAGTGGATATTAGCCCAGAAACTTAGAGTATCCAAGATACAATTTGAAAAACAAACAAACAAACAAACAAACAAACAAAAAACCACATGAATCTCAAGAAGATGGAAGACCAAAGTGTGGATACATTGCTCCTTCTTAGAATGGGGAACAAAATACCAATTGAAGAAGGTACAGATTCAAAGTTTGGAGCTGAGAGTGAATTAAGGACCATTCAGAGCTTGCCCCACCCAGTGATCCATCCTATCAACAAACATCAAACCCAGACACTATTGCATATTCCAGCAAGATTTTTCTGACAGGACCCTGATATAGCTGTCTCTTTTGAAGACATGCTAGTGCCTGGCAAATACAGAAGTGGATGCTCACAGTCATCTATTGGATCAAACAGAAGTCCTAAATAAAGGAGCTTCTGAAAGTACCCAAGTAGCTAAAGGGGTCTGCAACCTTATAGGAAGAACCATGATTTGAACTAAGCAGTACACCCCAGAATTTGTGTCTCTGTTTGCATAGGTAGCAGAGGATGCCCTAGTCAGTCATCAGTGGGAAGAGAGGCCTCTTGGTCTTTCAAACTTTATATGTACAGGGGAACACCAGGGCCTAGAAGTGGGAGTGAGTGGGTAGGGGAGCAGGGGTGGGAGAGGGACTAGGAGATTTTCAGGATAGCATTTGAAATGTAAACGAAGCAAATACCTGAGTTTGCAGTACTTCAGAAAACTGGACAGGGGAGGCGGCCTCAGCCTCAGCAGCAGTGGTCACCATCTTGGTTCCGGGACTCCACCGAACTTAGGAAATTAGTCTGAAGAGGTGAGAGGGTGCGCCAGAGAACCGGACAGCTTCTGGGACAGGCAGAAGCACAGAGCCAACGAGGCAGCAACCTTTAAGGGCCGCAGACAGCCGGCCACCATCCGGACCAGAGGACAGGTGTCCGCCTGGCTCGGGAGGAGGCCTCAGCCTCAGAAGCAGAGGTCGCCATCTTGGTTCCGGGACTCCGCGGATCTTAGGAATTTAGTCTGCACAGGTGAGAGTTTGCACCACAGAAGCTGACAGCTTCTGGGAACTGCCAAAGCAACACAGCTTCTGAGAAAGGTCCTGTTTTGGGCCTTCTTCTACGGCCAGGATGAGGTCCAAACACAAGATATCTGCGCACCTTCCCTGTAAGAGAGCTTGCCAGCAGAGAGTGCTCTGAGCACTGAAACTCAGAGGAGAGAATCTGTCTCCCAGGTCTGCTGATAGACGGTAACAGAATCACCAGAAGAACAATCTCTAAACAGAGTCAACTATAACTACTAACTCCAGAGATTACCAGATGGCGAAAGGTAAATGTAGGAATCTTACTAACAGGAACCAAGACCACTCACCATCATCAGAACACAGCGCTCCCACATCGCCCAGTCCAGGGTACCCCAACACACCCGAAAACCTAGACCTAAATTTAAAAGCATATCTCATGATGATGGTAGAGGACATCAAGAAGGACTTTAATAAATCACTTAAAGAAATACAGGAGAACACTGCTAAAGAGTTACAAGTCCTTAAAGAAAAACAGGAAAACACAAACAAACAGGTAGAAGTCCTTATAGAAAAACAGGAAAAAACATCCAAACAGGTGATGGAAATGAGCAAAACCATACTAGACCTAAAAAGGGAAGTAGACACAATAAAGAAAACCCAAAGTGAGGCAACACTGGAGATAGAAACCCTAGGAAAGAAATCTGGAACCATAGATGCCAGCATCAGCAACAGAATACAAGAGATGGAAGAGAGAATCTCAGGTGCAGAAGATTCCATAGAGAACATCGGCACAACAATCAAAGAAAATGGAAAATGCAAAAAGATCCTAACTCAAAATATCCAGGAAATCAAGGACACAATGAGAAGACCAAACCTACGGATAATAGGAGTGGATGAGAATGAAGATTTTCAACTCAAAGGACCAGCAAACATCCTCAACAAAATTATTGAAGAAAACTTCCCAAATCTAAAGAAAGAGATGCCTATGAACATACAAGAACCCTACAGAACTCCAAATAGACTGGACCAGAAAAGAAATTCCTCCCGACACATAATAATCAGAACAACAAATTCACTAAATAAAGATAGAATACTAAAAGCAGTAAGGGAAAAAGGTCAAGTAACATATAAAGGCAAGCCTATCAGAATTACACCACATTTTTCACCGGAGCCTATGAAAGCCAGAATAGCCTGGACAGATGTTATACAGACACTAAGAGAACACAAATTCCAGCCCAGGCTACTATACCCAGCCAACCTCTCAATTACCATAGATGGAGAAACCAAAGTATTCCACGACAAAACCAAATTCACACATTATCTCTCCACGAATCCAGCCCTTCAAAGGATAATAACAGAAAAAAAAGCAATACAAGAACGGGAACAACGCCCTAGAAAAAACAAGAAGGTAATCCCTCAACAAACCTAAAAGAAGACAGCCACAAGAACAGAATGCCACCTTTAACAACTAAAATAACAGGAAGCAACAATTACTTTTCCTTAATATCTCTTAACATCAATGGTCTCAACTCGCCAATAAAAAGACATAGACTAACAAACTGGCTACACAAACAAGACCCAACATTTTGCTGCTTACAGGAAACTCATCTCAGAGAAAAAGATAGACACTACCTCAGAATGAAAGGCTGGAAAACAATTTTCCAAGCAAATGGTATGAAGAAACAAGCAGGAGTAGCCATCCTAATATCTGATAAGATTGACTTCCAACCCAAAGTCATCAAAAAAGACAAGGAGGGACACTTCATTCTCATCAAAGGTAAAATCCTCCAAGAGGAACTCTCAATTCTGAATATCTATGCTCCAAATACAAGAGCAGCCACATTCACTAAAGAAACTTTAGTAAAGCTCAAAGCACACATTGCGCCTCACACGATAATAGTGGGAGACTTCAACACACCACTTTCACCAATGGACAGATCATGGAAACAGAAACTAAACAGGGACACACTGAAACTAACAGAAGTGATGAAACAAATGGATCTGACAGATATCTACAGAACATTTTATCCTAAAACAAAAGGATATACCTTCTTCTCAGCACCTCATGGTACCTTCTCCAAAATTGACCACATAATAGGTCACAAATCAGGCCTCAACAGATTCAAAAATATTGAAATTGTCCCATGTATCCTATCAGATCACCATGCACTAAGGCTGATCTTCAATAACAAAATAAATAACAGAAAGCCAACATTCACATGGAAACTGAACAGCACTCTTCTCAATGATACCTTGGTCAAGGAAGGAATAAAGAAAGAAATTAAAGACTTTTTAGAGTTTAATGAAAATGAAGCCACAACGTACCCAAACCTTTGGGACACAATGAAAGCATTTCTAAGAGGGAAACTCATAGCTATGAGTGCCTTCAAGAAAAAACGGGAGAGAGCACATACTAGCAGCTTGACAACACATCTAAAAGCTCTAGAAAAAAAGGAAGTAAATTCACCCAAGAGGAGTAGACGGCAGGAAATAATCAAACTCAGGGGTGAAATCAACCAAGTGGAAACAAGAAGAACTATTCAAAGAATTAACCAAACGAGGAGTTGGTTCTTTGAGAAAATCAACAAGATAGATAAACCCTTAGCTAGACTCACTAAAGGGCACAGGGACAAAATCCTAATTAACAAAATCAGAAATGAAAAGGGAGACATAACAACAGATCCTGAAGAAATCCAAAACACCATCAGATCCTTCTACAAAAGGCTATACTCAACAAAACTGGAAAACCTGGACGAAATGGACAAATTTCTGGACAGATACCAGGTACCAAAGTTGAATCAGGATCAAGTTGACCTTCTAAACAGTCCCATATCCCCTAAAGAAATAGAAGCAGTTATTAATAGTCTCCCAGCCAAAAAAAGCCCAGGACCAGACGGGTTTAGTGCAGAGTTCTATCAGACCTTCAAAGAAGATCTAACTCCAGTTCTGCACAAACTTTTTCACAAGATAGAAGTAGAAGGTATTCTACCCAACTCATTTTATGAAGCCACTATTACTCTGATACCTAAACCACAGAAAGATCCAACAAAGATAGAGAACCTCAGACCAATTTCTCTTATGAACATCGATGCAAAAATTCTTAATAAAATTCTCGCTAACCGAATCCAAGAACACATTAAAGCAATCATCCATCCTGACCAAGTAGGTTTTATTCCAGGGATGCAGGGATGGTTTAATATACGAAAATCCATCAATGTAATCCATTATATAAACAAACTCAAAGACAAAAACCACATGATCATCTCGTTAGATGCAGAAAAAGCATTTGACAAGATCCAACACCCATTCATGATAAAAGTTCTGGAAAGATCAGGAATTCAAGGCCAATACCTAAACATGATAAAAGCAATCTACAGCAAACCAGTAGCCAACATCAAAGTAAATGGAGAGAAGCTGGAAGCAATCCCACTAAAATCAGGGACTAGACAAGGCTGCCCACTTTCTCCCTACCTTTTCAACATAGTACTTGAAGTATTAGCCAGAGCAATTCGACAACAAAAGGAGATCAAGGGGATACAAATTGGAAAAGAGGAAGTCAAAATATCACTTTTTGCAGATGATATGATAGTATATATAAGTGACCCTAAAAATTCCAACAGAGAACTCCTAAACCTGATAAACAGCTTCGGTGAAGTAGCTGGATATAAAATTAACTCAAACAAGTCAATGGCCTTTCTCTACACAAAGAATAAACAGGCTGAGAAAGAAATTAGGGAAACAACACCCTTCTCAATAGCCACAAATAATATAAAATATCTCGGCGTGACTCTAACGAAGGAAGTGAAAGATCTGTATGATAAAAACTTCAAGTCCCTGAAGAAAGAAGTTAAAGAAGATCTCAGAAGATGGAAAGATCTCCCATGCTCATGGATTGGCAGGATCAACATTGTAAAAATGGCTATCTTGCCAAAAGCAATCTACAGATTCAATGCAATCCCCATTAAAATTCCAACTCAATTCTTCAACGAATTAGAAGGAGCAATTTGCAAATTCATCTGGAATAACAAAAAACCGAGGATAGCAAAAACTCTTCTCAAGGATAAAAGAACCTCTGGTGGAATCACCATGCCTGACCTAAAGCTTTACTACAGAGCAATTGTGATAAAAACTTCATGGTACTGGTATAGAGACAGACAAGTGGACCAATGGAATAGAATTGAAGACCCAGAAATGAACCCACACACCTATGGTCACTTGATCTTCGACAAGGGAGCCAAAACCATCCAGTGGAAGAAAGACAGCATTTTCAACAATTGGTGCTGGCACAACTGGTTGTTATCATGTAGAAGAATGCGAATCGATCCATACTTATCTCCTTGTACTAAGGTCAAATCTAAGTGGATCAAGGAACTTCACATAAAACCAGAGACACTGAAACTTATAGAGGAGAAAGTGGGGAAAAGCCTTGAAGATATGGGCACAGGGGAAAAATTCCTGAACAGAACAGCAATGGCTTGTGCTGTAAGATCGAGAATTGACAAATGGGACCTAATGAAACTCCAAAGTTTCTGCAAGGCAAAAGACACTGTCTATAAGACAAAAAGACCACCAACAGACTGGGAAAGGATCTTTACCTATCCTAAATCAGATAGGGGACTAATATCCAACATATATAAAGAACTCAAGAAGGTGGACCTCAGAAAATCAAATAACCCCCTTAAAAAATGGGGCTCAGAACTGAACAAAGAATTCTCACCTGAGGAATACCGAATGGCAGAGAAGCACCTGAAAAAATGTTCAACATCCTTAATCATCAGGGAAATGCAAATCAAAACAACCCTGAGATTCCACCTCACACCAGTGAGAATGGCTAAGATCAAAAATTCAGGTGACAGCAGATGCTGGCGAGGATGTGGAGAAAGAGGAACACTCCTCCATTGTTGCTGGGATTGCAGGCTTGTACAACCACTCTGGAAATCAGTCTGGCGGTTCCTCAGAAAATTGGACATAGTACTACCGGAGGATCCAGCAATACCTCTCCTGGGCATATATCCAGAAGAAGCCCCAACTGTTAAGAAGGACACATGCTCCACTATGTTCATAGCAGCCTTATTTATAATAGCCAGAAACTGGAAAGAACCCAGATGCCCCTCAACAGAGGAATGGATACAGAAAATGTGGTACATCTACACAATGGAGTACTACTCAGCTATTAAAAAGAATGAATTTATGAAATTCCTAGCCAAATGGATGGACCTGGAGAGCATCATCCTGAGTGAGGTAACACAATCACAAAGGAACTCACACAATATGTACTCACTGATAAGTGGATACTAGCCCAAAACCTAGGATACCCACGATATAAGATACAATTTCCTAAACACATGAAACTCAAGAAAAATGAAGACTGAAGTGTGGACACTATGCCCCTCCTTAGAAGTGGGAACAAAACACCCATGGAAGGAGTTACAGAAACAAAGTATGGAGCTGAGATGAAAGGATGGACCATGTAGAGACTGCCATATCCAGGGATCCACCCCATAATCAGCTTCCAAATGCTGACACCATTGCATACACTAGCAAGATTTTACTGAAAGGACCCAGATGTAGCTGTCTCTTGTGAGACTATGCCGGGGCCTAGCAAACACAGAAGTGGATGCTCACAGTCAGCTAATGGATGGATCACAGGGCTCCCAATGGAGGAGCTAGAGAAAGTACCCAAGGAGCTAAAGGGATCTTCAACCCTATAGGTGGAACAACATTATGAACTAACCAGTACCCCTGAGCTCTTGACTCTAGCTGCATATGTATCAAAAGATGGCCTAGTCGGCCATCACTGGAAAGAGAGGCCCATTGGACACGCAGACTTTGTGTGCCCCGGTACAGGGGAACGCCAGGGCCAAAGGGGGGGAGTGGGAGGGTAGGGGAGTGGGGGTGGGTGGGTAAGGGGGACTTTTGGTATAGCATTGGAAATGTAAATGAGCTAAATACCTAATAAAAAAAAATAAAAAGAAAATCAGCAATCCCATGGCCTCCCCTCAGGAGCATCCACCAAAATGAACAAATACATAGTGGACAGATGGGGGTAACAGAGAAACTGAATAGCTTGATCATTATGGAGAGAGGTAGAACTAGAAATATGAGGGTATATCCTGCTGAGAGAATCCAACCTTGGACTTGAGGCCATGGCAATATCCCAGTTTACACAGGGCCTGAAGATGTCTGGTGCTGTGGCCATGAATCAGCATGGATCCCTGTCCATGCCTGTGGCTCATATTACCACTAAAAGTCAATTGGATATCCCTGGTCTAGACTGCAAACTTGGCCCACAGTTCAAGGGCTTTGCAGAGCTGATGCCACCTTCCACCTGCTGCAGCCATTTGAAGAATATTTTCAGCACCTCACATGTGCATCATAGTAGAACTTACCCCTGTGGTGAGGTTATAGGTGAGCCAGCCTAGCGTGTGAGAGTGTGTGTGTGTGACAGTGAGATTGAGAGAGCTGTCCCTGCCACTCACCTTCTGTGAGGCATCTCATCCTCATCACCTGAGGAAGTCAGGAGAGCTGACATAGGAGTCAGGAGTATGGGAGTACCTTCTAACATCCCTAACCAGCTGTAGCTTTCAGGAAAAAGGACCCAGCATCTTGACTTGGAACTACAGTTAGAGCTGGCTCTGTTCTCCTGGGTAAGGCATGAGATCTGGAAATCTGACTGTGTGCCTTGTTTTCTGCAGCACTGAGTCATGCAGCTGGGCAATGCTGGAGATCTTGCCCTCATGGTGCAGGAACTATAGAGTTATCCAGATGCTCAACTAAGTTACCAACAAATTCCAGATTTAAGGTATCATGTCTGCCCACCCCAACATCTATCTAATTTATGAACTTCTAGAATATGGGACAAAGCTGGTCCTGCAGATCCAAAACTGCAGGATATCCATGACAAAGGGTAATGAATGAAGGTTGACTCAGTGAGGATACAGTAATGATGGTTTAATAAAATCCAGATGCCTTGAAATGATGCATTGAAATGAACCTTTGCAAGCAAAATGCGTGGACAAAAGGGTGCACAATGAGACATATTGTGACATACAAAAGCTTCCCCAATGAGATGTTTGCTTTTTTTAAGACTTTTTAAAAAAAATGTTTGCCTTTTTTCTTTTCAATTGGGGGGAGGATGTAAGGACCAAGGATAGATACAAAAGGAAAGAGATATGAGTGGAGATGTGTTGCCAACGTGAATTTCATAAAAAAAAAATTAAAAGTGAAAAATAATACTTGTGTTTAATCTATTTAGCAATAAATGTGTAGAAGTCATTTCTTTCTCTAATACAATAAAGGTTAGAGCTTATTTTTCATCCAGTTCTTTCTGAGTTCTTTCTGAGCTGGCACTTGGGCTTTAGTTCCATATGCATATATATATATATATATATATATATATATATATATATATATATATATATATATATAAGCCTCTGAGAAAGTATGTGAATAGATTAGACAGATATTATGCATAACAAGCAAGTATGTGATAATGAATGCATAGTATGAACATATGTGTGTTTATGCATATTTGCTTATGTAAAAATTTTTCCTTCTGCAAGGGACACTCACTTCTTGTGGTTTAGTAAAAGTTTATTGGCCTAAACCTCCTTCCACCCAAACAAGCTAGAATTCAGGTTTTTGGGCAATATAGAAAAAAAAACTACAGAAATTAATTCTTTACTTATTCCTCTGCTATTATGCAACCATTGTTAATCATGCAAACCAGCAGTTCTTAATGGTAAAATAAGGAAGGAAGTTTTTAGGCTAATTTAGAAGCTATCAACACACATTCAGTATAGTTAGAGAGCTATAAAGCCAGAAATCATCAATCATGAAAACTCTCAAGAGACCATCAGTCCTAAGAACACATTGTATGTCCAATGCTTCATATGACTACTTGCCAGGATTTTGGAAAAGGGGTAGGGATTTATAGAATATTCAAGGAAGAACAGCCAACTCTGATTTTCTAGAATTAAACTCAAATAATTTGGAAGTTTTAAGGATTCCTAAGCCTCTAAGCTTCTATACACAATATATTTTCTCTGTTTTAACTAAGATTCAATAAAATATTAAAGTAAAAACATAGATGGAATAATTTAAAATATTCAAAAATTAACAATGAAAGACGTCTAATGTATGCTTAAACTATTTTAAGAATTGCATTGGTGTACAAGAACCAGGTATATGATATTTATGAATAACACTAATAAAATAAGAAGATAAACCAATAGCAGCTTAGCCACGGCAAACCACAGTATTATTTTATAGGAATTTTCAAATCAGAAAAATGTGAGCTGGCTGATACTAAACTTCTCACAAGAATACTAGCTGAAGGAACAGCGACTCTTAAATTGGGAACAGAAAGAGTGTTATCTCTAAGAAAGAAAGAATTATTAAAGGCAGCTCAGCTATTCCCTAGAGTACTGACATTAAAGGCACATTACATACTACGGGCATCCATGTTTACGTAGTTTGCTCCTGAAATCTATGACTTATGGGAAGTCTTTTGCTAAAATAACTGATATGTAGAAAATATAGCAAATCAGTGGGAAGAACTAGTGAGTAATATAGAAAGAAGAGGGTTTCTCAAGTGATAGTTAGCTGATATATAGAGTAAGGACTGCCTTTCTGGAAATAACCATGCCAACATTGCAGTACCACTTCTGCTCATAATGAAAAAGAGCAAAGGATTATTGTATGCTAAATATTTTATTGACATCAGTGTGTTATAAGAATGATATTGAAGTCATCTGTCTACTGTTCACCTGAAATAAACAAACAAACAAACAAACAAACAAACAAACAAACAAAGTTTGGAAGTAGAAAGACACAATGCGTAATTTCAACATGTCCTAAATATCTTAGTTTCTTGAATAACTCTGTTAGAGCTTCACAGTTGACTGAGAGTGAATTTAAATCACATACACCACAGAATTATAAAGATTATTCATGTTTTGGATGTATCCATGATCTATATCTCTAGGAACAAGGTGGTCATCACTGAATTTTGGAGCATGGAATGAAAAATGGGGCATTTATTTACCTTCTCTCTGGTAAGGAAACAGATGGTTATGCAAAAAGTGACCACAGGTAACTTGGCTGTTCATTGTTTCCATATTGGGGTGGGCCTTGATGGTTTCGTGGCTGAGGAGGTCTCTGAGGGCCTCCCTGTGGGGGTGGGCCTTGTTGGTTTCCAGGCCTAGGGGGTCCCTGAGGGCTTCCTGGTGGGGGTGGTCCTTGTTGGTTTCCAGGCTGAGGGGGTCTCTGCTGGGGGCCTCCCTGTGGGGGTGGGCCTTGTTGGTTTCCAGGCTGAGGGGGTCTCTGCTGGGGGCCTCTCTGTGGGGGTGGGCCTTGTTGGTTTCCAGGCTGAGGAGGTCTCTGAAGACCTCCCTGTGGAGGTGGGCCTTGTTGGTTACCAGGCCTAGGGTGTCCCTGTGGGCCTCCCTGTGGGGGTGGTCCTTCATGGTTCCCAGGCCTAAGGGGTCCCTGTGGGCCTCCCTGTAGGGGTGGTCCTTGTTGGTTTCCAGGCTGAGGAGGTCTCTGCTGGGGGCCTCCCTGTGGGGGTGGGCCTTGTTGGTTTCCAGGCCTAAGGGGACTCTGTGGGCCTCCCTGTGGTGGTGGGCCTTGTTGTTTTCCAGGCTGAGGGGGTCTCTGCTGGGGGCCTCCCTGTGGGGGAGGACCATGGTGGTGTCCTGGGTGAGGAGGGTGCTGTGGTGGTTCCTCTGGTCTATTCACATCTTCCTCACTGCCATCTTCATCACCATCATCATTTTCATCAGAACTGGGAGGTCTTGGGGGCATTCCTCCAGGAGGTGGTTTTGGAAAATGATGACCATACCCTTGGCTCTGCTCTCCCATCTCTATTCAAGTAAATATAAAAATAGATGAGTTTATACCTTCTCTTTCTCCCAGAATTACTGCCCCCCCACTCCAAATTTATGTCACTAATAGTTCAGGAAGCTTTATTGTATATAAATCATTTTCTTATATTTTAAAATTTATATATAAATTATTTTCTTTGAATGAGTATTCGTCCTTAAATGCTGTGCAAAAAGGATGTCCTTATGTAACTTAAACTTCCCAGACAGAAGTGGAGAAACGGTCATTCGGTGGGGGAGGGGGGTATATTCTTTAAATATTGCTAGTTAGCGCTTGGCAAAGTAGGAAAATTGTGACAGCATGCTTTAATTTTCTTACATATAAAATGTAGTTCAAGGTCCAGTAAGCATGTGGAAAGCAAAAAATAAATCTAAGAAAAAGTTTTCCATTCTGTTTTCATGTGAAATATTTTAAAAATTAGACAGCTATGGATACAGAGGGGAGTACAAAAATAAATTAAAACTGTGACAAGTATAGGCTCTGTGTAGTTGTGTATTTTATGTGCAATCATAGCGTTCTAATTGGAATCACTGGGGAAAGAACATTCTTTAGGCAAACCATAGGTTTGCAGAGGATTTTTAAATGGAAACACCCTATATGTGCATCATATATAGTATATTGCTTCAATCTGTGGAAGAAATAGAATATCACTCTTTTTAACAAAGCCTAGCTTCGAGTTCTTCCAGTTTATGGCCCTGCTGTAAAGTCAATGCTGGGAAGGTTGTCTATTTATCTCTGGGGAAGCTTCCAGTCATTATTGTAATAAAATAAAGAAATAATAGAGGTATTACAGAATTGCATAATTACAGATGTAAATGGTACATAGAAGGTCAAGAGAGAATGGATCTGTTTTTACCTAGGAGCTGAGAATTTGAGTCTTCGTAGGTGATCTCTAGAAAATAAGCACAAAGAATTTGAAAGTTACTTATGACATTTTCTAGTTGCTGAGAATACTACCAGGATCATTTCGACCCCTGGTAGAAATGACAATTTAGTTCCTTCTTATATGTATCAAACTTTACTGATACTGTTCATTAACATTACCACAACTTCAGGGAGACATGATTATAAACGTTTTCCTTTATGATCTTAATTTCTTATATGTTATAGCCCCAAGTATTTCATTCATTGAAATAATAAAATATATTGCTTTCAGTAAAATATAAAATACAATGAATATTGAGCAGCTATCATGAAAAAAAGAAAGAGAACATAGGTCTAGCAACATATTTCAGTGGCAAAAGCACTTACATAATGACTTGTATTAAGTTCCTGAATCTATATGTTAGAAGGATAAATGCTGCTACCAATAAGATGGCATCTGTCAGAATGTGCTGAAGCATTTGAAAATATGGAGACACATGGGTAGACACACTCAGAGACTTGCATATTTTTATGACCATGCATAAGATAATTAAATATTAAAGTAATATTTAGAAGAAATTAATCCCTGATATTGATAGTTCATGTTGTACAGTTTAAAATTTGTTAACATCTGCCTTTTCCTAAAAACATTCCTGATATGTTTTTAATACTTTCATCTTTCACTGTCCTCTACAAACAAGGCAAACACAATCCACTATTGTTTTTTCATAACACCATAAAAAATAAGTTTCCCTCTGTAAAGTACAACATACTTTCTTGCATCTTCTACCACAAAAAAGGTCTTTTTATAAATTTACTCATATTATTTTGTTGCAAGAATATTTGTAATTCATACCATAAGTATAGTTTAAGCTCTAGAAGCAAATTAATAACAAATGTTCTTCTATTTGTTCTCATAATTCTTTGCCTCTGTCGGTTTTCTATCTCCTTTCATTTCTCCCAGTCCTGAAGTGTGTTACACCAGTCAAATATCACTGTACCACTCTCTCCCCTACTTCATACCTTCATCTTGTCTCTGAGCTGAGCTCAGGACCAGCAAAGCTGCTGTGAGCAGGACAACCAGCATCTTGGAAGATTGCTCCCAAGGTTGTGCTGGAGGAAGGAAGGCCACAGTCTTTATAAGGAAGGTAGAACAAAGGCATCTTTCACTTCTTTACTGTTGAACACACTTGTGACAGGAGCATGCCATGCATCTCTGACTCTTCTTTGGGACTTTAGCCTAGCAGCATGCAGTAGGGCTGAGGCTGTCAAGAATTCAGTTCTAGAGACATGGTCTCTGGGGTTGCTGGTTAGTTCATATTGTTGTTCCACCTATTGTGTTGCAGACCCCTTCAGCTCCTTGGTACTTTCTCTAGCTCCTCCACTAGGGCCCTGTGTTCCATCCAATAGGTGACTGTGTGAATGCACTTTTGTATTTGCCAGGGGCTTCATAGTTTCTCAGATGGCCTATTTGGCCATCATTCAGAAGACAAGCCTTTTGGCATTGAAACTTTATATGCCCCAGTAGAGGGGAAGACCAGGATCAAGAAATGGGAGTGTGTGGGTTTAGGGAAGTAGGGCATATGGGAGAGTATAGGGATTTTTCAGGATAACATTTGAAATGTTATTGAAGAAAAGTTCTAATACAATTGAAAAAGAAATAATTCAGTTCTAAATCATAGGGCACGGTATTTGTGCAACAATGTGAAAGCAATACAGTGAAATTTAAGACATTAGTAATGAAATTCTAGTTTGATATGATTGTGACTCTCTCCTTGTTAGTTGTGGTCCTGGGAGGATTTGCTTCTATACAAACATATATATTTGTGCCAATAGTCATACCCTTTGGATGATTTTCTGTTCATTTCTGAGGGTAATTGGGACACCAAAATGGAATATATAGTCAGTGAGACAAACAAACCTGGTAGCTTATTTGTGCCCAGGTAAGCCTTCTGGAATTCCCAAGATCAGGTTCAAATTAGAGAAACTGTGATATCAGAGCACTGAAAGTGGGAATATTCTTTTGTTTTATTCCTTCTGTGTTAGGGAAAGAAAAGTGGAAGACAAGAACTCAGATAAGTTTTGGACCAGTCAATCCTAGAAAACATAGTTCTCACATGATACCCCTCAACAGAGGAATGGATACAGAAAATGTGGTACATCTATACAATGGAGTACTACTCAGCTATTAAAAAGAATGAATTTATGAAATTCCTAGCCAAATGGATGGACCTGGAGGGCATCATCCTGAGTGAGGTAACACATTCACAAAGGAACTCACACAATATGTACTCACTGATAAGTGGATATTAGCCCAAAAACTAGGATACCCAAGATATAAGATACAATTTCCTAAACACATGAAACTCAAGAAAAATGAAGACTGAAGTGTGGACACTATGCCCCTCCTTAGAAGTGGGAACAAAACACCCTTGGAAGGAGTTACAAAGTTTGGAGCTGAGATGAAAGGATGGACCATGTAGAGACTGCCATATCCAGGGATCCACCCCATAATCAGCATCCAAACGCTGACACCATTGCATACACTAGTAAGATTTTATCGAAAGGACCCAGATGTAGCTGTCTCTTGTGAGACTATGCCGGGGCCTAGCAAAAACAGAAGTGGATGCTCACAGTCACCTAATGGATGGATCACAGGGCTCCTAATGGAGGATCTAGAGAAAGTACCCAAGGAGCTAAAGGGATCTGCAACCCTATAGGTGGAACAACATTATGAACTAACCTGTACCCCGGAGCTCTTGACTCTAGCTGCATATGTATCAAAAGATGGCCTAGTCGGCCATCACTGGAAAGAGAGGCCCATTGGACACGCAAACTTTATATGCCCCAGTACAGGGGAATGCCAGGGCCAAAAAGGGGGAGTGGGTTGGTAGGGGAGTGGGGGTGGGTGGGTATGGGGGACTTTTGGTATAGCATTGGAAATGTAAATGAGCTAAATACCTAATAAAAAATTAAAAAAAAAGAAGAGAAATAGGGATTATCTCAGAAAAATTACCTAAATTGTCCTTTACTATTAATGATATAAAATTCTTTGGTATTATCAGGTGGGTGGGTTGTGTTGTTGTTATTTTTTTGTTGTTGTTGCTTTCCCTGGATGTGATGATCGATGTATTTGGAAGGGAGAATATCCTAGTATTTGGTAAATTTCTCTCATTCTGTGAAAATCAGAGACAATCTCACAAGATTGCAGTTTTAATGAAGGTAAGGAAAGGTTGATTTCTGAATATGATTTTTAATAGGATGGTTTTCTAGTGTCTACAACTAGGAGATGAGAATGATTGGTAGATGGGGGTCCATACCAGTCATGGCCTTCAAAGTCATCATGATGGGAATGTCAGATATAGAGCAGAGGAGAAAGCTAGGCAGACATGTGCGTATTAGGTCTGGTGAAAAACTGCCTGGAACTCAGCCTACACCTGAGTTATGTTAGTTCTGGAATACAGCAATTGATTTTGACAAAAATATTCTGCAACTTGAGCCCTTTAGTAACCTTTTCCAGTGTCATCAATGTGTGAAAGAAATTATTGCTGTATGAAAAAAAAGTCACCTGGTAACTCAAGAGAAAACAGAAAAAGTCATTGTGGAGAAAGGGACTGGTAACATAGTAAGTTATTAATGGCTAAGGTGGCTTAAGTAATAAGATTAACGTGAAGGGCTTTTGGGGACCTGTAGTGAATGAAGTACTAAATAGTGGCACTTCCATATGACTCCAGTGTATCTCTTTTGGTTATGTATATAAATGTCTTTAAGTCATCATACCACATAAACACTTTCAATTTAACACTGCATTATTCAAATTATCCACAGTATAGAACAGCACATATGGAACTTCAGATTTTGTTTTTCTGGAGATTCAGTATGGATGTCCATGGGGCTGGTCCATCCCAGTATACGCTCCAAGATTTCTTCTCTGTCCACATTCTCAAAAGTGTTTATTATTGTTTAATGAAATGCTGGTGACTGTTCAGACTGATGTCAAATGGAATATTCTCTTAGATTCAATTTACATTTGTATGATAAATTAAGATTATTGAAAAATTACCAAATATTTATTAGACATTTTTATGTTTTTATTGATATATTTCCATTCATGTTTGGAGAGCTGGCTTGGCCATTAAAGGATCATAATGGGAAATATAAGAGACATATCTGTTCAATGTTCTTTATTTACCATTTGAGACAAGAATGTATTCAGAATATTAGGCTCCTACCTGATATAGAGGTGGCAAAGCTTATTATCTTACTGTACTGATTCTACTAAATGAACTTAGCTATAATATGACTCTAATGAATTTCTGTTATACTTATAGGTCAGTGCTTTCTTCAGTCATCATCTTAGAAGCTTATTCTTGCAGCAAATGGGAACAAAAACAAACATCCGTGCAGAGAAAAAATTCAGAGAGTGATTAATGTATCTCAACCCTTCCCCTAATTATGAAAGTGTGTGTCAAAGGAGGTCTAAAAAGCTAAAGAGTCAGAGGAGATGGAGGACATCAATGGAACAGGTATTTTAAACACAAAAGACCATCATATATGTGAATGCATACAGACTGATACAGCATGCACTGAACCTGGATAGATTTCTACCAGTTAATGCCCTAGTGCTGAAAACAGAAGTGATGAAAAAATTCCCATTCCTAACTCATATCTTCTACTGGGAACTACTTGCAAATAAACATTTGGTTCTATCCAAGAGAACCCCACAGAGAAAATGAACGACTGCATGCCCAGGAGTATATGAAAAACATTAAACATTAAAGAACTCAACAATAAATTTGGAGCTTTCTTGCCTCATAAGATAATATCATGTCTTCCCCCAACCCCTGCCACCAATAATTTCATTTTCTACTCAACGTTGTGTCATGTGTAATTCCCAGAGCTTCCATATGGATAAATGCCAAGGGACTCCGGTGGAGCCAGCTTGTGAGGCAGTAATGCCAAAAAGCTGCTCATGAGAAATGAATTTCTAGGACTCTTCTCCTGGAAGTCTGACGAAAGTCAGCTCTCCAGGTTGGGTCAGTTTGACAGGCGTAAAGCCTGGAAGCTGTTCTTGAGGATAGAAGTTCCATGAAAATTCCCCTCCCGGAGGTTTGGCGATTACTCCTAACCCATAATAATCAAATTTCCACCGCCTTAGTCTAATGTATAGATTCACGTACACTCTATTAAGCATTACCTTATAGTAAATGCCTTTTAAGTTTGTATTCTAACATAGCTAAAGCCTTTTCCCAGTGTTCTTAGATTCCAGATAGCAGCAAGGGGTTTAACCTATTCATTAACTAATTTAGCTCTACCATAAAACAATTAAGCACTAGCCATAAATTCAGTTGTCTACAGAAAGATTCTGAAATTCTCACTGAGATAAAAAATTATTACAGACTACATTCCATGCCAAGAGCAAATTAATATACTATACTGAATAATGGGAATTCTCCAGACATAGATAAGAATTAACAAGGCCTAAGAATTCCAAGGTTCATGACACTACTTTATTCCTGAAGCCAGGCAAGAGTTTATACCCCCTAGCCCAAATAAGGCTAAAGTGTGAATCCAAAGCAGGTGCTAATCTCTAAAGTAAACATAGTCCTTTTGAAGTCACTCCTCTTGTATCTGGAGGGATACTTATCCCTAACATGAACATTTATCTGGTTCCTGCAAATTCTTTTTGTAGTCACTCCTCTTGCACCTGGAAAACTTCAATGTACCATATCTGTTATGTTTTACAATTTATGATATTCGCTGTAATATAATTAGTCTAAGCTCGACCAGAAAATTACATTCAGATTCAACACCTCTCTTGTGTGTGTGTCTGTCTGTCTGTCACTCCGTCCTAAGCTTTGCCCATCTACCCTAGAGACTCTTTTCTACGCAGGCACAGGGGCCCAGAGGGTCTGTAGCAGATAAACAGTAATATATCCTATGCTGAGCAAATCTCTACATTTTGGTTTGAAGATTTCTTTACTGGTAAGTTTGGAGAATCAAAAATTAATACATGAGAAAATGTTAATTTAGCCTTGATCAATTTCCAGACAACTGACTGGATTGTGTTGGAATACTCCTACTGTGACTGAAAGTATGGCTCAGTGGTAAAGTGTGCTTGTAAGCCTCATGAACTGTGTTTAAATTCCCAGAATCCATGCAAAATTATTGATGGTCACATTGGTAATTATAACCTCAGTAATATATAAAGCAGAAGCAGGATGAGTTGTGAGATTACTGGTTGACAACATCACACTATGTTTCATGAGATTTCATGTCTTAAGGGAAGAAGATAAAAATAACAAAAGCCTGACATCCTCTTCCAGTCTCCATCAATGCAAACTCACATATATGCAGTATGTGCTGCATTTATATATACAATGAAGAAAACCTTATCTTAGGAGTGTATGGTATTTAGAATATGCTTTTCATAAGTAGTGTTCCTATTAGGAGGTGAGGCCTTCTCGAATTAAGTATGTCATTGTAGGAGTGGTCATGAGACTTTTCTCTTAGCTATTTGAAGACAGTGTGTTCCTGGCATTTGTGAAGATGTAGATAGAATTCTCAGTTTCTCCAGACCCATGCCAGTCTGGATGCCTCTATGCTACCCACCATGGCCGTAACTGACTGAGATGTAAAGCCTGTAAGCCAGCCCCAATTAAATGGTATCCTTTATAAGAGTTGCCATGGGCATGGTTGCTCTTTATAGGAATGGAAACCCTTACTAAGGAAGAGGGCCTTTGGAGGATACGGTTTCTTTCCTCAGAGTGTAAGTAGGCTGTGCTGCTATATGGTTCCAGTGAATCTGTTATCCTGTGCTTGACAGACAACCACTAATTACCTCGCTAGTAGGAGCGAGGTTTAAAGTTTAAGCCTCCTACTAACTTATCACTCACAGTTTGAATTAAAGTTTTCTGTTACATTTCTACCATTAATTCTCTAAAGGACACTTTAGCTACTTGACTCACCCTAAAGGTGACAGGATATCTAATCAAGTATCCACTGGCAAATCAGTCATCTTGCTTATGACTGTTAGTTTTACTGGAAACACTGGAAAGGTAAACCTGGAGCAGCTATCCTCATATATTATTTGCATATGGTTATGGAATTGCTGTCCTTCCCCTCTCCTTCCCCATTAACTCTGTCTTCTTTTTTTCTTCTTCTCTCATTTCTTATTTCCTTGTTATGTTTTCTCCATATTTTTCTTCCAAATCTAAACATTTTTGTCATGATTGGGCATCTCTCCTCCTTGAAATATATACAGCTTTTTTTTTGGGGGGGGGGAGCACACATGTCTTCCCACACGCAGAAAAATACTAGAAAAGCAGTCATTTTAAACATAAAACGGTGACTCTTTCGCTAAAGAGACATATAATCTATTTTTTCTACCCATAATTCTAGGGAAGGGAGTTATTATTAACCTGGTTGTTTATGCTATATATAGAGACAGGCTATATCAGAAAGAACTGGAGATACCTAATAGTTTAGGTAAAGTTTGCATTTTATGTATGGCCAAAGGCTCCTCCAAGTTTGAACAGGACATTTAGAGGTAGTCTAAATGAACTCTGCAATATCTGTGTTACAGAGACCACACTGGATTATTTCTTTGGCTCTTAATCTTTGAGACTTTGCCGGGGCCTAGCAAACACAGAAGTGGATGATCACAATTAGCTAATGGATGGATCACAGGGCCCCCAATGGAGGAACTCAATGAAATACCCAGGGATCTGGGGTCATCTGCAACCCTATAGGTGGAAAAACAATATAAACTTCCCAGTACACCCCACCCCCCCGCAGAGCTCTTGTCTCTAGTTGCACATGTATCAGAAGATGGCCTGGTAAGCCATCAGTGGAAAGAGAGGACTATTGGTCTTGAAGACCTTATATGCCTCAGTACAGGGGAATACCAGGGCCAAGAGGTGGGAGTGGGTGGGTGGGTGGGGGAAAGGGTGTGGGAGAGTGTGGGGGACTTTTGGGATAGCATTTAAAATGTAAATGCTATAAATACCTAATAATAATAATAATAATAAAAAGACAGTATGTATAGCTTATCTCTAGAATCTATGTCCTTGGATAAACTGGCATATGACAAGTACTTTGAATTGAATTTTGATATTACTATGTCTCCTTGTGCACACATGACTTTTCATTACAACAGGAATATTTTTCCTAAAATTGTACAGTGCTAAAACTGGCTGACAATAATCACTTTACCGTCAGAGTCTAGATGTTTCAACTGCTATGTGTTCATGAAGTTCTGCTTGCCTCTCAACAATTGTCTAGCAGTTTTGGTCTTTGCAGGAACTCCCAGGCATCTCCCGATGGGGAAGTACTCATTTTATGACACCATCCTAAAACACTTTTAATAACCTCATCCATGAAATCACCATTTGGGCTCCATCTAGGCCTTTTTGAGACTACCTGTGGGATTATTTGTTGTTGTGTCTCATTGATATGCTTGATATTAGCCATTCTGCACTTACGAAAACATTTAAAAGTGTTTGAATGTATGTCTGGAGAGCTGCTTGGTAATACAAAGAATGACTTCAACCATTTTCTCCATATCCTCAGTATATAGAGAATCAGTGTTTCTAATTTATCAGATATGAGTTGGAGAAGAGGCTATATTTCCAGTAATATTTTGTGGGCTTGCTCATGGCTGAGATATCTTGGAGGATTTCATCTTGCCTCCATATTTAGTTATTTCCGGTAAAATATATTTAACCTCTCATGTCTTAGACAGGTATCATCTACTCTTTACTTTAGAATTGCTCAGAAGGCACAGCTCTGTTGACCTTGTGTTCCACAGGACTCTACTTCATCTATTGGGATAATTATGGAAATCAAATATCGAGTACACAACCATTTTCTTGATCAAAAATATATTGAAGGGAGAACTCTATTTTCTTTCACTGTGAATGAACACCAGTTCTTGCCTTATAATAATAATTATTATGCATATCAACTGTGTATATAGTTTTTATCCCATTTACTTATTATATAATAATTTTAATGATAGAATATATCAAAAATGTAGAGAGGGCATATAAATACATCTTTCAAATGTGAAATTTACATACATATAGTTTATACAGTACTATCCGAACAGCCTTACATTTTAAGTCTTTGCCTTATTACTCTCTGCTGTCACTATGTGTTGGCATGCTTTCAGAAATTCAAGCAGAACAGTTGCCCTTTTTAAATGAAAACCATTGCAGTGAGGAAGAAATGGTCAAATAAGCCAACAGGATATAGTTAACACAAACAATGACATACTTCTTTAAAGAATAGCTTGAATCATTACCTTGTTTAATATTGTCTCACACATATCAACAGTGCAGACAAACCAAATAATATTCTAATGGCATTTTAAGTCCCTAGAAGTGGGGATTATAAAATCTTCATTGTTAAAGTAACTTTTATTATATTGTAGTTGTTGTTAATTTAAAGGCTTATTTCCTCTGTCTGCAAAACTAGGCCTAGTCCCAGATACTTCTAGCTTCTGTACAATCTTACCAAAGTCTAGATTGTTTCACCCTGAGACTTACTGTTGAATAAACTCAGTTTTCCCTCTTATTTCTAATCTCACCTTGGCTGAGTCAACTCACCTTCTCTGGGTCAAACCCCTCCTCAAGCTGACTGGTTCACTCTGACTTCTTTTAAGCTTTTTCAGTAACTGTTCTGCTTAGTATTATTCTAACTTTGACAGTTCTAACATACTGACTTCAACTGTTCTAACTCTCTGGGTCCTTCTCCTGCCCTGGCTCAATCTTTAACTGTGTCTAGCTTGTTCTCTGTCTTTATCCTGTCTGTAAATCTCTTCTGGTAAAAGTGGCTCCTTTGTCTCTCCCTCTTGCCTTCTGTCTTTAGTAGGTTCCCATTCCTCTGTCTTTGAGTGTTGGGCATATCCCATTCTTCCAAATGATTTCTGATTTGTCACTTTATCTGCTACTCATCTCTTTCAAACATGTGTGCTTCTTTCTGCAATCTAACTTCACCTTCATTGTTTTGGATTAAAGAATATGTCTGTGTTCTAACTGACTTCTATTTTGATTGATTTTCAAAACACCAAAGCACAAAACAGAACAGAATATTCAACCAACTCTAGCAAGGGAACCTTTCTCAGTACAGTATCAGTAGTTAAAACATATGAAGATGATTCCTTCTACCATTACTAACAACTGACTAGAAAATCTTTAGTGTCACAGATCTTAACATCCCATAAGGAAAATCTGGGAAGAAAGGAAAGGAATTCATGAAGAAAAGCATACAAGAATGGAAGTTTGTGATAATAAAATACTCAGAATTATTAGTGTATTAGTTGTCAGGTTTTATAATTTAATAGAAAACAAAGAGCATGTCCTGACTTGGTGTAAAGGTGCAGAATTCACATTCAATTCCAAATTTATGAACATCTCAGAAGCAAGAGCAAATTATCCTTGGTGGATGCAGAAGTTTTTGTTGGGAATCAGATTTTCCTCTCATGTATTTGTGTGATCTCGAAATGACATAACAAGTTTTTTTTTTTTTTTAACATCAATGACTGTCATTCTGTGAAACACTTAGATAAAGCCCAATATATCACATGTGTGCCTGCTTCACTTCCTTTGCATCAGGAAAAAAATTTAGTTCTATAATCTCATTATCATCATTATCATTTTAATTATCATAAACTGCACCACCAGCAAGTCTTTTGTTTGGATTTTGTTTTTCTGATGATTTTTTTTTTTTTTTTGGTTATTGTTTTACTATTTTCCAAGTAATGAGAGGTAGTCATTGAGAGTGCAATGGGATGTGTTCTTTAGTTTCTTTTTGTACCTTTTGAGAGAGAGTCTTTGAGTAAACCTGCCAACATTTACTATTTCAGATAAATAGAATGGTGAGTTATTTCCTGTGATCCAACTGCCTCTACCTCTTATTGTAGAGGTTACAGAGATGTGCTATCACTTTAGTTTCTTAGGAGTAAGTCCAAAATCACGTGCTCAGGCTTGCATATAAACACTTTTGGCCAGTGAGTAATATTCCAATCCACACTCTATCACTCTTTATAAAACCTGAGTATAATCGAACTTTTAGTTACATTCGATGAACTGACATCAAGTTAATATAGCAGTCATCAATATACATAAATCCAGAATATATTAAATTTTAAGAAATTTTATAGAAGTTCTAAAGATAATATTCACATACATGTATAATATAAATTCAATAATAGTTCTTATTTTTATTGCTATGCCAGCATAAATATGATTTATCTCTTTTGATTAAGGCTCTCACTTTTCTCCCCAAGTTCTCCAGTAACAGGAGACATCTCATACTCAGTTTACTTAGGAATTTAGACTTCAGGTCTATTTCAATGTGTCTAGTGATCTTAATAAATTTATGTCATTCTTATCACAATTATAGGGATTAACTTCTTTAGGGATGTTCCCTTCACCCTCTGGAACTTTCAAAACTAGTTGAAGTACAAAAAAAAAAAAATGAGAATAGATTTTGCCAATAGTTTAAGTATTTCAAGATTCTTTTTCTTTTGTCTTGTTTTGTTTTGTTTTTGCTTTTGTTTTTGGGTTTTTTTTTTCAAGACAGGGTTTCTCTGTATAGCCCTGGCTGTCCTGAAACTCACTTTGTAGAGCAGGCTGGCCTTTAACTCAGAAATCTGCCTGCCTCTGCCTCCCAAGTTCTGGGATTAAAGGATTGTACAATCACTACCCACCATTTCTCAAGATTCTTGAACCACAGTAACAAATAAAAATCTAGATCACTGTGAAATAATACATCCATGAAAAAAGAGGATGATTTTGATTCAGCATAGTTTGATAAGCCAAACCGGGGGGATGGGGGGGCTGTGTTGATTGCTGGACTTCATTATTGTAATACCTGGACCTTGGTAGTGAGTACCCGGCGGAGAAAGTGTCCAAATGAAGGAATAGAGCTTATTGGCTAACTTTTGGAATACAATCTTATGTTTTTTTTAGGAAATCAGAAGGAATACAAGTTCCTCACCCATTCCTACTCCCCTGTTTCCAAGAGGATTTCCCCACCACCACCCACACCACCACATGAACAGTGAGACTACTAGGATGGACAGAAAGAAATGAAAAAAAAAAGACAGAAAAGGGGTGCACACACTCATCTTCATGGGACATAACACATAAAACACTAAGGGAAAAACTCACTGAAGAAGCAGTTTAAGGGGGCACAACAGCAGCACCATAAGAAGAAAAACTGATCAGCTCAACCATTACACAGTGCCTGTAGCAACAGGCAAAAATGAGCCCCCAGAAAAGGAGGTTTACAAGCAGCCAGAAAAAAATTTCCCCTCCTCAAACCACCTATCCAATTTTACTTCACCCACTCCTTCTTCATTGCCCTAGTATTCCCATATAGTGGAGCTTAAAGCCCTCACTGGAACAAAGGGCTCCCTTCACATTGATGCCAGATAAGGCTATCCTCTGCTACAAATGCAGCTGGAACTATGTGTCCATCCAGGTGTAGTCTTTGGTTGGTGTTTTAGACACTGGAAATTCTGGGGGGATCTGGTTGTTTGATATTGTTGTTCTTCCTATGGAGATGCAAACTCCTTTAGCTCCTTCAATCCTTCCACTAACTCCTCCATTTCGGTTCTCATGCTCTGTCTGATGATTAGTTCACACCATCCTCATCTGTATTGTTCAGGCTATGGGAGAGACTCTCAGGAGGCAACTATATCAGACTAATGTTGACAAGCACTTCTTGGCATTAGCAATAGTGTATGGGTTTGGTTGCTGCATATGGAATAGATTCCCAGGTGGGTAAGTCTCTGGATGGCCTTTCCTTCAGTGTCTGTTCCTCTCTTTGTCCCTGTATTTTATTTAGACAGGAGAAAGTCTGTTTTAGAATTTTTGAGATGGGGCCCATGCCTAAAGTCTGGAAAAAATCTCTACAGCTTCTCTCTCCTCTTCGTTGAGTATTTCAGATAATGTCATCTCTGTTAGGTCCTGGGGATCCTTTTGCTTTCTTGCATCTAGGACTTTCTGATGGCTACCCCAGTTCCCCATTCCCCATTGCTAGACATCTCTGTTCAATTTTCTGACCCTCTGTAGATATTCCCCATTTCCTCCCACCTTTTCAATTATCAAATGATAACAACTATGAAAATGTAAGTTTTAGATGCTTTGTCATACAAGAGATTTTAATATTGTTTGGAGTTCATGCTGAAAGTCAAACTTGGTCTTTCACTAAAAATCTTTTTTGTAATATGTAATACTTGTATTAAAAAGAGGAGGAAGTTATCCTCCAGTGGTCTTTTTCAGTGTATTCAATGTGTATTCATGACATTCTACAGATCAGAATCAACACAATGCACATGTTTATGGAAAGACATTTGTGAGATTTTCATTGAGTCTCAGAGGATATGTTCTAAAACTGCCAGGGACCAAGCTGGAGAATCAGAGAAAAAAGGACAGGATCTGTCCCAGGAACTAGGAACTTTAACAACGGCTAAAGAACTGCTGTTTCAGTGTATGTTGGAGGCTCAGTTCTTTTCTATTTTTATTTAGCAAATTATTTATATCCAAAATGCTTCCCCTCATTTCTTGCCCCCTCCCATGGTACTTCATTCTACCCCAATCCCCTTTGACTCAGAGAGGGTGATCCCATACAACCCGCCCATACATCCTCTTTCCCTCAAGCATCAAGTCTCTACAGGACTCATCAGGTCCTCTTTGAGGCCAGATCAGGCAGTCCTCTGCTGCATATGTAACAGGCGTAGGTCTGGGGGATCTGACCAGTCTGCATATGCCCTTCGTTTGGTGTATTACACTCTGGGAGTTCCTTGGAGTCCAGGTTAGTTGACATTTCACATCTTCCTATGGGATTATTTTCCGATTTGCAGGGTGAGTACTTAAACCTCTTTCAGAAACAGAGTGATAAATTGAGAAGACACTCACTAAAACCTTGTTCTGAATTCCTTCTCATTTTATTTTTAATGAAGAAAGTTCTCTTCTGGCATACATTATTGATAAGATATTAGTAGAATATTATTCAAAGAAAGTTGTTGGATAGTTTTGGTGGAAATCCTAGAGTTATTTATAGTCCACCTAATGGTAAAGGGAATCATCTAGATATTTGCATTTGGCTCTGAAATTCAATGGAAGTGTTTGTTCCATTTTGTTTTGTTTTGTTTGTGTGTATGTTTTGTTTTGCTCAACTTGTGGAGACTTGATGACAATTTGTATGAAAGAAAATTAGAGAAGGACATCTGACTTTTTTTTTAAATATCTTTAATAATTTTTACAGTCCAGTCCTCATGCCTCTTTGTCTGTCCTCCAAGAGATCCTCATCGCATTTCTCCACCAACCCCCCCCCCCCTTTCTCCAAGAGAATGTCTCCATCCACCCACCATGCCAGGACTTCCCACTTCATGGGACCTCAAGTCTCTCCAGGGTTATGTGTGTCTTTTCTTACTGTGACCAGAACAGACAGACCACTGGTGCATATGTGTCCAGGAATTCCATAATTCAATTACAAGAGTCCCTGGTTTCTGTTCATTGGTTAGAACTAAGTATCTGTGTCTGTCTCAGTCAGCTGCTTGTTGGGCCTTTCAGAGGGTAGACATGCTATGCTCCTGTCTGTGAGTATACCATGGCAACTGAGTCATTCTGATTGGTGTAAGGTGGAATCTCAGGGTACTTTTAATTTGTATTTCCCTGATTACTGATAACTTTAACATTTTTAAGTGCTTCTCAGTTATTTGAGATTCCTCTGTTATGAATTATCTGCTTAGGTCCTTCAACATAAAACCATTCACACTGTATCTAATAGAAGAGGAAGTGAGAAAGAATGTTGAACCCTTTGGCAGGGAAGAGGTTGTGGTAGAGATTATTAAACAAAATTACAAGGGCTCAGTTTCTAAGATCAAGACCTGATAAATGGGACTTTATGAAACTGAAAACCTTCTGTAAGGCACAGGATAAATCTGCAACCTACAGTTTGGACATAAAATGGCTCCACTAGTTCAACATCATATAGAGTGTTAATATCAAAAATATGTAAATAATTCAAGGAGCTAACCTCTCTTCCTTAAAAAAAAAAACAAGCAAACAAACAAAGAAAGAAACAAAGAAACCACAAAAATATTAGGTATAGAAATAGGCAGAGAATTTGCAACAGGAATCTCGAATGGCTGAGAAGCACTTAAGGACATCTGACTCTTAACAAGAATTCTTGACAAGTATGCACTTCTGTTGGGTTCTATGCTCTGCACACAAGGGTCCATTGTGACATATAAAGATTACTATAATAAAGAAACTGAACAATGGGTCTCTCTATAGATAATGTAACAATTATACAAAAACCAGAATGATGCCTTTTACACAATTTTTCATGTATGTATTCTGAATAGATTACATTTTTTAATTTAACATTTCTTCTCTGTACAATTGAAAATGACAAATATTTTATCTGGGCTCATTTGTTTTTATGGGAAGGAATTATAGGTACATGGACTTTTCAGGTCCTTATGTTTATTTTTGGACTGTCTCGATTTTTTGCATATATTTATATATTTGGGAAGAGAATCATATGTTAGATATTAAGAGGAGAAAGAAAAATGCTAGGGGGAGAGAAATGGAATTCAGTGGAGGAAACTGTAACACTTTAGCAACTCTATTTACCTTTAGGTTGCTGAGTGTGGAACACAGTCCCTTATTGTTTTAAATATCAACTAGTTTGTGCCCCTTTCCTGACCTTCTCCAGTCTCAGCAGAGTGTGAAAGACATTTGTGTATTATGAAACAAAAATATCACTGAGAAACTCTTAATAGACAACAAAATCCATTCTACAGAAGCTGACATAGGAGATCTTTAGAAAAGTTCAGAGTATCTGCTGCAGGGCAGTCAGGTTTGTGTAGTTGAGAGCAGCCATGAGTGAATGGGTAAAATCAGTACACTTCACAGGTGTCAAATGTCAATTCCATTTTCCATCCATTTCAGTTTGCTATGTTTGAAATAAAATATTGACTTGGAGGAATTAACAACAGGAATTTATATTATAGTTTTCAATATCAGAAGTCTAATATTACTGGCCATATTTTCTTGACATTTCTACTGGATTTTATATGATAGATTCCTTTGCTAGATCTTCACATGGGGCTGTTCTCTTGGGCAGGTAACCATAACTTTTTTCCCCTTTTCTTCTTTTATTTCTCTGTATAAAAAAGATGTCAATATAAATCAGACAGGTAAGAAGACAGATATGCCTGCCCTTTAGTGAAGAGAAATAGGAGGGCAAGATAACAGGGGAACTGTCATTTAAGGCTTAAAATACTCTCTGTAAAATAATCCTACAGCACACGAGCACACATGTCTTCACACTCACAAACAAATACTAGAAAAGTAGTCATTTTTAATAAAAAAGGTTGTCTTTTTAGGGAAAGAGACATATAATCTATTTTTCTACCGATAATTATAGGGATGGAAGTGTTTATTAGCCTCGTGGTTTATGCTATCTATAGAGAGATGCCATATCAGACAGGACTGGAGATACCTAATCGTGTAGGTTAAATTTGAGTTTTATGTATGGCTAAAGGCTCCTCCAAGTTTGAACAGGACATTTACAGGTAGTCTAAATGAACTCTGCAGTATCTTTGTTACAGGGATCACACTAGATTATTCCTTTGGCTCTTAAGATACTACATGTAGTCTATCTCTAGAAACTATGTCCTTTGAAGAACTGGCATGTGGCAAGTGCTTTGAATTGAATTGTGATGTTACTATGTTTCTTTGTGCACAGGTGACTTTATTACAACTGGAACATTTTTTTCCTAAAATGTACAGTCCTAAAACTGGCTCACAATATACTTTTTACTGTCAGAGTCTATATGTTTGAACTGCCACAGGTTCATGAAATTCTGCTTGCCACTCAACCATTGTTTAGTAGTTGTGGTTTTGCAGGAACTACCAGGAATCTTCTGATGGGGAAGGACACATTTTATGACACCATCCTAGCCCACTTCTAATGACCCCATAAAAAACCCATTTGGGCTCTATCTAGACCTTCATGGACCTACCTGTAGGATTATTTGGTGGGGTTTCTCATTGATATGCTTGGCACTAGCCATTTCATTTCTGCACTTAAAAAACATTAAAAACTGTTTGAATGTATTTCTGGAGAGCTGCTTGGTAACACAAAGAATGACTTCAACCATTTTCCCCATAACCTCACCATATAGGGAATCACTGTTTCTAATTTATAAGATGTGAGTTTGAGAAGAGGCTCTGTTTACAGTAATATTCTATAGATTTGTTGTCCTGAAATGCTCATTGCTGAGACAACTTGGAGGATTTCATCTTGCTTCCAAATATACTTATTTCTGGTAAAACACATTTTAACTCTCATGTCTTAAGCAGATGTCATCTATTCTTTACTATACTATTGCTGAGAAGGCACAACTCTGGTGTCCTTGTGTTCCATGGAACTGTACTTGAGCTATTGAGAGAATTATGGAAATCAAATGTCGAGTGCACCACCGTTCACTTGATCAATAATTTGAATAAACTGAAGGGAGAACTCTATTTTCTTTTACTGGAAACCAACAGTCCTGTGTTTGTTTTATTATATAATTTATTATGCATATCATATGTATGTATGAATTTTATTCCATTTACTTAACATCTAATACTTTAAATGATAGAATATTACGAAAATGTAGAGATTGTTTATAAATAAATCAATCAAATGTGTAATTTACATACATATACCTTATACAGTACTTTCCTTACAGCCTCATGTTTTAATTCCTTGCCTTATTACTGTGTGCTGCCACTTTGTTTTGGCATGCTTTCAGATACCGAATCAGAGTAGTTGCCCATGTTAAATGAAAAATGTTGCAGTGAGAAAGAAGTGGTCAAATAAGCCAACAGGATATGTCTCATGCAAACAATAACGTAATTATTTAAAGAAAAGCTTGAAACATTAGCTTGTTTAATATTGTCTCACAGCAGCCAACACTGCAGACATGTCAAACACGATTCTAATGGCATCTGAAGTCCCTAGTAGTGGGGATTGTGAAATCTTCATTGTTAAAGTAACTTTTATTATCTTGTAGTTATTGTTAATTTAAAGGCTTATTTCCTCTTTCTGCAAAACCAAGACTAGTCCCAGAAGCTTCTAGCCTCTTTACAATCTTATCAAGGCCTAGAATGATTTCACCCTGAGTCTTACTGTTAAATAAGCTCAGTTTTTCTTCTTATTTCTAATCACTCCTTGGCTGAGCAACACAGCTGCTCTGGGTCAAACCCCTCCACAAGCTGATTGATTCACTCTGTCTTCTTTTCAGCTTTTCCACTAAATGTGCTGCTTGGTATCATTCTAAATTTGACAGTTCTAACATACTAACTTTAACTGTCCTAACCCTCTGGGTCCTTCTACTTTTCTGGCTCAACATTTACCTGTGTCTAGATTGCTTTCTGTCTTTATCCTGTCTGTAATACTCTTCTGGTAAAAGTGCCTCCTTTTTATCTCCCTCTAGCCTGCTCTCTTTAGTATGTTCCCATTCCTCTGTCTTTGAGTGTTGGGCATATCCCATTGTGCCAAATCTTTTCTGATTTGTCACTTCATCTGCTACTCAATTAGACAACTCTTTCAAACATGGGTGCTTCTTATACAATCTAAATTTACCTTCATTGTTTGGGATTAAAGTGTATGTCTGTATTCTAACTGACTTCTATTGTGATCGATTTCAAGAACATCAAAGCTCAGAACATAACAGAATATGCAACCAACACAGGCAGGAGAAAATCTCCTACTAAAAGTAGTTACAACATATGAAGATGTTTCCTTCTGATATTAGTAACATCTGACTAGACAGGCTTTAGTTTCACTGACATTAACATTCTCCTAAAGAAAATCTGGGAAGAGAAGGAAAGGAATTCATGTCAAAAAGCATGCAAGAATGGTAGTTTGTGATAGTGAAATACTCAGAATTATTAGTATATTACTGGTCAGGTTTGATAATTTAATAGAAAAAATCAGCATGTCTTGACTTGGGAGTACATATGCAGAACTAATACTCAATTCCACATGTATGAACATCTCAGAAGCAAGAGAAAATTCTCCTAGGTGGATGCATGAGTTAGTGTTGGGAATCAGCTTTTTCTGCCATGTACTTGTTTGATCTCAAAATGCCATAACAAATTTTGATTTCATCCTGTGCTTATTTTTTTAGATCCCTGTTAACATAATATTAATATTATGAAGTATCATTTGAGGTAAACCTTCACGTACCCAGAGCAAGGTTAAATGACAATATCAGAAAGTCACTGGTGAATTTTACACCTAGTAAGGCTGGAAGTGCTCCCAAGGGACAGGAATTTAAGCGAAATTGGACCTTTGAGGAAAGTTTGGACATTGAGGCAGGGGTGTATTGATATGCTTTGGGGATACTTTGGGGATTTGTGATCAGTAAGGGGTAGGTGAAGTTCTATGCCTGAAATGGTGCCATAATTTAAATTACCATGAAAGTTGCCTTTAATCATGCCAGCCAGGAGTAAGATGAAGGCACCTCTGATGAGTCCATAGTGGAAGGGCTAGTGAGTAAGAGACCTTGAACAGTGGTGTTATAGAACAGTTTGTAGCCTGACAGCTGGAGAAATGGAGCATAGGAGCACTCTTTCTCATCACTAGAATCAACCTTTTAATTCAGAGAAAGTGGGATGAGCACCATAATGGAAAAGGGAATATTAGCCTGATCCTGTCAGTGTTGGTTAAGGGCAACCACCAATATGGCTGAGGAAGAATTCGTCTTCTTTCAAGTTTGTGTATTTATGTTTATTCTTCATTTAACTTACAAAACACAATTATAGTTGAGTATTAAAATAAAAACATTAGGCAAGTAGTAAGCATGTTATGATAAGAGTCCTTCCCCAATTCCGTAGTGCATACAGAATGTCAAAGTGTGACTGGTACATAAGAGGTCTGATACAGAATACGATCTCTGAGGTGATGTTCATCATCCTCATAATCTTCTCCATTATAATGATGCTGTCTTTCTTCACTTGGATCAAAGTCTGCCAGTTCAATTTAATCCATTTTATCAGGCTTTTCTACTTCCTTCATTTCAGGAAAGAGTTTTATAGCTAAGAGAGTTTTTCAGGAGAGAAAAAGCCATATTTAGGAAAGTTTACCTGGGGAAGAATTTTTAAGATTGGCAATGATTACAAGGAGGATGGAGACAAAGAACAACAGAGGGATAATCCAGACTGTACCTTGCTCTTGCAAGCAAGGAAGAGGACACACACCCAGAGGTCAGATTCCCATATGCTATCCAGGGATATTCTGGGGATCAATATAACACCCTTTCCCAAAACTGGTCAAGGTCATGAGTCTTAACCTGGTCACCATGAATAACCAAACTCAATTAGGATTTTCAAATCCCTAATCTAGAGTTTCTTGATGGTGGAGGGGAGGAAACCCATAAAGAAAACCACAAAGGAAACAAATGACTAACAGATATGACACATATGATGAAAGAGGCAATAAAAGTCATTATGTAGAAAACAAGGGACTCTCTCAGGTGCAGTTCAAAGACCTTATGCTTGGATGGTGTACCTAGGAAAGAAAAGGTGTTTGGGAACTATTCCCTGATACCCGCACCTCGGAAAACAGCCCCTATGTCATGTACCAGAATGAATTCAGACCAAAATGGAATATGAGCAGACAAAGACAAAGAAGACACAAAAAACAGCTTCCACGTATTTATCACAGCACACTCACCCAAAGACAAAGAAGAACAACAATGGGTACTGCATACTTGCTTCATGCTAACTGCATTTTGCTGCATGTTCTCCTTTGAAACAAACTGAGACCAAATGAGTGATTACTGTGATGGACAGACAGAAAAAACAAAACAACAACAACAACAACAAAAAAGACAGAAATTAGGTCTACACACTTATCTTCATTGGACTTATCACATAAAACACTAAGGGAGGAAAATTCACAGAAGAAGCAGCAGCATAAAGAGAACACAGACCAAGTCAAACCATTTCAAAGTTCCTGTAGCAACATGCCAAAATGAGCCCCAAGAAAAAGTTTTAAAGCAGCCACAAAACAATTTCTTTTCCTCAAATTCCGTATCCCATTCCCCTTCTGCTCATGCTTCTATGAGGATGTTCTCCTACTCACCTTCCCAACCAGTCCTTCCTCATCGCCTTAGCATTCCCACATACTGGAACTTCAAGCACACACAGGACCAAAGGTGTCCCTTCACATTGATGCCAGTTAAGGCCAACCTCTGCTACAAATGCAGATGGAGCTATGTGTCCCTCCATGTGCATTGTTGGGTTGGTGTATTATACCAATTCTGGGGGAATGTAGATGTTTGATATTGTTGTTCTTCCTAAGGAGATGCAAACTCCTTCAGCTCCTTCAATCCTTCCCCTAACTTCTCCATTGGGGTCCTCATGATCTGTATGATGATTAGTTCACAGCATCCTCATCTGTATAGGTCAAGTTTTGGCAGAGCCTCTAAGGAGGCAGCTATATCAGGCTTCTGTTGATAAGCATTTCTTAGCATTAGTAATAGTGTGTGAGTTTGATGGCTGCATATGGAATGGATTCCCAGGTGGGTAAGTCTCTGGAAGGCCTTTCCTTCAGTCTCTGCTCCTACTCTTTTCCCCTATATTTCCTTTATAAAAAAAATTCTGTCTTATAATTTTAAGATGGGGCCTGTGCCTAATGTCTGGATGAGTCTCTACATGTTCTCTCTCCCATTTGTTGAGTATTTCAGCTAATTTCATCTCCTTTAGGTCCTGGGAATAGTCTTGCTTACCTGGCATCTAGGACTTTACGATGGCTAACTTAGTTCCCCATCCCCCACTTCTAGAAACCTCTTTTCAATTTTCTGACCCACCATACACCTTCCAGATCCCCTCCCTTTGTTTCGATTATTAAATGATAACAACCAAATATGAAAATGTAAGTTTTAGATGCTTTGTCAAATAAGATATTTTAACAATGTTTGGCATTCATACTGAAAGTCAAACTTGGTCTTTTACTACAAAACATTATTGTAATATGTAATACTTATATTAAAGACAGGAGGAAGTTATCCTTCAGTGGTCTTTTTCAGTATATTGAAGGTGCATTCAGGACATTCTACAAATCAGAATCAACACAATCCACATGTCTATGAAAAGATATTTGTGATATTTACATTGAGTCTCAAAGGATATGTTCTAAAACTGCCAGTGAGCAAGCTGTAGAATCAGAGAATTCAGGACAGGAACCTTCCCAGTAATTGGGAACTTTAATAAAATAGAACTGTTTCTGTGTAGGTTAGAGGCTCAGTTCTTTTCTATTTTTATTTAGTAATTTATTTATATATATTTATTCCCCTCCTTATGCCCCCCTTCCACAGTTCTTCACTCTACACCAATCCCCTATGTTTCTGAGAGAGTAACCCCACACAACCTGCACATACATCCTCCTACCCTCAAGCATCAAGTTTTTACAGGATTCAGCATCTCCTCTCTAACTGAAGCCAGCCCAGGAAGTCTTCTGCTACATCTGTGACAGGGGTGGGTCTGGAGGATCTGACCACTCTGCATATGCTCTTTGGTGCATTAGTCACTGGGAGTTCCCTGGAGTGCAGGTGAGTTGACATTGCAGATCTTCCTATTGGATTATCATCCACTTTGGAGGATGAGTTCTTAAGCCTCTTTCAGAAATTGAGTGATGAATAGAGATGGCACTCAATAAAACCTTGTTCTGAATTCTTTTTCATATTATTTTTCAATGGTGAAGATTGTATTCTGGCATACATTATTGATAAGTTATTGGTAGAATGTTATTAGAAAGAAAGTTGTTGCATAGATTTGCTGGAAATCCTAGAGTTATTTAAAGTCCATAATGGTAATGGGATTCATCTAGATATTTGCATCTTACTCTGAAACTCAATGGAAGTGGTTGTTTATAACAATTTGTTTTGTTTGTGTGCATGTTTTGCTTTGCTTACCTTATGGAAACTTGAAGACAATTTGTATCGAACCACATTAGAGAAGGACATCTGACTTTTTTAAAATCTTTAATCATTTTTTACAGTCAAGTTCTCATGCTGCTCATTGTCCTCCAGGAGTTCTTCATCACATTCATCCACCAACCCCCCCATCTCCAAGAGAATATCTCCATCTGCCTACCTTTCCAGGACTTCCTACTTCATGGGACCCCAAGCATCTCCAGGTTATGTGTATCTTCTCTCACTGTGACCAGAAGAGATAGACCACTGCTGAATATGTGTCCAGCCTTTCCAGAATTCAATTACATGAATCCCTGGCTTCTGTTCATTGGATAGGAGTAAGTATCTGTGTCTGTCTCAGTCAGCTTCTTGTTGGGTCTTTGAGAGGATAGATATGCTACGCTCCTGTCTGTAAGTACACCATATCATCTTAGGCATTTTGATTGGTGAAAGGTGGAATCACAGGGTCCTTTTGATTTGTATTTCCTTGATCACTAAGAACTTTGAACATTTATTAAAGTAAGTGCTTCTTGGTTATTTGACATTCCTCTGTTGTGAATTATCTATTTAGTTCCCTCAACATAAAACCACACTCACTGAATCTAATAGAAGAGAAAGTAGGAAATAACCTTGAACTCATCGTCAGGGGAAGTTGTTGTGGTGGAGATACATTAAAAAAACTACAATGGCTCAGTCTCTAAGATCAAGAACTGATAAATCAGACCTTATGAAACTGAAAACCTTCTGTAAGGCAAAGGATAAATCTGCAAACTACAGATTGGACAAAAAAAGGCTTTACTAGTCCCATATCACATAGAATGTTAATATCTTAAATATGTAAAGAACTCAAGAAGCTAACCTCTCCCCCTGACCCCCTCCCCCCCAAAAAAGTGGTATACATGTCGGTAGAGAATTTGCAACAGGAATCTGGAATATCTGAGAAGAACTTGAAGAAATCTGACACTTAACATGGATTCTTGTCAAATATGGACTTCTGTTGGATCCTATGCTCTGCACACAAGGGCCATTTCTGCACTTCTCTAATATATACAGATTACTAATATAAAGAAAGTGAACAGTGGGTCTCTCTATAAATAATGTAACAATTATACAAAGACGAGACTGATGCTTTTAACACAAAATTTCATGCATGTATTCTGAATAGGGAACATTTTTTAACTTAAATTTTCTACTCTATACAATTGACAATGACAATGATTTTTTTCTGGACTCATTTGTTTTTATGAGTAGATATCATAGGTACTTGGTCTTTCACGTCATTATATTAATTATCTTGATTATCTCTCGTTTTTGCATACATATTTTGGAAGAGAATCATATGCTAGACATTAAGAGGGGAAAGAAATGTGCTGGAGGACCAGAAATGGAAAATATTTGAGGAAACTGTAATCCTTTTTGAAGTCTAATTACCTTTAGGTTGCTGAGTCTGGAACACAGTCTCTTATTCTTTTAAATATCAACAAGTTGGTGCCCTTTTCCTGACCTTCTCCAATCTCTGCAGAGTGTGAAAGAGATTTGTGTGTTATGATAGAAAAATATCTCTGAGAAACTCTAAAAATACTACAAATTCCATTCTACAGGAGCTGACATAGGAGACCTTTAGGAAGGTTCAGGGTAACCAAAATGTTGTACCCTGCTGCAAGGCAGTCAGGTTTGTGTAGGTGAGAGCAGCAATGAGTGAATGTATAAAATAGGTCCACTTCACAGGTGTCTCGTCTCAATTCCTGTTCTCATCCTTTTCAGTTTGTTAAGTTTGAAATAAAATATTGATTTGGTGGAATCAACAACAGAAATTTGTATTATAATTTTCAATATCAGAAGTCTAATATTACTGGCCATATTTTCTTGACATTTCTACTGGATTTTAGATGATAGCTTCTTTGTTAGGTCTTCACATGGGGCCTTTCTCTTGGACATGTAACACTATCTTTTTTTTCCTATTGTCTTGTTTTATTTCCCTGCATAAAACAGTAGCCAATATAAATCATAGAGGGAAGAAGACAGGTATGCCTGCCTTTTAGTGTAGAGAAATAATAGGGCAAGATACCCGGGGAAGTATCATTTAAGGTTCAAAATTAACTCTTTTAGAAAAAAAGGGAGGAATACTCTACACAGCCTCAGGGGAAGGTGGAGCCTGGGGGTTCAATAATGTTCTCTCTACACAGTGTCATACTTCTCACTCAGGGTTACCTTCCTTCTTGTGTAGAGTATTGGAGAGCTCAAAAGGCAGAGATTAGCTTATGTGGTTTAAAGGTCAGCATTTTCTTAAGCAGCTGTGCTACAGCTTTTTCCATTTCGGGCAGCACTAACTGGAGTGGCCTTCTGGGTACAAGAGGTTCTCAAGGTAGATATACCTCTCGAGGCCAGTCATTCTCTGAAGGCAATTAAATGAGATCAAAGATTTTTGCACAATTTGTCAGCGTAAGATTTTCCACAGAAAAGAGGCTTACAACAAAACATCTCTGAGTAGATACAACCAATACAACACATGTCCACAGGTGTTATACATGTAGCCTGCAGAAGAATTTCAGGAGCCCAGTCATGGAACATAACAACCATAGGCATGAGGGTCATTTGGTAGCTATAGATATTGGATAGGACAAAATCAGCCAGCTTGACTGTCCCATTAATTATCACCAGAATGTTCTCTGGAATAATGTGCTCTTCCCCCAGCCTTGACTGGCTAGCCAGATATTAATTATTTGCCACAGTCTTAAACCAACCTGGCCCATCTAGGGTGGAGTCTTCAGACCTAGTTGCTTGTCTTCTGTTTCCCACATCCACAACTTCCTGCAGAAGAGGACTGCCACTGAGCTTACTTTACAACTCAATCCTGCTGAAACACACAACAGAACCCACGGGAAACAAAGGAATTGGGCTTTCGATTTTTCATCCTATTCAGAAAAAACAACAACAACAACAACAACAACAACAATCCAAAAAAGAAAAACTTCGAACCTTGATCAAAGAACTTTGTCTTGGTTCATTATTTCTTTTGTCTGCCCACTCTATTTCATTCCACCTCTCCTTCCAGGTGTAAATGGTCCTTCATGGCCTCTGGATGGCTCCAGGTGGCACCTAAATGAAGGAAATGGACACTGGGATACAAACTGAGGGACACTATCTTCAGTGTGTCTCCACAGAAAACTGTAGAACATATTTATCATGTATGGTGTTATGCAACATACACCATTAATGTTAGCACTATACATTTCATCTTTTGAAAGCTGTTGATTGAAAGGTTGCAAAAAGGATATAGGTTATTCTAAGAAAGCATCAATTCAATGCTGAAATGAGCTAGGGGAAACAGCACATTGGGATGGGGAAAATTATATAGGCAATTGACCACAGCTTCCAGGAGTTGCTACTGGCAAGAGGAATAGGATATAAAGAAATACAAAATTAGAATAGAATAGAATAGAATAGAATAGAATAGAATAGAATAGAATAGAATAGAATAGAATAGAAGAATAGAATGGGATGGGATGGGATGGGATGGGATGGGATGGGATGGAAAGAATTAAAAAAAAAACAAGAAATAAGAGATGCTAAATATACAAATTAAATATACAAATGGCGAGAGAGAGAGAGAGAGAGAGAGAGAGAGAGAGAGAGAGAGAGAGAGAGAGAGAGAGAGAGAGAGCGCTACAAGGAACATGACAAAATCAGGAGAGATAATGCCTGACCATTCTGGCCCCTACTGGAGATATACTTAGTTCTGGTTACATCAAGTTCTCTTCCCTCTCTATATTGCCTATCTTTGCTGCACACCAATCTTTCCATGTGTCAATTTGTTTCTGTTTTTCTTTCATTGTCTGAATGACTGTTGTTCTATGTTTCTTGTTGAAAAGGAAACACAATGTTTAAAGATGTATGTGCTAGTTATCCATTTCTTGATTCAGTCGTAACACAGCAGAGGCTGATGTAAGTTAGCACAATTAGCCAGAAATCAAGCAAAGCAAAGCAAAAAAAAAAAAAAAAAAAAAAAAAAAAAAAAAAAAAAAAGGGGGGGGGGGAGCAGATACTTTTCAGGTTCAAGGGGAAATAAGCTGATAGTTGTTTTTCCCTAGGAAAAATAATCTCTGCAGTTGTGATTATTGCCTTTAGGAAATGACAATGGTCTTTTTCTCTTAAAAACTAGAGAAAGCAAGAAAAAGTAAAAAATGTGTTTGGTCTAAATATATAGGAATCATGTAGCTGCTTCATTTGGTTCTGACTTGTATTAAAGTATAAATATGATCTACATCTTTTGGTTATACAATATTTGCTTACAAGACATTTGCTATGATTAAAAAGGTGTAACATTTGTAACAGAAAGTTAGCTTAAAAGTGGTAACTCAGGGTTGGAGAAATTTAAAACAACAACATGTGGAATGATACAGACCAGGAAATCAGTCCTGTATAGATACTTCTAAATTGGGATCATATTTTAAGTAATTCTTATACTAGAAACTAGACTTATTAGGAATAAGATTTAAAACAATGTCTCCTTAATGGGGTATTAAGAGTTGCACTGTCATGCATTCATTTTTTGTTAATTAAAACAAAAATATGTCTTTACATGTCGAAAGTATTTTGTACTTAAATGAACAATATTTCCAAGTTAGAACCAAAGAATCGGGGCTTTTGAAGAGATGAGTAGCAATTGAGAGCACTGATTGAAGTTCCAGGGGAAACAACTTCTGTTACCAGAACATACACTTGTTCACAAAGATGGATGTCTCAATCTTCAGGGGGATTCTCATAAATTCTTTTGATGTCAAGGGCCACCACTCTTGAATAAGATAAATACAAGAATCAATTTAAAAGACTGAAACAAATACATATGATTAATTAAAGGAAAAGATTTTACAATGAATTATGCCAAACATAAAATATTCCAAAATTTCACCAAAATGTTAGAAAAATAAATCAGATCAACAACTTGTGGAGGCATAATTTCTGTAATAGAACTGTTTAATAGCAAAATAACTAAGAAAGAGATGGCTATATTGCTGAAAATGTCTTAATCTTAAATTCAGCAAGTTATTTTCTATTAAAGAATAAGTTTGATATAAACTGAATTGCCTTATTCAAGCCTTATTTACTACAAAGATATTTTCCATTTGCTTATGAAAATATGAGTTTCTAAGCATATTTTTTCAGTTTCTCAGCTTTAGAATACACAATATATTTTATTAATTCATTTTTCCTTTTTCTAGTTATTATTATGTATTTTCTTCATTCACATTTCAAATACTATCTTGAAAATCCCCTATTCTCTACCTTACCCCTGCTCCCCTACCCACCCACTCCCACTATTAGGCCCTGCTGTTCCCCTGTACTAGGACATATAAAGTTTGAAAGACAAAGAGCCTGTCTTCCCTCTGAGGGCTGACTAGGTCATCCTCGTCTACCTTTGCAAATAGAGACACAAACTCTGGAGTGTACTGTTTAGTTCATATCATGATTCTTCCTATAGGGTTGCAAACCCCTTTAGTTACTTGGGTACTTTCAGAAGCTCCTTCATTTAGGACTTGTGTTCCATCTAATAGATGACTGTGAGCTTCCACTTCTGTATTTTCCAGGCACTGGCATAGCTTCAAAAGACACAGCTAAATCAGGGTCCTGTCAGAAAAATCTTGATCGAATATGAAATAATATCTGGGTTTGGTGTTTGTTGATAGGATGGATCACTGGGTGGGGCAGGCTCTGAATGGTCCTTCTTCCCTCTTAGCTCCAAACTCTGACTCTGTAACTTCTTCCGTGGGTATTTTGTTCCTCATCCTAAGAAGGAACAAAGTGCCCACAATTTGGTCTTCCATTTTCTTGAGATTCATGTGTTTTTCTTTTTTCTTTTTCTTTTTTTATTACGTATTTTCTTCAATTACATTTCCAATGCTATCCCAAAAGTCCCCCACACCCCCCCCACTCCCCTACCCACCCATTCCCATTTTTTGGCCCTGGAGTTCCCCTGTACTGGGACATATAAAGTTTGCCTGACCAATGGGCCTCTCTTTCCAGTGATGGCCGACTAGGTCATCTTTTGATACATATGCAGGTAGAGTCAAGAGCTCCGGGATACTGGTTAGTTCATAATGTTGTTCCACTGATAGGTTTGCAGATCTCTTTAGCTCCTTGGATACTTTCTCTAGCTCCTCCATTGGGGGCCCTGTGATCCATCCAATAGTTGACTGTGAGCATCCACTTCTGTGTTTGCTAGGCCCCGGCCTAGACTCACAAGGGAGAGCTATATCACCGTTCTTGCAACAAAGGCTTGCTATTGTATGCAATGGTGTCATCATTTGGAGGGTAATTATGGGATGGATCCCTGGATATGGCAGTCTCTAGATGGACCATCCTTTTGTCTCAGCTCCAAACTTTGTCTCTGTAACTCCTTCCATGGGTGATTGTTTCCAATTCTAAGAATGAACAAAGTGTCTTTGCCTTTGGTCTTCATTCTTCTTCAATTTCATATGTTTTGCACATTGTACCTTATATCTCGCTATACTAAGTTTCTGGGTTAATATCCACTCATCAGTGAGTACATTTCATTTGAGTTCTTTTGTGATTGGGTTACCTCACTCAGGATGATGCCCTCCAGGTCCAACCATTTGCCTAGGAATTTCGTAAATTCATTCTTTTTAATAGCTGAGTAGTACTCCATTGTGTAAATGAACCACATTTTTTGTATCCATTCCTCTGTTGAGGGGCATCTGGGTTCTTTCCAGCTGTGTTTTTCAAATTATATCTTAGGTATTCTAAGTTTCTGAGCTAATATCCACTTATCAGTGAGTACATATCATGTGGGTCTTTTCATGATTGGGTACCTCACTCAGTTTGATATATTCCAGATCCATCCATTTACCTAAGAATTTCATAAATATATTGTTTATAACAGCTGAGTAGAAATCCATTGTGTAACTGTACCATATTTTCTACATCCATTCCTCTGTTGAGGGAAATCTGGGTTTTCTCCAGGTTCTGCTTATTATAAATAGGGTTTCTAAGAACATAGAGGAGTATATGTTCTTATTACAAGTTGGAATGCTTTCTGGTTATATACCCAGGAGAGTTATTGCTGGATCTGCCCTTAGTACTATATCCAGTTTTCTGAAGTACCGCAAACTTATTTTCAAAGTGGTTGTACAAGCTTGCAATTCCACCAGCAGTGGAGGAGTGTTTCTCTTTCTCCACATCCTCGCCAGCCACTACTCTCACCTGAATTTTTCATCCTAGCCATTCTGACTGGTCTGAGGTGGAATCTCAAGGTTATTTTGATTTGCATTTCCCTGGTGATTAAGGATGTTGAACATTTTTTTCAAGTGTTTTTCAGCCCTTTGATATACCTCACTTGAGAATTCTTTCTATATTTCTGTACCCCATTTTTATGGGGTTATTTGAATTTCTGGAGTTTTGCTTCTTAAGCTCTTTGTATATATTGGATATTAATCCTCTATTAGATTAAGGATTGGTAAAGATCCTTTCTCAATCTGTTGGTGGTCTTTTTGTCTTATTGGCAGTGTCTTTTGCCTTACAGAACATTTTAAGTTTCATGAGGTTCCATTTATGTACTTTCAATCTTACAGCAAAAGCCATTGCTATTCTGTCCAGAAATTTTTCCCCTGTGTCCATATCTTTGAGGCTTTTCCCAACTTACTCCTCTATAAGTTTCAGTGTCTCTGGTTTTATGTGGTGTACCTTGATCCATTTAGACTTCAGCTTCTAGAATACCCAAGATACAATTCACAAACCACATGAAACTCAACAAGAAGGAAGAGCATATTGTGGATACTTCTATCCATCTTAGAAGGCAGGAACAAAACACCCATGGAAAGAGTTAAAGAAGCAATGTGTGGAGTAGAGACTGAAGAAATGACCATCAGAGAGTGATTAATCTGGGGATCCATACCATTTCCAATCACCAAACACAGACACCAATATGGATGCCAATAAGTGTTTGCTGACAGAAGCCTGACATAGGTCTACTGAAAGGCTTTGCCAGTGCCTAACAAATACAAAGGTTGATGCTCACAGCCATCCACTGGGCTTAGAAGAGGATCCCCAATAAAGGAGCTAGAGAAAGTTCCCAAGAAGCTGAAGTGGTTGGCAACCCCATAGGAGGAACAACTATATGAAATAGCCAGTAGCCTCAGAATTCCCAGTGACTAAATTACCAAATAAAGAGCACTAATGGACGTATCAATTGCATATGCAATAGAGGATGGCCTAGTCAGTAATCAATGGGAGGAGAGGCCCCTTTTCCATTGAAGGCTGTAATCTCCAGTGTGGGGGAATGCCAGGGCCAGAAAGCCTGAGTGGGTGGGATGGTGAGCAGGGGTACTAGGGAGAGGATAGGAGGAGGATGTCCTTTGGAGGGGAAAAAAGGAAGGGGATAACTATTGAAATGTAAATAAAGGATATATTCCTCAAGGGTGATGGCACACTTCTTTAATCCCAGCACTCAGGAGGCAGTGGCAGGTGGATCTCTGAGTTAGAGGCCAGTCTGGTCTACAGAGTGAGTTCCAGGACAGCCAGGGCTATACAAAGAATCCCTATCTCAAAAAAAACAACAAAAAACAAAACAAAACAAAACAAAAACAAACAAAAACAAAGAAAGAAAGAGAGAAATAAGAAAGAAAGAAAGAAAGAAAGAAAGAAAGAAAGAAAGAAAGAAAGAAAGAAAGAAAGAAAGAAAGAAAGAAAGGGAAGAAGAAAGAAAGAGTATATCCGTTAAAAAATTCAGTCTCTGTATCCCCTATTACTAGCTGATTTCACTAGGGTCACCCTAGTACATCTAGTGAGTTTACATTGCCCTAGGTTTTTACCTTATCCCTGATAACTTTCAGTTCAAATCTTCCCTCCCAGGATTATCTCCCTTCATCAATCTTTCTCTTTCATACCCCCTGTTGCTATTCTCACTTTTCCCCAGGGTGCTTACATAATCGATTTTAATTTCCCATCCCAGAATGGTCCATGTATATCCCTTTACCCCATTCTTGTTACATAGACTCTCTGAGGTCTAGGCCATATTTATTGAGTGCTGGAATTTGCATAAAAGTCTACGAAGTTTAGTAGCATGGTTAATTCGAGAAAGAGGGGCAAGGTGGCAACAGAAAGAGAAGGGGAGAGGGAGAGGGACAGGGAGAGAGAGAGCGAGCGAGAGAGAGAGAGAGAGAGAGAGAGCGAGAGAGAGAGAAATTGGGTTCTATCTTTATATATGAATGATGGTTCAGTCACAGGTGAAGGTTGGAGATGAGCCAAGTGGATGCTGGTAATATGGTGGCTGTTTCTTTGGTTCTTTCCTATGTAATGTCACATGTTTCAGAAGTCCTCATAACAATAACCATGGAATTAAATTTCATGCAGATTTTTATTATTATTTTAAAGAATTTATATATAAATGCTGGGCTGAGCTAACACAGTACATTAGAATCTTACATCTTAAGAAGTTATTTTTCATCATTTTCTAAGCTAAAATAACCAGATGTGCTACAGTTTGAAGTCTTCAGAAGAAAAAGACATATTCCTACATCTACACAAATGAACACAAATGTCAATGCAATCAGTTCCTATACCTACTTTCAGATTGTATCAGGAATAGAGTGTACCTTCCTTTACTCTCTTATTTAGCACTTGTTTTTTATTGATGCTTCTGCTGATGTCTTTGTTGTTGCTGCTGTTGCAGTTTGAATGAGGATCTCACCACATCGTCCTGATTTACTTGGAACTTCTTATATAGAGAAAAAAATAATATTTTTACAGTATTGGTATTAACGGTATGCATGACTAAGCCTAGATTGCTCTTCTTCCTTATTCTCTCTCTCTTTCCCTCCCTTTTCTGCTTCCCACTTCCCTTTCCATCATCCTCTTTATACCTTTAACTAAGGGGGATAATTCCTTATAGAATGACTACTAGAATTATGTCATTTTCATCATGTGAAATATTGGCTCTGTTGTAATTGATGCTATACATTTATTTTCACTCCTAATTTCTTATTTAATTGAGATCACATTTTGTTATATGTTGGATTTACTTCTTCCCTCATAAATTTCCCTCATACACTCTCATGATTTTATACTTCTTTCCCTATTACCCTTATTTCAGTTGCATGTCATATTGGGATCCTGTAGATAAACATTCATTTAGGTTTATTCAAATTTCAAATAAGAAACTTATTTTGATTAAGACAAGATTAAAATCTTTTAATTCTGTTGGAGGCTAATTTATATTATACATGTAGAATTAGTATTGGGAATTTCCATGAAACATACACAGATAACATCACAACTCAGCTTCGGGCCTCTTAAATTTCCCCCAACATGAGGAAAATAATTCTATGCTTTCATGAAAAACAGAGGTTTATGTAATATAACTTAAGCCACTAAAGATTTTTAAAAAATGAGTTTCTACATTTTTAATATGTAAAACAGAAAGTATAATGCCGTGATCAGATGAAAAGTTAATAATAATTATTCATGGAAAGACACTGTCATCTGTATATTATTTCCTGGTTATTTAAAAACATGGTGTAAAACTCTCTAATAGACTAGACAGAAAAGCCAGAAACACTGAGCAACATTTTTTTTTTTTTTTGTGAAACTATATGTTACATATGTTCCATTTTCTGTTAAGTATTTCCTTAAATCCAAAATGTAACAATTAACAGCTATGAGTCAGAAATACATGGTGTTCCCAGATGTTCACATACATCACTGAGATCAACAATAATAACAATTTGGCCTGATAATATGGGGCAAAATTTCTTCACAAAAGCTAATGGATAACCCAACCTCAGAGGATTTTGCTCACTCCTGTTCCTGCTATCATAGGGAGTAAAGTGAAGCTTTTGCCACAAGAATATTTGAGAGGGAAACCTACAGGACTTCACATTCAAGAGAATTTCCTCAAAGAGTTATGTGAATGGATGATGGAAAGAAAAAAAAAAACAAAAGAGAAAATATCATAGAAAAAGTAGAGGCCAGAGACACAAGCAGGACAATTTAAAGATAATTCGGTTTAAACTTTTTCAGTGAGGGCTATCACTTAGTCCATAGTTCTATTTGAAGACATTAGCATTGGAATAGCCAAAATATCTGAGAATGAGAACAGGTGTTCCTTCCTCTTTGTCTTGGATTCCTGCAAACTTTAATAAGTATGGGCTAATATCACAATCTACAGATAAGGAAATAGCAACCATAAACAAAGCAGTATGTCTTAAAGTTGACTGCAGTTATCATTAGCAGAAGTTTTTCTTCTCTCTGCTTATCTTAGACTAATTGAAGACTTAATTGGATGTGCAAATCTTTGACGAATAGAAGACACTTCTCACTTCAGTTATGCACCATAATTGTTGAATCAGGTGAGCCATTCTATACAAATTCTTCTACATGATAGACATATAACTGATCTAGGTGCCTTAAAGCATAGCCATCCATGCTCTTCTAATTGATACTTTTTGTAAAATACAAAAAAAATGAATTCCTTCAATTATCTCTCATGTCTTTGGGTCCCTTTCAAGTATTTAATACTTCAAACCTACAGTGTCATCACAATGTTCTTAAAAATTGTGCTTCTCAACATTTGTGATTGTCTCTCACAATTTAATATCCCCCAAGAAGCAGGGACATATAAGTTTCCATGATAATTCATATGAGTTTACTGATTACATGTAATTACATATTTTAAAATATGCTAAAAATCAGAAAGTATTGTTCACTATTTGACTGGTGTTTCTACATATCTAGTCAATATTCTCTTCTTTAGAATCATTAAAAGATATATTGATCATGTTCACCAGGTTACAAATGTACTGTATTATATTGCTGAATGCAATTCATACTATAAGACAGGAAGTTCTAATCCTTATGCAAGGAAGGTGAATGTTGAATACTCAGAGGCTCAAAGCATGATATTGGTCCTGCCTGTCCTTATCTTCCTGTAGTGTGACTTGCATTTGAACTGAATTTAATACTAGAACAGATGCACTCTCACCTTGCTAGCATTCTCTTCTTCATTTATTTGCTGCCAGTTCAGTTTCTGATAATATTCTGTGTTGTCTATGCGTAGGAATCCCTCATAAATATTTAAATACTTTGTAAAATGTTTCTGGTTAACATACAGAAGAAGAACTAGTCTGTCTCTACATTTATTTTGATTTCGTTCAAAGCACCATACCTATGTGGACATCAGAGGGCAACTTGCAGATATTAATTTTTCCCCTTCTACCATGAGGACACCAAGAATCTAAGACTCATCCTCTGGAAGAACAATGAGAAAGTAAATACTATGAGCCAGCAAGAGGAGGCATTCTTAAGGATAGAGAAGAGCTGGCAGCCAAATTTTCTTCTGGGCAAGAAATTATCCTCAGGCTATTCTAAGGACTTGACTTCTTGATGAGGAACTCTTCCCTGGGTACTTGCATACACTCATTGCAATTTCTAATGTCAAGGTGATGCCTGAGCATGAATTTTTACTTTGCGAAGACTAAGAAGATTGCTGCAATGCCCTCAACTGGGTAGAAAATGTTAAATGTCCTTCAAGGAGAACAAGGGAATGAGCTTGTGTGAAATGGTACCTCCTTGTCAAAGATGCTGAGTCTTTATCTGAGATCAAAGCTTATATCGCAGAGTTGTTTGTGTCACATTATTCATTTACTCTTTATTATGGTACAGTGAACTTTATACCCCTGTATTCCCAGAAAGGGAGCAGTCCCCAAAGACTCACTTCTTATCCCCATGATAGAGAAAAGTAAGCAATCTCAGCCCTGTGGAGAAGAATGAGGCTGGTATGCTGACTGCTGAATGGCATATTTCTTTTCTAGAGGCCATTGTATCTCTGCTTCAAAAAGAGAAATAAATCAATCAAAAAATAAATGAAAAACCCCTTCTATAACTGCAGAGCATCTGTCAAGAGACTGTATATAAAGTTGCTTAATTTCTTACTTTTTAACAAATTTCATAAATAATGATGGTTGATAATAAAAACTGCAGGAGGACCAGACCTCCTTTCAAGTTTGACATGCTTAAATGTTCTTTGAATTTATATAAATATATCCTTGTTATTTTATTATTACATGTGTAAGGATATTTCTGTTTGTAACAAGTATTTTGTCAGAGTAAAGACAAAATTAAGGAAATAATGAAAATTTCCTGTTTTAGTATGCTGACAATTTTACACTAGAAAATAGTAACTGGATTACATTAAAAAATATTGATCTACAAAAATGTATATTGTGCAGAGAATGGAAATAATGGAGCATATGTGACTCACAGGGGTGTGTTCATCAATAGTTTGCACAGGGAAAGGTGCCCCCCATAGCAGAGGACGCAGAATGTTTTAATACCTGGAGGCAGTGGATAACTCTGAGGAAACAATGTCAATAGAAATGATGCACATAAACACTTTCAGATACTGTGCTAACAGGCACAGGATCTGCATAGGACCAAGACAGATGGGGCTCCAGGATTGACAGAAGGAAATAAAAACAGGTTCTCATCTATACCCTAGAGTTTATTAGCAAGTGGCCCCATTTGCAAAGAAAATTTAGTTTTCTCGTGTAATATTATCAGCCTCATTTCAGAGTAGGTCTTTTGTCCAGGAGCAGATGGTCAACACAAAACAAATTCACTGGTAGACTATGTTCATACCAGCCCTATTTATACTAGCCAGAAGCAGGAAAGAACCCACATGTCCCTCAACAGAGGAATGGATATAGAAAATGTGCTACATTTACACAATGGATTACTACTCAGCTATTAAAAACAACGAATTTATGAAATTCCTGAGCAAATGAATGTATCTGGAGGATATCATCCTGTGTCAGGTAACTCAATCAAAGAAGAAGTCATTTGATAATCACTGATAAGTGGATATTAGCCAAGAAACCTAGAATATTCAAGATACAACTTCCAAAACACAAGAAAATCAAGAAGGAACACCAACTCCTGGATTCTTCATTCCTCCCTAGAATAGTGAATAAAATATCCATGGAAAGAGTTGCAGAGATAAAGCTTAGAGCTACGATGAAATGATGGACTATCCTGAGACTGCCCCACCTGGGGTCCATCCCATAGTCAGCCACCAAACACAGACATTACTGCATATGCCAGCAAGATTTTGCTGAAAGTACCCTGATATAGCCATCTCCTAGGAAGCTTTGCCAGTGCCTGGAAAACAAAGAAGGGGATGCTCACAGTCATCTATAGGAGGGAACACAGGGCCCCCACTGTAGGAGCTAGGGAAATTACCCAAGAGCTGAAGGGGTCTGCAAACATATAAGTGGAACAACATTATGAAATAATCAGTATGCCCAGAACTCTTGTCTCTAGCTGCATATGTAGCAAATGATGTCCTAGTTGGCCATCACTGGGAAGAGAGTACCCTTGGTCTACCAAATTTTATATACCCCAGTAAAAGGGAAAGCCAGGGCCAAGAAGTGTGAGTGAGTGGGTAGGAGAACAGGGCAGGGGCAAGGGTATATGGGACTTTTGGAATAGCATTTGTAATGTAAATGAACAAAATATCAAATAAAATAATACTTATAAAAAAACCTCACTGATAGTTTTTGTTAGTTTTTTTTTCAGCCTCATGTAGTTTTGCTTTGTCACCAAAGTTGACACCCTCAGTGTTTTACCTGGAATCCATGCTTGAAAGTGAGGTCATCTTGATCCCTGAATATAGTCTTCCAACTTCTACCTATGCAATGTAATAGGAACATGTCCAAATATATATACAGGGACAAAAGACACATATGTACACATGCGTATACCACACATGTGTGTGAGAGAGAGGGAGAGAGAGAGAGAGAGAGAGAGAGAGAGAGAGAGAGAGAGAGAGAGAGAGAGAGACAGAGACAGAGAGACAGAAAGACAGAGAGAGATGAGAGACAGAGAGAGACAGAGACAGAGAGAGAATGGAAAGAAGGAGAGAAGAAGAAAAAGACCAAAAAATGATTTATACACAGATGAGAATTAGAATAGATAGGGATGAAACACATTGTTTACCTCTTCAATGAAAAGAGGTACTTTGCTGCTCATAGTGGCATAGTAGGAATGATGTGGTTTCTATCCCAGTGATCCATTCTGTCTGATGATTCAGAATTTGCATTTATCTCCTCAAATTTATGTTTTAATTTATCTCAGACCCTTTCTCCTAAATCTTGAGTGGTATGTTCTAGTCATAAAATCTCTTTGAATGAAGGGTTTCACTTGTATTTTATAACAGACTAAGTAACAACTACATTATTTTAGAGTCAGGACAATCTTGATATCATCAAGCACTATGATTCTGTCAGTCAAGCTCCCTGCACCCTAAATTTTGGGCACTAAATCAGAGTCAAAGTACCCATTGGTTTTAAGAATCAAAATGCACTTTGTAAAGAATCTCCATAGAAGTCTGTCTTAAAATTGTTTTGCATTTGGCACTGAGTTAATTGTTGCATGAATATTTTTGAAAATTATGCTTTAAATATGGCTCAAAAAATGATTACAGTCAGACTCTAGGAGTCTTGGCCTAGCAGTGGGTACAACAAAATCAAGATGTGTAATGTTTTATTCTTACTTTACCAAATAAAAAAAGATAACTAAAGCCAAGAAAACATAGGAAATGAATAAATCTATACCAGGAAGCACAAGGCAAGATGACAGAAATACCCCTTCCTGTTTGCAGCCTGCGCCTAAAAGATGGAGCTGGTCTCCAGTACACCATCAATGTAAACAACAACACTGCACAGGTGCTAGGCCGAATCTGGTGCCAACCCCTCCAGAGTGGGTGCATGCAAATTAAAGTGCCAGCAGACTGACCAATCCCAGGAGGACACATAGCCCTCCCCAGTGCTGGGGTGTATATAAGCAGTCCTCCCTGGGTTCAGGGTTCCTGTAGCATTGTGTCATTCCTGCAATAAAGCTGTTGAGAAGAATACTACCTTGTTGTGCTTTTCCTTGCTGGACGAGGTGAGCTCAACAAATTGGTGGCCTGTATGGGGATCCGAAGATCTCGTGGATTCAGATGTCTTCAGCTGAGGAACTGAGGTACCTGTAAGTCTCCCAAATTGATCTCTGGTCAAAAGGGGGCATATGTTTTTCTCGCCAGTAGACCCAATGTGGTGTTGTTGTTTCGTTTTTTGTAATTTCTGGCCCCTACTTTTGTTTGATAGAAGCAGTTAAGGCAGGTCAGAAAATTCTCACGAAACAAGAAAGTATGTCAGAGGAAGATAGGAAACACGTAAGCAAAAGAAAGAAAGGGGGCGAAAAAGAGAGAGAAAAGGAAAAGGGAGAAAAAGCAAATTCAAAAGGAAAAGGAAATAGCAAGAAAGAAAAAGGAAAAGAAAAGGAGGGAAAATAAAAGTAATTAGTGATAAAGAAAAGGAAATAGTGAAGATATATCCCTCTCTAAAGGATTTAAATTTATCAAGCTCTGCTTCCAGGGACTCGGAGCTTAGTAAACATGATGAAGCTGACCTAGAAGAAGAGGAAGCTCAATATGAGAGGGATAGGTATGATCTAGATTGGCCATATGGAGCCAAAACGATGAAAAAGGGAGTATCAGTCAACAAAAGGAAAAAAGAAAGAAAAAAATTAGAAAAGAAACGATTGTTTGTAGCACCTGACAAAGTTCAGATGGGAAATTTAGGAGAGGTTTTGGGTACCCTAGTTACTTCACATTATGTAGCACCTCAAAAGATAGAATTACGTAAAGATCATTTGAAAACATTGAATGATTTCCAGAAGTTGTTGGAAGATATAAATTGGATTCGTCCAGATATGAGGCTATGAAATTTTGAATTAATCCCTCTTTTTGATATATTGAAGGAAGATCCACAGCATTCGTCACCTCGTGCTCTCACCCCTGAGGCCGGAGTAGCATTAGAAAAGGTAGAAAGGTGTTTAGGAAAGGCGAAGCTGTATAGATAGAAAGAAGGAGAGGACATCCTCCTATGTGTTTTGAAGACATTCCCTCAACCAACAGGAGTGTTGTGGAAGTCAGGTCCTCTATTGTGGATTTATCCTCATGTGCCTCCCAATAAAACCCTTGAATTTTATCCCATTGCTATAGCTCAATTAGTGATTTTGGGCATTAAGTAGTGTATTCAACACTTTGCAGCACCCCCTCAGAAAATCATTACACCTTATAATGCTAATCAAATATAGATCCTAAGTTCTTTGATAGATGATTGGTCCCTCTTGCGCTGTAGTTTTGATGGGGTATTAGATAATCATTGTCCCAAAGATCCTTTGCTACAATTTTTTAGTGAACATCCAGTTATTTTCCCCAAAGTCACAGCATCTAAACCCATATCGGGTGCATTGGATATTTATACAGAAGGTTCTAAAACAGGTGTTGGTGCCTATGTAGTTGATTCTCAAAAACCTGTTCTTTTTCAATACAACCCTGGCACCCCACAACTTACTGAATGTTATGTTGTGTTGGAAGTATTCAAAGCTTTTAAGGAATCTTTTAATCTAGTCTCTGATTCGGCTTATGTAGTAAATGCAGTGTGTGCACTAGAAATTGCAGGACCCATTAGACCTACCAGCCCTGTGTGCACCATCTTATTAAAGTTACAAAAATTGATTTGGAGAAGAACACATAAATTCTTTATTCAACATATTTGAGCTCACTCTACCTTGCTAGGCCCTATGGCTGAAAGAAATGCCTTAGTGGACGCTAGCACTTGCATGGAATGTATTTTTCACGCCACCCCACTGGAGCTTGCAAAAGATTTTCATCGATTGTATCATGTCCGTGCTGCCACACTTCAGCAGAAATTTGATATCTCTCAAGCCTCAGCATGAGGTGTGGTGAGGTTACAATGCCCACAGTGTGTACAGTTTCACCACCCTGCTCATGTTGGTATTAACCCTCGTGGATTGCTTCCTCTAAAACTGTCGCAAATGAATGTTACTCATATCTCAGCATTTGAAAGATTAAAATATATTCATGTTTCAATTGACACCTGTTCAGTTGTCATTTTTGCCTCCCCCATGTCCGGTGAGAAATCCTGCAATGTGGTTGGCCATTGCCTAGAAGCCTGGGCAGCTTGGGAAAAGCCAGATAGTTTAAAAGCTGATAATGGCCTGCATATACATCAAAATCATTCCAAACCTTATGCAAAATAATGCAGGTTGGTCACTCTACTGGCCTTCCCTACTATCCACAGTACCAAGGCATTGTGGAAAAAGCACATCGAACCTTAAAAGAACTCTTACAAAAACAAAAAGTGGGAATCGCTGATGGCAGGCCACCCAAAGAACAATTACCTTTAGCCCTCTTTATTTTATTTTTTTTAATTCTGGATGAACATGGTCGTTCGACTGCAGATAGGCATGCCATGACCTCGCATATCCTTCAGCAGGATGTCAAATGGAAAGATGTCCTGAAAAATGATATGGCCCAGATCTTGTTATTTCGAGATTCAGGGGAGCTGTTTGTGTTTTTCCACAGGGTCAAGAACACCTGATTTGGGTACCAGAGAGGCTGATGCGAAAATAGCTTCCCCCAACAGAGATATAGATTGTAATAGTTCCAGAAGGACATGTTATTTAGCAGAGTGTTGGCAGGGTATACTGCTGTGGTTGTGAAACTTCCTACCTTTGTGCCTATAGTAGATTTTGAAATGTTTGCCACATATGCCCATTGGTGCCCCTTGTATAAAGTTGTACAAGCTAATTTCTCTCAGGCTCTTGAACAGAGTCGCCTCTTATCTGAGTAGGAAATTGGTCGGCTAAAGCGGAGCAATTGTCCAGAAAGCTGCTCTAACAGATTGCCAAACTCAACAGCACTCGACTGGACCCTGTCACCTTGAGGACTTCACCTCCTGGATCACCAACACCTTCTCATTTTTTAAGGAATGAGTGGGAATGTTGGCCTGGGGGGCAGTGGTTCTCCTGGGTTGTGTCTTTTGTATTTGGCTACTGTGTTGACTCAAAAGAGAGCACACTCAGTATAAGGCAGTGGTGTACCAAGCATTGATGGCGATTAAAGATGGCACATCTCTCAATGTTTGGCTGGCCTCTTTAAAAAAAAAATTAAGAGTTCTCCCTAGGTCGTCTGGCAGTTGTAGTCACACAGATCCACGGTATCCAGTGACAGGCAACTTTCCTTATTGCACAGACCAACCTATGACAAGGGGCCTGCAGGCGATAAGATAACCCTAGGATGGGTAAGGCTGTGACATGAAAGGATCGACCTAAGACAGGAGCCATGGCCAATGGTCACAATTGCCCCGACCTAGCCCAGCATCATATTATTAAACAAAAAAGGGGGAGATGTAGGCAGCTGACACCTAAAAGATGGAGCTGGTCTCTAGTACACCATCACTGTAAACAACACCATTGTGCAGGCGCTAGACAGATCCTGGCGCCATCCCCTCCTGAGCAGGTACATGCAAATTAAAGTTCCTGCAGACTGACCAATCCCAGGAGGACACATAGCTCTCCCCAGTGCTGGGGTGTACATTACCAGTCCTCCCTGGGTTCCCGGGGTTCCCGTAGCATAGAGGCTTTCCTGCAATAAAGCTGTTGAGAAGAATCCGACCATGTTGCCTTTTTCCTTGCCAGATGATATGAGCGCAAAGCCTTCCCCCACACACACTACCTCCAGCAAAATCAAAATAACAGGAAATAACAATCAGTAGTCATTATTATCTCTCAACATCATTTCACAGAATTCCCCAGTGAAAAGACGTAGGTAAACAGAATGAATATGAAAAAAAAAAATCCACCATTCTGCTGCATAAAAGAAACACTTCTTATCAATAAATATAAATATTACCTGAAAGAATATTGTTGGAAAAAGTATTTCCAAGTAAATGTACACAAAGCAAGCCATAGTAAGCATTCTAAGATGTCATAAAATAGACATTCAACCAAAACTAATCAACAGAGACAGGAATGTCATTCCATATTATCAAGGTAAAATATAGTAAGATGATATCTCCATTCTGATCTATGCCCCAAATGCAATTATACCTACATTTGTAAAAGAAACATTGCTGATGTTTAAATCATACATTGAACCCCACATATTACTAGTTTGGGACTTTAACACCCCACTCTCATTAATCCACAGGTTAACCAGAATGAAAGTAACTAGAGAAATAATGAAACAAAAAGACATTCAGAAGTAAAGGGACCTAACAATTATATATATAATGTTTTATGTAAACACAAATGAATATACCTTCTTTTCAGCATCTCATAGGTTCTACTCTTAAATTAACTGTATAATCAGTCAGAAAATATCTGAAAAGACTGTGCCATGTTTCCTATGTCTTTGTGTTCTGTCAGAGCAATATAAACACAAAGGGAGTAAGAAAGAGACAGAAGGGGAAAACCTGTGAAAGATATCTGTATGAGAAAACAATCTTATGAAAATGTTTCTTTATTAGCTCATTTGCATAAAACAGAGATTGTTTCTATTGCTCAGTAAATGGTTGCTGAAATTAGGGAGAAGATATGAGACTAGAAGTTGAAGAAATGGGACTGAAGGGCAGGTTTACTACAGAAGAGAGAACAGCAAATAGAGGCCAGTGTTGTACTTCCAAAACTAACTGGAGGTAACAGATATGGATTGAAGAAAATGTAACTTATTGGTGAACTATTTAATAGCAGTGTTATTAAAAGCCCTTAATAATTCCTATAAATTTAGGGATTCTTATAGTATCATCATAAAATATTAAGAAATCATCTATTTGTACATATTACATCACTACAAGAGAGTATATATCTTACTTGTTCTGCAGAGATCTGAACAAATGGATGGGGAAAGACCAAGTGATTCTTATAGGTATTTACTTTTTTATTGGTTATTGTATTTACATTTCAAATATTGTCTCTCTTTCCATTTTCCCCTCTGCATCCCCCCACCCCTGACGATCCCATCCTACTCTAATTTGCCTCTATTCCAGTGATCCACAATACACCTAACCCTATTCCCACCTCACTGCTCTACCATCCCCTTATGCTGTGTTTTCAAGCCTTCACAGGACTTAGGGACTGACCTCACATTGATGACAGATAAGGCAATCTTCTACTACATATGCATATGTAGCTGGAGCCATGAAAACCTCTATGAATACTTTTTGGTTGGAAGTTAAGTCCCAGGGATTTCTGGGTCTTTGGGTTGTTTAATATTGTTGTTATTCCTATGATGATGCAGAAAGAGGATGGCAATCCTAATAAGACTGACACTGGAGGATGCTGAAATTCTAGGACAGTAATATAAATTCCATTCCTGCTCCTTGTTTGATTCTACCTCAACTACATTGAACGTGTTTCTTCCAAAGACTTGTTTCCAGAACTATTTCAGAACAGCTAGCTCACCTATCTTGCCTTTAAGATTCTCATAGTCATAATGTCTGGTATGCAGGTAGCTTTAAGATTCTCATAGTCATAATGTCTGGTATGCAGGTAGCTTTCTCGGCATAGAGTGACTGGAAGGCAAATAATGCCAGTAAGTTCTCCTTTGACAAAACCAATTTTCCTATTTACCTTTTGGCTCCCAAAATTCTTTGCCCCAATTGAGCTGGAAACAGGCAAAAGAAAATCATCATCCTGGTCTTTTGTATTGTGTAGGATGGATCTGCTTTTTTTGTGAATTATAGATATGTCATTTAAAGCATAATTTACGAATTGTGTGGCTTTGTACAGGGAGGGAAATAGAGAGCACAAACTCAGGGATTTATACCTTTTCTTTTCTTTTCTCTATGCTTTCATCTTAGGTGAAGAAATTGACCAGGAAGAAAAAAGGGGGGATATAGTATTTCAAAGAAATTAAATAAATAGACAAATAGGAATATATTATCAAATTACTCTTAAATAAAACATTGCATACCCATATCTTACAAGGGTAGTAATATTTAAAATGGGTGCAAATTTGAAGGTATAGTTTCTTATGCTGGTACAGAATTTATTTTGATACATATTTAAGTTTTCATTGCTATGAGTTTCTTATGTTGATAAAAAATTGGGATTAATATTGTTACTCATATAGGCAATGAGCCTATGAACCATATTTAAGCATAGAATGTTTAGACTCAGTACTTGTGTAAATTCTATTACAAACACTTTTTAGACAAATAAGCAATACAAGTTACCAGCCAGTTAGCAAACTCATGGTTCTTAGGTAATTAAAAAGGAGTTTTCAAGATATTTAATTAAAAATATCTGAGAGTATTCAAGGCTTTAAAGTTCAAAAAGGCTTAGCAATGATTGATAGTCTTCAAAGGTATCAGAAGTCGATAGAATATTAATTTTTGGGCATTTCTTTATTAGTAGTAATTTGACTAGAGACATGTGTGCTCCACACAGTACCCTTTTCTTGTATTCAAACGAGAAATTGAGTTTCAATGGCGTTGCTTCATTTGTGGTGAAACAGCCCCTAGGCAAGAATGCCTTAAATTCATTTATAGACAAAATAGTGTTCAGGAAAACTACTGACTGATAATCTCTGCAAGACAGCTTAAGGAGTCCTTCATAATCCTGTATCACAAAGGTCTATCAGATGGTTTATGGCCAGAAATCTGAATATTCCTCCTCCAGTGTTTTGAAGAATGACAGACTGTCCCATTGATCAGTTGTGTCTATAAATTGGTTATCTTTTGGAAACTATATTTTGTTCTCTTTATATTTCCAGGTAATATTTAAGTCATTCACAGATTTCTGGTAGGGTTGAAGACTGCATGTAGTCTATCATAGCAAACCCAACTGTTTTGCACTTAGAAAGATGATGCATTGAAATAAACCTTGGCAAGCAAAATGTGTGGACAAAGGGGTACACAATGAGACATATTGTGACATACAAAAGCTTCCCCAATGAGATGTTTAATTTTTTTAACACTATTTAAAAAAAATTTTTGTCTTTTTTTTTTTTCTATTGTGGGGAGGATGTAAGGACCAAGGGTAGATACAAAAGGAAAGAGATATGAGTGGAGATGTGTTGCCAATGTGAATTTTATAAAAAATTATTAGAAGTGAAAAATAATACTTGTATTTAATCTATTTAGCAATAAAAGTGTAGAAGCCATTTCTTTTTCTAATATAATAAAGGTTAGGGCTTATTTTTCATCCAGTTTTTTCTGAGTTCTTTCTGAGTTCTTTCTGAGCTGGCACTTGGGCTTTAGTTCCATATGCATATATATATAGAAGCCTCTGAGTAAGTATGTAAATAGATTAGACAGATATTAGGCATAACAAGCAAGTATGTGATAATGAATGCATAGTATGAACATATGTTTGTTTATGCATATTTGCTTATGTAAAAACTTTTCCTTCTGCAAGAGACACTCACTTCTTGTGGTTTAATAAAAGTTTATTGGCCTAAACCTCCTTCCAACCAAGCAAGCTAGAATTCAGGTTTCTGGGCAATATAAAAAAAAAAATCCAGAAATTAATTCTTTACTTATTCCTCTGCTATCATGCAACCATTGCTAATCATGCAAACCAGCAGTTCTTAATGGTAAAATGAGGAAGTTTTTAGGTTAATTTAAAAGCTATCAACACACATTCAGTGTAGTTAGAGAGCTATAAAGCCAGAAATCATCAGTCTTGAAAACTCTCAAGAGACCATCAGTCCTTAGAACACATTGTATGCCCAGTGCTTCATCTGACTACTTGCCAGGATTTTGAAAAAGGGATAGGGCTTTATAGAAAATTCAAGGAAGAACAGCCAACTCTGATTTTAACAATTAAACTCAAATAATTTGGAAGTTTTAAGGATTCCTAAGCCTCTAAGTTTCTATACACATCATATTTTCTCTCTTTTAACTAAGATTCAATAAAATATTAAAGTAAATACATAGATGGAATAATTTAAAATATTCCAAAATTAACAAAGAAAGACTTCTAATGTATGCTTAAACTATTTTAAGAATTGCAATGGTGAACAAGAACCAGGTATATGATATTTATGAATAGCACTAATAAAATAAGAAGATAAACCAATAACAGCTTAGCCAAAGCAAACCACAGCATTATTTTATAGGAATGTCCAAATCAGAAAAATGTGAGCTGACTGATACTAAACTTCTCATAAGAATACTAGCTGAAGGAAAAGGGACTCTTAAATTGGGAACAGAAAGAGTGATATCGCTAAGAAAGAAAGAATTATTCAAGCCAGCTCAGCCATTCCCTAGAGTACTGACATTAAAGGCACAGTACATACTATGGGCATCCATGTTTATGTAGTTTGCTCCTGAAATCTATGACTTATGGGAAGTCTTTTGCTAAAATAACTGATATGTAGAACATATAGCAAATCAGTGGGAAGAACTAGTGAGTAATATAGGAAGAAGAGGGTCTCTCAAGTGATAGTTAGCTGATATGTAGAGTAAGGAGTGCTTTTCTGGAAAAAACCATGCCAACATTGCAGTACAACTTCTGCTCATAATGAAAAACAGCAAAGGATTATTGTATGCTAAATATTTTATTGACATCATTCTGCTATAAGAATGGTATTGAAGTCATCTGTCTTCTGTTCACCTGAAATAAATAAACAAACAAAGAAAGTTTGGTAGTAGAAAAATACAATGCATAATTTAAACATGTCCTAAATATCTTTTAGTTTCTTGGATAACTCTGTTAGAGTTTCACAGTTGACTGAGAGTGAATTTAAATCACATACACCACAGAATTATAAAGATTATTCATGTTTTGGATGTATCCAAGATCTATGTCTCTAGGAACAGGGTGGTCATCACTGAAGATTGGAGCATGGAATGAAAAATGGGGCATTTATTTACCTTCTCTCTGGTAAGGAAACAGATGGTTATGCAAAAAGTGACCACAGGTAACTTGGCTGTTCATTGTTTCCATGCTGAGGTGGGCCTTGATGGTTTCTTGGCTGAGGAGGTCTCTGAGGGCCTCCCTGTGGGGGTGGGCCTTGTTGGTTTCCAGGCCTAGGAGGTCCCTGAGGGCCTCCCTGTGGGGGTGGGCCTTGCTGGTTTCCAGGCCTAGGAGGTCCCTGAGGGCCTCCCTGTTGGGGTGGGCCTTGTTGGTTTCCAGGCTGAGTGGGTCTCTGCTGGGGGCCTCCCTGCGGGGGTGGGCCTTGCTGGTTTCCAGGCCTAGGAGGTCCCTGTGGGCCTCCCTGTGGGGGTGGTCCTTGTTGGTTTCCAGGCTGAGGAGGTCTCTGTTGGGGGCCTCCCTGTGGGGGTGGACCTTGTTGATTTCCAGGCTGAGGGGGTCTCTGCTGGGGGCCTCCCTGTGGAGGTGGGCCTTGTTGGTTTCCAGGCTGAGGGGATCTCTGCTGTGAGCTTCCCTGTGGTGGTGGGCCTGGAGGGGGTGGGCCTTGTTGGTTTCCAGGCCTAGGGGGACCCTGTGCGTCTCCCTGTGGGGGAGGTCCATGGTGGTGTCCTGAGTGAGGAGGGTGCTGTGGTGGTCTCTCTGGTCTATTCACATCTTCCTCACTGCCATCTTCATCACCATCATCATTTTCATCAGAACTGGGAGGTCTTGGGGGCATTCCTCCAGGAGGTGGTTTTGGAAAATGATGACCATACCCTTGGCTCTGCTCTCCCATCTCTATTCAAGTAAAGATAAAAATACATGAGTTTATACCTTCTCTTTCTACCAGAATTACTGCCCCCCCCCAACTTTATGTCACTAATAGTTCAGGAAGCTTTATTGTGTATAAATCTTTTTTCTTATATCACTACTCTTTGAATGAGTATTCGTCCTTAAATGCTGTGAAAAAAAGGATGTCCTTATGTAACTTACACTTCTCAGACCGAAGTGGAGAAACGGTCATTCGGGGGGTGGGGGGGTATATTCTTTAAATATTGCTAGTTAGATCTTGGCAGAGTAGGAAAATTGTGACAGCATGCTTTAATTTTCTTACATATAAAATGTAGTTCAAGGTCCTGTAAGCATGTGGAAAGCAAAAAATAAATCTAAGAAAAAGTTTTCTTTCTGTTTTCATGTGAAATATTTTAAAAATTAGACAGCTGTGGATACAGAGGGGAGTACAAAAATAAATTAAAACTGTGACAAGTATAGGCTCTGTGTAGTTGTGTATTTTATGTGCAATCATAGCGTTCTAATTGGAATCACTGGGGAAAGAACAATTCTTTAGGCAAACCATAGGTTTGCAGAGGATTTTTAAAAGGAAACACCCTATATGTGCATCATATATAATATATTGCTTCAATCTGTGGAAGAAATAGAATATCGCTCTTTTTAACAAAGCCTAGCTTCGAGTTCTTCCAGTGTATGACCCTGCTGTAAAGTCAATGCTGGGAAGGTTGTCTATTTATCTCTGGGGAAGCATCTAGTCATTATTGTAATAAAATAAAGAAATAATAGAGTTATTACAGAATTGCATATTTACAGATGTAAATGGTACATAGAAGGTCAAGAGAGGATGGATCTGTTTTTACCTAGGAGCTGAGAATTTGAGTCTTCGTAGGTGATCTCTAGAAAATAAGCACAAAGAAGTTGAAAGTTACTTATGGCATTTTCTAGTTGCTGAGAATACTACCAGGATCATTTCGACCCTTGGTAGAAATGACAATTTAGTTCCTTCTTATATGTATCAAACTTTACTGATACTGTTCATTAACTTTACCACAACTTCAGGGAGACATGATTATAAAAGTTTTCCTTTATGATCTTAATTTCTTATATGATATAGCCCCAAGTATTTCATTCATTGAAATAAGAAAATATATTGCTTTCAGTAAAATGTAAAATACAATGAATATTGAGCAGCTATCATGAAAAAAAGAAAGAGAACATAGGTCTAGCAACATGTTTCAGTGGCAAAAGCACTTACATAATAACTTGTATTAAGTTCCTGAATCTATATGATAGAAGGATAAACACTGCTACCAACAAGATGGCATCTGTCAGAATGTGCTTAAGCATTTGAAAATATGGAGACACATGGGTAGACACTCTCAGAGACTTGCATATTTTTATGACCATGCATAAAATAATTAAATATTAAAGTAATATTTAGAAGAAATTAACCCCTGATATTTATAGTTCATGTTGTACAGTTTAAAATTTGTTAACATTTGGTTTTTTTTTTTCTTAAAACCATTCCTAATATGTTTTTAATACTTTCCTCTTTCTCTGTCCTCTATACACAAGGCAAGCACAATCAATTATTGGTTTTTCATAACACCATTAAAAATAAGTTACCCTCTGTAAACTACAACATACTTTCTTGCATCTTCTACTACAAAAAAGTCTTTTTATAAATTTACTCAGGTTGTTTTGTTGCAAGAATATTTGTAATTCATACCATAAGTTTAGTTTAAGCTCTAGAAGTAAAATTATAACAAATGTTCTTCTATTTGTTCTCATAATTCTTTGCCTCTGTTCCTTTTCCATCTCCTTTTATTTCTCCCAGTCCTGAAGTGTGTTACACCAGTCAAATATCACTGTACCACTCTCTCCCCTACTTCATACCTTCATCTTCTCTCTGAGCTGAGCTCAGGACCAGCAAAGCCGCTGTGAGCAGGATTACCAGCATCTTGGAAGATTGCTTCCAAGGTTGTGCTGGAGAAAGGAAGGCCATAGTCTTTATAAGGATGGTAGAACAAAGGCATCTTTCACTTCCTTACTGTAGAACACACTTGTGACAGGAGCATGCCATGCATCCCTGACTCTTCTTTGGGACTTTAGCCTAGCAGGATGCAGTAGGACTGAGGCTATCAAGAATTCAGTTCTAGAGACATGGTCTCTGGGATTGCTAGTTAGTTCATATTGTTGTTCCACCTATTGGGTTCCAGACTACTTCAGCTCCTTGGTACTTTCTCTAGCTCATCCCCTGGGGCCCTGTGTTCCAGCCAATAGGTGACTGTGTGCATGCACTTTAGTATTTGCCAGGGGCTTCATAGCTACTCAGATTGCCTACTTGGCCATCATTCAGAAGACAAGTCTTTTGGCATTGAAACTTTGTATGCCCCAGTAGAGGGGAACACCAGGATCAAGAAATGGGAGTGTGTGTGGGTAGGGAAGTAGGGCATTGGGGAGAGTATAGGGGTTTTTCAGGATAACATGTGAAATGTTAATGAAGAAAAGTTCTAATAAAAAATGAAAAAGAAAGAATTCAGTTCTAAATCATAGGGCATGATATTTGTGCAACAATGTGTAAGCAATACAGTGAAATTTCATATATTAGAAATTAAATTCTAGTTTGATATGATTGTGACTCTCTCCTTGTTAGTTGTGATCCCTGGAGGATTTGCTTCTATACAAACATGTATATTTGTGCCAATATTCACACATTTTGGATGACTTTCTGTTCATTTTTGTGGGTGATTAGGACACCAAGATGGAATATGTAGTAAGTGAGACAAAGAAGTCTAGAAGCTTATTTGTGCCCAGGTAAGCCTTCTGAATTTCCCAAGATCGGGTTCAAATTAGAGAAACTGTGATATCAAAGCACTGAAAGCAGGAATATTCTTTTCTTTTATTCCTTCTGTGTTAGGGAAAGAAAAGTGGAAGACGAGAACTCAGATAAGTTTTGGACCAGTCAATCCTAGAAAACATAGTTCTCACATGAAACACAAAATTATATGATTCCCAGAGAATATCTTCATATCTACACTTTATTTAATTATTCATAACATTGAATTATATTTTGTTCAATATTGCTTCCCTTCGGAATTATTCTTCGACTCTTAACTGGCTATAAACATAAACAAGGTGGTCTGTCATCACTTTAAAATATACAAAGCATTGATTTCTCTGAACGTTTTTCAACAGAGTATTTAATTTTCTATGTTTATTGCCAATGCTTCAATAATTACCTGTCTGACTAATTGCAGATGATTATGCCCTGTACTATTCAGGGTCATGCTTATTATTACTGTATCTCAGTCCATCATCTTCTTACAACTCCCATAAAAAGCCTTGGCTTATTTGCTGAATCAGTGTTTACTTTGTTCTTTTGCTTGTTTTTGACTTCACTTTATGGCTTCACTTGCCATATTTCTACCCAGGTAGGCATCTGGATTTGAACCTTAATGACAGCTTCATAAAAGAACTCATGATTATAATGTTTTTTCTTTCCTTTCCTATCTTCTTTCTTTCCTTCCTTCTGTTCTTTCTCATTTTCTCTGTCTTTTTCTCTTTCATTCCTTCTGTTCTTAATTTTTTCTCTGTCTCTTTCTTTCTATCTTTCTTCTTCTTTTCTTTCTTCATTCCTTTCTTCCTTCCTTCCTTCCTTCCTTTTCTTTTTTTCTTTCTTTCTTTGTTTGTTTCTTTCTTCTTTTCTTACTTGTTCTTTCTCTTTTTTTATTGGCAATAACTGATTAGAATATAGCTGGGTGTGGTATCTCACACTTTATTCCTAATACTCCAAGGCAGAAGCAGGTGGATGCAGATGTCTAAGAGTAGGATGAGACTGGTTTTTAAAGCTATGTCCAAAACAGCTTTTGCCCAGTGAAACCCTATCTCAAAAAACAAACAAGGAAAGAAATGGTTTGGAAGATACTGTGCTTGAATGACTCTTCATGTGATATAAATGCTGTTTTATTCCTAATTCCTATACGTTTTTTTTTTTTTTCAGTTACATGAGGCATCTCCTCAATGAGGAAAGAGTAAACAAATTGTTGCCTTTTCATTTCTGAGCTCAAATAGCGTTTTAATTATGCCTCAACTTTTAAGTGTGGCTAGAAGAAATTTCAGTGGAATGTGGTTGCTGTAAAACAGAGAGGGGCAATGAATGTATATTATCCTTTATCATTTGGGTAATTCTACTATGAAATTCATATCAATATTCCAGGTGTTTCATTATGAAGAGATATAGGGATTATCTCAGAAAAAATTACCTAAATTGTCCTTTACTATAGATGATATAAAATTCTATGGTATTATCAGGTCGGTGGTTTGTGTTGTTGTTATTTTCTGTTGTTGTTTCTTTCCCCGGAGGTGATGATCGATGTATTTGGAAGGGAGAATATCCTAGTATTTGGTAAATTTCTCTCATTCTGTGAAAATCAGAGACAATCTCACAAGATTGCAGTTTTAATGAAGGCAAGGATAGGTTGATTTCTGAATATGATTTTTAATAGGATGGTTTTCTATTGTCTATAACTAGGAGATGAGAATGATTGGTAGATGGGGGTCTGGACCAGTTGTGGCCTACAAAGTCATCATGATGGAAATGTCAGATATAGAGCAGAGGAGAAAGCTAGGCAGGCATGTGCATATTGGGTCTGGTGAAAAACTGCCTGGAACTCAGCCTACACCTGAGTTATATTAGTTCTGGAATACAGCAATTGATTTTGACAAAAATATTCTGCAACTTGAGCCCTTTAGTAACCTTTTCCAGTGTCATCAATGTGTGAAAGAAATTATTGCTGTATGAAAAAAAAAATCACCTGGTAACTCAAGAGAAACCAAAAAAAGTCAATGCAAAGAATGGGACTGGTAACATAGTAAGTTATTAATGGCCAAGGTGCTTAAGTAATAAGATTAACGTGAAGGGCTTTTGGGCACCTGTAGTGACTGAAGTACTATATAGTGGCACTTCCATATGACTCCAGTGTATCACTTTTGGTTATGTATATGAATGTCTTTAAGTCATCATACCACATAAACACTTCCAATTTAACACTGCATTATACAAATTATCCACAGTATAGAACAGCACATATGGAACTTCAGATTTTGTTTTTCTGGAGATTCAGTATGGATGTCCATGGGGCTGGTCCATCCCAGTATACGCTCCAAGGTTTCTTCTCTGTCCACATTCTCAAAAGTGTTTATTATTGTTTAATGAAATCCTGGTGAGTGTTCAGACTGATGTCAAATGGAATATTCTCTTAGATTTAATTTGCATTTGTATGATAATTTAAGATTGTTGAAAAATTACCAAATATTTATTAGACATTTTTATGTTTTCTATTGATATATTTCCATTCATGTTTGGAGAGCTTGCTTGGACATTAAAGGATCATAATGGGAAATATAAGAGACATATCTGTTCAATGTTCTTTATTTACCACTTGAGACAAGAATGCATTCAGAATATTAGGCCCCTATCTGATATAGATATGGCAAAGCTTATTATCTTACTGTACTGATTCTACTAAATGAACTTAGCTATAATATGACTCTAATGAATTTCTGCTATACTTATAGGTTAGTCCTTTCTTCAGTCATCATCTTAGAAGCTAACTCTTGCAGCAAATGGGAACAAAAACAAACATCCGTGCAGAGAAAAAATTCAGAGAGTGAGTAATATATCTCAACCCTTCCCCAAATCATGAAACTGTGTGGCAAAGGAGGTCTAAAAAGTGAAAGAGTCAGAGAAGATGGAGGACATCAATGGAAAAGGTATTTTAAACACAAAAAGACCATCATATACGTGAATGCACAGAGACTTATACAGCATGCACTGAAACTGGATAGATCTCTACCAGATAATGCCCTAGTGCTGAAAACAGAAGTGGTGAAAAAATTCCCATTCCTAACTCATAACATATCTTCTACTGGGAACTACTTGCAAATAAAGATTTGGTTCTATCCAAGAGAATCCCACAGAGAAAATGAACTACTGCATGCCCAGGAGTATATGAAAATCATTAAACATTAAAGAACTCAAGAATAAATTTGGAGCTTTCTTGCCTCATAATATCATATCATGTCTTCCCCCAACACCTGCCACCAATAACTTCATTTTCTACTCAACCTTTTGTCATGTGTAATTCCCAGAGCTTCCATATGGATAAACAGTAATATATCCAATGCTGAGCAAATCTCTACATTTTGGTTTGAAGATTTCCTTACTGATAAGTTTGGAGAATCAAAAATTAATACATGAGAAAATGTTAATTTAGCCTTGGTCAATTTCCAGACAACTGACTGGATTGTGATGGAATGCTCCTACTGTGACTGAAAGTATGGCTCAGTGGTAAAGTTTGCTTGTAAGCCTCACGAACTGTATTCAAATTCCCAGAATCCATGCAAAAATATGGATGGTCACATTTTTAATTATAACCTCAGTAATATATAAAGCAGAAGCAGGATGAGTTGTGAGATTATTGGTTGACAGCATCACACTATATTTTGTGAGATTTCATGTCGTAAGGGAAGAAGATGAAAATAACAAATCCTGACATCCTCTTCCAGTCTTCATCAGTGCAAACTCACATAAAAGCAGTATGTGCTGCATTTATATATACAATGAGGAAAACCTTATCTTAGGAGTGTATGGTATTTAGAATATGTTTTTTACAAGTAGTGATACTATTAGGAGATGAGGCCTTCTTGAATTAAGTATGTCATTGTAGGACACTTGAGTCTTGAGACTTTTCTCTTAGCTATTTGAAGACAACAGTCTGTTCCTGGCGTTTGTGAAGATGTAGATAGAATTCTCAGTTCCTACAGACCCTTGCCAGTCTGGATGCCTCTATAAAACCCACAATGGCCATAACTGACTGAGCTGCAAAACCTTTAATCCAGCCCCAATTAAATGGTATCCTTATAAGAGTCGCCATGGGCATGGTTGCTCTTTATAGGAATGGAAACCCTTACTAAGAAAGAGGGCCTTTAGAGGATACTGTTTCTTTCCTCAGTGTTTAAGTAGGCTGTGCTGCTACATGATTCCATTGAAGCTGTTATCATGTGCATGACAGACAACCACTAAGAATTGCACAACACTAGTAGGAGCTAGGTTTTAAGTTTAAGCCTCCTACTAAGTTATCACTCACAGTTTGGATTAAAGATTTCTGTTACATTTCTACCGTTAAGTCTCTAAAGGACACTTTAGCTACTTGACTCACCCTAAAGGTGACAGGATGTCTAATCAAGTATCCACTGGCAAATCAGTCATCTTGCTTATGACTGTTAGTTTTACTGGAAACACTGGAAAGGTAAACCTGGAGCAGCTATCCTCATATATTATTTGCATATGGTTATGGAATTGCTGTCCTTCCCCTCTCCTTCCCCATTAACTCTGTCTTCTTTTTTTCTTCTTCTCTCATTTCTTATTTCCTTGTTATATTTTCTCCATATTTTTCTTCCAAATCTAAACATTTTTGTCATGATTGGGCATCCCTCCTCCTTGAAATATATACAGTTTTTTTTGGGGGGGAGCACACATGTCTTCCCACACGCAGAAAAATACTAGAAAAGCAGTCATTTTAAACATAAAATGGTGTCTCTTTCGCTAAAGAGACATATAATCTATTTTTTCTACCCATAATTCTAGGGATGGGAGTTTTGATTAACCTGGTGGTTTATGCTATATAGTTTGGAGAATCAAAAATTAATACATGAGAAAATGTTAATTTAGCCTTGATCAATTTCCAGACAACTGACTGGATTGTGTTGGAATACTCCTACTGTGACTGAAAGTATGGCTCAGTGGTAAAGTGTGCTTGTAAGCCTCATGAACTGTGTTTAAATTCCCAGAATCCATGCAAAATTATTGATGGTCACATTGGTAATTATAACCTCAGTAATATATAAAGCAGAAGCAGGATGAGTTGTGAGATTACTGGTTGACAACATCACACTATGTTTCGTGAGATTTCATGTCTTAAGGGAAGAAGATAAAAATAACAAAAGCCTGACATCCTCTTCCAGTCTCCATCAATGCAAACTCACATATTTGCAGTATGTGCTGCATTTATATATACAATGTAGAAAACCTTATCTTAGGAGTGTATGGTATTTAGAATATGCTTTTCATAAGTAGTGTTCCTATTAGGAGGTGAGGCCTTCTCGAATTAAGTATGTCATTGTAGGAGTGGTCATGAGACTTTTCTCTTAGCTATTTGAAGACAGTGTGTTCCTGGCATTTGTGAAGATGTAGATAGAATTCTCAGTTTCTCCAGACCCATGCCAGTCTGGATGCCTCTATGCTACCCACCATGGCCGTAACTGACTGAGATGTAAAGCCTGTAAGCCAGCCCCAATTAAATGGTATCCTTTATAAGAGTTGCCATGGGCATGGTTGCTCTTTATAGGAATGGAAACCCTTACTAAGGAAGAGGGCCTTTGGAGGATACGGTTTCTTTCCTCAGAGTGTAAGTAGGCTGTGCTGCTATATGGTTCCAGTGAATCTGTTATCCTGTGCTTGACAGACAACCACTAATTACCTCGCTAGTAGGAGCGAGGTTTAAAGTTTAAGCCTCCTACTAACTTATCACTCACAGTTTGAATTAAAGTTTTCTGTTACATTTCTACCATTAATTCTCTAAAGGACACTTTAGCTACTTGACTCACCCTAAAGGTGACAGGATATCTAATCAAGTATCCACTGGCAAATCAGTCATCTTGCTTATGACTATTAGTTTTACTGGAAACACTGGAAAGGTAAACCTGGAGCAGCTATTCTCATATATTATTTGCATATGGTTATGGGATTGCTGTCCTTCCTTTCTCATTCCCCATTAACTCTGTCTTCTTTTTTTCTTCTTCTCTCATTTCTTATTTCCTTGTAATGTTTTGTTCATATTTTTCTTCCAAATCTAAACGTTTTTGTCATGATTGGGCATCTCTCCTCCTTGAAATATATACAACTTTTTTTGGGAGCACACATGTCTTCCCACACGCAGAAAAGTACTAGAAAAACAATCACTTTAAACATAAAACGGTGTCTCTTTCCCTAAAGAGACATATAATCTATTTTTTCTACCCATAATTCTAGGGAAGGGAGTAATTATTAACCTGGTGGTTTATGCTATATATAGAGCCAGGCTATATCAGAAATGACTGGAGATACCTAATAGTTTAGGTGAACTTTGCATTTTATGTATGGCCAAAGGCTCCTCCAAGTTTGAACAGGACATTTAGAGGTAGTCTAAATGAACTCTGCAGTATCTGTGTTACAGAGACCACACTAGATTTCTTTGGCTCTTAATCTTTTAGACTGTGCCTGGGCCTAGCAAACACAGAAGTGGATGATCACAATTAGATAATGGATTAGATACAGGGCCCCCAATGGAGGAGCTCAATGAAATACCCAGGGAGCTGGGGGGATCTGCAACCTTAGGTGGAAAAACAATATAAACTCTTCAGTACACCCCCCCCACCCCAACCCATCCCGCAGAGCACTTGTCTCTAGCTGCACATGTATCAGAAGATGGCCTGGTCATCCATCAGTGGAAAGAGAGGACTATTGGTCGTGCAGAACTTATATGATTAAGTACAGGGGAATACCAGGGCCAAGAGTTGGGAGTGGGTGGGTGGGTGGGGGAAAGGGTGTGGGAGAGTGTGGGGGACTTTTGGGATAGCATTTAAAATGTAAATGCTATAAATACCTAATAATAATAATAAAAAGACACTATGTATAGCTTATCTCTAGAATCTATGTCCTTGGATAAACTGGCATGTGACAAGTACTTTGAATTGAATTTTGATGTTTCTATGCCTCCTTGTGCACACGTGACTTTTCATTACAACAGGAACATTTTTTCCTAAAATTGTACAGTGCTAAAACTGGCTGACAATAAACACTTTACTGTCAGAGTCTAGATGTTTGAACTGCTATGTGTTCATGAAGTTCTGCTTGCCTCTCAACAATTGTCTAGCAGTTGTGGTCTTTGCAGGAACTCCCAGGCATCTTCGATGGGGAAGTACTCATTTTATGACACCATCCTAAAACACTTTTAATAACCTCATCCATGAAATCAACATTTGGGCTCCATCTAGGCCTTTTTGGGACTACCTGTGGGATTATTTGGTGTTGTGTTTCATTGATATGCTTGACATTAGCCATTTCTCTTCTACACTTACGAAAACATTTAAAAGTGTTTGAATGTATGTCTGGAGAGCTGCTTGGTAATACAAAGAATGACTTCAACAATTTTCTCCATATCCTCAGTATATAGAGAATCAGTGTTTCTAATTTATCAGATATGAGTTGGAGAAGAGGCTATATTTCCAGTAATATTTTGTGGGCTTGCTCATGGCTGAGATATCTTGGAGGATTTCATCTTGCATCCATATTAAATTATTTACGGTAAAATATATTTTACCTCTCATGTCTTAGATTGGTATCATCTACTGTTTACTTTAGAATTGCTCAGAAGGCACAGCTCTGTTGACCTTGTGTTCCACAGGACTCTACTTCATCTATTGGGATATTTATGGAAATCAAATATCGAGTACACAACCCTTCTCTTGATCAATAATATATTGAAGGGAGAACTCTATTTTCTTTCACTGTGAATGAACAGTCCAGTTCTTGCCTTAAAATAATAATTATTATGCATATCAACTGTGTATAAAATTTTTATCCCATTTACTTATTATATAATAATTTTAATAATAGAATATATCAAAAATGTAGAGATGGCATATAAATACATCTTTCAAATGTGAAATTTACGTACATATAGTTTATACAGTACTATCCAAACAGCCATACATTTTAAGTCTTTGCCTTATTACTCTCTGCTGTCACTATGTGTTGGCATGCTTTCAGAAATTCAAGCAGAACAGTTGCCCTTTTCAAATGAAAACCATTGCAGTGAGGAAGAAATGGTCAAATAAGCCAACAGGATATATTTCATACAAACAATGACATACTTCTTTAAAGAATAGCTTGAATCATTACCTTGTTTAATATTGTCTCACACAAATCAACACTGCAGACAAACCAAATAATATTCTAATGGCATTTTAAGTCCCTAGAAGTGAGGATTATAAAATCTTCATTGTTAAAGTAACTTTTATTATCTTTTAGTTGTTGTTAATTTAAAGGCTTATTTCCTCTGTCTGCAAAACTAGGCCTAGTCCCAGATGCTTCTAGCTTCTCTACAATCTTATCAAGGCCTAGAATGTTTCACCCTGAGACTTACTGCTGAACAAACTCAGTTTACCTTCTTATTTCTAATCTCACCTTGGCTGAGTCAACTTACCTGCTCTGGGTCAAACACCTCCTCAAGCTGACTGGTTCACTCTGACTTCTTTTAAACTTTTTCAGTAACTGTTCTGCTTAGTATTATTCTAACTTTGACAGTTCTAACATACTAACTTCAACTGTTGTAATTCTCTGGGTCCTTCTCCTGCCCTGGCTCAATCTTTAACTGTGTCTAGCTTGTTCTCTGTCTTTATCCTGTCTGTAAAACTCTTCTGGTAAAAGTGGCTCCTTTGTCTCTCCCTCTAGCCTTCTGTCTTTAGTAGGTTCCCATTCCTCTGTCTTTGAGTGTTGGGCATATCTCATTCTTCCAAATGATTTCTGATTTGTCACTTTATCTGCTACTCATCTCTTTCAAACATGGGTGCTTCTTTCTGCAAACAAACTTCACCTTCCTTGTTTGGGATTAAAGGATATGTCTGTATTCTAACACTTCTATTGTGATTGATTTCAAGAACACCAAAGCACAGAACAGAACAGAATATTCAACCAACACTAACAAGGGAACCTTTCCCAGTATCAGTAGTTACAACATATGAAGATGATTCCTTCTACCATTAGTAACAACTGACTAGAAAATCTTTAGGGTCACAGATCTTAACATTCCCACAAGGAAAATCTGGGAAGAGAAGGAAAGGAATTCATGAAGAAAAGCATACAAGAATGGAAGTTTGTGATAATACAATACTCAGAATTATTAGTTTATTATTTGTCAGTTTTTATAATTTAATAGAAAACAAAGAGCATGTCCTGACTTGGTGTAAAGGTGCAGAATTCACACTCTATTCGAAATTTATGAACATCTCAGAAGCAAGAGCAAATTCTGCTTGGTGGATGCATGAGTTATTGTTGGGAATCAGATTTTACTCTCATATATTTGTGTGATCTGGAAATGTCATAACAAGTTTTTTTGTTTTCTTTTTGAACATCAATGACTGTCATTCTGTGAAACACTTAGGTAAATCCCAATATATCACATGTGTGCCTGCTTCACTTCCTTTGCATCAAGAAAAAAATTTAGTTCTATAATCTCATTATCATCATTATCATTTTAATTATCATAAATTGCACCACCAGCAGCCTTTTTTGTTTGAATTTTGTTTTTTTGCTGATTTTTTTTTTGTTTATTGTATTACTATTTTCCAAGTAATGAGAGGTAGTCATTGAGAGTGCAATGGGATGTCTTCTTTAGTTTCTTTTTGTACCTTTTGAGAGAGAGTCTTTGAGTAAACCTGCCAACATTTACTATTTATATAAACAGAATGGTGAGTTATTTCCTGTGATCCAACTGCCTCTATCTCTTATTGTTGAGGTTACAGAGATGTGCTGCCACTTTAGTTTCTTAGGAGTAAGGTCCAAAATCACGTGTTCAAGCTTGCATATAAACACTTTTGGCCAGTGAGTAATTTTCCAATCCACACTCTATCACTCTTTATAAAACCTGAGTATAATCTAACTTTTTAGTTACATTCGATGAACTGACATCAAATTAATATAGCAGTCATCAATATACACAAATCCAGAATATATTAAATTTTAAGAAATTTATAGAAGTTCACAACATACTATTAACATACATGTATAATATAAATTCAATAATAGTTCTTATTTTTATTGTTATGCCAACATAAATATGATTTATCTCTTTTGATTAAGGCTCTCAATTTTCTCCCCAAGTTCTCCAGTAACAGGAGACATCTCATACTCAGTTTACTTAGGAATTTAGACTTCAGGTCTATTTCAATGTGTCCAGTGATCTTAATAAATTTATGTCATTCTTATCACAATTATAGGGATTAACTTCTTTAGGGATGTTCCCTTCACCCTCTGGAACTTTCAAAACTAGTTGAAGTACAAAAAAAAAAAAAATGAGAATAGATTTTGCCGATAGTTTAATTATTTCAAGATTCTTTTTCTTTTGTCTTGTTTTGTTTTGTTTTTGTTTTTGTTTTGGGTTTTTTTTTTTTTTTTCAAGATAAGGTTTCTCTGTATAGCCCCGGCTGTCCTAAAATTCACTTTGTAGAGCAGGCTGGCCTTTAACTCAGAAATCTGCCTGCCTCTGCCTTCCAATTTCTGGGATTAAACGAATGTGCAATCACTACCCAGCATTTCTCAAGATTCTTGAACCATAGTAACAAATAAAAATCTAGCTCACTGTGAAATAATACATCCATGAAAAAAGAGGATGGTTTTGATTCAGCATAGTTTGACAAGCCAAACAGCCGGGGGGGGGGGTGTTGATTGCTGGACTTCATTATTGTAATACCTGAACCTTGGTAGAAAGTACCCAGAGGAGAAAGTGTCCAAGTGAATGAATAGAGGTTATTGGCTAACTTTTGGAATACAATCTTATGTTTGTTTTTTTTTTTTAGGAAATCAGAAGGAATACAAGTTCCTCACCAATTCCTACTCCTCTGTATCCAAGAGGATTTCCCCACCACCACCCACACCACCACATGAAAAGTGAGACTACTAGGATGGACAGAATGTAATGGAAAAAAAAAAAGACAGAAAAGGGGTCCACACACTCACCTTCATGGGCCGTACCACATAAAACACTAAGGGGAAAACTCACTGAAGAAGCAGTTGAAGGGGGCACAACAGCAGCACCATAAGAAGAAAAACAGATCAGCTCAATCATTAAACAGTGCTTGTAGCAACAGGCAAAAATGAGCCCCCAGAATAGGATGTTTACAAGCAGCCAGAAAAAAAATTCCCCTCCTCAAACCACCTATCCAATTTTACTTCCCCTTCCTACTCACCTACCCACCCACTCCTTCTTCATTGCCCTAGTATTCCTATATAATGGAGCTTAAAGCCCTCACTGGAACAAATGGCTCCCTTCACATTGAAGCCAGATAAGGCCATCCTCTGCTACAAATGCAGCTGGAGCTATGTGTCCATTCAGGTGTATTCTTTGGTTGTTGTTTTAGACCCTGGAAATTTTGGGGTGATCTGGTTATTTGACATTGTTGTTCTTCCTATGGAGATGCAAACTCCTTTAGCTCCTTCAATCCTTCCACTAACTCCTCCATTGGAGTCCTCATGTTCTGTCTGATGATTGGTTCACAGCATCCTCATCTGTATTGCTCAGGCTCTGGGAGAGACTCTCAGGTGGTGACTATATCAGGCTAATGTTGACAAGCACTTCTTGGCATTAGCAATAGTGTATGGGTTTGGTTGCTGCATATGGAATGGATTCCCAGGTGGGTAAGTCTCTGGATGGCCTTTCCTTCAGTGTCTGTTCCTCTCTTTGTCCCTGTATTTTATTTAGACAGGAGAAAGTCTGTTTTAGAATTTTTAAGATGGGGCCCTTGACTAATGTCTGGATATAATCTCTACAGCTTCTCTCTCCTGTTTGTTGAGTATTTCAGCAAATGTCATCTCCTTTCGGTCCTGGGAATCCTTTTGCTTTCTTGCATCTAGGAGTTTCTGATGGCTACCCCAGTTCCCCATTCCCCATTGCTAAACATCTCTGTTCAATTTTCTGACCCTCTGTACATATTTCCGATTTCCTCCCACCTTTTCAATTATTAAATGATAACAACAAACTATGAAAATGTAAGTTTTAGATGCTTTGTCATACAAGAGATTTTAATATTGTTTGGAGTTCATGCTGAAAGTCAAACTTGGTCTTTCACTAAAAATCTTTTTTTGTAATATGTAATACTTGTATTAAAAAGAGGAGGAAGTTATCCTCCAGTGGTCTTTTTCACTGTATTCAATGTGTATTCATGACATTCTACAGACCTGAATCAACACAATGCACATGTCTATGAAAAGACATTTGTGAGATTTTCATTGAGTCTCAGAGGATATGTTCTAAAACTGCCAGAGACCAAGCTGGAGAATCAGAGAAAACAGGACAGGATCTGTCCCAGGAACTAAGAACTTTAACGACATTTAAAGAACTGCTGTTTCAGTGTATGTTGGAGGCTCAGTTCTTTTCTAGTTTTATTTAGCAAATTATTTATATCCCAAATGTTTACCCTCATTTCTAGCCCCCTTCCATTGTTCTTCATTCTACCTCAATCCCCTTTGACTCAGAGAGGGTGATCCCATACAACCCGCCCATGCATCCTCTTTCCCTCAAGCATCAAGTCTCTACAGGACTCAGCAGGTCCTCTTTGAGGCCAGATCAGGCAGTCCTCTGCTACATATGCAACATGTGTAGGTCTGGGGGATCTGACCAGTCAGCATATGCTCTTTGTTTGGTGCATTACACTCTGGGAGTTCCTTGGAGTCCAGGTTAGTTGACATTTCACATCTTCCTATGGGATTGTTTTCCAATTTTCAGGATGAGTTCTTAAACCACTATCAGAAAGTGAGTGATTAATTGAGAAGACACTCACTAAAACCTTGTTCTGAATTCCTTCTCATATTATTTTTTATGCAGAAAGTTCTCTTCTGGCATACATAATTCATAAGATATTAGTAGAATATTATTAGAAAGAAAGTTGTTGCATAGTTTTGGTGGAAATCCTAGAGTTATTTATATTCCACCTAATGGTAAAGGTAATCATCTAGATATTTGCTTTTGGCTCTGAAATTCAATGGAAGTGTTTGTTCCATTTTGTTTTGTTTTGTTTGTATGTTTTGTTTTGCTTATCTTTTGGAGACATGAAGACAATTTGTATGGAAGAAAATTAGAGGACATCTGACTTTTTTGTTTTTTTTTTTAATTATCTTTAATCATTTTTTACAGTCCAGTTCTCATGCCGCTTTGTCTGTCCTCCAAGAGATCCTCATCACATTTCTCCACCAACCCCCCCTTCTCCAAGAGAATGTCTCCATCCACCCACCATGCCAGGACTTCCCACTCCATGGGTCCTCAAGGCTCTCCAGGGTTATGTGTGTCTTTTCTTACTGTGACCAGAACAGACAGACCACTGGTGCATATGTGTCCAGGAATTCCATAATTCAATTACAAGAGTCCCTGGTTTCTGTTCATTCGTTAGGACTAAGTATCTGTGTCTGTCTCAGTCAGCTGCTTGTTGGGCCTTTCAGAGGGTAGACATGCTATGCTCCTGTCTGTAAGTATGCCATGGCATCTGAGTCATTCTGATTGGTGTAAGGTGGAATCTCAGGGTACTTTTAACTTGTGTTTCCCTGATTACTGAAAACTTTGAACATTTTTAAGTGCCTCTCAGTTATTTGAGATTCCTCTGTTATGAATTATCTGTTTAGTTCCTTCAACATAAAACCATACACACTGTATCTAATGGAAGAGGAAGTGAGAAAGAATCTTGAACTCATTGGCAGGGGAAGAGGTTGTGGTAGAGATTTATTAAACAAAATTACAAGGGCTCAGTTTCTAAGATCAAGAACTGATAAATGGCAACTTATGAAACTGAAAAACTTCTGTAAGGCACAGGATAAATCTGCAACCTACAGATTGGACATAAAATGGCTCCACTAGTCCCATATCCTATAAAGTGTTAATATCTAAAATATGTAAATAACTCAAGGAGCTAATCTCTCTTCCTTAAAAAAATCAGGCAAGCAAACAAACAAAAAATGAAACCACAAAAATATTAGGTATAGAACTAGGCAGAGAATTTGCAACAGGAATCTCGAATGGCTGAGGAGCACTTAAGTACATCTGACTCAAAACAAGAATTCTTGTCACGTATGCACTTCTGTTGGGTTCTATGCTCTGCAAACAAGGGTCCATTCTGACTTATAAAGATTACTATAATAAAGAAACTGAACAATGGGTCCTTCTATAGATAATGTAACAATTATACAAAAAAATTATACAAAAATTGATGCCTTTTACACAATTTTTCATGCATGTATTCTGAATAGATTACATTTTTGAATTTAACATTTCTTCTCTGTACAATTGAAAATGACAAAGATTTTATCTGGGTTCATTTGTTTTTATGGGAAGAAATTATAGGTACATGGACTTTTCAGGTCCTTATATTTATTTTCGTGACTGTCTCTGATTTTTTGCATATATATTTGGGAAGAGAATCATATGTTAGATATTAAGAGGAGAAAGAAAAATGCTAGGGGGAGAGAAATGGAATTCAGTGGAGGAAACTGTAACACTTTTGCAACTCTATTTACCTTTAGGTTGCTGAATATGGAACACAGTCCCGTATTGTTTTAAATATCAACTAGTTTGTGCCCCTTTCCTGACCTTCTCCAGTCTCAGCAGAGTGTGAAAGACATTTGTGCATTATGAAACAAAAACATCACTGAGAAACTCTTAATAGACAACAAAATCTATTCTACAGAAGGTGACATAGGAGACCTTTAGAAAAATTCAGAATATCTGCTGCAGGGCAGTCAGTTTTGTGTAGGTGAGAGCAGCCATGAGTGAATGGGTAAAATATGTACACTTCACAGGTGTCAAATCTCAATTCCATTTTCCATCCATTTCAGTTTGCTATGTTTGAAATAAAATATTGACTTGGAGGAATTAACAACAGAAATTTATATTATAGTTTTCAATATCAGAAGTCTAATATTACTGGCCATATTTTCTTGACATTTCTACTGGATTTTATATGATAGATTCCTTTGCTAGATCTTCACATGGGGCTGTTCTCTTGGACATGTAACCATATCTTTTTTCCCCTTGTCTTCTTTTATTTCCCTGTATAAAAAAGATGCCAATATAAATCATACAGGTAAGAAGACAGATATGCCTGTCTTTTAGTGAAGAGAAATATGAGGACAAGATAACAGGTGAACTGTCATTTAAGGCTTAAAATACTCTCTGTAAAATAATTGTAGAACACATGAGCACACATGTCTTGCCACTCACAAACAAATACTAGAAAAGCAGTCATTTTAAATAAAGAGGTTTTCTTTCTAGGGAAAGAGACATATAATCTATTTTTCTATCAATAATTATAGGGATGGAAGTGTTTATTAGCCTCGTGATTTATGCTATCTATAGAGAGAGGCCATATCAGACAGGACTGGAGATACCTAATAGTGTAGGTTAACTTTGAGTTTTATGTATGGCTAAAGGCTCCTCCAAGTTTGAACAGGACATTTACAGGTAGTCTAAATGAACTCTGCAGTATCTGTGCTACAGGGATCACACTAGATTATTCCTTTGGCTCTTAAGACACTACATGTAGTATATCTCTAGAAACGATGTCCTTTGAAGAACTGGCATGTGGCAAGTGCTTTGAATTGAATTGTGATATTACTATGTTTCTTTGTGCACAGGTGACTTTATTACAACAGGAACATTTTCCCTAAAATTGTACAGTCCTAAAACTGGCTCGCAATAAACTCTTTACTGTCAGAGTCTATATGTTTCAACTGCCACAGGTTCATGAAGTTCTGCTTGCCACTCAACCATTGTCTACCAGTTGTGGTCTTTGTAGGAACTACCAGGAATCTTCTGATGGGGAAGGACTCATTTTATGACACCATCCTAGCCCACTTCTAATGACCCCATAAAAAAATCCCATTTGGGCTCTATCTAGGCCTTCATGGAACTACCTGTTGGCATATTTGGTGGGGTTTCTCATTGATATGCTTGGCACTAGCCATTTCAATTCTGCACTTAAAAAACATTAAAAGCTGTTTGAATGTATTTCTGGAGAGCTGCTTGGTAACACAAAGAATGACTTCAACCATCTTCCCCATAACCTCACCATATAGCGAATCACTGTTTCTAATTTATAAGATGTGACTTGGAGAAGAGGCTATGTTGCCAGTAGTATCCTATAGGATTGTTGTCCTGAAATGCTCATTGCTGAGACAACTTGGAGGATTTCATCTTGCTTCCAAATATATTTATTTCTGGTAAAACACATTTTAACTCTCATGTTTTAAGCAGATGTCATCTATTCTTTACTATCCTATTGCTGAGAAGGCACAACTCTGGTGTCCTTGTGTTCCACGGAACTGTACTTGAGCTATTGGGAAATTTATGGAAATCAAATGTCGAGTGCACCACCCTTCACTTGATCAATAATTTAAATAAACTGAAGGGAGAACTCTATTTTCTTTTACTGGAAAACAGCAGTCCAGTGCCTGTTTTATTATATAATTTATTATGCATATCATATGTATGTATGGATTTTATTCCATTTACTTAACATCTAATACTTTAAATGATAGAATATTACAAAAATGTAGAGATTGCTTATAAATAAATCAATCAAATGTGTAATTTACATACATATAGTTTATACAGTACTTTTCTAAAAGCCTCATGTTTTAATATTTTGCCTTATTACTGTGTGCTGCCACTTTGTGTTGGCATGCTTTCAGATACCGAATCAGAGTAGTTGCCCATGTTAAATGAAGAACGTTGCAGTGAGGATGAAGTGGTCAAATAAGCCAACAGGATATGGTTCATGCAAACAATAACATTATTCTTTAAAGAAAAGCTTGAAACATTAGCTTGTTTAATATTGTCTCACAGCAGCCAACACTGCAGACATGCCAAACACGATTCTAATGGCATCTGAAGTCCCTAATAGTGGGGATTGTGAAATCTTCTTTGTTAAAGTAACTTTTATTATCCTGTAGTTATTGCTAATTTAAAGGCATATTTCCTCTGTCTGCAAAACCAAGGCTAGTCCCAGAAGCTTCTAGCCTCTTTACAATCTTATCAAGGCCTAGAATGATTTCACCCTGAGTCTTACTGTTGAATAAGGTCAGTTTTTCTTCTTATTTCTAATCTCTCCTTGGCTGAGCAACTCAGCTGCTCTGGGTCAAACCCCTCCACAAGCTGATTGATTCAATCTGTCTTCTTTTAAGCTTTTCCACTAAATGTGCTGCTTGGTATCATTCTAAATTTGACAGTTCTAACACACTAACTTTAACTGTCCTAACCCTCTGGGTCCTTCTACTTTTCAGGCTCTATATTTACCCGTGTCTTGATTATTCTCTGTCTTTATCCTGTCTGTAAAACTCTTCTGGTAAAAGTGCCTCCTTTGCCTCTCCCTCTAGCCTGCTGTCTTTAGTAGGTTCCCATTCCTCTGTCTTTGAGTGTTGGGCATATCCCATTGTGCCAAATCTTTTCTGATTTGTCACTTCATCTGCTACTCAATTAGACATCTCTTTCAAACATGGGTGCTTCTTATACAAACTAAATTTACCTTCATTGTTTGGGATTAAAGTGTATGTCTGTATTCTAACTGACTTCTATTGTGATGGATTTCAAGAACATCAAAGCTCAGAACATAACAGAATATGCAACCAACACTGGCAGGAGAAAATTTCCTACTAAAAGTAGTTACAACATATGAAGATGTTTCCTTCTAACATTAGTAATATCTGGCTAGACAGGCTTTACTGTCACTGACATTAACATTCTCCTAAAGAAAATCTGGGAAAAGAAGGAAAGGAATTCATGTCGAAAAGCATGCAAGAATGGTAGTTTTTGATAATGAAATACTCAGAATTATTAGTATATTAGTCGTCAGGTTTGATGATTTAATAGAAAACAAAGAGCATGTCTTGACTTGGGAGTATAAGTGCAGAACGAACACTCAAATCCACACGTATGAACATCTCAGAAGCAAGAGCAAATTCTGCTAGGTGGATGCATGAGTTATTATTGGGAATCAGCTTTTTCTGTCATGTACTTGTTTGATCTCAAAATGCCATAACAAATTTTGACTTTGTTCTATGCTTATTTTTTTTAGATCCCTGTTAACATAATATTAATGTTATGAAGTATCATTTGAGGTAAACCTTCACATACCCAGAATGAGGTTAAATGATAATATCAGAAAGTCCCTGGGGAATTTTACACCTAGTAAGGCTGGCAGTGCTCCCAAGGGACAGGAATTCCAGTGAAATTGGACCTTTGAGGAATGTTTGGACATTGAGGCATGGGTGTATTGATATGTTTAGGGGATACTTTGGGGATTTGTGAACAGTAAGGGGTATGTGAAATTCTATGCCTGAAATGGTGCTATAATTTAAATTACCATGAAAGTCGCCTTTAATCATGCCAGCCAGTGGTAAGCTGAAGATACCTCCAATGATGCCATAGTGGAAGGGCAAGTGAGGGAGGGACCTTGAAGAGTGGTGTTAGAGAAGAGTTTGTAGCCTGACAGCTGGAGGAATGGAGCATAGCAGCCCTCTTTCTCATCACTAGAATCAACCTTTTAATTCAGAGAAAGTGGGATAAACTCAGAAAGGGAAAAGGGAATATTAGCCTGATCCTGGCAGTGCTGGTTATGGGCAGCCACCACCACCTCTGGAGAAGAATTATTCTTCTTTCAAGGTTTTATATTTATGTTTATTCTTCATTTAACATACAAAACACAATTATAGTTGAATATTAAAATAAAAACAATAGGCAAGTAGTAAGCATGTTATGATTAGAGTCCTTCCGCAATTCCCTGTTGCATACACAGTGTCAAAGAGTGACTGGTCAATAAGAGGTCTGATAAAGAATATGATCTCTGAGGTGATGTTCATCATCCTCATATTCTTCTCCATTATAATGATGCTGTCTTTCTTGACTTGGATCAAAGTCTGCAAGTTCAATTTAATCCATTTCATCAGGCTTTTCTACTTCCTTCATTTCAGGAAAGAGTTTTCTAGCTAAGAGAGTTTATCAGGATAGAAAAAGCCATTTTTAGGAAAGTTTATCTGGGGAAGAATTCTTAAGATTGGCAATGATTGCAAGGAGTATGGGGACAAAGAATAACAGAGGGATAATCCAGACTGTACCTTGCTCTTGCAAGCAAGGAAGAGAACACACACCCAGAGGTCAGATTCCCATTTGCTCTCCAGGGATATTCAGGGGACCAATATAACAGCCTCCTCCCAAAATTAGTCAAGGTCATGAGTCTTAACCTGGTCACCATGAATAACCAAACTCAATTAGGATTTTCAAATCCCTAATCTAGAGTTTCTTGATGGTGGAGGGGAGGAAACCCATGAAGAAAACTACAAAGGAAACAAATGACTAACAGATATGACACATATGATGAAAGAGGAAATAAAAATCATTATGTACAAAACAAGGGACTCTCTCAGATGAAGCTCAGAGACCTTATGCCTGGATGGTGTACCCAGGAAAGAAAGGGTGTTGAGGAACCATTCCCTGATACCCGTACCTTGGAAAACAGCCCCTATGTTGTGTACCAGAATGAATTCAGACCAAAAGGGAAAATGGCCAGACAAGACAAAGAAAATAGAAAAGACAGCTTCCACATATTTATCACAGCACACTCATCCAAAGACAAAGAAGAACAACAATGGCTACTGCGCATTGGTTTTCGTGCTAACTGCATTCTTGCTGCATGTTCTCCATTGAAACAAACTGAGACCAAATGAGTGGTTACAGTGATGGACAGACAGAAAAGACAAAAAAAGACAGAAATGAGGTCTACACACTTATCTTCATAGGACCTATCACATAAAACACTTAGGGAAAAATTCACAGAAGAAGCAGCATCATAAAGAGAACACGGACCAAGTCAAACCATTTCAAAGTTCCTGTAGAAACATGCAAAAATGAACCCCAAGAAGAGGTTTTCAAGCAGCCACAAAACAATTTCCCTTCCTAAAATCCATATCCCATTCCCCTTCTGCTCATGCTTCTAAGAGGATGTTCTCCTACTCACCTTCCCACCCAGTCCTCCCTCATCTCCCTAGCATTCCCATATACTGGAGCTTCAAGCACTCACAGGACCAAAGGTCTCCCTTCATATTGATGCCAGATAAGGCCATCCTCTGCTACAAATGCAGATGGAGCTATGTGTCCCTCCATGTGCATTGTTTGGTTGGTGTATTAGACCCTGGAAATTCTGGGGGAATCTGGTTGTTTTATATTGTTGTTCTTCCTAAGGAGTTGCAAACACCTTCAGCTCCTTCAATCCTTCCCCTAACTTCTCCATTGGGGTCCTCATGTTCTGTATGATGATTAGTTCACAGCATCCTCATCTGTATAGGTCAGGTTTTGGCAGAGCCTCTCAGGAGGCAGCTATATCAGGCTTCTGTTGATAAGCATTTCTTAGCATTAGTAATAGTGTGTGAGTTTGATGGCTGCATATGGAATGGATACCCAGGTGGATAAGTCTCTGGATGGCCTTTCCTTCAGTCTCTGCTCCGACTTTCTCCCTGTATTTCCTTTAGACTGGAAAAATTCTGTTTTAGAATTTTTGAGATGGGGCGTATGCCTAATGTCTGGATGAGTCTCTACATGTTCTTTCTCCCATTTGTTAAGTATTTCAGCTAATGTCATCTTCTTTAGGTCCTGGGAATACTCTTGCTTACCTGGCATCTAGGACTTTAGGATGGCTAACTGATTTCCCCATCCCCCATTGCTAGACACCTCTTTTCAATTTTCTGACCCTCCATACATATTTCGGATCTCCTCCCTTTGTTTCTATTATTAAATGATAACAAACAACTATGAAAATGTAAGTTTTAGATGCACATACAATGTACAAGTCTATGAAAAGATATTTGTGAGATTTTCATAGAGTGTCAAAGGATATGTTATAAAACTGCCAGTGAGCAAGATGTAGAATCAGAGAGTTCAGGAAAGGAACCTTCCCAGGAATTGGGAACTTTAACAAAATAGAACTGCTGTTTCTGTGTAGGTTGGAGGCTCAGTTCTTTTCTATTTTTATTTAGTAATTTATTTATATATATATTTATTCCCCTCCTTCTGGCCCTCTTCCATAGTTCTTCACTCTACACCAATCCCCTATGTCTCTAGGAGAGTAATCCCACACAACCTGCACATGCATCCTCCTTCACTCAGGCATCAAGTCCCTACAGGATTCAGCATGCCCTCTCTAACTGAGGCCAGCCCAGGAAGTCTTCTGCTACATCTGTGACAGGGGTGGGTCTGGAGGATCTGACCAGTCTGCATATGCTCTTTGGTGCATTAGTCACTGGGAGTTCCCTGGAGTCCAGGCAAGTTGACATTGTAGATCTTCCTATTGGATTATCATCCAATTTGCAGGATGAGTTCTTAAGCCTCTTTCAGAAATTGAGTTATGAATAGAGATGGCACTCAATAAAATCTTGTTCTGAATTCTTTTTCATATTATTTTTCAATGGAGAAGGTTGTATTCTGGCATACATTATTGATAAGATAGTGTTAGAATATTATTAGAAAGAAAGTTGTTGCATAGATTTGCTGGAATTCCTAGAGTTATTTAAAGTCCATAATGGTAAAGGGATTCATCTAGATTTTTGCATCTTACTCTGAAACTCAATGGAAGTGGTTGTTTGTTCCTATTTGTTTTGTTTTGTTTTGTTTGTGTGCATATTTTGCTTTGCTCACCTTACGCAGACTTGAAGACAATTTGTAGGAAACCACATTAGAGAAGGACAGTTGACTTATTTTTATCTTTAATCATTTTTTTACAGTCATGTTCTCATGCTCCTCGTTGTCCTCCAGGAGTTCCTCATCACATACACCCACCAACCCCCCATCTCCAAGAGAATGTTTCCATCCACCTATCCTTCCAGGACTTCCTACTCCATGGGACCCCAAGTATCTCCAGGTTATGTGTGTCTTCTCTCACGGTGACCAGAAGAGATAGACCACTGCTGAATATGTGTCCAGCCTTTCCAGAATTCATCGACAAGAGTTCCTTGCTTCTATTCATTGGATAGGAGTATCTATATCTGTCTCAGTCAGCTGTGTGTTTGGCCTTTCAGAGGGTAGATATGCTAGGCTCCTGTCTTTAAGTACATCATAGCATCTTAGCCATTCTGATTGGTGAAAGGTGGAATCTGAGGGTCCTTTTGATTTCCTTGATCACTAAGAATTTCGAACATTTCTTTAAGTAAGTGCTTCTTGGTTATTTGTTATTCCTCTGTTGTGAATTATCTATTTAGTTCTCTCAACATAAAACCACACTCACTGAATCTAATAGAAGAGAAAGTAGGAAATAACCTTGAACTTATCGGCAGGATAAGTTGTTGGGGTGGAGATTTTATTAAACAAAACTACAATGGCTCAGGCTCTAAGATCAAGACCTGATAAATGGGACATTATGAAAATGAAAATCTTCTGTAAGGCAAAGGATAAATATGTAAACTACAGATTGGAGGAATAAAAAGGCTTTACTAGTCCCATATCCCATAGAATGCTAATATCTTAAATATGTAAAGAACTCAAGAAGCCAAACTCTCCTCCTGACCAAAAAAAAAAAAAAAAAAAAAAAAAATGTGGTATAGATGTAGGTAGAGAATTTGCAACAGGATTCTTGAATAGCTGAGAAGAACTTGAAGACATCTGACACTTAACATGGATTCTTGTCAAGTATGGACTTCTGTTGCGTCCTATGCTCTGCACACAAGGGCCATTTCTGTAATTCTCTAATATATACCGATTACTAATATAAAGAAAGTGAACAGTGGGTCTCTCTATAGATAATGTAACAATTATAAGAAGATGAGACTGATGCCTTTAACACAAATTTTCATGCATGTATTCTGAATAGGGAACATTTTTGAACTTAACATTTCTTCTCTATACAATTGAAAATGACAATGATTTTTTTCTGGACTCATTTGTTTTTATGAGAAGATATAATAGGTACTTTGTCTTTCAGGTCCTTATATTAATTATCTTGATTGTCTGGTTTTTGCATACATATTTTGGAAGAGAATCATATGCTAGACACTACGAGGGGAAAGAAATGTGCTGGAGGAACAGAAGTGGAAAACAGTGGAGGAAACTGTAGTCCTTTTGGAAGTCTATTTACCTTAAGGTTGCTGAGTCTGGAACACAGTCTCTTATTCTTTTAAATATCAATAAGTTGAACTTAAGTTGCCATTTTCCTGACCTTCTCCAGTCTCAGCAGAGTGTGAAAGAGATTTTTGTATTATGATAGAAAAATATCACTGAGAAACTCTACAAATATAACAAATTCCATTCTACAGGAGCTGACATGGGAGACCTTTAGGAAGGTTCACAGTAACCAAAATGCTGTAACCTGCTGCAGGGCAGTCAGGTTTGTGTAGGTGAGAGCAGCCATGAGTGAATGTATAAAATAGGTTCACTTCACAGGTGTCAAGACTCTATTCCTGTTCTCATCCTTTTCAGTTTGTTAAGTTTGAAATAAAATATGGTTTTGGTGGAATTAACAACAGAAATTTGTATTATAGTTTTCAATATCAGAAGTCGAATATTACTGGCCATATTTTCTTGACATTTCTACTAGATTTTAAATGATAGCTTCTTTGCTAGGTCTTGACATGGGGCTTTTCTCTTGGACATGTAACCCTATCTTTTTTCCTCTTGTCTTGTTTTATTTCGTTGCATAAAAAACATGCCAATATAAATCAGAGAGCGAAGAAGACAGGTATGCCTGCCTTTTAGTGTAGAGAAATAAGAGGGCAAGATACATGGGGGAACTGTCATTTAAGGTTCAAAATAATCTCTTTTAGAAAAAAGTGTGGAATACTCTACACAGCCTCAGGGGAAGGTAGAGCCTGGGGGTTCAATGATGTTCACTCTACAGAGTGTCATACTTCTCACTCAGGGTTAAAATCCTCCTTGTGTAGAGTGTTGCAGAGCTCAAAAGGCAGAAATTAGCTTATGTGGGTTAAAGGTCAGCATTTTCTTAAGCAGCTGTGCTGCAGATTCTTCCATTTCTGGCAGCACTAACTGCAGTGGCCTTCGGGGTACAAGAGGTTCTCAAGGTAGAAATACCTTTGGAGGCCAGTCATCCTCTGAAGGCAATCCAGTGGGATCAAAGATTTTTGCACAATTTGTCAGCATCAGATTTTCCACAGAAGAGAGGCTTACAACAAAACATCTCTGAGTATATACACACAACACAACACATGTCCACAGGTGTTACAAATGTAGCCTACAGAAGAATTTCAGGAGCCCAGTCACAGAACAGAACAACCACAGGCATGAGGGTGATTTGGTAGCAATAGATATTGGATAGGACAAAATCAACCAGCTTGACTGTCCCATTAATCGTCACCAGAAAGTTCTCTGGAATAATGTGCCCTTCCTCCAGCCTTGAGTGGCTAGCCAGATGTTAATTATTTGCCACAGTCTTAAACCCACCTAGCCCATCTAGGGTGGGGTCTTCAGACCTAGATTCATATCTTCTGTCTTCCACATCCACAGCTTCCTGCAGAAGAGGACTGCCCAGTGAGCTTACTTTGCAACTCAATCCTGCTGAAACACACAACCGAACCCACTGGAAACAAAGGGATGGACCTTTTGATTTTACATCCTATTCAGAAAAAGAAAAAACAAACAAATAAAAAACTTCAAACCTTGATCAAAGAACTTGGACTCAGGTCATTATTTTTCTTGCCTGCCCACTATATTTCATTCCACCTCTCCTTCCAGGTGTAAATGGTCCTTCATGGCCTCTGGATGGCAACAGGTGGCACCCAAATGAAATACCTGGACACTGGGATACCAACTGAGGGACACTGTTTTCAGTGTGTCTCCACAGAAAACTTTAGAACATATTTATCATGTATTGTGGTATGCAACATACAGCATTAATGTTAGCACTATAAAGTTCGCCTTTTGAAAGCTGTTGATTGAAAGGGTGCAAAAAGGATACAGGCTATTTAAAGAAAGCATCAATCCAATGCTGACATGAGCTAGGGGAAACATCACATTAGGAAGGGGACAATTATATAGGCAATTGACCACAGCCTTCAGGAGCTATTTCAGGCAAGAGGAATAGGGTATAAAGGAATACAAAATAGAATAGAATAGAATAGAATAGAATGGGATGTAAATAATAAAAAGAACAAGAAATAAGAGATGCTACATATACAAATGACATGAGAGAGAGAGAGAGAGAGAGAGAGAGAGAGAGAGAGAGAGAGAGAGAGCGCTACAAGGGACATGACAAAATCAGGAGAGATAATGCCTGACCGTTCTGGCCCCAACTGGAGATATTCTTAGTTCTAGTTCCATCAAGTTCTCTTCCCTCCCCATATTGTCTGTCTTTGCACACCAATCTTTCCATTTGTCAATTTGTTGCCGCAGACCCTCTGGGTCCCTGGTCTGCGAGGAACGGGATTTCTTAGGCAGATGGGCGAAGGAGTCAGATGAAATGTCAATCAGCCACACACAAGAGAGGTGTTGAATCTGAATGTAATGTTCTGGTTGAGCTTCAGACTTATATTACAACAAATTATCAGAGGATACAAATCACAAAAGGACAAGATACACTGAAATTCACCAGTTACAGCAGAAAGGAATTTGCAGGGACTAATTAAATGTTTACATTAGGGATAACAAGCCCTGCCTAGGATCAGCCTAATGCCAGGCAAGAATTTCACACTTTAAGGTTAAAAGCATCTGGGGGTTGTTCACTCTTGACAGGCCTTAAGAGTAATGTGTTATCACAGAGCTCTAAATTCTTAGTTCTAGTAAAACTTATCCTGTCTGGAGAGTTCCCCCTTATCAGCGTAGCATATCAACTTATACTTGACATGGAATGTAGGCTGTAGTAAAAGATTTCTATCTCAGTGAGACTTTTAGTCTCTATCTACAGACAGCTGAGTAAATAGCAGGTGCTTTACTGTTTTATGATAGAGCTTAATTAGTTACTGAATAGGTTAAGCTCCTTGCTGCTATCTGGAATCTAAGAACACTGGATAAAGGCTTTAGCTATGTTAGAATACAATCTTAAAAGGCATGTACTATAAGGTAATGCTATATAGAGTGCACGTGGATCCATACACTAGACTAATGTGGATTTGGAAAATTGATTTTGTGGGTTAGGGGAATAGCCAAAGATCCGGGAATAAGTTTCCTTGGAACTCTTTCCTCATGAGAAAGCTTTCAGACTTTCATCTGACAAGCTGACTCCACCGGAGTCCCGTGACAATTTGTGTCTGTTTTTCTTTCATTGTCTGAGTGACTGTTGTTCTATGTTTCATGTTCAAAAGGAAACAAAATGTTTAATGTATTGAGCTAGTTATCTATCTCTTGATTCAGTGTTAGCACAGCTGAGGCTGATGTAAGTTAACTAGCACCATTAGCCAGAAATCAAGCAAAAAAAAAAAAAAAAAAAAAAAAGCCCTGCTGAAAAATCTTCATTTAAGGGGAGCAGCTACTTCTCAAATCAAAGGGAAATAAGCTGATAGTTGTTTTTCCCTAGGAAAAATAATCTCTGAAGTTGTGATTATTGCGTTTAGCAAATGATAAAGTTCTTTGTTCTCTTAAAACTAGAGAAAGCAAGATAAAGTAAAAATTTTGTTTGGTCTAAATGTATAAGAATTATGTAGCTGCTTCATTTTGTTTCTTACTTGTATTAAAGGTATAAATATGATCTGCATCTTTTGGTTATACAATATTGGCTTACAAGACATTTGGTATGATTATAAAGGTTTAACATTTGTAACAGAAAGTTACCTTAAAAGTGGTAACTCGGGTTGGAGATATTTAAAATGACAATATGTGGCATGATACAGCACAGGAAATCAGTCCCCTATACTTCTAAATTGGGATAATATTTTAAGTAATTCTTATCCTAGAAACTAGACTAATTAGGGATAAGATTTAAAACAATGTCTCCTTAATGAGGTATTAAGAATTGCACTGTCATGCATTCATTTTTTTTTTCAATTAAATCAAAAATATGCCTTTTCTTGTCGAAAGTATTTTGTACTTAAAAGAACAATATTTCCAAGTTAGAAACAAAGAATCGGGGCTTTTGAAGAGATGAGTAGCAATTGAGAGCACTGATTGAAGTTCCAGGGGAAAAAAACTTCTCTTTCCAGAACATACACTTGTTCACAAAGTTGGATGTCTCCCTCTTCAAGGGGATTCTCATAACTTCTTTTGATGTCAAGGGCCAGCACTCTTGAATAAGATAAATGAAAGAATCAATTAAAAAGACTGAAAGAAAACACATATGATTAATTAAAGGAAAAGATTTTAAAATGAATTATGCCAAATGTAAAACCTTCCAAAATTTAAACAAAACGTTAGAAAAACAATTCAGATCAATAATCTGTAGAGGCATAAATTCTGTAATAGAACTGTTTAATAACAAAATAACTAAGGAAGAGATGGCTATATTGCTGAAATCGTCTTAACCTTAAATTCAGCAAATTATTTTCTATTAAAGAGTAAGATCGATATAAACTGAATTGCCTTATTTAAGGCTCATTTACTACAAAGATATTTTCCATTTGCTTATGAAAATATGAGTTTCTAAGTATATTTTTTCAGTTTCTCAGCTTTAGAATACACAATATTTTCCTATTAATTCATTTTTTCCTTTATCTAGTTATTATTATGTATTTTCTTCATTCACATTTCAAATACTATCCTGAGAATCCCCTATTCTTTCCCTTAGACCTGCTCCCCTACCCACCCACTCCCACTTCTAGGCCCTGGTGTTCCCCTGTACTAGGACATATAAAGTTTGAAAGACAAAGAGCCTGTCTTCCCTCTGAGGGCTGACTAGGTCATCCTCGTCTACCTATGCAAATAGAGACACAAACTCTGGGCTGTACTGTTTAGTTCATATCATGGTTCTTCCTATAGGGTTGCAGACCCCTTTAGTTACTTGGGTACTTTCATAAGCTCCTTCATTTAGGACTTGTGTTCCATCGAATAGATGGCTGTGAGCTTCCACTTCTGTATTTTCCAGGCACTGGCATAGCTTCAAAAGAGACAGCTAAATCAGGGTCCTGTCAGAAAAATCTTGATCGAATATGAAATAGTGTCTGGGTTTGGTGTTTGTTGATAGGATGGATCACTGGGTGGGGCAGGCTCTGAATGGTCCTACTTCCCCTCTCAGCTCCAAACTCTGACTCTGTAACTTTATCCATAGGTATTTTGTTCCCCATTCTAAGAAGAAGCAATGTTCCCATACTTTGGTCTTTCATCTTCTTAAGATGCATGTGTTTTTCAAACTGTATCTTGGGTATTCTAAGTTTCTGAGCTAATATCCACTTATCAGTGAGTACATATCATGTGGTTTTGTTTGTTTGTTTGTTGTTTGTTTGTTCATTGGTTTGTTTTTTTTTGTGTGTGTGTGTGATTGGGTACCTCACTCAGGATGATATGCACCAGATCCATCCACTTGCCTATGAATTTCATAAATTTATTGTTTTTAACAGCTGAATAGTAACCCACTGTGTAATTTACAATATTTTCTATATTCACTCATCTGTTGAGGGACATCTGGGTTATCACCACCTTCTACTTATTATAAATAGGGTTTCTATGAACATAGAGGAGCATATGTTCTTATTACAAGTTGGAATGATTTCTGGTTATATACCCAGGAGAGTTATTGCTGGATCTGCCCTTAGTTCTAGTCCAGTTTTCTGAAGTACCCCAGACTTATTTTCAGAGTGGTTGTACAAGCTTGCAATTCCACCAGTAATGGAGGAGTGTTCTTTCTCCACATCCTCCCCAGCCTCTGCTGTCACTTGAATTTTTCATCCTAGCCATTCTGAGTGGTCTGAGGTAGAATCTCAAGTTTATTTTGATTTGCATTTCCCTGGTGATTAAGGATGTTGAACATTTTTTTCAAGTGTTTTCAGCCCTTTGATATTGCTCAGTTGAGAATTCTTTATCTCTGTACCCCATTTTTAATGGGGTTATTTGAATTTCTGGAGTTTAGCTTCTTGAGCTCTTTGTATATATTGGATATTAATCCACTATTGGATTAAGGATTGGTAAAGATCCTTTCTCAATCTGTTGGTGTATTATTGGCAGTGTTTTTTGCCTTACAGAACATTTTCAGTTTTATGAGGTTCCATTTATGGAGTCTCAATCTTATAGCACAAGCCTTTGCTGTTCTATTCAGGAATTTTCCCCTGTGTCCACATCTTTGAGGCTTTTCCCAAATTTCTCCTCTATAAGTTTCAGTGTTTCTGGTTTTATGTGGTGTACCTTGATCCATTTAGACTTGAGCTTTCGACAAAAGATAAAAATGGATCAATTTACATTCTTATACATGATAACAGCCAGTTGAGTCAGCCCCTTTTGTTCTAAATGCTGTCCTTCCCCCCCCCCCCCGGATGATTTAAGCTCCATTGTCAAAGATCAAGTGACCATAGGTTTGTGCATTGATTTCTGGGTCTTCAATCTATTCCATAGTTATAAATATCTGTTGCTATACCGATATCATGAAAGATGTAGTCACAATTGCTCTACATTGCAAAATGAGATCAGGCATGGTCATTCCACCAAACTGTTTTTTTTTTTTTTTAATTGTTGAGAGAAGTTTTTGCTATCATAGGTTGCTTGTTATTCCATATTAATCTTCAAATTACTCTTCCTAACTCTGTGAAGAATTGAATTGAAATTTTGATGGGGACTTCATTGAGTCTGTAGATTGCTTTCGGCAAGAAAGCCATTTGACTATATTAATCCAGCCAATCTTGAGCATGGAAGATCTTTCCATCTTAGAGACACACCAAGATATTTTATACTATTATGGCTAAAGTGAAGGGTCTGGTTTCTCTGATTTCTTTCTCATACCATGTATTCTTTGAGTAGAGGAAGGCTACTGATTTGTTTGTGTTAATTTTATATTCAATCACTTTGCTGAAGTTGTTTATCCACTGTAGGAGTTCAATCCTGGAATTTTTTTGGTCACTTAAGAAAACTACCATATCACCAACAAAGAGTAATATCTTAACTTTTTCCTTTTCAGTTTGTAACACTTTGATAAACTTTTGTTGTCTAACTGCTCTGGCTAGAGCACCAAGTACTATCCTGAATAGATAGGGAAGGAATGGGAAGTCCTGTCTAATGCCTAAGATCTGTGGGATTGATTCACATTTTTCTTCATTTAGTTTGGGTCTGGTTATTGATTTGCTGTATACTGGTTATATTATGTTTATGTATGGCCGTAGTGGGCCATATATGATCATTCCAAGACTTTTAATATGAAGGGGTTTTGAATTTTGTCAAATGCATTTTCAGCATCTGATGAGATGATCATGAGATTTTTTTTTTTGAGTTTTTATTATAGTGGATGACCTTGATGGATTTCAATATATTGAAACATCCCTCAGATAAAGTGGACTTTACCAAAATGAATGATCTTTTTTGATTTATTCTTGAATTTAGTTTTAGAAACTTTTATTGATTACTGTTATATCAGAAATCATAAGTCAAATTGGTTTGAAGTTTTCTTTGTTGGGTATTTATATTGTTTAGGTATCAGAATAAATCTAGCTTAATAGAACAATTGGAATAGAGTTCTTTCAGTTTCTATTTTTTAGATTAGGGTGCAGATTTTTAATATTAATATTGAAAGTCTGATTAAATTTTGCACTAAAATCATTTGGCCCTGTTTGTTTGTTTTTGTTTTGTTTTGTTTTATTTTGATTTGGTTTGATTTGTTTTCTTTTGTATAAGTTTAATGACTCCTTCTATTTCCTTATCTGTTATTAGACTGTTTAGATATTTTATCTGATCCTGATCTAAACTTTGTACCTTGTGTCTCTGTAGAAAATTGACCATTTCCTTTAAATTTTTCAGTTTTCTTCAGTATGGGTGATTGTAGATTGAATTGATGATTTGAGAATTTCCTCATTTTCTACTATTATATCTCACCTTTCAATTTTGATTTTGATAATGTAGATACTTTTTCTGTGCCATTTAGTTAGTTGAGATAAGGATTCATTAATCATGTTGATTTTCTCAAATAATCATCTCTGAGTTTTGTTGATTCTTTGTATATTTCTCTTTGTTTTGACTTGGTTGATTTCAGCCCTGAGTTTGATCATTTTCTGCCATCTAATCCTCTTGGGTGTCTTTGCTCCTTTTTGTTTTAGAGCTCTCAGGTGTGCTGTTAAGTTGCTAGTGTAGAACCTCTCCAACTTCTTTATGAAGCCACTCAGTGCTATGAGTTTCCTCCTAGCAGTGCTTTCATTGTGTCTCATAAGTTTGGATATGCTGTACCTTCAATGTTGACAAATGCTAGTAAGGCTTTAATTTCATTCCTTATGTTTTTCCTGGCCATGTTATCACTGAGTAGAGAGTGGCCAGGTTCTATGGGTATATGGACTTTCTATTGTTTATTTTGTTATTGAAGAGAAGCATTAATCCCTGGTGACATGATAGAATCCATGTGATTAATCCAATCTTCTTGTATCTGTTGAGACTTGTTTTGTGACCAATTTTATGGTCAATTTTAGAGAAGGTACCATGAGGTGCTTAGAAGAGTTATGTTCTTTTACTTTAAGGTAAAAGGTGTCTCTGTTTAGTTTCAGTTTCCCTGATTTGTCCATTAGTGAGAGTTGGATATTGAAGTCTCTCACAATTTTTTGTGGGAGGTTCAAGGTATATTTTGAGCTTTAGTAAAGTTTCTTTTATGAATATGGGTGCCCTTGCATTTGAGGCATAGGTATTCAAAATTAGTTTCGTCTTCTTAGATTTTTCCTTTTCTGAGTATGCGAATTTATTTGCTAACTTTTGTTTGAAAGTCCATTTTATTGGCTATTACAATGGCTACTACAGCTTATTTTTGGTGACGATTATCTTGGAATTTTTTTTCAGCCTTTGACCCTGAGGTAGTGTCTATATTTAATGCTAAAATGTGTTTTCTGTATGCAGAAAAATGCTGGGTCTTTTTTTCCTTATTAAGTGCCTTTGACTGTGTCTTATTGTTACGGATTTGAATCCATGGATGTTGTGAGATTAAAAACTAATGATTGTTGCCTCACGTTATTTTTGTTGTTAGAGGAAGAATTATATTTGTATGGTGCTATTCTCTTTGGTTTGTTGTGCAAAGATTAATTTCTTGATTATGGTGGGGAGAAGATTTCCTCTTTTTATTTTTTTTCTGAGTTTTTCTTTCATTATCCTCTATAGGGCTGTTTTAGTGAAAAGCTATTGTTTAAATTGCTTTTGACAAGGAATATGTTGTTTTCTCCATCGAGGTGATTGAGAGTCTTGTTTGGTATAGTAGCATGCGCTGGTATATGTGGTTTGGGTTTTTTTTTTTTTTTGAATCAGCCTCATAATTGTCTAAGATCTTCTCACTTTAAGAGACTATGTAGAGAGATCTGTTGTAATTCTGATACAAACCTTTTCAAATGTATACCTTCATTTGTTACTTTTCCATTTTTCTCTAAAGTGCAATTATTAAAAGAAAAATCCACACTAATGCCAGTTATGTGCCAGCAACGGTAGTCTGTGCCCCCATAGTTATATTCAATCTGCCCTCTTCCAGGTTTCCCAAGATTCACTCATTGTTGAACTCTTCACATTCCCATTCATTTGTCTCCTGTGGCTTGCCTGCTATGACTGGCTCTATCCCTTGGAGCCCACCTGAGTAATCTTGAATGTAAAACCCCATACAGTCATAGTTTAGAACCACCAGCTAACACAACTGCAGGGTACAGAATATATTCTCCTAAATACATCAAATAGTCTATGTTGAAATATTCTGTGATGGATTCTAGTGGATTCCACCACCAGAACTAACAAGTCCTGGAGGCAAATGGTACATCCCTTTGCTCCAGCCCCATCATCAAAAAGGGCCCATTCCTTCTTCCTGAATTTTCTCTCTCTCTTGGACCCGGAAGGCCTCTGTCATCCTCTCTCCATCAATTTGCTTCTTGCAAACTTTATTATCAAATCTATTAATTGGAGGAAATTCCAGTATATTCTCCCTTAATACTTTTAATATTATTTCTTTTTCTATACATTTGGTGTTTTGATTATTATCTGACAGGAAGAATTTCTGTTCTGGTCCACTCTATTTCTTGTTCTGTCAACTTCATGTACTTCTATGGGCATCTCCTATTAGATTAGGGAAGATTTTTCTATGATTTTGTTGAAGGTGCTTACTGACATTTTGAAATCGAACTCTCCATTCTTTTCTATACCTATTATTCTTAGGTTTGTTCTGTTCACTGTGACTTAATTTGCCTGAATGTTTTGATTAGAGCTCTTTGTACTTATTTTCTTTGTCTGTTGTGTCAATATCTTCTATGGTGTCTTCTACACCTCGGATTCTCTCTGCTATTCCTTGTATTCTATTGATGAAAGCATCTGTAACTCCTGTTCCCTTTCTTAGATTTTTCCATTTAATAGGCTGTATCCCTTTATGATTTCTTTGAAGTTTATATTTCCTACTTTAGACCCTGGTTGATTTTGTTCAATTCCTTCACCTGTTGGATTTTTTCCCCTGATTTCTTTAAAGGATCTAGGTTTCATCTTTAAGGGCTTCAATGTGTTTACATATACTGTCCTGTAATTCTTTAAGGGGGTTATTTTTGTCCTTCTTAAGGTCTTCTTTCTTCTTCCTGAGATGGGATTTTAAGTCAGAATCTTGCTTTTCAGATGTGTTATGATATTGTCTTAGTCAGGGTTTTTTTTTTTTTTCCATTTTTTATTAGGTATTTAGCTCATTTACATTTCCAATGCTATACCAAAAGTCCCACATACCCACCCACCCCCACTCCCCTACCCGCCCACTCCCCCTTTTTGGCCCTGGCGTTCCCCTGTTCTGGGGCATATAAAGTTTGTGTGTCCAATGGGCATCTCTTTCCAGTGATGGCCGACTAGGCCATCTTTTGATACATATGCAGCTAGAGTCAAGAGCTCCGGGGTACTGGTTAGTTCATAATGTTGATCCACCTATAGGGTTGCACCTTTAGCTCCTTGGGTACTTTCTCTATTAGTCAGGGTTTTACTGCTGTGATCAGACACCATGACCAAGGAAAGTCTTATAAAAACAACATTTAATTGGGGCTGGCTTACAGGTTCAGAAGTTCAGTCCATTATCATCAAGGTGGGAGCATAGCAGTATCCAGGCAGGCATGGATCAGGCAGAACTGAGAGTTCTATGTCTTCATCCTAAGGCTGCTAGTGGAAGACTGACTTCCAGGCAACTGGGGTGAGAGTCTTAAGCCCACACCCACAGTGACACACCTACTCAAACAAGGTCACACCTATATTCACCTTGTGAAAGAAAGAAAGAAAGGGAAGAAGAAAGAAAGAAAGAAAGAAAGAAAGAAAGAAAGAAAGAAAGAAAGAAAGAGAAGAAGAAAGAAAAAAAGAAAGAGAGAGAGAGAGAGAAAGGGGAGAAGAAAGAAAGAATAAATCCAGTAAAAAATTCAGACTTTGTATCCCCTATTACTATCTGACTTCACTAGGGTCACCCTAGTACATCTAGCGAGTTTACATTGCCCTAGGTTTCTACCTTATCCCTGATAACTGTTTCAGTTCAAATCTTCCCTCCCAGGATTATCTCCCTTCATCAAGCTTTCTCTTTCATGCCCCCTGTTGCTATTCCCACTTTTCCCCAGGGAGCTTACATAATCTATTTTAATTTCCCATCCCAGAAATGTCCATGTATATCCCTTTACCCCTTTCTTGTTACATAGACTCTCTCAGGTCTAGGCCATATTTATTTAGTGCTGGAGTTTTGCATACAATTCTACCAAGTTTAGTAGCATGGTTAAATCGAGAAAGAGGGGCAAGGTGGCAACAGAAAGAGAGGGGGAGAAGGAGAGGGACAGGGAGAAAGAGAGTGAGAGAGGGAGGGAGGGAGGGAGGGAGGGAGGGAGGGAGGGAGGGAAAAATTGGGGTCTATCTTTATATATGTATGATGGTTCAATCACAGGTGAAGGTTGGAGATGAGCCAAGTGCAATCTGGGAATATGGTGGCTGTTTCTTTGGCAACAGGTGTGTGGATCTTTCCTATGTAATGTCACATGTTTCAGAAGTCCTCATAACAATAACCATGGAATTAAATTTCAAGCAGACGTTTATTATTTTTTTAAAGAATTTATATATAAATACTGGGTTGAGCTAACATAGTACATTAGAATTTTACATCTTAAGAAGTTATTTGTTATCATTTTCTAAGTTAAAATAACCAGATGTGGTAACATTTGAAGTCTTCAGAAGAAAAAGACATAGTCCTACATCTACACATATGTCAATGCAATCAGTTCCTATAACTACTTTCAGATTGTATCAGGAATAGAGTGTACCTTCCTTTATTCTCTTATTTAGCACTTCTTTTTTATTGATGCTTCTACTGATGTCTTTGTTCTTGCTGCTGTTGCAGTTTGAATAAGGATCGCATCACATAAGTCCTGATTTACTTGGAACTTTCTATATAGAGAAAAAAACTAATATTTTTACAGTATTGTTATTAACGGTATGCATGACTAAGCCTAGATTGCTCTTCTTCCTTATTCTCTCTCTCTCTTTCCCTCCCTTTTCTGCTTCCCACTTCCCTTTCCATCATCCTCTTTATAACTTTAACTAAGGGGAATAATTCCATATAGAATGACTACTAGATTATGTCATTTTCATCATGTGAAATATTGGCCCTGTTGCAAATGATGCTATACATACATTTTCACTCCCAATTTCTTATTTAATTGAGATCACATTTTGTTATATGTCGGATTTACTTCTTCCCTCATAAATTTCCCTCATACACTTTCATGATTTTATTATTCTTTCCCTATTACCCTTATTTCAGTTGCATGACATATTGGGATACAGTAGATAAACATTCATTTAGGTTTATTCAAATTTCAAATAAGATACTTATTTTGATTAAGACGAAAATCTTTTAATTCTGTTGGAGGCTAATTTATTTTATACATGTAGAATGAGTACCTGGGAATTTCCATGAAGCATACACAGATAATATCACAACTCAGCTTCCAGTCTCTTAAATTTCACCCAAAAGAAGGAAAATAATTCTATGCTTTCATGAAAAACAGAGGTTTATGTAATATAACTTATGCCACTTAGGATTTTTTAAAAAGAGTTTCCACATTTTAATATGTAAAACAGAAAGTATAATGCAGTGATTAGATGAAAAGTTAATAATAATTATTCATGGAAAGGCACTGTCATCTGTATATTATTTCATGATTATTTACAAACATGCTGTAAAGCTCTCTAATAGGCTAGACAGAAAAGCCAGAATCACTGGGCAACGTTTTTTGTTTTTTTGTTTTTGTTTTTTTAGTTTGTTTGTTTGTTTGTTTGTTTGTTTTGTGAAACTACATGTTACCTATGTTCCATTTTCTGTTAGGTGATCCTCTGGAAGAACAATGAGAATGTAAATACTATGAGCCAGCAAGAGGAGGCATTCTTAAGGATAGATAAGAGCTGGCAGCCAAAGTTTCTTCTAGGCAAGAAATTATCCTCAGGCTATCCTAAGGACTTGACTTCTTCTTGCTGAGGAACTCTTCCCTGGGTACTTGCATTCACTCATTGCAATTTCTAATGTCAAGGTGACTGCCTGAGCATGAATTTTTACCTTGGGAAGACTAAGAAGATTGTTGCAATGCCCTCAACTGGGTAGAAAAGGTTAAATCTCCTTCAAGGAGAACAAGGGAATGAGCTTTGGTGAGATGGTACCTACTTGTCAAAGATGCTGAGTCTTTATCTGACATCAAAGCTTATATCACAGAGTTGTTTGTGTCACATTATTCATTTACTCTTTATTATGGTATGGTAAACTTTACACCCCTGTATTCCCAGAAAGTGAGCAGTCCCCAAAGACTCACTTCTTATTCCCATGATAGAGCAAAGTACGCAATCTCAGCCCTGTGGAGAAGAACAAGTCTGGTATGCTGACTGCTGAATGGCACATTTCTTTCCTAGAGACCATTGTATCTCTGCTTCAAAAAGAGAAATAAATCAATCAAAAAATTAATGAAAAATCCCTTCTATAACTTCAGAGCATCTGTCAAGAGACTGTATATAAAGTTGTTTAATTTCTTATTTTTTAAAAAATTTCATAAATAATGATGGTTGATAATAAATACTGCAGGAGGACCAGACCTCCTTTCAAGTTTGACATGCTTAAATGTTCACTGAAGTTATATCAATATATCCTTATTATCTTATTATTACATGTATAAGGATATTTCTGTTTATAACATGTATTTTGTCAGAGTAAAGACAAATTTAAGGAAATAATGAAAATTTCCTGTATTAGTATGCTGATAATTTTTACACTAGAAAACAGTAACTGGGTTACATTTAAAAATATTGATCTACTAAAATGTATATTGTGCAGAGAATGGAAATAATGGAGCATATGTGACTCAAAGGAGTATGTTCATTAATAGTTTGCCCAGGGATCAGTGTCCTACATAGCAGAGGATGCAGAATGATTTTAATACCTGAAGGCAGTGGATAACTCTGAGGAAACAATGTCAATAAAAATGATGCACATAAACACTCTCAGATACTGTGCTAACAGGCACAGGGTCTGCACAGGACCAAGACAGATGGGGCTCCAGGACTGACAGAAGATAATAAAAACAGGTTCTCATCTGTAACCAAGAGTTTATTATCAAGTGGCCCCCATTTGCAAAGAAAATTTAGTTTTCTCCTGTAATATTATTAGCCTCATTTCAGAGTAGGTCATTTGTCCAGGAGCAGATGGTCAACACAAATCAAATTCAGTGGTAGACTTTGTTCATAGCAGCTCTATTTATGCTAGCCAGAAGCAGGAAAGAACCCACATGTCCTTCAACAGAGAAATGGATACAGAAAATGTGCTACATTTACACAATGGATTACTACTCAGCTATTAAAAACAATGAATTTATGAAATTCCTGAGCAAATGAATGTATTCGGAGGATACCTAGAATATCCAAGATACAACTTCCAAAACACAAGAAAATCAAGAAGGAAGACCAACTCCTGGATACTTCATTCCTCCCTAGAATATTGAATAAAATATCCATGGAAAGAGTTGCAGAGATAAAGCTTAGAGCTAAGATGAAAAGATGGACCATCCTGAGACTGCCCCACCTGGGGTCTATCCCATAATCAGCCACCAAACACAGACACTGCTGCATAGGCTAGCAAGATTTTGCTGAAAAGACCCTGATATAGCTGTCTCCTGGGAAGCTTTGCCAATGCCTGGCAAACAAAGAAGGGGATTCTCACAGTCATCTATAGGAGCGAACACAGGGCCCCCCACTGTACGAGCTAGGGAAATTACCCAAGAGCTGAAGGGGTCTGCAAACGTATAGGTGGAACAACATTATGTAATAATCAGTATCCCCAGAACATTTGTTTCTAGCTGCATGTGTAGCAGAAGATATCCTAGTTGGCCATCACTGTGCAGAGAGGACCCTTGGTCTTGCAAACTTTCTATACCCCAGTACAGGGGAAAGCCAGGGCCAAGAAGTGTGAGTGAGTGTGTAGGGGAACAGGGAAGGGGAGAGGGTATATGAGACTTTTTGGGAAAGCATTTGTGATGTAAATGAACAAAATATCAAATAAAATAATACTTATTAAAAAATACTCACTGGTAGTTTTTGTTAACTTTTTGTCAGCTTCATGTAATTTTGCTTTGTCACCACAGGTGACAACCTCAGTGTTTTACCTGGAATCCATGCTTGAAAGTGAGGTCATCTTGATCCCTGAAAGTAGTCCTCCAACTTCTACCTACATAATGTAATAGGAACATGACCAAATATATATACGGGGACACAAGACACATATGTACACATGCATTCACCACACACATAAGAGAGAGAAAGACAGAGAGAGAGAGAGAGAGAGAGAGAGAGAGAGAGAGAGAGAGAGAGACAGAGACAGAGAGGGAGACCAAGAGACACACAGAGAGAGACAGAGAGAGAAAACGGAAAGAAAGACAGAGGAAGAAGACCAAAAAAATGATTTTTACACAGATGAGAATTAGAATAGATAGAGAATTGAAACACATTGTTTATCTCTTCATGGAAAGAGGTACTTTTCTGCTCATAGTGGCATAGTAGGAATGATGTAGGTTTCTATCCCAGTGATCCATTCTGTCTGATGATTCAGAATTTGTCTTTATCTCCTCAAATTTATGTTTTAATTTATCCCAGACCCTTTCTCCTAAATCTTGAGCGGTATGTTCTAGTCATCTTGATCCCTGAAAGTAGTCCTCCAACTTCTCTTTGAATCTCTTTGAATGAAGGGTGTCACTTGTATTTTACAACAGACTAAATAAAAACTACACTATTTTAGAGTCAGAACAATCTTGATGTCTGCAAGCACTATGATTCTGTCAGTCAAGATCCCTGCACCCTAAAATTTGGGCACTAAATCAGAGTCAAAGTACCCATTGGTTTTAAGAATTCAAATGCGCTTTGTAAAGAATCTCCATAGAAGTCTGTCTTAAAATTGTTTTGCACTTGGAACTGAGTTAATTGTTGCATGAATATTTTTAAAAATTATGCTTTAAATATGGCTCAAAAAATGATTACAGTCACACTCTAGGAGTCTTGGCCCAGCAGTGGGTACAAAAAAATCAAGATGGGTAATGTTTTATTCTTACTTTTCCAAATTAAAAAAAAAAAAAGATAACTAAAGACAAGAAAACATAGGAAATGAATAAATCTATACCAGGAAGCACAATGCAAGATGACAGAAATACCCCTTCCTGTAGGCAGCCTGTGCCTAAAAGATGGAACTGGTCTCCAGTACACCATCACTGTAAACAACATCACTGCTAGACCAAATCTGGTGCCAAACCCTCTGGAGAGGGAGCATGCAAATTACACACACACACACACACACACACACACACACACACCTACCCAGTGGGAATCTGCTGGCAGGACACAAGCTCTGCACTGGAGTTCCAGCCATAATCACAAACACAAGGCAAACCCGGTGTTTATGTGCTTGTTGAACAAGAATGTAAATCTTTTGGAAAGCAAAGCTCGCCATAAGGTTTCGGAAGCCAGCCTCCCTCCCTCCCCGCAGTGCCAGCAGACTGACCAATCCCAGGAGGACACATAGCCCTCCCCAGTGCTGGGGTGTATATAAGCAGTCCTCCCTGGGTTCTGGGTTTCTGTAGCATCCTGGCATACTTGCAATAAAGCTGTTGAGAAGAATCCGACCTTGTGTTTTTCCTTGCTGGACGAGCTGAGCGCAACAAATTGGTGGCCTGTATGGGGATCCGAGGTTCTCAAGGATTCAGAACTTTTCACCTGTGGAAAGGAGGTACCAGTAAGTCTCCCAAATTGATACCCGGTTAAAAAGGGGCATATGTTTTTCTCGCCCGTAGACCCAGTGTGGGTAGCTCTTAATGTTGTTGCTTCGTTTTTTGTAATTTCTGGACTCTGCTTTTGTTTGATAGAAGCAGTTAAGGCAGGTCAGAAAATTCTCAGGAAACAACAAGAAAGTATGTCAGAGGAAGATAAGAAACGCATAGGCAAAAGAAAGAAAAGGGGCGAAAAAGAGAGAGAAAGGGAAAGGGAGAAAAGGCAAATTCAAATGAAAAAGGAAATAGCAAGAAAGAAAAAGGAAAAAATGGAGGAAAAATAAAAGTAATTAGTGATAAAAAAGGAAATAGTGAAGATATATATCTCTCTAAAGGATTTAAATTTATCAAGCTCTGCTTCCAGTGACTCAGAGCTTTGTAAAGATGATGAAGCTGACCTAGAAGCAGAGGCAGCTCAATGTGAGAGGGACAGGTATGATCTGGATTGGCCATATAGAGCCAACCGGATGAAAAAGAGAGTATCAGTCAACAAAAGGACAAAAAGAAAGAAAAAAAATTAGAAAAGAAATGATTGTTTGTAGCACCTGACAAAGTTCAGATGGGAAATTTAGGAGAGTTTTTGGGTACCTGAGTTACTTCACATTATGTAGCATCTCAAAAGATAGAATTACGTAAAGATCATTTGAAAACATTGAATGATTTCCAGAAGTTGTTGGGAGATATAAATTGGATTCGTCCATATATGAGGCTATCAAATTTTTAATTAATCTCTCTTTTTAATATAATGAAGGGCGATCCACAGCTTTCGTCACCTCGTGCTCTCACCCCTGAGGTCTGAGTAGCATTAGAAAAGGTAGAAAGGTGTTTAGAAAAGGCCAAGCTGTATAGATGGAAAGAAGAAGAGGACATTCTCCTATGTGTTTTGAAGACATTCCATTAAACAGCAGGAGTGTTATGGCAGTCAGGTCCTCTATTGTGGATTTATCCTCATGTGTCTCCCAATAAAACCCTTGAATATTATCCCATTGCTATAGCTCAATTAGTGATTTTGGGCATTAAATCGTGTATTCAACATTTTAGAGCACCCTCTCAGAAAATCATTACACCTTATAATGCTAATCAAATATAGATCCTAAGTTCTTTGATAGATGATTGGGCCCTATTGCACTGTAGATTTGATGGGGAATTAGATAATCAGTATCCCAAAGATACTTTGCTACAATTTTTTAGTGAACATCCAGTGATTTTCCCCAAAGTCACAGCATCTAAACCCATATCGGGTGCATTGGATATTTATACAGATGGTTCTAAAACAGGTGTTGGTGCCTATGTAGTTGATTCTCAAAAACCTGTACTTTTTCAATACAATCCTGGCACCCCACAACTTACTGAATGTAAAATTGTGTTGGAAGTATTCAAAGCTTTTAAGGAATCTTTTAATCTAGTCTCTGATTCGGCTTATGTAGTAAATGCAGTGTGTGCATTAGAAATTGCAGGACCCATTAGACCTACCAGCCCTGTGTGCACCATCTTATTAGAGTTACAAAAATTGATTTGGAGAAGAACACATAAATTCTTTATTCAACATATTCGAGCTCACTCTACATTGCCAGGCCCCATGGCAGAAAGAAATGCCTTAGTAGACGATGGCACTTGCATGGAATTTATTTTTCACACCACCACACTGGACCTTGCAAAAGATTTTCATCGACTGATTGTATCATGTTCCTGCTGCCACACTTCAGCAGAAATTTGATATCTCTTGAGCCTCAGCACTGGATGTGGTGTTACAATGCCCACAGTGTGTACAATTTCACCACCCTCCTCTTGTTGGTATTAACCCTTGTGCATTGCTTCCTCTAAACGTGTGGCAAATGGACGTTAGTCATGTCTCCGCATTTGGAAGATTAAAATATTTTCATGTTTCAATTGACACCTGTTCCGGTGTCATTTTTGCCTCCCCCATGTCCAGTGAGAAATCCCACAACATGGTTGGCCATTGCCTAGAAGCCTGGGCAGCTTGGGGAAAGCCAGATACTTTAAAAACTGATAATGGCCCCACATATACATCAAAATCATTCCAAAACTTTTTCAAAATAATGCAGGTTGGTCACTCTACTGGCCTTCCCTACAATCCAAAATGCCAAGGCATTGTGGAAAGAGCACATCGAACCTTAAAAGGACTCTTACAAAAACAAAAAGGGGGAATTGCCAATGGCCAGCCACCCAAAGAACAATTTTTTTTTCCTCTTTACTTTAAATTTTTTTAAATTCTGGACGAACATGGTCGTTCGGCTGCAGATAGGCATGCCATGACCTCGCATATCCTTAAACAGGATGTCAAATCGAAAGATGTTCTAACTGGAAAATGGTATGGCCCAGATCCCATTATTTTGCGATCCAGGGGAGCTGTTCGTGTTTTTCCACAGGGTCAAGAACACCTGATTTGGGTACCAGAGAGGCTGATGCGAAAATTGCTCCTTCCAACAGAGATATAGATTGTAATTGTTCCGGAAGGACATGTTATCTAGCAGAGTGTTAGCAGGGTATACTGTCAAACTCAACAGCATTCAACTGGACCCCGTCACTTTGGGGGACTTCACCTCCTGGAACACGAATGCTTTCTCAGTTTTTTAAGGAATGGGCAGGAATGTTGGCCTGGGGGGCTGTGGTCCTCCTGGGTTGTGTCTTTTGTATCTGGCTATTGTGTCAACTCAAAGGAGAACATGTGCAGTATAAGGCAGTGATGTACCAAGCATTGATGGCGATTAAAGATGGCGCATCTCCCAATGTCTGGCTGGCCTCTTTAAAAAATTAAGAGTTCGCCCTAGGTCGTCTGGCAGATGTAGTCACACAGATCCATGGTAACAAGTGACAGCCAACTTTCCTTAAGCACAGACAAACCTAAAACATGGGGCCTGGAGGCAATAGGGTAACCCTAGGATGGGTAAGGCTGTGACATGAAAGGATCGACCTAAGACAGGAGCCATGGCCAATGGACGGAATTGCCCAAACCTAGTCCAGAATCATATTATTAAACAAAAAAGGGGAGATGTAGGCAGCCAGCGCCTAAAAGATGGAGCTGGTCTCCAGTACACCATCACTGTAAACAACACCACTGAGCAGGTGCTAGACAGAATCTGGCACCAAACCCTCCTGAGCAGCTGCATGCAAATTAAAGTGCCTGCAGACTGACCAAACCCAGGAGGACACATAGCCCTCCCCCATGCTGGGGTGTATAAAAGCATTCCTCCCTGGATTCCTGGGGTTCCCGTAGCATAGAGGCTTTCCTGCAATAAAGCTGTTGAGAAGAATCCGACCATGTTGCCTTTTTCCTTGCTGGACGATATGAGCGCAAAGCCTTCCCCCCCACACACTACCTCCAGCAAAATCAAAATAACAGGAAATAACAATCAGTAGTCATTATTATCTCTCAACATCATGTCACAGATTTCTTCAGTGAAAAGACGTAGGCAAACAGAATGAATATGAAAATAAGATCCACCATTCTGCTGCTTAAAGGAAACACTTCTTATCAAAAAATATAGATATTACCTGAAAGAATATTGTTGGAAAAATATTTCCAAGAAAATGGACACAAAGCACACCATAGTAAGCATTCTAAGATGTCATAAAATAGACATTCAACCAAAACTAATCAACAGAGACAGGAATGACATTCCATATTTATCAAGGTAAAATATAGTAAGATGATATCTCCATTCTAATCTATGCCCCAAATGCAATTATACCTACATTTGTAAAAATAAAACATTGCTAATGTCTAAATCACACATTGAACCACACATATTACTAGTTTGGGACTTTAACACCCCACTCTCATTAATCCACAGGTTAACCAGAACGAAGGTAACTAGAGAAATAATGAAACAAAAAGACATTCAGAAGTAAAGGGAGCTAACAATTATGTATATAATGTTTTATATAAACACAAAAGAACATACCTTCTTTTCAGCATCTCACAGGTTCTAGTCTTAAATTAACCATATAATCAGTCAGAAAATATCTGATAAGACTACGCCATGTTGCCTATGTCCTTGTGTTCTGTCAGAGCAATAGAAACACAAAGGGAGTAAGAAAGAGACAGAAGGGGAAAACCTGTGAAATATGTCTGTATGAGAAAATAATCTTATGAAAATGTTACTTTATTAACACATTTGCATAAAACAAAGAATGTTTCTATTGCTCAGTAAAGGGATGTTGAAATTAGGGAGAAGATATGAGACTAGAAGGTGAAGAAATGGGACTGAAGGTCAGGTTTATTACAGAAGAGAGACCAGCAAATAGAGGACACTGTTGTACTTCCAAAATTAACTGGAGGTAACAGATATGGATTGAAGAAAATGTAACTCATTATTGAAGTATTTAATAGCAGTGTTATTAAAAGACCTTAATAATTCCTATAAATTAAGAATTCTTATAGTATCATCAAAAAGTATTAAGAAATCATCTATTTGTACATATTACATCACTACAAGAGAGTATATATCTTACTTGTTCTGCAGATTTCTGAAGAAATGGGTGGGGAAACCAAGTGATTCTTAAAGGTATTTACTTTTTTTATTGGTTATTGTATTTACATTTCAAATGTTGTCTCTCTTTCCATTTTCCCCTCTGCATCCCCCCCCACCCCCCGACCATCCCATCCTCCTCTATTTTGCCTCTATTCCGGTGCTCCACAATACACCAAACCCTATTCCCACATCACTGCTCTACCATCCCCTTATGCTGTGGTTTCAAGCCTTCACAGGACTTAGGGCCCGACCTCACATTGATGACAGATAAGGCAATCTTCTGCTACATATGTAGCTGGAGCCACGAAAAATTCTATGAGTACTTTTTGGTTGTAAGTTTAGTCCCAGGGATTTCTGGGACTTCAGGTTGTTTAATACTGTTGTTATTCCTATGATGTTTCAGAAAGAGGATGGCAACCCTGATAAGACTGACACTCCAGGATGCTGAGATTCTAGGACTTTCCATTCCTGCTCCTTGTTTGATTCTACCTCAACTACATTGAACGTGTTTCTTCCAAGGACTTGTTTCCAGAACTATTTCGGAACAGCTAGGTCACCTATCTTGCCTTTAAGATTCTCATAGTCATGTCTGGTATGCAGTTAGCTTTCTCAGCATATAGTGACTGGAAGGCAAATAATGCCAGCAAGTTCTCCTTTAACAAAACCAATTTTCTTATTTAACTTTTGGCTCCCATAGTCCTTTGCCCCAATTGAGCTGGAAGCAGGCAAAAGAAAATCATCATCCTGGTCTTTTGTATTGTGTAGGATGGATCGGGTTATTTTGCAAACTATAGATATGTCATTTAAAGCATAATTTACAAATTCTGTGGCTTTGTACAGGGAGGGAAATAGAGAGCATAGACTCAGGGATTTCGACCTTTTCTTTCCTTTTCTCTATGCTTTCTTTTTAGGTGACGGAAGTGACCTGGAAGAAAAAAAAAAGGGGGGGGGGATATAGTATTTCAAAGAAATTAAATAAATAGACAAATAGGAATATATTATCAAATTACTCTTAAATAAAACATTGCATACCCATATCTTACAAGGGTAGTAATATTTATGATGGATGCAAATTTGAAGGAATAATTTCTTATGCTGGTACAGAATTTATTTTGATACATATTTAAGTTTTTCATTGCTATGAGTTTCTTATGTTGATAAAAATTGGGATTAATATTGTCCTCTTATATAGGCAATGTGCCTATGCAACATATTTAAGCATAGAAATTTAGACCCAGTTTTGTGTAAATTCTATTACAAACACTTTTTAGATAAATGAGCAATAAAAGTTAAGAACCAGTTAGCAAACTCATGGTTCTTAGGTAATTAAAAAGGAGTTTTCAAGATATTTTAATTAAAAATGTCTGAGAATAGTCAAGGCTTTACAGTTCAAAAAGGCTTAACAATGATAGTCTTCAAAGGTATCAGAAGTCAATAGAATATGAATATTATATAAACCGTCTTTTAAGTGGACAGAAAGGGTGAAATGTGACTAGTGCTGTTTGTATTTTGAATCTAATCCTGCTTCATCAAAAAGGTACTGCCCAAACAAGGAATATATCATATACTCAGTTAATATCAAGTGAAACTTTCCCCCATTTTAACTGGTTAAACTAAGGCTAGAGCCTGGCATTTGGCAGTGGAAGAAAAAGATAAGGCTGGGACTTTTAGAGAGGGTGAGAGAGGAAGGAGCAAGGGGAGATAAAAAGACAGAAGGGAGAGAAGAAGATGGAGGTAGAGTAGGTAGAAGGAATATGGAACATAACCATGTGGCCTGGAGGAGCCACAAGTAACAAGTGATCTCATTGTGGGAGAATAGTGTAGTATAGTTTTGTATCTTGTCCAGTCCAGCAGGACTTAGTAATTCTGTGGGTCATGGAGGACCGTGAGGTCTGCAAGAGAAACCGATGGAGAAAGGGAAGCTAGACCAAGCAAACAGTTGTCAAGGTCTGTTTCATGGAGGCTGGGATTATGATTATAAGCACACAATGAGAAAAAATTAGCGAGAGGTCGTGGGGTATAATAAAAGACATGAAGAGGAATGGATATCTGTGGCAGATGATGATCACAGGCATCTAGCAGCTTATCTTAGAATGTTGGCCCTAAAACTGTCCCTGGCTGCCTTCATTCTGCAGTTTATCTTGGAGTGCCATAAACAGTCCCAGGCACCAAATGGAGACATGGAGGAGGAGGTGAAGGTGGCTTTATCTAAGCAGTTTCAGGAGCCAAGTGGATACATGAAGGAGGGAGTGAATCTGGTAGTCCAAGGTGCCAGGTGGAGACAATGAAGGAGGGGGTAACATAATTCCCATCAAAGGGTCAGGCTGATCTTCAGGGTGAGACTAGTTGAGGGCCTAGTTTCCCACAGTTTGGTCTCTCACAGTATCTGCTCAATCTAGGCATTCAGCTTATGACTGAGTTTTGTGTTCTTAGTATGGACTTATTGGAGTTGGTGATTTGCTGCAACATTCAAATATCTGTTTGTTATACTATTTTGGTTACATTTGACAAGGGATTAAATGTATTGACTTGGCTGGCCTCAAAGTGGCCATCATCCTTTCTCATTTCCCAAGTAGTGAGGCATCTGACACATTTAATATTACTTACAAGTAGTGTTTAATTTTTAAGCAATGTTTGTAAGCAAAATATTCTTTGATAGCAGCTTTCATCTACTGCCTCTTCTGCTTTTTTTCCTGAAATACGTTGTGTCTTCCTCATTAAAAGAATGTAGATAATATGTACTGATTCTACCTTCCATTAAAACAATATTTTACATTTTAAAGACTTATATCATTACTCTATGTCCTTATGGGAATGGTGGACAAATGAAAATTTTAAGAAGTTAAAGGTTGGATTATGTGTCTATGAAAATAGTAAGACAAACTTGATGTCAAATCTGGACCCAAGATTAAGGCTAAGTGTATGCTTGTCAGTTCTGATTATTTTACATTGGAAATATAGAAGATTACAAGAAACCCACATAACTGCTCTATGCTTTACATAATATGAAATCAGATGGGTCATCAGGCTGATGGATTTCCTCAGGTAATTGTACATATATTCTGAAGAAGACATATTTGGCACTTGGTGTTACTCTCTGGATAGGTAAAACCATAACTATTTTCCTAAGACTCATTGTGCTCATAGACTCAATTGCATAGAAATATTATATGTATGTTCCTCTATTTGTTTTGATGGTTCTATCAAACTTAGATGGAAGGAACTGGGGATGAGTGATTCTGAGTGCATTAATGCAGAATTTTAGGTAACAAAAGTTCCAAGAGACAAAGCATAAAGAAGGTATAAGAACAAGTCACCTTTTACATGGAAATCACACTTTCTAATGGATTATTGCATCATGAATCACTGTAGCAGGTTATGTATGGAATCCTCCAGTGTGAGACTCCTTTTCTTGCTCTCTCCCAACATGAGTTACTTGACAAAGATACTATTTTTTGTTTGGTTTGGTTAGGTTTGGTTTGGTTTAGTTTGGTTTGCTTTTTGAAAAAATATTTGTAGAAACTCACAAGGTGCAATAGCAATAAATTATGGAAGAACCACAGAGAAGATGCAGTTATAGAGATGTAAGCAATGAACAGATCTCAGAAAGTGCTTTCTTATGATCCCAATGGGTGCTAAAGCCCATAACTAATCCCCTTTCCTTAACTATGGACTTTGAAATTATTATTGTCTTAAGATTAATGATTTTTCCATTCTCCTCTAAGGTTATTTCTTGTTTATTTTTTGTAGCTTCCAAATATACAAAAAGAAATCACAGATTAATTTAGTCAAAGGTTATTTTTTTCACATAGTCCCTGATGGTGCAAGACCAAGTTTACTATGCCACGAGTACATTTGTATCAGCAAACCCTTTCTTTAGATTCCAGGGAGTGAATGCATTTCTAGTGTCACCTGTGTTTTCAAAGTTCTTTTATCTGAGAATGCCGAGAATTTCATTATCTATTTGATTGTGTCTGAAGAGATTCATTTTGCTTTAGTAAGCTTCTAAAAAAAATAAAAATAAATAAGGAAATCTCAGTCTCTAAACATGGCCATAATCCATGGTAATAGGGCTAGGCTTTCTATATGAGAACAGAATATTTTGGAAAAATCAGAGCTCATAATACTTCAGACATATTTTTTCACCAATGCCCAAACATGTATTCAAATACCAAAAAATATACTTGATATTTTTATATCACGTCTATGTGGCACAATCTACTATAGAGTCGAATGTTCTATACCTTCCAAATACATCTCGAAAGTGACAGAACACTCTACCTCTCCTAGCTCTGAGGAGTACACACTCTTTCCACAAAACCCATTAATACTCCATGAATGCTCACTTAACATATTTACTATATTTCCTACTAGCCTTCATAATAAATGTTTGGGTGGTAATCTAAAATAGTCTCCTTTGGCAGAAGTGGTAATGTAGGTAAGGCCAAGGCAGGTAAAAGAAGGGGTGGTCTAGCAAAAAGTCAATTATGAAGTTAGCAGTAATTACCCAAGGACTTGAAATTGTTTATATGCTTAAGAATTCAAGGAAAGAAGTATTTGGCTTGGAATAAATTTCTAGTGAAAGGTTTTGGTTTCCTTCTGCTAAATTGCAATTTCAGCTTTCATAGACAAATATATTTGTATAATAAAATGGTTGTTTTTCACTTTCTGCTGATACAATATGCTGTGCTTCATATAGAGATACCACTGTGGATGAATTGCCTATTACTGATTTTGAAATAAAAATAAATGGACAAAAAGATTATGTTATAAGGCCCCTCTTCTGTGGTAGATTGTTCAATATACTGAATAGTTAAGATTTTACTACTATGAACACTCTATGACCAAACCAACTATTATTAAACATGTATATTTTTAAATAGGAGGTTGCTTATAGCTCAGAAGTTCATTCCATTTTCGACATGTTGGGTAACATGGCAACATCCAGGCAGGAATGGCTCTGGGCAGGGAGTTGAAAACTCTAAATCTTGATTCAAAACAGACAGAAGACAAACTCTTCCAAGTGGCCTATTGAAACATCTCCAAGCCCAGCTCTAAAGTGAAACACTTCTTATAACAAGATCACTAATATTCCATCAAGGCCACATTTTCTAATAGTGCCACTCCGTTGGCTAGCCATATTTAAACCACCACATTTTGCTCCCTAGCCTCCATAGGCTTGTTCAAACACATGAGTCTATGGAGGGCATACATAGCCACAGCATAATGAAAAATACACTCAATCCTGCTTCAAAATTCCCATAGTCTATAAAAGTTTCACCAATTTTAAAAATCTAAATTCCAAAGTCTCTTCTGAGATTCATCCAATCACTTAACAGTAATTCTGTATAACAATCAATATCAAAAAGGCCGATTAAATACTGATACTCTCACATGATATACACTACCAATCTTAAACATCATGCTTAGGAAATACTGGACCAAAGCAAGCCAAAAGCTAGCTCAGCAAACTTCAAACTTCAACATCTACGTATCTGATATCAAAGCACTCTTCAGCTCCCCATTCCCTTTCATCGTTGATATTGTAATAAACTTATTTTTCTTGGATTCATTTTACTACCTGTTAGCAGCTTTCCTTGGCTGGTATCCTGTGGGGAGCGGGTGTGGCGGCAGTCCCAAAGGCGCCAGGGACTGCAGCAAAGTCATATGACTTGCACCTGACTTCCTCATATAAGACACAAACATCTTGAGTGCTGCGCAGGTGTACCAGGATACAGGTGAATCCAATTTGGTGGAGATTTGCCCCTGCTGCCCTGATTAGCTGAAGCCTCATGACTGGCGAGGGGGCATGGCCTGCGGTGCGTGGATGAGAGAGAGTATAAAAGGAGTGAGAGGCCCAGGGTTCAGGGGAGATATAAAGAAGAAGAATCAGGACTGAATAAACTGCTGTTAGAAGGACTGGTGGTCGCGTCGTTCTTGCTGGTCGAGAGCGGGTGCGACAGTATCCCATGGCTCTGACTTTTTCAACATCTTGGGGTACTCAAGGTAACTTCAAATTTACAACTTCTTAATACAGTGTCTACAGTCTAGACATAATAATCTGGGTCCCTACAAAGAGCTTGATTCTCTTCTCCAGCCCTGCCTACAATATCATTCTAGGGCTAATTGAAAACTTCATATAGATGAGCTGTTTCCGGTTCTGAAAGTAAATGGAAACATTTTGTTTTTGTTTTTGTTTTTTTTCAGATAAGTTTGAATCAGTGTCAGAAATTTATGGATACATCTTTCTTCATCTATGTTATGTGTATTTCCAATAATCATGGAGGTCTTCAAGGTGATTTAATACCCATTACAAAACCTGGTTTATGTGACCCTAATTTTATATTTTTGTTTTGGAGGAAACACTCTATATTTGGAAGGCAGAAAAAAAAACACTACTGCAGTTGATACATTTCTTCCTTTACCGGGTCTCTGAGGTCTCTGAGACTCAAATTTGAGTCACTGGCAACTATTTTTTTTTTTTTTTTTTTTTTTTTTTTTGCCCTTGGGTGATCTTGCCACCTCACTTTTAAAGGATTCTAAATATAAATTAGCACAAATATTGAGGGCAATATTGGAATCCATAAAGAAAATTTGCCAACCCAATTTTTTTCTGAGATTCTTTATAACTAGAGATTTTACAGCTGATGTAGGTAATTGCTTGAGTTTTACAACATTACTTCCATTTCTGTTCCGGTATGTTCCATTTCATAGGGTAATGTCTCTTATCTAAAAACTTGAAATCTATTTCCATTTGCAAAAACAACTAAATATTTTGTTACTTCATATTTTATGTTCCCACATTTCTCCATATTCCTACTTTGTGTTATGACTTGCATACAGATGTTCAAATCAGATTCTAAGAATTACAGCATGTATGTAATGTTTGCCATTTTGAGTCCACTTTTATTTGTTTTTCTCTTCATTTGATGACCTTTATCTCTGCCTGTTTTCCTAAAGATAACAAATTTTCTTTTGATTTCTCAGAATACTAAATCTCAACTTCTTATGTGTTTCACATGTTAACCAATTATTGGGCACATATTCTGGATCAAGTCTTGGTTACTGAAAATAGTGCATGCATTCACTTAAGTAGGCCTATATCTCTGGATCATGTTGAAATGGTACAGGTAAGATCAAGTCTTGGGTTTTGACGAACTTAAATACTGATTTGCAAATGGACAGTTTTTAAAATTGACAAAACATAATTACCCTATCTAGCACATACTGTTCATATTCTTCATGGTAGTCACTGTAGGCATCTGGAGAAACATGCATCTATTTTTTGAATATACATTTTCATTATAACAATGGAAATTACTTCTGAATTTATAGTTAACCTTAGAACAAAATCCCAAAGCGAAAAGGTAAATAGTATATTTCGTTATATACATTAGGATTCAATACATTAATGTAACATTTTTTTTTGTGAAGCCCGATTATTTTATTTCATCTTTAACTATATACTATAAAAAGAAAGTATAATTTACAGTTCCAGAACTGTTACTGCAATATAAAAACAAGGTGTAGATATTTAGCATATGTTACAATTCTTTAATTATGTAATAAACTTATTAGCTTTTAGAAGTCATATACTCAGACTCAACAAAGATTTCTTTTTTGTTGTTTTTTGTTTTGTTTTGTTTTTTTAATTGGGTATTTATTTCATTTACATCTCCAATGCTATCCCAAATGTCACCCACACACTCCGCACCCACTCCCCCACCCACCCACACACACTTCTTGGTCCTGTCATTCCCCTGTATTGAGGCATATAAAGTTTGCATGACCAATGGGCCTCTCTTTCCACTGATGGCCAACTAGGCCATTTTCTGATTCATATGCAGCTAGAGACACAAGCTCCAGGGGGTTACTGGATAGTTCATAATGTTGTTCTACCTATAGGATTGCAGATCACTTTAGCTCCTTGGGTACTTTCTCTAAATACTCCATTGTGGACCCTGTGATCCATCCAATATCTGACTGTGAGGATCCACTTCTGTGTTTGCTAGGCCCCGGCATAGTCTCATAAGAGACAGCTCTATCTGTGTCCTTTCAGCAAAATCCTGCTAGTGTATGCAATGGTGTCAGTGTTGAGAAGCTGATTATAGGATGGATCCCCGGATATGGCGTCTTTGATGGTCTATCCTTCTGTCACAGCTCCAAACTTTGTCTGTAACTCCTTCCATGGGTGTTTTGTTCCCAATTCTAAGAAGGAGCAAAGTGTCCACACTTTGGTCTTCATTCTTCCTGAGTTTCATGCCTTTAGCAAAATTTATCTTATATCTTGGGTATCCTACATTTCTAGGCTAATATCCACCTATCAGTGAGTACATATTGTGTGTGTTCCTTTGTGATTGTGTTACCTCACTCAGGATAATGCCCTCGAGGTCCATCCATTTGCCTAGGAATTTCATAAATTCATTCTTTTTAATAGCTGAGTAGTACTCCATTGTGTAAATGTACCACATTTTCTGTATCCATTCTTCTGGTGAGGGGCATCTGGGTTCTTTCCAGATTCTGGGTATTATGAATACGGCTGGAAGGAGCGTAGTGGAGCATGTGTCATTCTTACCAGTTGCAAAATCTTCTGGATATATGCCCAGGAGAGGTATTGTGGGATCCTCCAGTAGTTCTATGTCCAATTTTCTGAGGAACCTCCAGACTGATTTCGAGAGTGGTTGTACAAGCTTGCATTCCACCAACAATGGAGAAGTGTTCCTGTTTCTCCACATCCTCACCAGTATCTGCTGTCACCTGAAATTTTGACCTTAGCCATTCTGACTAGAGTGAGGTGGAATCTCAGGATTGTTTTAATTTGCATCTCCTGATGATTAAGGATATTGAACATTTTTTCAGGTGCTTCTCAGCCATTCGGTATTCCTCAGATGAGAATTCTTTGTTCATCTCTGAGCCCCATTTTTTAATAGGGTTATTTGATTTTCTAGAGTGCATTTTCTTGAGTTCTTTATATATATATTGGATATTAGTCCCCTATCAGATTTGGGATAGGTAAAGATCCTTTCCCAATCTCTTGGTAGTCATTTTTTTCTTATTGACGGTGTCTTTTGCCTTGCAGAACCTTTGCAACTTTATGAGGTCCCATTTGTAGATCCTTGATTTTACAGCACAAGCCATTGCTGTTCTATTCGGGAATTTTCCCCCTGTACCTATATCTTCAAGGTTTTTCAAGTTTCAGTGTCTCTGGTTTTATGTGGAGTTCCTTAATCCTCTTAGATTTGACCTTAGTACACAGAGATAGGAATGGATCAATTCACATTCTTCTACATATTAACCCCCAGTTGTGCCAGCATCATTTGTTGAAAATGCTGTCTTTTTTTCCACTGGATGGTTTTAGCTCCCTTGTCAAAGATCAAGTAACCATAGGTGTGTGGGTTCATCTCTGGGTCTTCAATTCTATTCCATCGGTCTACTTCTCTGTCGCTATACCAATACCATACAGTTTTTATCACAATTGCTCTGTAATACAGCTTTAGGTCAGGCATGGTGATTCCACCAGAGGTTCTTTTATCATTGAGAAGAGTTTTTGCTATCCTAGGTTTTTGTTTTTCCAGATGAATCTGCCAATTGCCCTTTGTAATACATTGAAGAATTGAGGTGGAATTTTGATGGGGATTGCATTGAATCTGTAGATTGTTTTTGGTAAGATAACCATCTTTACAATGTTGATCCTGCCAATCCATGAGCATGTGAGATCTTTCCATCTTCTGAGATCTTCTTTAATTTCTTTCTTCAGAGACTTGAAGTTCTTATCATACAGATCTTTCACTTCCTTAGTTAGAGTCACACTAAGGTATTTTATATTATTTGTGACTATTGTAAAGTGTGTTGCTTCCCTAATTCCTCTCAGTCTGTTTATCCTTTGTGTAGAGAAAGGCAATTGCCTTGTTTGAGTTAATTTTATATCCAGCTACTTCATTGAAGCTTTTTTATCAGGCTTAGGAGTTCTCTGGTGGAATTTTTAGGGTCACTTATTTATACTACCATATCACCTGCACAAAGTTATATTTTGACTTCTACCTTTCCAATTTGTATACCCCTGATCTCCTTTTGTTGTCTAATTGCTCTGGCTAGGACTTCAAGCACAAACTTGAATAGGTAGGGAGAGAGTGGGCAGCCTTGTCTAGTCCCCGATTTTAGCAATTTCAGCCTCTCACCATTTACTTTGATGTTGGCTACTGGTTGGCTGTAGATTGCTTTTATCATGTTTAGGTATGGGCCTTGAATTCCTGATCTTTCCAAGCCTTTTATTGTGAATGGGAGTTGGATTTTGTCAAATGCTTTCTCCACATCTAACGAGATGATCACGTGGTTTTTGTCTTTGAGTTTGTTTATATACTGGATTACATTGATGGATTTCTGTATATTGAACCATCCCTGCATCCCTGGAATGAAACCTACTTGGTCAGGATGGATGATTGTTTTGATGTGTTCTTTGATTCGGTTAGTGAGGACTATATTGAGGATTATTGCATTGATATTCATAGGGGAAATTGGTCTGAAGTTCTCTATCTTGATTGGGCCTTTTTGTAGACTTCATAGAATGAGTTGGGTAGAGTACCTTCTGTTTCAATTTTTGGAATAGTTTGTGAAGAACTGGCATTAGATCTTCTTTGAAGGTCTGATAGAACTCTGCACTAAATCCATCTGATCCTGGGCTATTTTTGGTTGAGTGACTATTAATGACTGCTTCTACTTCTTTAGGGGACATAGGATTGTTTAAATCATTAACTTGATCTTGATTTAACTTGGGTACCTGATATCTGTCTAGGAACTTGTCCATTTCATCCAGGTTCTCCAGTTTTGTTGAGTATACCCTTTTGTAGAAGGATCTGATGGTGGGTGTGATGGATCATTTGCTTGGAAAATTGTTTTCCAGCATTTCATTCTGAGGTAGTGTCTATCTTTTTTCCCTGAGATGGTTTCCTGTAAGCAGAAAAATGTTGGGTCCTGTTAGTTTAGCCAGTCTGTTAGTCTGTCTTTTTATTGGGGAGTTTATTCCATTGATATTAAGAGATATTAAGGAACAGTGATTGTTGCTTCCTTTTCTTTTTGTTGTTAAAGTTGGCATTCTGTTCTTGTGGCTGTCTCGTTTTACGTTTGTTCAGGGATTACCTTCTTGCTTTTTCTAGGACCTGGTTTCCGTCCTTGTATTGTTTTTTTTTTTTTTTTTTTTTCTGTTATTATCTTTTGAAGGGTGGGATTCATGGAAAGATAATGTTTGACCTTGGTTCTGTCATGGAATACTTTCATTTCTCCATCTAAGGTAATTGAAAGTTTGGCTGAGTGTAGTAGCCTGGGCTGGCATTTGTGTTCTCTTAGTGTCTGTATAACATCTGCCCAGGCTCTTCTGGCTTTCATAGTCTCTGGTGAAAAATCTGGTGTAATTCTGATAGGCTTGCCTTTATATGTTACTTGACCTTTTTTCCCTTAATGCTTTTAATATTCTATCTTTATTTAGTGCATTTGTTGTTCTTATTATTATGTGTTAGGAGGAATTTCTTTTTTGTTCCAGTCTATTTGGAGTTCTGTAGACTTCTTACATGTTCATGGGCATCTCTTTCCTTAGGTTTGAGAAGTTTTCTTCTATAATTTGTTGAAGACATGTGTGGGTCCTTTGAGTTGAAATTCTTCATTCTCATCTACTCTTATTATACGTAGGTTTGGTCTTCTCATTGTGTCCTGGATATCCTGGATGTTTTGAGTTAGGATCATTTTGAATTTTTCATTTTCTTTGATTGCTGTGCCAATGTTCTCTATGAAATCTTCTGCACCCGAGATTCTCTCTTCCATCTCTTGTATTCTGTTGCTGATGCTCGCATCTATGGTTCGAGATTTCTTTCCTAGGGTTTCTATCTCTAGCGTTGCCTCACTTTGGGTTTTCTTTATTGTGTCTACTTCCCATTTTAGGTCTTGAGTGGTTTATTCAATTCCATCACCTGTTTGGTTGTGCTTTCCTGCATTTCTTTAAGGGATTTTTGTGCTTCCTCTTTAAGGTCTTCTACCTGTTTAGCAGTGTTTTCCTGTATTTTTTTAAGTGAGCTATTAAAGTCCTTCTTGATGTCCTCTACCATCATCATGAGATATGCTTTTAAATCTAGGTCTAGCTTTTTGGGTGTGTTGGGGTGCCCTGGACTGGGCGAGGTTGGAATGCTGGGTTCTGATGAGGGTGAGTGGTCTTGGTTTCTGTTAGTAAGATTCTTACCTTTACCTTTAGACATCTGGTAATCTCTGAAGGTAGTTGTTATAGTTGTCTCTGGGTAGAGATTGTTCCTTTGGTGATCCTGGTAGCCTCTATCAGCAGACCTGGGAGGCTAGCTCTCTCCTCTGAGTTTCAGTGGTCAGAGCACTCTCTGCAGGCAAGCTCTCCTCTTACATCAAAGGTGCACAGATATCTGGCATTTGGATATCCCTCCTGGCCGAAGATGAAGGTCCAAAACAGGACCCATCCCAGAAGCTATGTTGCTTTGGCCTGTCACAGAAGCTGTTATCTTCTGTAGTCCACACTCTCACCTGTGCAGACTACATTTGGCGGATTCTCAGAACAAAGATATCTCCCCCATATGCTAAGGCAAAGCACTTCAGGGCTGTGAGGGCACCTATCCTCTGGATGGGAAGGTTCTGGGATTTCTGGAGCCAGAAAAGGGGGCTGCCTCAGAAGCTCTGTGGCTCCTGCCTTTCCCAGAAGCTGTTGGATTCTGTACTGCACACTCTCACCTGTGCAGACTACTTTCTTTGGAGTCCAGGATCCAAGATGGCTTCTGCCAATACTAAAGCCTAATGTCACATTTATAATTTGACCAGGAGAAATAGTTATGCAAGCAGAAGTAAATGGTAAATGAATTACATTATGAATATTCTTTCATATTTTTTCATTACTTCATATTTGCATATTCTTCCAAACTTTTTCCTTTTTATTTAACATTCCTTTTAAAAATTATTTTCTTACTCTCTAAAAAGTTGTATTTTGCAGGTGAAAATGTGAACTAAGAATCTAACAGCTTCTGGGACAGGAGAAAGCCACACAGCTTCTAAGGCAGACCACATTTCTGGCTCCAGATATCCAAGCACTTTCCCTGCCAGAGGAGAGGTGTCATCCCTGTCCAGGAGGGCTTTTCAAGAGCACGTGAGTCAGACATCTTGGTTCCCAGATCCCTCCGAGACAAGTCTGCGCAGGTGAGAGTGTGGACTACAGAAGCTAACAGCTTCTTGGACAGGCACTCTTTCGGGACTTCATCTTCTGCTAGGAGGCAGGTCTTAACTGCAGATATCTGTGCATCTTCCCTGCAAAAGGAGAGCTTGCCTGCAGAGCGTGTTCTGACCACTGAAACTCAGGAGAGAACTAGTCTCCCAGGTCTGCTGATAGAGGCTAACAGAATCACGAGAGGAACAAACTCTAACCAGAGACAACTATAACAACTAACTCCAGAGATTACCAGATGGCAAAAGGCAAATGAAAGAATCTTACTAACAGAAACCAAGACCACTCACTATCACCAGAATGCAGCACTCCCATCTAGCCAAGTCCTGGGCCCCCCAACACACCCTAAAAGCTAGATCCAGATTTAAAAGCTTATCTCATAATAATGGTAGAGGACATCAAGAAGGAGTTTAATAACTCACTTAAAGAAATATTGGAGAACACTGCTAATGAGTTGCAAGTTCTTAAAAACAAAAACAAAAACCAAAAAAAAAAAAACCCCAAAAACAGGAAAACACAACCAAACAGGTAGAAATCCTTAAATAAAAACAGGAAAACACATCCAAGTCCGTGATGGAAATGAATAAGACAATACTAAACCAAAAAAGGGAAGTAGACACAATAAAGAAAACCCAAAGTGAGGCAATGCTGGAGATAGAAAACCTAGGAAAGGAATCTGGAATCATAGATGCGAGGATCAGCAACAGAATACAAGAGATGAAATAGAACCTCAGGTGCAGAAGATTCCATATAAAACATCAGCACAACAATCAAAGAAAATGGAAAATGCAAAAAGATCCTATCTCAAAACTTCCAGATAATCCAGGACACAATGAGAAGACCAAACATATGGATAATAGGAGTAGATGAGAATAAAGATTTTCGACTTAAAGATCCAGCAATATCTTCAATAAAATTATAGAGGAAAACTTCCCAGTCATAAAGAAAGAGATGCCCATAAACATAGAAGAACACTACGGAACTCCAAATAGACTGGAACAGAAAAGAAATTCCTCCTGACTCATAAAACTCAGAACAACAAATGAACTAAATATATATAGAATATTAAAAGCAGTAAGGGAAAAAAGTCAAGTAACATATAAAGGCAGATCTATCAGTATTACACCAGATTTTTCACCAGAGATTATGAAAGCAACAAGAACCTGGACAGATGTTATACAAACACTAAGAGAACACAAATGCCAGCCGAGGCTACCACACCCAGCCAAACTTTCAATTACCTTAGATGGAGAAACCACAGTATTCCATGACAAAACCAAATTCACACATTATCTTTCCAAAAATCCAGAACTTCAAAGGATAATAACAGAAAAAAGAAATATACAAGGACTGAAACCACACCCTAGAAAAAGCAAGAAAGTAATCCTTCAACAAACCTAAAAGAAGACAGCCATAAGAACAGAATGCAAGCTCTAACAAAAGAAGAAGAAGAAGAAGAAGAAGAAGAAGAAGAAGAAGAAGAAGAAGAAGAAGAAGAAGAAGAAGAAGAAGAAAAAGAAAGATATACTTTTCCTTAATATCTCTTTATATCACTTGACTAAATTCCCCAATTAAAAGACGTAGACTAACAGACTGGCTACACAAACAGAACCCAACATTTTGCTGCTTACAGGAAACCAATCACAGGGAAAAATACAGACACTACCTAAGAATGAAAGTCTGTAAAACAATTTTCCAAGCAAATGGTGTGAAGAAACAAGCTGGAATAATCTTTCTAATATCTAATAAAATCGACTTCCAACCCAAAGTTATCAAAAAAGACAAGGAGGGGCACTTCATAATCATCAAAGGTAAAATCTTCCAAGAGGAACTCTCAATCCTGAATATCTATGCTCCAAATACAACGGCAGTCACATTCACTAAAGAAACTTTAGTAAAGATCAAAGCACACATTGCACCTCACACAATAATAGTGGGAGACTTCAAGACACCACTTTCTTCAATGGACAGATCATGGAATCAGAAACTAAAAAGGGACACAGTAAAACTAACAGAAGTTATGACACAAATTGATTTAACAGATATTTACACAACATTTTATCCTAATGAAAGGATATAACTTCTTCTCAGCACCTCATGGCACCTTTTCCAAAATTGACCATATAATTGGTCATAAAACAGGCCTCAACAGATACAAAAAATTGAAATTGTCTCATCCATCCTATCAGATCACCATGGACTAAGGCTAATCTTCAATAACAGCATAAATAATAGAAAGCCAACACTCATGTGGAAACTGAACAACACTCTTCTCAATGATACCTTGGTCAAGGAAAGAATAAAGAAAGTAATTAAACACTTTTCAGAGTTTAATGAAAATGAAGCCAAAACATACCCAAATTTATGGGACATAATGAAAGCATTTCTAAGAGGAAAATTCATTGATTTTAGTGCCTCCAAAAAGAAACCAGAGAGAGCACACACTAGCCGCTTGACAACACACCTAAAAGCTCTAGCAGAAAAGGAAGCAAATTCACCCAAGAGGAGTAGAAGTCAGGAAATAGTCAAACTCAGGGGCGAAATCAGCCAAGCAGAAACAAGAAGAACTATTCAAAGAATCAACCAAATGAGGAGCTGGTTCTTTGAGAAAATCAACAAGATAGATAAACCCTTAGCAGACTCACTAGAGGGCACAGGGACAGCATCCCAATTAACAAAATCAGAAATGAAAAGGGATACATAACAACAGATCATGAAGAAATTCAAAACACCATCAGATCCTTCCACAAAAGGCTATACACAAAAACTGGACAACCTGGATTAAATGGACAAATTTCTAGACAGATACCAGATACCAAAGTTAAATTAGGATCTGCTTAATGATCTAAACAGTCCTATATCTTCTAAAGAAGTAGAAGCTGTCATTAATAGTCTCCCCACAAAAAAAGAGCCAAGGACCAGATGAGTTTAGTGCAGAGTTCTATCAGACCTTCAAAGAAGATCTAATTCCAGTTTTTCACAAAATAGATGTAGAAGGTACTCTACTCAATTCTTTCTATAAAGCCAAATTACTCTGATACCTAAATCACAGAAAGACCCAACAAAGATAGAGAACTTCAGGCCAATTTTCATTATGAATATTGATGCAAAAATCCTCAATAAAATTCTCGCTAACCGAATCCAACAACACATCAAAACAATCATCCATGCTGACAAAGTAGCTTTCATTCCATGCATGCAAGGATGTTTTAATATATGGAAATCAATCAACATAATCCACGGTATAAACAAACTCAAAGACAAAAACCACAAGATCATTTCCTTAATTCTGCGAAAGCATTTGACAAAATCCAACAACCATTCATGATAATCATCTTGGAAAGATCCAGAAATCGAGGCCCATATCTAAACATGATAAAATCAATCTACATCAACTCAGTAGCCAACATCAAAGTAAATGGTGAGAAAGTAGAAGCAATCCCACTAAAATCAGGGAGTAGACTAGGCTGCCCACTTTCTCCATACCTATTCAACATAGTATGTGAAGTCATAGCCAGAGCATTTTGACAACAAATGGAAATCATGGGGATACACATTAGAAAGGAAGAAGTCAACATACCACATTTTACAGGTGATATTATAGTATATATAAGTGTCCCTAAAAATTCCAACCAAGAACTCCTAAACCTGATAAATAGCTTCAGTGAAGCACCTGGATATAAAATTAACTCAAAAAAGTCAATGACCTTTCTCTACACAAAGGATAAACAGGCTGAGAAAGAAATTAGAGAAACAACATCCTTCACAATAGTCAAAAAAATTTAAATTACCTTGGCCTGACTCTAACTAAGGAAGTGAGAGATGAATGATAATAACTTCAAGTCTCTGAAGAAAGAAAGAAGATTACAGAAGTTGGAAAGATCTCCCATGCTCATGGATTGGCAGGATCAATATAATAAAAAGGGGTATCTTGCCAAAAGCAATCTACATTTTCAATGCAATCCCAATCAAAATTCCAACACAATTCTTCAACGAATTAGAAAGGGTAATCTACAAGTTCATCTGTAATAGCAAAATACCTAGGATAGCAAAAATTCCTTTCCGTGATAAAAGAACCTCTGGTGGAAGCCCCATGTCTGACCTAAAGCTGTATCACGGAGCAATTGTGATTAAAAACTGCATGGTACTGGTATAGCTATAGCGACAGACAAGTAGACAAATGGAATAGAATTGAAGACCCAGAAATGAACCCACACACTTATGGTCACTTGATCGTTGACAAGGGAGCTAAAACCATCCAGTGGAAAAAAGACAGCATTTTCAACAAATGATGCTTGCACAACTGGCAATTATCATGTAGCAGAATGCAAACTGATCCATTCCTATCTCCTTATACTAAGGTCAAATCTAAATGGATCAAGGAACTCCACATAAAACCAGAGACACTGAAACTTATAGAGGAGAAAGTGGGGAAAAGCCTCAAAATGATGGTCACAGGGTAAAAATTCCTGAATAGAACAGCAATGGCTTGTGCTATAAGATCAAGAATCGACAAATGGGACCTCATAAAATTGCAAAGCTTCTGTAAGGAAAAAGATACCATCAATAAGACAAAAAGACCGCCAACAGTTTGGAAAGGATCTTTACCTTTCCTAAATCTGATAGGGGACTAATATACAATATACATAATAACTCAAGAAAAAAGACTCCAGAAAATCACAATTGCTCATTAAAAATAGGGCTCAGAGTTAAAAAAATAATTCTCACCTGAGGAATACCAAATAGCTAAGAAGCACCTGAAAAAAATGTTCAGCATTCTTAATCAAAAGGGAAATACATATCAAAGCAACCCTGAGATTCCACCTCACAACAGTCAGAATGGCTAAGATCAAAAGTTCATGTGATAGCAGATGCTGAAGTGGATGTGTAGAAAGAGGAACTCTCCTCTATTGTTGGTGGAAATGCAAGCTTGTACAACTACCCTGGAAATCAGTCTGGGGTTCCTCAGAAAATTGGACATAGTACTACAGGAGGATCCTGCAATACCTCTACTGGGAATATATCCAGAAGATGTTCCAACTGGTAAGAAGGAAACATGCTCCACTATGTTCATAGCAGCCTTATTTATAATAGCCAGAAGCTGGAAAGGACCCAGATGCCCCTCAACAGAGGAATGGATACAGAAAATGTGGTACATTTACAAAATGGAGTACTACTCAGCTATTAAAAAGAATGAGTTTATGAAATTCCTAGGCAAATGGATGGACCTGGAGGGCCTCAACCTTAGTGAGGTATCCCAATCACAAAAGGACTCACATGATATGTACTCACTGATAAGTGGATATTATCCCAGAATCTTAGAATACCCAAGATACAAAATACATTTTACAAAACACATGAAACTCAAGAAGAAGAAAGACCAAAGTGTGGACACTTTGCCCTTCTTAGAATTGGGAACAAAACACCCATGGAAGGAGTTACAGAGACAAAGCTTGGAGCTGAAACTGAAAGACCCCCGAAGGGAGACCCTCACTCAGACACTCAAGTCCCGGGACAGCTGCGTACCCAAGAAGACACTGAGACCATACATAAAATGTAGAAGGTAAGATTTAATAAAGTAGCAACATGAAAGCACACAGACCAGAGCTCTGGGGTCGAAATAAAGCAGCAACATGAAAGCACACAGACCAGAGCTCTGGGGTCGAAATAAAGCAGCAACATGAAAGCACACAGACCAGAGCTCTGGGGTCGAAACTCATACACCTTTGCACAGGGTAGAGGAGTCTCGACGGTCAGCCAGAATTTTTCACAGGCTTATATAGTAAAACTCAAAGGGGGAGAACTGGGCAGGGAAAGTACAAGTTTACATCACTAGGGAGTTCTGCCAAAGGAATCTACGTAACTAAGGAGTCATGTCCTATCAAGGAATCTACGTAACTAAGGAGTCATGTCCTATCATTTGGCAATGTACCCGGTTCATTTTGAGGTTGTTCTAGGAGGCCTTTATCTCAAAAATGTTTTTCAGATGGGAGGGGGTGGGCTCCGAGGTAAAAAGTTCATGTTCTCACAAGAGGCCAGTAATTTTTCATTCTTCAAAACCAAAGGATGAACCATCTAGAGACTGCCATACCCGGACATCCATCCCATAATCTGCCTCCAAATGCTGACACCATTGTATACACTACCAATATTTTGCTGATAGGACCCTGATATAGCTGTCCCTTGTGAGGCTATGCTGGAGCCTAGCAAACACAGAAGTGGATGCTCATAGTCAGCTATTGGATGGATCACAGGGCCTCCAATGGAGGAGCTAGAGAAAGTACCCTAGGAGCCAAAGGGGTCTGCAAACCTATAGATGGAACAACAATATAAACTAACCAGTACCCCCCAGAGCTCACGTCTCTAACTGCATATATATCAGAAGATGGCCTAGTCAGCCATCATTGTAAAGAAAGGCCCATTGGTCTTGCAAACTTTATATGCCTCCGTACAGGGAAACACCAGGACCAAGAAGAGGGAGTGCGTGGGTAGGGGAGTGGGGGGGAGGGTATGGGGTACTTTTGGGAGAGCATTGGAAATGTAGATGAAGAAAATACCTAAGAAATAAAAAAAAGTTGTATTTAAAATTTTAAAAGGCTTTGGAAATTAACAAATCTTATAGGATTGAGAAAACACAGATAATGACACAATTCAGAATGTTATTTCTCAAAAATTATAAAGAGAAGGAACTATTCTAGGAGAGATGAGATCTTCAATGGCTTTTCCTTCCACGGCAGTAAGAGCTGATATTTTCATAACTCACTATCCATATTTAGATCTAAGACCATGGGAAAAATGGTTATTTACACAGATTCACAACAATAGCAAAATCACAGACATGAAGTAGCAACAAAATAATTTTATGTTTGAAGGTCAATATGAAGTAGAAACAAAATAAAGTTATCATTGAGGTCATCACAACATGAGTAAGGTTATTAAAGGGTAGCAGCATTAGGATGTTTGATGGGCTTTCTAATTCTATGTTTTCAAAATATTTCTAGGGCTCAAGATAACAGTTATCATTAGTCAATCATTTTGGCATTGTTTAATGGCACATGAATATATCAAAGCTTCCCATGTATGGATACAATATTTCTAGCTTAACTTAATGCTGCTGACATTATTACTGCAACTCCTAAAGACTGTTGCAAGACAATGTGTAGAAAATATTTCTCTGTCCTCCTTGGAAAATACTTCTGATATACATGAAACTGTGATTCTGTCCACAAAATCCATACCCTCATCACCTTCAGATCCTGATCCATGTCTTTGTATCACTAAATATTCTTAAATGCCATCAGATCCAATGTCCCATTATTATCATGAGTAATATCTGCTGTTCTCTCTACCTCGTTCTCTTTGAAAAACTGTAGGTTTTCCATCCCTTGATGTTATTCTATACAGGTGATTCTCTTTTATAGGACCCACAAAGCTGAATATTTAAAAAAAATTGTGAAGTTGGGCATGGTGGCCCACACCTTTAATCCCAGCACTTGGGAGGCAGAAGCATGTTAATTTCTGAGTTCGAGGCCAGCCTGGCCTACAGAGTGAGTTCCACGACAGCCAGGGCTACACAGAGAAACTCTGTCTCAAAAATAAATAAATAAATAAATAAATAAATAAATAAATAAAATAAAATAAAATAAAATAAAATAAAAACGACCTTGTGAAGTATGCTGCCTACAAGCTTTTTCTTTATACTTCTGTTTATTCCCCCAGTTATGAATCAATACAAAATAAAGAATATGATACCCCCCCAGACTTAGATAAAGGTCAATGTTATGGAGACCAGACATGAATTGAAGTTCCTTTAACCTACAAGACTCTACTGTGTTTCAAGCTGAAACCAAGGAACAAGCACAAATCTATTAGAAATATGGGTCTTCTTCCTGGTTGACTGGTGCATTTCTGATACTTTCTACTTTTGTTTACTCTTTTAGCGTGCATAGAAAATTTGTTCTACTAGATCAATTTTCAACATTTTCTATTTGTATTTAATATCATGTAATTGCCTGGGAAATATTTTGATATAATTTTCTTTGAATTTCTATTTATAAGAATATAAACAATTTATCCTGCAAGTACTTGATTTAGAACTGCAATATCTAACGTGAGCTTTTAGAAATGAGTGTCTATTGCAATTCGCTGACATTAATTTGGTGTCCTAGTGACAAGAATATACTTAGCTAAGTTTGCTCTCTGCCTTCTGTGCAAATAATGAGAAAATGACTGCCTACTCTATGATGTTCAACATTAATAAATGTGAGAAATAATTTATTTAAATGCAGCTAAATAGCCAATAGAGTTCTTTTTGGTAACATCAGCCAGATACAAATATTATTGAGAATATTTCTTTTAACTTGAAGATTTTTTTCCAGAGATGAGGACTGAACCCATGTCCTTGTGTTTGCTAGGCAAGGGCTCTGCCACTGAGCTAAATCCCCAAAACCTTGAGAACTTTTATATCTTAATCTTTCTCATCTCTTTAGACTGATTCATTATACTGTCAGTTCTTAGATTCAGAGGACCTAAAATTGGATCTTAAACATTATATAGGAATAATTTGTAAACTATTTTTAAAATGAGGATGGGATTACATAATGTCTTCCATCTCTTTTCTTCCTCTAACCCCTCCTGTGTTCCCAATCTTGCTGTCTCTCAAATGTAATGGCATCTTTTTTTTTTATTAGTTGTTGCATTTTTTTTTTCTGGAATATATAACCTGCTTAAATTTTATGTTAACCGTTTGAATATGATTTTGTTGATGAACTCCTTGTATTGATTAACCAACTGAGAAGTACTGTTTTTGAAAAATCTATAATATTAGGACAATTTGATTCTTAATTAATTGGCCTCGCATATTTGTATCAACCAAGAAGATAAAATTATGACATCAGATAGGAATGTTTTTATTAAATCTTATCCTGAATTTGAAACAGATTGCTTTTGCCTACAAAATAATATGTTGAGTGAGGAAGGACGTCAAGTATCCTTTGAATGACCTGGTTTCTCAAGAGATTGACATACATATTCTTCTAATAACTTGAGGAGGTTTGGCATTAAAAGGGTGTTTGTGAATATTCAATGTGTGTTATAATACACAGAACTTGAAGACCTCATTGATACATTTAGTAGACATTAATTATCTCCATGTTCTTACACAAGAGTAGTTTTAGATGAAAGATGCTAATTTTTATTTGGCAGCTCCTTATCTAGATGCATAGTACATTTTCCATCCAAATACAATCCTTTAATCAGAGGACAGAATAAGCCCATCCTTCACTTAAATTGTCATGTAATTTGAATGCAAGTGGGTATTTTGTGACCCTAGAAACTAAGAAAAATTGTCAAATTAGGAAAGAATTAGCACCTCTGCCCCTCCTCTCCTTCTCATTGCCCCTCCCACTCTCTCAGTGTCTGTCTCTCTATTTGTCTGTCTCTCTGTCTGTCTGTCTGTCTATCTGTGTGTTTGTGTATATAAAATATTCTCTTAATAGAAGGGTTAATGTTAAAAGATAGTATTTCATTTCCCTGATGATTAAGGATGTTGAACATTTTTTCAGGTGATTCTCTGCCATTCGGTATTCCTTAGGTGAGAATTCTTTGTTCAGCTCTGAGCCCCATTTTTTAATGGGGTTATTTGATTTTCTGGAATCCACCTTCTTGAGTTCTTTATATATATTGGATATTAGCCCCCTATCTGATTTAGGATAGGTAAAGATCCTTTCCCAACCTGTTTGTGGTCTTTTTGTCTTATTGTCGGTGTCTTTTGCCTTGCAGAAGCTTTGTAACTTTATGAGGTCCCATTTATCAATTCTCGATCTTACAGCACAAGCCCTTGCTGTTCTATTCAGCAATTTTTCCCCTGTATCCATATCTTCAAGGATTTTCCCTACTTTCTCCTCTATAATTTTCAGTGTCTCTGTTTTAATGTGGAGTTCCTTAATCCACTTAGATTTGACCTTAGTACAAGGAGATAGGAATGGATCAATTCGCATTCTTCAACATGATAACTGCCAGTTGTGCCAGCACCATTTGTTGAAAATGCTGTCTTTTTTCCACTGGATGGTTTTAGCTCCCTTGTCAAAGATCAAGTGACCATAGGTGTGTGGGTTCATCTCTGGGTCTTCAATTCTGTTCCATTGGTCTACCTGTCTGTCACTATACCAGTACCATGCAGTTTTTATCACAACTGCTCTGTGATACAGCTTTAGGTCAGGCATGGTGATTCCACCAGATGTTCTTTTATCCTTGAGAAGAGTTTTTGCTATCCTAGGTTTTTTGTTATTCCAGATCAATCTTCTTATTGCCCTTTCTAATTTGTTGAAGAACTGAGTAGTGAGGGGGGAGGGTATGGGCGTATTTTGGGATAGCATTGGAAATGTAAATGAGGAAAATAACTAATAAAAATATTAAAAATATAAATAAATAAAAGTTGACATTAAAAGCAAAAAAAAGATAGTATTCCATTTGGGCTTGAAAAATGAATTAGATGATATGTTTATTGGTTTCTCTTTCATAGGTGTAGTTCTCTTTCAGAGGTGAGGTTTAGAGATTGATCAGCTAATAAGACTAAGTGTTTGTCTTTCAGAGATGTGTATACCAGCACCCATATGGTGACTGAAAACTCTCTTTAATTCTAGTTCCATGGCATTAATTTCTGTCCCCCATAAGCTCTATATCCATGTGGTATACAGTTACATTTTCAGGGAAAAACTCATACTCATACATTAAAATAAATGAATTTGAAGTTAGACTCAATTAATACTGACTTTGTTTTAGCCTATAGTGCATTCAGAATGTGACAGGTGACACCATTCTAACCTTTAGTTGCTTTTTTCATATACTTGATCAAAACACATGAAAAGGAACAAACACATGCTGATTTTTACTGTTAAATGGACTTCAAAGAAAAGTGCATACTTGGCAGGGAGGTGGTGGCACATGTCTTTAATCCCAGCACGTGGGAGGCAGAGGCAGTCAGATTTCTGAGTTGGAGGCCAGCCTGGTCTACAGCATGCTTTCAAGGACAGCCAGGGCTTTACAGAGAAATCCTCTCTTGAAAAAACAAACAAACAAACAAGCAAAAAACAAAAAAAAACAAAAACAAAAACAAAACCCAAAAAATAAAAAGCCAATATGCACAAAAAACCAAAACAACACCAACCAACAAACAAAGATCAAAAAGCAAAAAAAGAAAACAAAAACAAAAAAACAGGAAAAAGGAAAGAGAAAAGTATATTCTAACTTGATAACTGTTAAAAAGAAAAAAAGAACAAAATTATTGTAATGCTGTTTTGAAAACACTAACAGGTTTCTTTCCATTTGAAGTAACTTGTAGTAGGTACAGTTATTTGCTTTCCCCTTGGGTATTCCTCCTCCGAGCTATATACAGTCTCTACAGGCTTAGGATTATTATCCCACTGAAGCCAGGCATTGTAGCCCTGTTGTGGAATAGATTCCACAGTCAGGCAATAGCTTTTAGCACAACCCCTACTTTGGTGTTTAGGGACTCACATTGGGACTAAGACGTACAAGGAGGGGGAAACGTTTGAGCCATAAATAATAAGCAAACAAATGAAGAAGGTATTTATTTATTTTAGTGCTACAGTTTGTTTGCAGGACTTGATAATCTCATGCAAATATTCTAGCACAAAGATGTAGCAAAATCAGAGTGTTAGCATTCCTTCTAAACTCCTCAATAGTTACCTGGCAACAGCCAGGTATGCAGGATTCATTTTAAAATGGGCTGTTTGCCCCCTCCTCTAGCTCTTACACTCTTACTCTATTACCCTCTTACTTTCTTCACTCTCTACCCCTTCTCTCCCTAGTCCTCTAGTCCTCTTCTTCCCCCCACTTTATTTCTCACTCTCTGCATTTCTCAGATTCTACCCCCTTAACTCCACTCTCCATGCCCTAAACACACTCTATTCCATACTTTAGCTATCCTATTTAAGGTATCTCAAGGGGAAATTGATGCCCTCATGGGTCCACAGAACCACCCCCTTCTACCTCATCCAAACTGCACCTCTACCAAACATATTCTGGTTCTTTCATTCTTTTCTTTTTATAAAACAAAAAACTTCAGACTACTTTTTTAAGCTAAATGTTGACTTTAATGAGGTAATTGTTCATTTAGGATATGTCTTGTCATCTGCCAATATTCCAACACGTACACACACACACACACACACACACACACACACACACACATGTATACACATATTAGGTGAGGTGATGAGGAGTGTGTGGTGTGTGGGGTAGTGTCTGCATGTCTGAGGGATATGTGAATGGATATGATTAATGCATGCATGCATGAAATTTTCAAAGAAAAAATAGTCGCCTGTCAGTGGCACAGATCAGCAGTAGACATCCAGAGGACCACTGGCAGCTGCAGTAAACAAAGCAGGCAGAAGCACACACTTAGAAACCCAACAATCCCATGGCCTCCCCTCAGGAGCATCCACTAAAATGTACAAATACATAGTGGACAGATGGGAGTGACAGAGAAACTGAATAGCTTGATCATTATGAAGAGAGGTAGAACTAGAAATATGAGGGTATATCCTGCTGAGAGAATCCAGCATTGGACTTGAGGCCATGGCAATATCCCAGTTTACACAGGGCCTGAAGATGTCTGGTGCTGTGGCCATGAATCAGCATGGATCCCTGTCCATGCATGTGGCTCATATTACCACTAAAAATCAATTGGATATCCCTGGTTTAGACTGCAAAATTGGCGCACAGTTCAAGGGCTTTGCAGAGATGATCCCACCTTTCACCTGCTGCAGCCATTTGGAGAATATGTTCAGCACCTCACATGTGCATCATAGTAGAACTTACCACTGTGGTGAGGTTTTAGGTGAGGCAGCCTATAGTGTGAGAGTGTGTGTGTGACAGTGAGATTGAGAAAGCTGTCCCTGCCACTCACATTCTGTGAGGCATCTCATCCTCATCACCTGAAGAAGTCAGGAGAGCTGGCATAGGAGTCAGGAGTATGGGAGTACCTTCTCCATCCCTAACCAGCTGTAGCATTCAGGAAAATAGACCCAGCATCTTGACTGGGAACTACAGTAGAGCTGGCTCTGTTCTCCTGGGTGAGGCATGAGATCTGGAAATCTGGCTGTGTGTCTTGTTGTCTGCAGCACTGAGTCATGCAGCTGGGCAATGCTGGAGAACTTGCCCTCATTGTGAGGAAAAATATAGTTATCCAGATGCTCAACTAGGTTACCAACAAATTCCAAATCTAAGGTATCATGTCTGCCCACCCATACATCTATCTAATTATGCACTTCTAGAATATGGGACAAAGCTGGTCCTACAGATCCAAAACTGCAGGATATCCATGACAAAGGGCAATGAATGAAGGTTGTCTCAGTGAGGATACAGTAATGATGGTATAATACAATCTAGATGCCTTGAAATGATGCATTGAAATGAACCTTTGCAAGCAAAATGTGTGGACAAAAGGGTACACAACGAGACATATTGTGACATATAACAGCTTCCCCAATGAGATGTTTGCTGTTTTTTTAACACATTTTTTTAAAATTTTTGTCTTTTTTATTTTCAATTGGGGGGAGGATGTAAGGACCAAGGGTAGATACAAAAAGAAAGAGATATGAGTGGAGATGTGTTGCCAATGTGAATTTCACAAAAAATTATTAAAAGTGAAAAATAATACTTGTAATTAATCTATTTAGCAATAAAAGTGTAGAAGGTGTTTCTTTCTCTAATACAATAAAGGTTAGAGCTTATTTTTCATCCAGTTTTTTCTGAGTTCTTTCTGAGTTCTCTCTGAGCTGGCACTTGTTCTTTAGTTCCATATGCATACATATAGGAGCCTCTTAGTAAGTATGTAAATAGATTAGACAGATATTAGGCATAACAAGCAAGTATGTGATAATGAATGCATAGTATGAACATATGTGTGTTTGTGCATATTTGCTTATGTAAAAACTTTTCCTTCTGCAAGAGATACTCACTTCTTGTGGTTTAATAAAAGTTTATTGGCCTAAACCTCCTTCGAACCAAGCAAGCTAGAATTCAGGTTTCTGGGAAATATAGAAAAAAACTCCAGAAATTAACTCTTTACTTATTCCTCTGCTATCATGCAACCATTGTTAATCATGCAAACCAGCAGTTTTTAATGGTAAAATAAGGAAGGAAGTGTGTAGGTTAATTTAGAAGTTATCAACACACATTCAGTATAGTTAGAGAGCTATAAGGCCAGAAATCATCAGTCTTGAAAACTCTCAAGAGACCATCAGTCCTTAAACACATTGTATGTCCAATGCTTCATCTGACTACTTGCCAGGATTTTGGAAAAGGTATAGGGATTTAGAACATTCAAGGAAGAACAGCCAACTCTGATTTTAAGAATTAAACTCAAATAATTTGGAAGTTTTAAGGATTCCTTAGCCTCTAAGCTTCTATACACATTATATTTTCTCTCTTTTAATTAAGATTCAATAAAATATTAAACACATAGATGGAATAATTTAAAATATTCCAAATTAACAATGAAAGACTTCTGATGTATGCTTAAACTATTTTAAGAATTACATTGGTGTACAAGAACCAGGTATATGATATTTATAAATAACACTAATAAAATAAGAAGATAAACCAATAACAGCTTAGCCACAGCACGCCACAGAAAAATGTGAGCTGACTGATACTAAACTTCTCACAAGAATACTGGCTGAAGGTATAGGGACTCTTAAATTGGGAACAGAAAGAGTGATATCTCTAAGAAACAAAGAATTATTCAAGGTAGCTTAGCTATTCCCTAGAGTACTGACATTAAAGGCACAGTACATACTATGGGCATCCATGTTTATGTAGTTTGCTCCTGAAATTCATGACTTATGGGAATCATTTGTTAAAATAACTGATATGTAGAAAATATAGCAAATCAGTGGGAAGAATTTGTGAGTAATATGGAAAGAAGAGGGTCTCTCAAGTGATAGTTAGCTGATATATAGAGTAAGGACTGCCTTTCTGGAAATAACCATGCCAACATTGCAGTACCACTTCTGCTCATAATGAAAAACAGCAAAGGATAATTGAAGGCTAAATATTTTATTGATATCATTTTGCTATAGGAATGATATTGAAGTCATCTGTCTTCTCTTCACCTGAAAAAAATAAACAAATAAATAAACAAACAAACATACAAACAAAGTTTGGTAGTAGAAAGACACAATGTGTAATTTCATCATGTCATTAATATCTTTTAGTTTCTTGGATAACTCTGTTAGAGTTTCACAGTTGACTGAGAGTGAATTTAAATCACATACACCACAGAATTATAAAGATTATTCATGTTTTGGATGTATCCGTGATCTATGTCTCTAGGAACAGGGTGGTCATCACTGGAGTTTGGAGCATGGAATGAAAAATGGGGCATTTATTTACCTTCTCTCTGGTAAGAAATCAGATGGTTATGCAAAAAGTGACCACAGGTAATTTGGCTGTTCATTGTTTCCATGCTGGGGTGGGCCTTGATGGTTTCCTGGCTGAGGAGGTCTCTGAGGGCCTCCCTGTGGGGGTGGGCCTTGTTGGTTTCCAGGCCCAGGAGGTCCCTGAGGGCCTCCCTGTGGGGGTGGGCCTTGCTGGTTTCCAGGCCTAGGAGGTCCCTGAGGGCCTCCCTGTTGGGGTGGGCCTTGTTGGTTTCCAGGCTGAGGGGGTCTCTGCTGGGGGCCTCCCTGTGGAGGTGGGCCTTGTTGGTTACCAGGCCTTGGGGGTCCCTGGGGGCCTCCCTGTGGGGGTGGGCCTTGTTGGTTTCCAGGCCTAGGGGGTCCCTGTGGGCCTCCCTGTGGGGGTGGGCCTTGTTGGTTTCCAGGCCTAGGGGGTCCCTGTGGGCCTCCCTGTGGGGGTGGGCCTTGTTGGTTTCCAGGCCTAGGGGGTCCCTGAGGACCTCCCTGTGGGGGTGGGCCTTGTTGGTTTCCAGGCTGAGGAGGTCTCTGAGGACCTCCCTGTGGAGGTGGGCCTTGTAGGTTTCCAGGCCTAGGGGGTCCCTGTGGGCCTCCCTGTGGGGGTGGGCCTTGTTGGTTTCCAGGCCTAGGGGCTCCCTGTGGGCCTCCCTGTGGGGGTGGGCCTTGTTGGTTTCCAGGGCCTAGGGGGTCCCCTGTGGGCCTCCCTGTGGAGGTGGGCCTTGTTGGTTTCCAGGCCTAGGGGGTCCCTGTGGGCCTCCCCTGTGGGGGTGGGCCTTGTTGGTTTCCAGGCTGAGGGGGTCTCTGCTGGGGGCCTCCCTGTGGGGGTGGGCCTTGTTGGTTTCCAGGCTGAGGGGTTCTCTGCTGAGGACCTCCCTGTGGTGGTGGTCCTTGTTGGTTTCCAGGCTGAGGGGGTCTCTGCTGGTGGCCTCCCTGTGGGGGTGGGCCTTGTTGATTTCCAGGCTGAGGGGGTCTTTGCTGGGGGCCTCCCTGTGGGGGTGGGCCTGGAGGGGGTGGGCCTTGTTGGGTTCCAGGCCTAGGGGGACTCTGAGGGCCTCCCTGTGGGGGAGGACCATGGTGGTTTCCTGGGTGAGGAGGGTGCTGTGGTGGTCCCTCTGGTCTATTCACATCTTCCTCACTGCCATCTTCATCACCATCATCATTTTCATCAGAACTGGGAGGTCTCGGGGGCATTCCTCCAGGAGGTGGTTTTGGATGATGATGGACATACCCTTGGTTCTGTTCTCCCATCTCTATTTAATAAAGATAAAAATAGGTGATTTTATAAGTTCTCTTTCTCCCAGGATCACTTCCCCCCCCCACTCCAACTTCATATCCCTAGTAGTTCAGAAAGCTTAATTGTGTATAAATCTTTTTCTTATATCACTACTCTTTGAATGAGTACTTGTCCTTAAATGCTGTGCAAAAATGGTGACTTTATATAACTTACACTTCCCAGACAGAAGTGGAGAAATGGTCGTGGGTGTGGGGGTGTATATTCTATAAATATTATTAGTTAGAGCTTGGCAGAGTAGGAAAATTGTGACAGAATGCTTTAATTTTCTTACATATAAAATGGTGTTCAAGGTCCTGTAAGCATGTGTAAAGCAAGAAAAAAATGTAAGAAAAAGTTTTCCATTCTGTTCTCATGTGAAATATTTTAAAAATTAGTCAGCTATGGATACAGAGGGGAGTACAAAAATAAATTCAAAACTGTGAGAAGCATAGGCTCTGTGTAGTTTTGTATTTTATATGCAATCATAGCATTCTAATTGGAATTACTGGGGAAAGAACAATTCTTTAGGCAAACCATAGTTTTGCAGAGGATTTTTAAATGAGAACACCCTATATGTGCATCATATATAATATATTGCTCCAATCTGTGGAAGAAATAGAATGTTGCTTTTTTTTAACAAAGCCTGGCTTCCAATTCTTCCAGTGTATGGCCCTGCTGTAGAGTCAATGCTGGGAAGGTTGTCTATTTATCTCTGTGGAAGTTTCCAGTCATTATTGTAATAAAATAAAGAAATAATAGAGGTATTACAGAATTGAATAATTACAGATGTAAATGGTACATAGAAGGTCAAGATAGAATGGATCTGTTTTTACCTAGGAGCTGAGAATTTGAGTCTTCGTAGGTGATCTCTAGAAAATAAGCACAAAGAAGTTGAAAGTTACTTATGACATTTTTCTAGTTGCTGAGAATACTACCAGGATCATTTCGACCCTTGGTAGAAATGACAATTTAGTTCCTTCTTATATGTATCAAATTTTACTGATACTCTTCATTAACATTACCACAACTTCAGGGAGACATGATTTTAAAAGTTTTTCTTTATGATCTTAATTTCTTATATGTTATAGTCCAAAGTATTTCATTCATTGAAATAAGAAAATATATTGCTTTCAGTAAAATATAAAATACAATGAATATTGACCAGCTCTCATGAAAAAAGAAGAGAAAATAGGTCTAGCAAAATATTTCAGTGGCCAAAGCACTTGTGTAATGACTTGTATTAAGTTCCTGAATTTATATGATAGAAGGATAAATGCTGCTACCAATAAGTTGGTGTCTGTCAGAATGTGCTTAAGCATTCGAAAACATGGAGACACATGGGTAGACACACTCAGAGACTTGCATGTTTTTATGACCATGCACAAAATAAATAAAAATTAAAGTAATATTTAGAAGAAATTATTCCCTGGTATTTATAGTTCATGTTGTACAGTTTGAAATTTTTTAACCTTTGCCATTTCTTAAAAACATTCCTGATATGGTTTTACTTCTTTCATCTTTCTCTGTCCTCTACACACAAGGCAAGCACCATCCACTATCGTTTTTTCATAACACTATAAAAACTAAGTTTCCCTCTGTCAACTACAAAATACTTTTGTGAATCTTCTACCACAAAAAAAAGGCTTTTTATAAATTTACTCAGGTTATTTTGTTGCAAAAATATTTGTAACTCATACCATAAGCATAGTTTAAGCTCTAGAAGTAAAATGATAACAAATGTTCTTCTATTTGTTCTCATAATTCTTTGCCTCTGTCCCTTTTCCATCTCCTTTCATTTCTCCCAGTCCTAAGTGTGTTCCTCCAGTCCAATATCACTGTACCACTCTCGCCCCTACTTCATACCTTCATCTTGTCTCTGAGCTGAGCTCAGGACCAGCAAAGCTGCTGTGAGCAGGACCACAAGCATCTTGGAAGATTGTTCCCAAGTTTGTTCAGGAGGAAGGAAGGCCACAGTCTTTATAAGGAAGGTAGAACAAAGGCATCTTTCACTTCCTTACTGTTGAACACACTTGTGACAGGAGCATGCCATGCATCCCTGACTCTTCTTTGGGACTTTAGCCTAGCAGGATGCAGTAGGGCTGAGGCTGTCAAGAAATCAGTTCTAGATACATGGTCTCTGGGGTTACTGGTTAGTTCATATTTTTGTTCCACCTATTGGGTTGCAGACCCCTTCAGCTCCTTGGTACTTTCTCTAGCTCCTCCACTGGGACCCTGTGTTCCATCCAGTAGGTGACTGTAAGCATCCGCTTTTGTATTTGCCAGGGGCTGCATAGCTTCTCAGATGGCCTAGTTGGCCATTATTCAGAAGACAAGCTTTTTGGCATTGAAAACTGTATATGCCCCAGTAGAGGGGAACAGCAGGATCAAGAAGTGGGCATGTGTGGGTAGGGAAGTAGGGCAGGTAAAGTGTAAATGGGTCTTTCAGGATAGCATTTGAAATGTAAGTGAAGAAAAGTTCTAATAAAAAATGAAAAAAAAAAGAATTCAGTTTTAAATCATAGGACATGATATTTGTGCAACAATGTGAAAGCAATACAGTGAAATTTCAGATATTAGAAATGAAATTCTAGTTCGATATAATTGTGAATCTCTCCTTGTTAGTTGTGATTCTTGGAGAATTTGCTTCTATACAAACATGTATATTTGTGTGAATATTCATACTCTTTGAATGACTTTCTGTTCATTTCTGCGGGTGATTAGGACACCAAGATAGAATACATAGTAAGTGAGAAAAACAAGGCTGACAGCTTATTTGTGCCCAGTTAGGCCTTCTGGAATTCCCAAGATCAGGTTCAAATTAGAGAAATTGTGATATCATAGCACTGAAAGCAGGAATATTCTTTTTTTATTCCTTCTGTGTTAGGGAAAGAAAAGTGGAAGACGAGAACTCAGATAAGTTTTGGACCAGTCAATCCTAGAAAACATAGTTCTCACATGAAACACAAAATTATATGATTCCCAGAGAATATCCTCATACCTACACTTTATTTAATTATTGATAACATTGAATTATATTTTGTTCAATATTGCTTCCCTTCGGAATTATTCTTCGACTCTTAATTGGCTATAAACCTAAACAAGTTGGATGAAATCACTTTAAAATATACAAAGCATTGATTTCTCTGAATGTTTTTCAACATAGAGTATTTAATTTTCTATGTTTATAGCCAATGCTTTGATAATTACCAGTCTGACTAGTTGTGGATGAATATGCCCTGTACTATACAGGGTCATGCTTATTATTATTTTATCACAGTCCATCATCTTCTTACAACTCCCATAAAGCCTTGGCTTATTTGCTGATTCAGTGTTTACTTTGATCTTTTGCTTGTTTTTGACTTCACTTTATGGCTTCTCTTGCCATATTTCTACCCAGGTCCCCTATGGTAGGATTCTGGATTTGAACCTTAATGACAGCTTCATAATAGAACTCATGATTATAATTTTGTTTCTTTCCTTTCCTATCTTATCTTCTTTCTTTCCTTCCTTTTATTCTCTATTTTTTCTCTGTCTCTTTCTTTCTTTCTTTCTTTCTTTCTTTCTTTCTTTCTTTCTTTCTTTCTTCCTTTCTTCTTTTCTTTTCCCTCTTTTTCTTTATTTGCAATAACTGATTAGCATATAGCTAAGTGTGGTATCTCACACTTTAATCCTAATATTCCAAGGCAGAAGCAGGTGGATGCAGATGTCAAACTGTAGGATGAGACTGGTTTTCAAAGCTATGTCCAAAACAGCTGTTACCCAGTGAAACCCTATCTCAAAAAAGGAACAAGGAAAGAAATGGTTTGGAAGATACTGTGCTTGAATGACTCTTCATGTGATATAAATGCTGTTTTATTCCTAATTTCTATACTTTTTTTTTAGTTGCATGAGGCATCATCTCAATGAGGAAAGAGTAAGCAAATTGTTGCCTTTTCATTTTTGAGTTCAAATAGAGTTTTCATTATCCCTCAACTTTTAAGTGTGGCTAGTAGAAATTTGAGGGGAATTTGGTTGCTGTAAAACAGAGAAAGGCAATGAATGTATCTTATCCTTTATCATTTGGGTAAGTCTACTATACAATTCATATCAATTTCTAGGTGTTTCATTATGAAGAGACATAGGGATTATCTCAGAAAAATTACCTAACTTGTACTTTGCTATAGATGATATGAAATTCTATGGTATTATCAGGTGGGTGGGTTGTGTTGTTGTTATTTTTTTGTTATTGTTGCTTTCCTCTTAGATGATGATCGGTATATTAGGAATGGAGAATTTCCTAGTATTTGGTAAATTTCTCTGATTATCTGAAAATCAGAGGCAATCTCACAAGATTGCAGTGTTAAGGAAGACAAGGAAAGGTTGATTTCTGAATATGCTTTTTAATAGGATGGTTTTCTAGTGTCTACAAATAGGAGATGAGAATGATTGGTAGATGGGGGTCCGGACTAGTTGTGGCCTTCAAAGTCATCGTGATGGGAATGTCAGTTATAGAGCAGAAGAGAAAGTTAGGCAGACATGTACATATTGGGTCTGGTGAAAGACTGCCTGGAACTCAGCCTACACCTGAGTTTTGTTAGTTCTGGAATACAACAATTGATTTTGACAAATAATCACACAACTTGAGCCAATTTGTGACCTTTTCCAGTGTAATCAATATGTGAAAGAATTTATTGTTGTATGAAAAAAAAAGTCACCTGGTAACTCAAGAGAAACCAGAAAAAGTCAATGCAAAGAATGGGACTGGTAACACAGTCAGTTATTAATGGCTAAGGTGGCTTAAGTAATAAGATTAACTTGAAGGGCTTTTGGAGACCTGTAGTGACTGAAGTACTAAGGAGTGGCTCTTTCATATGACTCCAGTGTATCTCTTTTGGTTATGTATATGAAAGTCTTTAAGTCATCATACCACATAAACACATACAATTTAACACTACATTATTCAAATTATCCACAGTATAGAACAGCACTTATGGAAGTTCAGATTTTGTTTTTCTGTAGATACAGTATGGATGTCCATGGGGCTGGTCCATCCCAGTATATGCTCCAAGGTTTCCCCTCTGTCCACATTCTCAGCAGGGTTTATTATTGTTTACTGAAATCCTGGTGACTGTTCTGACTGATGTCAAATGGAATATTCTCTTGGATTTAATGTGCATGTGTATGATAAATTATGATTTTTGAAAAATTACCTAATATTTATTAGACATTCTTATGTTTTCTATTGATATATTTCCATTTATGTTTGGAGAGCTGGCTTGGCCATTAAAGGATCATAACGGGAAATATAAGAGAAATATCTGTTCAATGTTCCTTATTTACTGTTTGAGACAAGAATGCATTCAGAATATCAGGCTCCTATCTGATATAGAGGTGGCAAAGCTTATTATCTTACTGTACTGATTCTACTAAATGAACTTAGCTATAATATGATTCTAATGAATTTCTGCTATACTTATAGATCAGTGCTTTCTTCAGTCATCATCTTAGAAGCTTCCTCTTGCAGCAAATGGGAACTAAAGCAAACATCCGTGCAGAGAAAAAATTCAGAGAGTGAGTAATATAACTCAACCCTTCCCCAAATCCTGAAACTGTGTGGCAAAGGAGGTCTAAAAAGTTTAAGAGCCAGAGGGGATGGAGGACATCAATGAAACAGGTTTTTTAAACACAAAATGACAATCTTATATGTGAATGCACAGAGAGTGAGACAGCACGCACTGAACCTGCATATGTCTCTACCAGATAATGCCCTTGTGGTGAAAACAGAAGTGGTGAAAACTTTCCCCATTCCTAACTCGTACAATATCTTCTACTGGTAACTACTTCCAAATAAAGATTTGGTTTTATCCAAGAGAATCCCACAGAAGAAATGAACTACTGCATGCCCAGGAGTATATGAAAAACATTAAACATTAAAGAACTCAACAATAAATTTGCAGTTTTCTTGCCTCATTAGATCATATCATGTCTTCCCCCAACCCCTGCCACCAATAATTTCATTTTCTACTCAAAGTTGTGTCAGGTGTAATTCCCAGAGCTTCCATATGGATAAACAGTAATAGATCCTAAGGCTCAGCAAATCTCTACTTTTTGGTTTGAAGATTTTTTTTTTTTTTTTATCATCAATATTTATTTATTTATTTATTTATTTATTTTTCCATTTTTTATTAGGTATTTAGCTCATTTACATTTCCAATGCTATACCAAAAGTCCCCCTTACCCACCCACCCCCACTCCCCTACCCACCCACTCCCCCCCTTTGGCCCTGGCGTTCCCCTGTACCGGGGCACACAAAGTCTGCGTGTCCAATGGGCCTCTCTTTCCAGTGATGGCCGACTAGGCCATCTTTTGATACATATGCAGCTAGAGTCAAGAGCTCAGGGGTACTGGTTAGTTCATAATGTTGTTCCACCTATAGGGTTGAAGATCCCTTTAGCTCCTTGGATACTTTCTCTAGCTCCTCCATTGGGAGCCCTGTGATCCATCCATTAGCTGACTGTGAGCATCCACTTCTGTGTTTGCTAGGCCCCGGCATAGTCTCACAAGAGACAGCTACATCTGGGTCCTTTCGATAAAATCTTGCTAGTATATGCAATGGTGTCAGCGTTTGGATGCTGATTATGGGGTGGATCCCTGGATATGGCAGTCTCTACATGGTCCATCCTTTCATCTCAGCTCCAAACTTTGTTTCTGTAACTCCTTCCATGGGTGTTTTGTTCCCACTTCTGAGGAGGGGCATAGTGTCCACACTTCAGTCTTCATTTTTCTTGAGTTTCATGTGTTTAGGAAATTGTATCTTATATCGTGGGTATCCTAGGTTTTGGGCTAGTATCCACTTATCAGTGAGTACATATTGTGTGAGTTCCTTTGTGATTGTGTTGAATATTAATGCAAAAATCCTTAATAAAATTCTCGCTAACCGAATCCAAGAACACATTAAAGCAATCATCCATCCTGACCAAGTAGGTTTTATTCCAGGGATGCAGGGATGGTTTAATATACGAAAATCCATCAATGTAATCCATTATATAAACAAACTCAAAGACAAAAACCACATGATCATCTCGTTAGATGCAGAAAAAGCATTTGACAAGATCCAACACCCATTCATGATAAAAGTTCTGGAAAGATCAGGAATTCAAGGCCAATACCTAAACATGATAAAAGCAATCTACAGCAAACCAGTAGCCAACATCAAAGTAAATGGAGAGAAGCTGGAAGCAATCCCACTAAAATCAGGGACTAGACAAGGCTGCCCACTTTCTCCCTACCTTTTCAACATAGTACTTGAAGTATTAGCCAGAGCAATTCGACAACAAAAGGAGATCAAGGGGATACAAATTGGAAAAGAGGAAGTCAAAATATCACTTTTTGCAGATGATATGATAGTATATATAAGTGACCCTAAAAATGTGATTGTGTTACCTCACTCAGGATGATGCTCTCCAGGTCCATCCATTTGGCTAGGAATTTCATAAATTCATTCTTTTTAATAGCTGAGTAGTACTCCATTGTGTAGATGTACCACATTTTCTGTATCCATTCCTCTGTTGTGGGGCATCTTCTTTCCACGCATAGATAAGTACTAGAAAAGTAGACATTTATACACAAAAGGTTGTCTCTTTAGGGAAAGAGACATATAATCTATTTTTCTACCCATAATTCTACAGATGGAAGTGCTAATTACCCTGGTGGTTTATGCTATATATAGAGCCAGGCCATATCAGATAGGACTGGAGATACCTAATAGTTTAGGTAAACTTTGTGTTTTATGTATGGCCAAAGGCTCCTCCAAGTTTGAACAGGACATTTATAGGTAGTCTAAATGAACTCTGACTTTTGGGGTAGCATTTAAAATGTAAATGAAATAAATACCTAATAATAATTAAAAAGAGACACTACATGTAGCCTATCTCTAGAAGCTATGTCCTTGGATGAACTGTCATATGACAAGTACTTTGAATTGAATTTTTCTTGTGTGCGCTCGACTGGCCAGGAAGAACAATGCTGCAACAGGATCCTTCTGCACACGTTTATTGGGAGAGCTTGATTTTAGAGGGGAAAACACCCTGAGCCCAGAACTGGTGCTGCTTATATAGGCCTAGGAGAGGCGTGTCTCACATCTGATTGGTTAACTTGTCTCTCATCTTGGCAAAAGAACCTTCACTGCCTATGTATGTGTGGTGGCCAGCAGTAGCCAACTGCCACTCTGCAACGGCTTCCCACATCTCCTTTTTGTTTTAATAAAATGAGGCTGGTCTAGGCCTGTGCAATTATGTCCATCCGCCGTGGCTCCTGTTTTAGGTCATTCCTCTAAATGTCACAGCCTTTCCTGTCATAGGGTAACCCTATCGCCACTGGGCCCCTTGTCTTAGGTTGGTCTGTGCATGAGGAAAGTTGCCCGTCTCTGGATACCGCAGTACTGTGTGACAGTAACTGCTAAATGACCTAGGGCGAACTTATGGCCCACAAAGGTATACTTATCCCAGTCTCAATCATCAGGAGCAAGAGGATCATCTTGGGGTTCATCTTGCTCTTTCACAGTCCTTGTCAGTGCGTCAGAACCCAAAGTGGATTTTCTTCACCCGGTATGACCGTTCCTCAGCTGAAGAGTTCTGAATCCATGCAGTCGGATCCTTCTCAGCAGTCTGTTTTGCAGGAACACTTCATTATCACCATTCCCCAGCTGAAGAGTTCTGAATCCATGCTGGATCCTTCTCAACAGTCTGTTTTACGGGAACCTTTATTAACTGCTCCTTCCCCGTGATGCAGTTCTGAATCCTCCCTGTAGCAGGGGGTCTTCGCTCGTGCCTGAAGATGTTTCTTTTCCCGGGTTTTCGGCACCACTTCTTGTGCGCTCTCGAATTGCCAGGAAGAACGACGCTGCAACAGGATCCTTCTGCACATATTTATTGGGAGAGCTTGATTGTAGAGGCGAAAAGACCCCGAGCCCAGAACTGGTGCTGCTTATATAGGCCTAGGAGAGGCGTATCTCACATCTGATTGGTTAACTTGTCTCTCATCTTGGCAAAAGAACCTTCACTGCCTATGTATGTGTGGTGGCCAGCAGTAGCCAACTGCCACTCTGCAACTGCCACTCTGCAACGGCTTCCCACAAATTTTGATGTTACTATGTCTCCTAGTGCACAGGTGACTTTTTATTGCAACAGGAATATTTGTCCTAAAATTATACCATGCTAAAACTGGCTGACAATAAACTCTTTAGTGTCAGAGTCTAGATGATTGAACTGCTATGGATTCATGAAGTTCTGCTTGCTTCTCAACCATTGTCTAGCAGTTGTGGTCTTTGCAGAAACTCCCAGGCATCTTTTGATGGGGAAGGACTCATTTTATGAAACCAACCTAAACCACTTTTAATGACCCCATCCATAAAATCACCATTTGGGCTCAATCTAGGCTTTCATGGGCCTACCTGTGGGATTATTTGGTGTGGTTTCTCACTGATATTTCACTAGCCATTTCTCTTTTGCACTTAGGAAAACATTTAAAAGTGTTTGAATGCATGTCTTGAGAGGTGCTTGGTAACACAAAGAATGATTTCAACCATTTTCTCCATATCCTCAGTATATAGAGAATCAGTGTATCTAATTTATCAGATATGAGTTGGAGAAGAGGCTATATTTCCAGTAATATTTTGTGGGCTTATTGTCCTGAAATCCTCATGGCTGAGACACCTTGGAGGATTTCACCATGCCTCCAAATTAAATTATTTCTGGTAAAATATATTTTACCTCTCATGTCTTAGACAGGTATCATCTATTCTTTACTTTAGAATTGCTCAGAAGGCACAGCTCTGTTGTCCTTGTGTTCCACAGGACTCTACTTCAGCTATTGGGAGATTTATGGAAATCAAATATTGAGTGCACAACCCTTCAATTGATTAATAATATATTGAAGGGGGAACTCTATTTTCTTTCACTGTGAATGAACAGACCAGTGCTTGCCTTATTATAATATTTATTATGCATACCATCTGTATATATAAATTTATCCCATTTATTTATTATATAATAACTTTAATGATAGAATATAACAAAATGTAGAGATGGCTTATAAATACATCTTTTAAATGTGAAATTTACATACATATATTTCATACAGTACTTTTAAACAGCCTTACATTTTAAGTCATTGCCTTATTACTCTCTGCTTCCACTATGTGTTGGCATGCTTTCAGATATTGAAGCAGCACAGTTGTCCTTTTTAAATGAAAACAGTAACAGTGAGGAAGAAATGGTCAAATAAGCCAACAAGATATAGTTCATACAAACAATGACATACTTCTTTAAAGAATAGCTTGCATTATTAGCTTGTTTAATATTAGCTCACAGAAGTCAACACTTCAGACAAGCCAAATAATATTCTAATGGCATTTTAAGTCCCTAGAAGTGGGGAATGTAAAATCTTCAATATTAAAGTAACTTTTATTATCTTGTAGTTATTGTTAATTTAAAGGCTTATTTCCTCTGTCTGCAAAACTAGGCCTAGTCCCAGATGCTTCTAGCTTCTGTACAATCTTATCAAGGTCTAGATTGTTTCACCCTGAGACTTACTGTTGAATAAACTCAGTTTTCCTTCTTATTTCTAATCTCTCCTTGGCTGAGTCAACTCACCTGGTCTGGGTCAAACCCCTCTTCAAGCTGACTGATTCACTCTGACTTCTTTTATGTTTTTCAGTAATTGTTCTGCTTGGTATTATTCTAACTTTGACAGTTCTAACATACTAACTTTAACTGTTCTCACCCTGTGGATCCTTCTCCTTTCCTGGATCAATCTTTACCTGTGTCTAGCTTGTTCTCTGTCTTTATCCTGTCTGTAAAACTCTTCTTGTAAAAATGCCTCCTTTGTCTCTCCCTCTAGCCTGTTGTCTTTAGTAGGTTCCCATTACTCTGTCTTTGAGTGTTGGGCATATCCCATTCTGCCAAATCTTTTCTGATTTGTCACTTTATCTGCTACTCAATTAGACATCACTTTCAAACATGGTTGCTTCTTTCTACAAACTAACTTTACCTTCATTGTTTGGGATTAAAGGGTATGTCTGTATTCTAACTCACTTCTACTGTGATTGGTTTCAAGTACATTAAAGCACAGAATATAACAGAATATGCAACCAACACTGGCAAGAGAAAATAACTCAGTATCAGTAGTTACAGCATATGAAGATGTTTCCTTCTAACATTAGTAAGACCTGGCTAGACAGGCTTTAGTGTCACAGACCTTAACATTCCCCTAAGGAAAATCTGGGAAGAGAAGGAAAGGAATTCATGAAGAAAAGAATGCAAGAATGAAAGTTTGTGATAATAAAATACTCAGAATTATTAGTATATTAGTTGTCAGGTTTTATAATTTAATAGAAAACAAAGAGCATGTCTTGACTTGGTGTACAGATGCAGAATTCACACTCAATTCCAAACTTATGAACATCTCAGAAGCAAGAGCAAATTCTGCTTGGTGGATGCATGAGTTATTGTTGGTAATCAGCTTTTCCTGTCATGTATTTGTGTGATCTCAAAATGCCATAGCAAGTTTTGACTTCATCCTGTGCTTTTTTTTTTTTTTTTTTTTTTTTTTTTTTTTTTTTTTTTTTTTTTTTTTTTTTATCAATGACTAACCTTCCGTGAAACACTTAGGTAAAGCTCAATTTATCCCATCTGTGCCTGCTTCACTTCCTTTGCATCAGGAAAATTTTTTGTTCTATAATCTCAATATCATTATTATCATTTTAATGATCATCAACAGTACCACCAGCAGCTCTTTTGTTTGGATTTTATTTTTCTTCTTCTTCTTCTTCTTCTTTTTTTTTTTTGGTTATTGTTTTACTATTTTCCTAGTAATGAGAGGTAGTCACTGAGAGTGCAATGGGATGTCTTCCTTAGGTTCTTTTTGTACCTTTTGTAGGTCTTTGAGTATACCTGCCAAGATTTACTATTTCAGATAAGTAGAATGCTGAGTTATTTCCTGGGATCCAACTGCCTCTACCTCTTTTTGTTGAGGTTATAGACACATGCTGTCACTTTAGTTTCTTAGGAGTAAGGTCCAAATTCACTTGCTCAAGCTTGCAGATAAACATTTCTGGCCAGTGAGTAATTTTCCAATCCACACTCTATCATTCTTTATAAAACCTGAGTATAATCTAAATTTTATTTACAATCTCTGAACTGACATCAAGTTAATGTAGCGTCATCAATATGGATAAATCTAGAATATATTAAATTTTAAGAAATTTTATAGAAGTTCAAAACATATTATTCACATACATGTATAATATAAATTAAATAATAGTTCTTATTTTTATTGCTATGCTAACATAGATATGATTTATCTTTTAAGAGTAAGGCTCTCAATTTTCTCCCCAAGTTCTCCAGTAACAGGAGACATCTCATACTCAGTTTACTTAGGAATTTAGACTTCAGGTCTATTTCAATGTGTCCAGTGATCTTAATAAATTTATGTCATTCTTATCACAATAAGAGGGATTAACATCTTTAGGGATGTTCCATTCAACCTCTGGAATCTTTCAAAACTAGTTGAAGTACAAAAAATAAAAAATACCTTAGAATAGAATAGATTTTGCAGACAGTTTAAGAATTTCAAGATTGTTTTTCTTTTGTCTTGTTTTGTTTTTGTTTTTGATTTTTTTTTTCTGAGACAGGGTTTCTCTGTATAGCCCTGGCTGTCCTGAAACTCACTTTGTAGAGCAGGCAGGCCTTGAACTCAGAAATCTGCCTGCCTCTGCCTCCCAAGTACTGAGATTAAAGGAGTGGGCACTCACTGCCCAACATTTCTCAATATTCTTAAACCATAGTAACATATACAAATCTAGCTCACTGTGAAATAATACATCCATGACAAAAGATGATGGTTTTGATTCAGGATAGTTTGACAAGCCAAAGGGTGGGGGGTTGATTGCTGGACTTCAATGTTGTAATACCTGGACCTTGGTACTAAGTACCAGGAGGAGAAAGTGTCCAAATGAAGGAATAGAGCTTACTGGCTAACTTTGGGAATACAATCTTGTGTATTTTAGGATATCAGAAGGAAGGACAGTTCCTCACCCATTCCTACTCCCCTGTCTCCAAGAGGATGTCTCCCCTACCCCCCACACTCCCACATGAAAAGTGAGACTACTGGGATGGACAGACAGAAAAGACAAAAAAAAGACAGAAAAGAGGCCCACACACTCATCTTCATGGGACGTACCACATACAACACTAAGGGGAAAACTCACTGAAGAAGAAGTTGAAGGGGGCACCACAGCAGCACCATAAGGAGAAAAACAGATCAGCTCAAACCATTTCACAGTCCCTGTAGCAACAGGCAAAAATGAGCTCCCAGAATAGGAGGTTTGCCAGCAGCCACAAAAAAAATTTCCCCTCCTCAAACCACCTATCCAATTTTACTTCCCCTTAAGCTTCTATGAGGATGTTCTCCTACTCACCTACCCACCCATTCCTTCCTCATCACCCTAGCATTCCCATATAATGAAGCTTCAAGCCCTCACAGGACCAAAGGGCTCCCTTCACATTGATGCCAGATAAGGCCATCCTCTTCTACAAATTAGGCTGGAGCTATGTGTCCCTCCATGTGTATTCTTTGGTTGGTGTTTTAGACCCTGGAAATTCTGGGGGGATCTGGTTGTTTGATATTGTTGTTCTTCCTATGGAGATGCAAACTCCTTCAGCTCCTTCAATGCTTTCCCTAACTCCACGATTATGGTCCTCATCCTCTGTCCGATGGTTGGTTCACAGCATCCTCATCTGTATTGCTCAGGCTCTGGCAGACCCTCTCATGAGGCAGCTATATCAGTCTAATGTTGACAAACACTTCTTGGCATTAGCAATAGTGTATGGGTTTGGTTGCTGCATATGGAATGGATTCCCAGGTGGGTAAGTCTCTGGATGGCCTTTCCTTCAGTGTCTGTTCCTCTCTTTTTCCCTGTATTTTATTTAGACAGGAGAAATGCTGTTTTAGAATTTTTGAGATGGAGCCTGTGCCTAACGTCTGGATATAATCTCTACAGGATCTCTCTCCTCCTTGTTGAGTATTTCAGCTAATGTCATCTCCTTTAGGTCCTGGGAATCCTCTTGCTTTCCTGGCATCTAGGACTTTCTGATGGCTACCCCAGTTCCCCATTCCCCATTGCTAGACATCTCTGTTCAATTTTCTGACCCTCTGTACAATTTCCTCCCACCTTTTCAATTATTAAATGATAACAACCAACAATGAAAATGTAAGTTTTAGATGCCTTGTCATACAAAAAAATTTTAATTTTGTTTTGAGTTCATGCTGAAAGTCAAACTTGGTCTTTCACTAAAAATTAATATGTAATACTTGTATTGAAAAGAGGAGGAAGTTATCCTCCAGTGTTGTGTTTCAGTGTATTCAATGTGTATCCATGACATTCTACAGAACTGAATCAACACAATGTACATGTCTATGAAAAGATATTTGTGAGATTTTCATGGAGTCAGAGGATATGTTCTAAAACTGCCAGTGAGCAAGCTGGAGAATCAGAGAAAACAGGACAGGATCTGTCCCAGAAACTAGGAACTTTAACAACAGTTAAAGAACTGCTGTTTCAGTGTAAGTTGGAGGCTCAGTTCTTTTCTATTTTTATTTACCAAATTATTTATATTCCAAATGCTTTCCCTAATTTCTAGCCCCCTCCCATAGTTCCTCATTGTACCTCAAATCCTTTGATTCAGAGATGGTGATCTTATACAACCCGCCCACGCATCCTGCTTACCTCAAGCATCAAGTCTCTACAGGATTCAGCAGGTCCTCTCTAACTGAGGCCAGATCAGGCAGTCCTCTGCTACATATCTAACAGGGGTAGGTCTGGGGGATCTGACCAGTCTGCATATGCTCTTTGTTTGGTGCATTTCTCTCTGGGAGTTCCCTGGAGTCCAGGTTAGTTGACGTTTCAGATCTTCCTATGGGATTATTTTCCAATTTACAGGATGAATTCTTAAGCCACTTTCAGAAACCCAGTGATGAATTGAGAAGACACTCACTAAATCCTTGTTCTGAATTTCGTCTCATATTATTCCTCAATGCAGAAAGTTCTATTCTGGCATACTTTATTGATAAGATATTGGTAGAATATTATTAGAAAGAAAGTTGTTGCATAGTTATGGTGCAAATCTTAGAGTTATTTTTAGTCCAACTAATGGTAAAGGGAATCATCTAGATATTTGCATCTGGCTCTGAAATTCAATGGAATTGGTTGTTTGTTCCATTTTGTTCTGTTTTGTTTGTGTGTATGTTTTGTTTTGCTCAACTTGTGGAGACTTGAAGACAATTTCTATGGAAAAAATTAGAGAAGGACATCTGACTTTTTTACTTATCTTTAATCATTTTTTTATAGTCCAGTGTAGTCTCCCCTCCCCCAGCCTGAAACCTGCTTGCTCAGGGGTGGAGCTTCCTGCTCATTCGTTCTGCCACGCCCACTGCTGGAACCTGCGGAGCCACACCCGTGCACCTTTCTACTGGACCAGAGATTATTCGGCGGGAATCGGGTCCCCTCCCCCTTCCTTCATAACTAGTGTCGCAACAATAAAATTTGAGCCTTGATCAGAAAAAAAAAAAAAAAAAAAAAAATTTTTCCCTGTGTTCAAGAGAAATTCTTTTTAACAGTGTTGCAGATCTATTCAGATGTTTAAAATAAGACTTAAATTCAAAGAGTTTTGATTCTAGCGAACTGTAATCACTAGAAAATTTTGCCTCTAAGTATGGCTAATGTAACTTTACATTATGTAAGAAAAAATTTTATTGTTTCTGCTTCTATACAAGAAGCCAAGAGTTTTAATCTTTCAGTGTATATTGTTTCCTAAGTGAAAAGTATTTTATTAACTAATGCTTCTTAAAGTTTACCTTAAATCCTTGCTCTCACCCAAAAGATTCAGAGACAATATCCTTTTATTACTTAGGGTTTTAGTTTACTACAAAAGTTTCTACAAAAAATAAAGCTTTTATAATTGTTATTAATTGGTAATTAAAAATTGGTTGTGCCCAAAACAATTCTTTGGCCAAAAAGAAAACATTATTGTAAAGTCATTTTTCTCATCCTCCCAGCCAATCGTTGGCCCATGTGGGCCCAACTAGCTTCTGTGGGGCGGAGTCTTAAGACACAGTTTCCCCTGTTCCAGCACAGATGATCTAGTTGTGTGCTGTAGATGGTGTTTTAAAATGCTGAACAATCAAACCTTAATTTGTATATTAATAGTCAATGCCATATCTCTGAGCTCGCAATTGCTTAAATTGTTCATCCCTCAGATACTATTAATTCTCAAATTTACAATTGCTTATGCATATTTCTAGTTAATAAATAAATTATGCACATGTAACTCTTAATAACTTTACAAGCCTTCTAGTTACAACTGCTCCTTAAGAAAATTGATTGAAAGTGCAATTAGTCACTGCCCCTTTACAGTCATGTATTTAAAATATTTTGTCAACTAGTTATTAATTCAAAAGTAGGTATTGTAAAATTTTAAAACTTTAACTTCTTAAAAGACAAAAAAGAGAGAAATTGTATACCCGTGCATACTATTTAGTGCATTCCCATGCACACTATCTAAGTCTTACCTTTATTTTGAAAATGTAATATTTTAATGTCAAAGAGTTTAATAAAGGCTTTATAGTATCTTAAAGGGATCTACTTATTGGCTTATAGATTGATCCTAAAACAGCTACCTTATTAGAAAAGGGAAAAACAGGTTTTCTCCACAGAACGCTGCAGAAGCATATTAGTAAATTCGTGTGACGAGCTGGTAGGTAAGTTGACTCATGTCCTGATTGAATTGACTAAAAAACTAAATTAAATTCATGTTTTAGATCCATCCTTACTTGTCATTTTTCCAGTTTAGACTAGCTTCTAGCCTTTTAACTTTATGACAATAGTACATCAGAGACTGTATATTCAGACTTAGTAAAATTAGTCATTTAATAGAGTCATAATGATTTTTCTCTTTTCTTCAGTGTGACCAGCTCTTCTAACTCAATCTTAGACTGGTCTAATATTCAGTCCAATGTTAGAGATTCCTATATTCTAAATTACCTAGCAAGTTAATTCAGAGCACATCCTCCACTTCCCCTAGATCCCTAACCTCAGAAGGATTACTGGCCTTACAGCTAGTGGAAAAGGCTATTGAAGAACAGTTTGTCACTTACATAGATTACTCCCTGCCGCTGCACCTGTTAATTTTTAATACGACTCATGTGCCTACGGGATTGCTATGGCAAAAATTTCCTATAATGTGGATACATTCGAGGATTTCTCCCAAACGTAATATCTTGCCATATCACGAAGCAGTGGCTCAGATGATTATCACTGGAAAAAGGCATGCATTGACTTATTTTGGAAAGGAGCCAGATATCATTGTCCAGCCTTACAGCGTGAGTCAGGACACTTGGCTGAAACAGCATAGTACAGATTGGTTGCTTGCGCAATTAGGGTTTGAAGGAACTCTAGATAGCCACTACCCCCAAGATAGGTTGATAAAATTCTTAAATGTGCATGATATGATATTTCCTAAGATGACTTCCTTACAGCCTTTAAATAATGCTCTATTGATTTTTACTGATGGCTCCTCTAAAGGGCGAGCTGGATATCTTATTAGTAATCAACAGGTTATCGTAGAGACTCCTGGTCTCTCGGCTCAGCTCGCCGAATTAACAGCAGTACTGAAGGTTTTTCAGTCTGTGCATGAGGCTTTTAATATTTTTACTGACAGTTTATATGTTGCTCAGTCAGTGCCCTTATTGGAAACCTGTGGTACGTTTAACTTCAATACGCCGTCAGGATCTTTATTTTCAGAATTACAAAACATCATTCTCGCCCGGAAAAATCCGTTTTATATTGGCCACATACGGTCTCACTCTGGTCTTCCTGGACCTCTGGCAGAGGGTAATGATCGCATTGACAGAGCTCTAATAGGAGAAGCCTTAGTTTCAGATCGGGTTGCTTTGGCCCAACGTGATCAGGAAAGGTTTCATCTTTCTAGCCATACCCTAAGGCTCCGACATAAGATCACAAAGGAGCAAGCGAGAATGATCGTAAAACAATGTCCTAAATGTATTACTTTATCTCCAGTGCCGCATCTAGGAGTTAATCCTAGAGGCCTTATGCCTAATCATATTTGGCAAATGGATATAACCCATTATGCAGAATTTGGAAAACTAAAATATATACATGTTTGCATTGATACTTGTTCAGGATTTCTTTTTGCTTCTCTGCATACAGGAGAAGCTTCAAAAAACGTAATTGATCATTGCCTACAAGCATTTAATGCCATGGGATTGCCTAAACTTATTAAGACAGACAATGGGCCATCTTATTCCAGTAAAAACTTTATTTCATTCTGTAAAGAATTCGGTATTAAACATAAAACTGGAATTCCTTAGAACCCCATGGGACAAGGAATAGTTGAACGTGCTCATCGCACCTTAAAGAATTGGCTTTTTAAGACAAAAGAGGGTCAGCTATATCCCCCAAGGTCACCAAAGGCCCACCTTGCCTTCACTTTATTTGTCCTAAATTTCTTGCACACCAATATCAAGGGCCAGTCTGCAGCGGATCGCCACTGGCATCCAGTTACTTCTAATTCTTATGCATTGGTAAAATGGAAGGACCCCCTGACTAATGAATGGAAGGGTCCAGATCCAGTTCTAATTTGGGGTAGGGGCTCAGTTTGTGTTTTTTCACGAGATGAAGATGGAGCACGGTGGCTGCCAGAGAGATTAATTCGTCAGATGAACACAGATTCTGACTCTTCTGGTAAGTATCATTCTAAAGACTAAAATTCCTTTTGTGCTTAAAATTCAGCTGAGAGCAACAGCTCTCAAAGCTGTTTGTGTCTACAGCTACTCTCTGAACCAGCTCCCGACAGGAGGCTGGAGACTAGCCTCAGCTTTACAATTTGCATTTGAATAAAGTACCTAGACTTCCCTGAAAGAAGTTCTGCTTTCCTACTTTCTCACTGTCTTTCAAGATTTTGTCTTTCAAGCAGGTAAATCAACATTCTCGAGGCAGACCAGCGGATGTGCATCCCCGCCCCCCTAGAGCACACAGGTGGCAGCTGTTACCCCCAGTCTCAGGACATTTCCAGCACGTGGTTTTCAGTCTGAGTTAAAAATTTAGGTTTACCTAGAGGGCTAGAAGAGTAGATATTTCTATATTAATAAAGATTGGTTTTTATTTTGATAGACAGGCTTAGCCCCTTAGCTGACCTCTGGCTTTTCACCCTTGCTGTTACTGCAAGGTGTCCTCAGCTCAATAGGCTGTGGAAAAAACAGGGATGAGGAGGAACGACTTCCAGCTCCTATTTTAGCCACAAATCGTGGTGTTACTAACGACATAATTCTTGCTTAGGCTTTGCTAATTCTGAGGTTGATAATTCTCCTTTAGGAGCTGCACAGCACTCAGAACTGTGCATACTGGTTTGTGATTGTACAAATTCAGTATGGGCACCGCTTGGTGCAGAAGTACTGCAAGGGAAGGTCCGGCTTGACCATTTCTGAGTTTCCTGTGAGATAAACCCGGTTTGAAAGAGGTTGGTACCAAATTTTGGTTAAAAATAAAAAATATTCTCCGGCTCTACCTCGCCTCCCCAAAAGGTACCAAGAGCCACATGTGTGGGTTTTACCCACGGGAGGAATCGGGTCCATGTCCACCCAAGCCAAGGTTAAAAGCCCACTCATCTACGGATGAGAAAATCATTTGATCACCTCAGTTAAGCGTTGCCTTATTTAACTTAATTAATAGGGGGAGAGAGATTGGAGACGTACTATTGAAAGGGCAAGCCCTTCACTGCCTCCCACCCAAATAAAAAAGCCAATTGGCCTTGTACTACAAGAGCCGGTCACTCCTTCTCCCTGTTTCCCACCTATCTTCCAAAAATGCGGAGGAATATCAACTTAGTGTTGTTTTCACATCGTTCAGTCAAACTTAGCCAGAGTTCCAACGCCCTACTTAAAATTCAACTAGAAAGTTACCTACCAAGTACTAATTAGCATTATAAAGTCAGAGTCTGCAGCTCCAGGCCTTTCAGTTAGTTGTTTACTAGAAAGGACAGTCTTAAGCCAGATACAGTTTACCATAAGAAAAGTTAAAGAATCCCAGTGAAGCAAGTTTTTTCTTTAACCCTAGATTCCAGGCAGAACTATTGAGCATAGATAATTTTTCCCCCCTCAGGCCAGCTTTTTCTTTTTTTTTTATTTTGTTAATAATAGGGAGGAGATGTAGTCTCCCCTCCCCCAGCCTGAAACCTGCTTGCTCAGGGGTGGAGCTTCCTGCTCATTCGTTCTGCCACGCCCACTGCTGGAACCTGCGGAGCCACACCCGTGCACCTTTCTACTGGACCAGAGATTATTCGGCGGGAATCGGGTCCCCTCCCCCTTCCTTCATAACTAGTGTCGCAACAATAAAATTTGAGCCTTGATCAGAGTAACTGTCTTGGCTACATTCTTTCTTCCGCCCCGTCTAGATTCCTCTCTTACAGCTCGAGCGGCCTTCTCAGTCGAACCGTTCACGTTGCGAGCTGCTGGCGGCCGCAACAGTCCAGTACACCTGCTGCTCTTTGTCTGTCCTCTAAGAGATCCTCATCACATTTCTCCACCAACCCCCCTTCTTCAAGAGGATGTCTCCATCCACCCACCATGCCAGAACTTCCCACTCCATGGGACCTCAAGTCTCTCCAGGGTTATGTGTGTCTTCTCTTACTGTGACCAGAACAGACAAACCACTGCTATATATGTGTCCAGGCTTTCCATAATTCAATTACAACAGTCCCTGGCTTCTGTTCATTGGTTAGGACTAAGTGTCTGTGTCTGTCTCAGTCAGCTGCTTGTTGGGCCTTTCAGAGGGTAGACATGCTAGGTTCCTCTCTGTAAGTGTACCATGGCATCTTAGTCATTCTGATTGGTGTAAGGTAGAATCTCAGGGTCCTTTTGATTTATACTTCCCTGATTACTGATAACTTTGAACATTTTTAAGAACTTTTAAGTTATTTGAGATTCCTCTCTTATGAATTACCTGTTTAGTTCCTTCAACATAAAACCACACACACAGTATCTAATAGAAGCAGAAGAGAGAAAGAACCTTGAACTCATTGGCAAGGGAAGTGGTTGTGGTAGAGATTTATTAAACAAAATTACAAGGGCTCAGGTTCTAAGATCAAGAACTGATAAATGGGACATTATGAAACCGAAAACCTTCTGTAAGGCAAAGGATAAATCTGCAACTTACAGATTGGACAAAAAATGGCTCCACTAGTCCCACATCTTATAGAGTGTTAATATCTAAAATATGTAATTAAATCAAGGAGCTAACCTTTCTTCCCAAAAAAACAAGCAAGCAAACAAACAAACAACAACAACAACAAACAAAACAAAACCCACCAAAATATGAGGTATAGAAGTAGGCAGAGAATTTGCAATAGGAATCTCAAATGGCTGAGAAGCACTTAAGGACATCTGACTCCTAACAAGAATTCTTGTGAAGTATGCATAGTTGGGTTCTATGCTCTGCACACAAGAGTTCATTCTGACATATAGAGATTACTACTATAAAGAAACGGAACAATGGGTCTCTCTATAGATATGTAACAATTATACAAAAACCAGACTAATAACTTTTACACAATTCTTCATGCATGCATTCTGAATAGATAACATTTTTTAACTTAAAATTTCTTCTCTGTATAATTGAAAATGGCAAAGATTTTATCTGGGCTCATTTGTTTTTATTGGAAGGAATTATAGGTACTTGGACTTTTCAGGTCCTTATATTTATTTCCTGACTGTCTCTGATTTTTGCATATATATTTGGGAAGAGAATAATATGTTAGATATTAAGAGGGGAAAGAAAAATGCTAGGGGGAGAGAAATGGAAAACAGTGGAAGAAACTGTAACCCTTTTGTGAGTATATTTACTTTTAGGTTGCTGAGTCTGGAACACAGTCTCTTATTATTTTAAATATCAACTAGTGTGTGCCCTTTTCCTGACCTTCTCTAGTCTCAGCAGAGTGTGAAAGATATTTGTGTATTATGAAACAAAAACATCACTGAGAAAAAATTAATATACAACAAAATCCGTTCTACAGGAGCTGACATGGGAGACCTTTAGAAAAGTTCAGAGTATCTGCTGCAGGGCATTCAGGTTTGAGTAGGTGAGAGCAGTCATGAGTGAATGGGTAAAATAGATACATTTCACATGTGTCAAATCTCAATTCCTTTTTCCATGCATTTCAGTTTGCTATGTTTGAAATAAAATATTGTCTTGGAGGAATTAACAACAGAAATTTGTATTATAGTTTTAATATCAGAAGTCTAATATTACTGGCCATATTTTCTTCACATTTCTATTGGATTTTAGATGATAGAATCCTTGCTAGGTCTGCACATGGGGCTTTTCTCTTGGACATGTAACCTTATGTTGTTTGTCCTTGTCTTCTTTTATTTCCCTGTATTAAATGATGCCAATATAAATCAGACAGAGAAGAAGACAGATATGCCTGTCCTTTAGTGTAGAGAAAGAGGAGGGCAAGATAACTGGGGAACTGTCATTTAAGGCTTAAAATATTCTTTGTAAAACAATCCTAGAGTACTCTGCACAGCCTCATGGGAAGGTAGAGGCTGAGGGTTCAATGATGTTCTCTCTAATGAGTGTCACACTTCTCACCCAGGGTTACCTTCCTCCTTGTGTAGAGTGCTGCAGAGCTCAAAAGGTAGAGATTAGCTTATGTGGGTTAAAGGCCAGCATTTTTCTAAAGCAGCTGTGCTCCAGACTCTTCCATCTCTGGCACCACTGACTGCAGTGGCCCTCTGCGTGCAAGGGCTTCTCCAGTTAGCTATACCTCTCAAGGCCAGTCATCATCTGAAGGCAATCCATTGATATCAATGATTTTTGCACAATTAGTCAGCCTCAGATTTTCCAAAGAAGAGAGGCTTCCAACAAAACATCTTTGAGAAGAGAGAGCCAACACATCACATGACCACAGGTGTTACACATGTAGACTACAGAAGAATTTCAGGAGCCCAATCCCAGAGTATAACAACCACAGACATGAGGGTCATTTGGTAGCTATATATTCTTGGTAGGCCAAAATTAGCCACCTTTACTGTCCCATTAATTGTCACCAGAATGTTGTCTGGATTAATGTGCCCTTCCCCCAGACTTGAGTGGCTATCCAGATATTAATTGTTTGAAATAGTCAGTCTTCCACCAACCTACTCCATCTAGGGTGGTGTCTTTATATCTAGATGGAAGTCTCCTGTCTTGCCACATCCACAGCTTCCTGAAGAAGTAGACTGCCCACTGAGCTTACTTTGCAAGTCAATCCTGCTGAAACAAGCAACAGAATCCAGATGAAAACTTTTGATTGTCACCCTATCCAGAGTTAAAAAGTAATATGCATCGAACCTTGATCAAAGAACTTTGTCTTGGCTCACATTTCTCTTGTCTGCCCATCGTATTCCATTCCTCCTGGCCTTCCAGGTGTACCTGCTTCTCCATGGCCACTGGATGACTGCAGGTGGCATGCAAATGAAGATACTGGACACAGGGAGACCAAATGAGAGACACTGCCTTTCGTGTAGCTCTACAGAAAACTATAGAAGTTACCTATCATACATGGTTGTATGTAATATACAGCATTAATGTTAGCACTATAAATATCATCTTTTGAAATCTTTTTGATTGGAAGGGTGCAAAAAGGATACAGGCTAGTCTAAGGCAGCATTAATCTAATGCTGATATGAGCTAGCGGTGACAGCACATTGGGATGGGGAGTTTTATATAGGCAATTTTGAACAGCCCCCGAGAGCTGCTTCAGAGAAGAGGAGTAGTGTATAAAAGAATACAAAATAGAATAGAATAGAATAAAATAGAATAGAATAGAATAGAATGGAATGGAATGGAATGGAATGGAATGGAATGGAATGGAATGGAATGGAATGGAATGGAATAGAATGGAATGGAATGGAATAGAAAGAGTAAAAAAGAAATAGTAGATAACACAAGTGACATAGTGACATGGGAGAGGAGAGGAGAGAGAGAGAGAGAGAGAGAGAGAGAGAGAGAGAGAGAGAGAGAGACAGAGAGAGAGACAGAGAGACAGAGAGAGAGAGAGAGAGAGAGAGAGAAGGAAAATGCATTTCAAAGCTCTCCTAGGGACAAGACAAAATCAGAAGTTCTGCTTGACCTCCCTGGCACCTACTGGGGATATTCTTAGTTCTTTTAGGTCTTATTACATCAAGGTCTCTTCCCTCACCATATTGTCTGTCTTTGGTGTACACCAATTTGTCCATGTGTCCATTTGTGTCTGTTTTTGTTTCATTGTCTGAATGCCTCTTGTTCTATGTTTCATGTTGAAAAGAAAAAAAAAAGTGGTAAAACTTTATCTGCTAGCTATCTGTTTCTTGATTCAGCCTCAGTTTGCACAGTAGAGGCTGATTTAAGTTGCCAAGCACCATTAGCCAGGAATTAAACAAAGCAAGAGAAGCCCTCCTGAAAAATCTGCTTTTAAAGGGGACCAGCTTCTTCTCAAGTTCTAGGGAAAATAAGCTAATAATTGTTTTCACTAGAAAATAATCTCTGCAGTTGTGATTGTTGGGTTCAGCAAATGACAAAGTGCTTTTTCTCTTGAAACTATCACTAGAAAAAGTAAAAATTTTGTTTGGTCTAAATTTATAAGAATCATGTAGCTGCTTCATTTTGTTTCTGACTGGTCTTAAAGGTATAAATATGATCTGCATGTCTTGGTTATAGAGTGTTGGCTTATAAGATATTGGGTATAAAAAAAAAAGGTGTAACATTGGTAACAGAAAGTTAACTTAAAATTGGTAAATCATGGTTGGAGTCATTTTAAACAACATCATGAGGCATGAACCAGACCAGAAAACCAGGCCTCTAAAGATACTTCTAAATTGGGATCATATGTTCTGTAATTTTTATCCTAGAAACTAGACTTATCAGGGATAAGATTTAAAACAATGTCTCCTTAATGAGATATTAAGAGTTGCAGTGTCATGCATTCATTTTATAAATATATATGTATATATGTATATATTTGTCAACAGTAATTTTGTACTTAAATGAACAATATTTCCAAATTAGAACTACAGAATAGGGGTGTTTGAAGAGATGATGAGCAATTGACAGCATTGACTTAAGTTCCAGAGGAAACAACTTCTGTTCTCAGAACACATATAATTGTACACAAAGATGCATGCCTCAATCTTCAGAGGGATTTCCCTATGTTCTTTTGACATCAAGAGCCACCATACTTAAATAAGATAAAAGCAAGTATGAATAAAAAAGTCTGAAACAAAATACATATGATTAATTAAAGGAAAAGATTTTAGAAAGAATTATGCCAACCTTAAAATCTGCCAAAATGTAACGAAGAAATTAGAAAAACAAATCAGATTAATAACGTGCAGAGGTATGAATTCTGTAACAAAACTGTTTAATAAAGAAATATCTAAGGAAGAAATTGATATATTGGTGAAATCGTCTAAACCTTGAAATTCAACAATTTATTTTCTATTAGAGAATAAGACTGACAGGAAATGAAATACCTAATTTATGCCTTACTTACAAACACAATATTTTCCATTTGCTTATGAAGATATGATCTTCTAAGCATATTTTAGTCAGTGTCCCCGGTTTACAAAACATTATATTTCTTAATATCCATGTACATTGTATAGTTGAGCTAAAACTGTTTTTTAAGCTATTGTCTTCATTTACATTTCAAATGCTATCCCCTTTCCTAGTTTCCTTGCCAAAAGTCCCCTAAACTCTCCCCATGCCCTGTTCCCCAACCCACCCACTCCAGTTCCTTGCCCTGGCATGCCTCTATACTGGGGTATATAATCTTCACAAGACCAGGGGCCTGTCCTCCCATTGATGGCTGACTAGGCCATCCTCTTCTATCTATGCAACTAGAGTCACAAGCTCTGGGGGGTTGGAGGTGTAATGTTTAATTCATATTGTTGTTCCTCCTATTGGGTTGCAGACCCCTTTAGCTTTTTGGTTACTTTCTGAAGTTCCTTCATGGGGCCCTGTTTCCAGTTAATAGATAACTATGAGCATCCACATCTGTATTTGCCAGGCACTGGGATAGCCTCAAGAGAGATAGCAATATCAGGGTCCGGTCAGCAAAATTTTGCTGGCATATGCAATAGTGGCTGGGTTTGGTGTTTATTTATGGGATGGATCACCTGTTGGGGCAGGCTCTGGATGGTACTTCTTTCCCTCTCAGCACTGAACTCTGTCTCTGTAACTCCTTCCATGGGTATTCCGTTCCCCATTCTATGAAAGAACAAAGTATCCACACTTTAGTCTTCCTTCTTCTTGAGTTTCAAGTGTTTTGCAAATTTTATCTTGGGTATTAAAAATGTCTGGGATAATATCCCCTTATCAGTGAGTGCATATCATGTTTTTTTTTTTTTTTGGTTTGTTTTTTGTTTTTTGTTTTGTTTTGTTTTGTTTTGTTTTGTGATTGGGTACCTCACTCAGGATGATATCCTTCAGATACATCCATTTGCCTAAGAATTTTATAAATTCATTGTTTTTAATAGCTGAATAGTACTACATTGTGTAAATATACCATCTTTCTGTATCCATTCCTCTGCCTAGGGACATCTGGGTTGTCTCCAGCTTCTGGCTATTATAAATAAAGCTGCTATGAACATAGAGGAACATGTGTCCTTATTACAAGTTGGAACATCTTCTGGGTATATGCCCAGGAGAGGTAGTGTTGGATCTTCCAATAGTACTATGTCCAATTTTCTGAGGAATGGCTAGATTGATTTCCAGAGTGGTTGTACCAGTTTGCAATCCCACCAGCAAAGGAGGAGTGTTCCTCTTTCTCCACATCCTTGCCAGCATGTACTGTCACCTGAATTTTTGATCTCAGACATTCTGACTGGTATGAGGTAGAATCTCAGGGTTGTTTTGATTTGCATTTATTTGATGTTTGAGGATATTGAAGATTTTTTTAGGTGCTTCTCAGCCAATCAGTATTCCTCAGTTGAAAATACTTTGTTTAACTCTGTACCTTTTTTTTTTTTTTTTTTTTTTTTTTTTTTTTTTTTTGGATTTTTTTCGAGACAGGGTTTCTCTGTATTGCCCTGGCTGTCATGGAACTCAGTCTGTAGGCCAGGCTAGCCTAGAACTCACAAATCTGCCTGCCTCTGCCTCCCAAGTGCGGAAATTAGAGGTGTGTGCCACCGCGCTGGACTATACCACATTTTTTAATAGGATAATTTGATTTTCTGGAGTCTAGCTTAAGTTCTTTGTATATATTTTTGATATTAGTCCCCTATTGGATTAAGGATTGGTAAAGACCCATTACCAATCTGTTGGTGACCTTTTTGTCTTATTGACAGTGTCTGTTGCCTTATTAAAGCTTTGCAGTTTTATGAGGTCATTTGTAGATTCTCGATGTTACAGCACAAACCATTGCTGTTCTCTTCAAGAATTTTTCCCCTGTGTCCATATCTTTGAGGATTTTTCCAAATTTCTTCTCTATAAGTTTCAGTGTCCCTGGTTTTATTTGAAGTTCCTTGAACCACTTAGACTTGACCTTTGTAGAAGGAGATGAGAATGAATCAATTCACATTCTTCTACATGATAACCACCAGCTGAGACAGCACCATTTGTTGAAGTGCTGTTTTTTTCCCCACTGGATGGTTTTAGCTCCCTTGTCAAAGATCAAGTGACCATAGGTGTGTGGGTTCATTTATGGTTCTTCAATCTATTCCAATGATCTACATGTCTGTCACTGTACCAGTACCATTCTGTTTTTATTACAAATGTTCTGTAGTTCAGCTTCAGGTCATTCATGGTGATTCCACCAGAGGTTCTTTTATTGTTGAGAATAGTTTTTGCTATCCTAGGTTTTTTATTATTCCAGATGAATTTGCAAATCACCCTTTCTAACTCAGTGAAGATTTGAGTTTGAATTTTGATGGGGATTGCATTGAATCTGTAGATTGCTTTCAGCAGGATTTTGCCTGCATTAATCCTGCCCATCCTTGGGCATGGGAGATCTTTCAATCTTCTGAGAACTTCTTCAGTTTCTTTCTTCAGAGACTCAAGGTTCTTATCATTGAGATCTTTCACTTTCTTAATTATAGTCACATCAAGGTATTTTATATTATTTGGACTATTGTGAGGGGGATTGTTTCTCTAATTTATTACTCAGCCTGTTTATCCTTTGTGTAGAGCAATGCCATTGATTTGTTTTTAATTGGGTATTTATTTCATTTACATTTCCAATGTTATCCCAAAAGTCCCCCACACGCTCCTGCACCCACTCCCCCACCCACCCACTCCCACTTCTTGGCCCTGTTGTTCCCCTGTACTGAGGCATATAAAGTTTGCATGACCAATGGGCCTCTCTTTCCACTGATGGCAGACTAGGCCATTTTCTGATTCATATGCAGCTAGAGACACGAACTCCAGGTGGGTCCTGGTTAGTTCATATTGTTGTTCCACCTATAGGATTACAGATCCCTTTAGCTCCTTAGGTACTTTCTCTAGCTCCTACATTGGGGGCCCTGTGATCCATCAAATAGCTGACCGTGAGCATCCACTTCTGCATTTGCTAGGCCCCGGCATACTCTCATAAGAGACAGCTCTATCTGTGTCCTTTCAGCAAAATCTTGCTAGTGTATGCAATGGTGTCAGTGTTTGGAAGCTGATTATGGGATGGATCCCCAGATATGGCAGTCTCTGTATGGTCCATCCTTTTGTCACAGCTCCAAACTTTGTCTCTGTAACTTCTTCCATGGGTGTTTTGTTCCCAATTCTGAGTTAATTTTATATCCAGTTACTGCACTGAAGCTGTTTGTCAGGTTTAGGAGTTCTCTGGTGGAATTGTTTGGGTCTTTTATATATATATATATATATATATATATATATATATATATATATATATATTATCTTATCATCTGCAAATACTGATATTTTGACTTCTTCCTTTCCAATTTTTACTCCTTTGATCTCTTTGATCTCCTTTTGTTGTCTACTTGCTCTGGCTATGTCTTCAAGTACTATATTTAATAGATAGGGTGAAAATGGGCAGTCTTGTCTTGTCCCTGATTTTAGTGTTATTTATTCAAGTTGCTCTCTTTTTAGTTTGATGTTGTCAATTGGTTTGCTGTATATTGCTTTTATTGTGTTTAGGTATGGGCCTTGAATTCCTGTTCTTTCCAAGACTTTTATAATGAATGGGTGTTGGACTTTGTCAAATCTTTCTCAACATATAATGAGATGATCAAGTGTTTTTCTTTTTTCCTTCGAATATGTTTATACAGTCGATTACGTAGATGGATTTCCGTATATTAAATCATTTCTGCTCCCTTGACCTAAGCCTGCTTTACATGTTGGATGATCATTTTGATGTGCTCTTGTATTCGGTTTGCTAGAATTTTTTTGAGTATATTTGCATCAATATTCATAAGAAAAATTGATCTGAAGTTCTCTTTCTTTGGTGGGTCTTTGTGTGATTTAGGTATCTGAGTAATTGTAGATGCAAAGAATGAATTTGGTTAAATACGTTCTGTTTCTATTTTGTGGAATAGTTTGAGGAGAATTAGAATTAGTTTTTCTTTGAAGGTCTGATAGAACTCTGCACTCTTCCCATCTGGTCCTGGGCTATTTTTGGTTGTAAGACTACTAATGAATTCTTCTATTTCTTTAGGGGATACGGGACTGTTTATATCGTTAATCTGATCCTGTTTTAACTTTGGTACCTGGAGTCTGTCTAGAAAATTATCCGTGTCATCCAGGTTTTCCAGTTTTGTTGATAATAACCTTTTGTAGTAGGATCTCATGGTGTTTTGTACTTCCTCAGGTTCTGTTGTTATAGCTTCCTTTTCATTTCTGATTTTGTTAATTAGGATACTGTCACTGTACACTCTAGTTCACCTGGATAAGGGATAAGGGTTTATCTAAATTGTTGATTTTCTAAAAAAAAAAAAAAAGAAGAAGAAGGAGGCGGAGGAGGAGGAGGAGGAGGAGGAGGAGGAGGAGGAGAAGAAGAAGAAGAGACAATAAAACCAACAACAACATCATCATCAACAACAGAACAGCTCCTGTTTTGGTTGAATCTTTGTATTGTTCTTTTTGGTTCCCCTTGGTTGATTTCAACCCTGAGTTTGATTATTTCCTGATGTCTACACCTCTTGAGTGAATTTGCTTCCTTTTGTTCTAGATCTTTTAGGTGTTCTCTCAAGCTGATAGTGTATGCTCTCTCTAGTTTCCTTTTGGAGTCACTAAGAGATATAATTTTTCCTCTTAGGACTGATTTCACTGTGTTCCATAAGTTTGGGTATAAAAAATAATGGGTTTCATTTTCTTTAAACTCTCAAAAGTCTTTAATTTCTTTTGGATTACATGTTTATTCTCACAAGTTTCTCTATACTTCAGCACAAATAATTGAACTACGTGCTGTAGCCACTGTTTTTTTGAAGTGTTGAAAAAAATCAAGATTTAATTTGTATACCTAATATTTAATTTGTATATCTAATTTGTATGGATATAGATATAACTCAGGGCTTACAATTGTGTGAAATTTTTCCTTCTTGAGATACTACTAATTCTCATATTTTGCAATTAAATTCATGAAAATACAACTCAAGTTTTAAAATAAAAGTAGTGTTCCTTTAAAGGATAGTCTTTGGATATTTAGGTACTCATCCTGGATTGTCTGGACAGACCCCTTAAGGCAATGCCACAGCAGATTTGTATCCTATTCAACCATAGGCCTTATTCAGGAACAATTGGCCATATAATATCATTCTTTACATCATCAAAATATAGTAATGGCTTGAGATAATAATTTGGAATTTTTAGAAAATGTGCAAATCAAGTTGAAAAGTCTTGTTCTCAATGTCCTCATTTTCTACCTGTACCACATAATGATGTTAATTTGTGAGGACTTATATTTAATCAATTATTGAAAATAGATACTTGCTATATCCACTCCAGTAGTGACTCACATGACAGGCCTAGAACCCTGGGTGCAGTTCCGAGGCGAAAAGTTCACTTCATGGAAACTTAGTCTCCTGGAACCTTGGCATTCCCATAGCACAAATGCTCCGTTTTTTTTTTTTTTTTTTTTTTTTTTTTTTTTTTTTTTTTGCAATAGGGTCTTGCATGCTTTCTTACAGTATTTTACTGGATAAAAGTTAGAAATCTTAGGGCAAGTTACTCCCATATGCAAGAATTTACCATGGCCTAGGAAGAAGGAAAGTTGTGGTCTAAGAAGGAATACTTAGAACTATAGATATCGAACCCACTCCCATATATAGGAATTTAATATGGCCTAGGAGGAAGGTAGACTATACAATAGACTAGAATTGGAAATGTGGCAAGGGCACGAAGCTCTTGCGCCTGGCTTCTTAGAATAAACTGACCTTAGGTGGGGCTGCTTTTGATCCCAGTTGTTAACATTGATGTTTATCCCATTTGGTTCCTGTTAGCTTTTTGTATGAATTCCTCTGTTTTGTGTAAAAGTCACTTATAAGACTAGTGCTTGCTTTGAGACAAATTGCTTTCAGATACAGCACACTCCCTTGTGTCCTTGTCTGTTTGTCACCCTTTTCGTTGCCAACTCCTTGACCACCTGTCCATAATCCTGATTTCTCCCACAGATTGAGGGGGGCCGACTGAGGCTGGTCCGCAGAAGATACTTAGTAAAATATGTACATGTGACTATTGATACCTTTTCAGTCTTTATGGTTGCAACTGCTTTAATCTAATTAGTTATTGCCTGCATTTTTTTCTGTGCTTGGTGTTCCAAATCAGATTAAAACTGATAATGAAACTGGCTATTACAGTCAAGCATGTGAGATGTTTTGTCAAAAATTTAATGTTACCCATAATACTGGGATTCCTTATAATTCTCAAGGACAACATATTGTGGAACCTTAAAACAATCGCTTCTTGTAAAACAAAAAGGAGGGACTTACATTCCCATATACATTATTTAAATCATGCTTTTTATTTTTAAAAATTTAAAATTTGGATGCCAAGGAACTCTTTCCTGAGTGTCTATAGCATTGTACAACTAGGCATACTCATGCCTAGGTGAAATGGAAGAATCCACTTATTGTCGTATGGCATGGTCCTGATCAGGTTTTGTGTTTTTGTTTTTTTTTTTTTTTAATTGGGTATTTATTTCATTTATATTTCCAATGGTATCCCAAAAGTCCCCCACACGCTCCCCCAACCACTCCCCCACCCATCCACTCCCACTGACCAGGTTTTAATATGGGGGTCAGGTCCTGTCTGTGTTTTTTCACATAAGAAGATGGAGTCCAATGGTTGCCTGAAAGATTGGTCTGTCAAGTGGACCCAAGTCCTGAGTCTTCTTGTAAGTATGATTGCAATTATGAAGCTGGCTCAAAAATCTCTATCAGCCAGCTAGTTAACTTGAAGCATAGTCTTCTCTCTTACCAGAGAACTAACAGTTTTCTGCTAATTCTCAAAGCCACCTCCCATACACCTAGTGGCCAGATGTTGTATCTGATCATTGATAATTTGCAGTTGAACTGAATACCTGGGAAACCACACAGACAACCTTAATCCTGTTGTTTTTATAACTTTTGACTTTGTGTCTTAAGCAGATTGGTTGCCTTCACAGAGGATCACCCTCAGCAAAGGTCAGTTATTCACCATGGCAATTATTAATCACTATGGAGAAATGAATTGAGTGCATATTCACATGCCCTTTGGAGCTTTGGGCTGAATGATCAAAAGGTGTGCTAATGAAGGCAAGTGGTCAGAGACAGGCAACTGGGGTTCTTGAGTTCCTATCAACCTAAGACAGATGTCGTGCCAAAAGGTTTTGTTTGTTCACAACAAACACTAAAAGGCCATGTTTGTTCAAGTAAACACAAACAAGCTGTGCATGTCCTTAAGGACCAATAAGAAAGAATATAGACCCAGACCTAAGCCAGGCACGGTTGCCAGCCTCCATAGTTCCCCAAGGGATTCCCCATAAGTAAATCTCATGTTTCCCCTCTAGTTCATCTTTTAAAAAATATTTAAAAAAATGGGGAAATAGTACCCTTCCCCAAGCCTTGAGCAGGCTATCCAGACATTGTTTGCCACAGTCAGTCTTGCACCAACCTAGCCCATCTAGGGTGGAGTCTTCAGACCTAGGTGGAAGTCTCCTGTCTTGCCATATCCACAGCTTCTTGTAGAAACAGACTGCCCACTGTACTTCTTTGCAATTCAGTCCTGCTGAAACAAGCAACAGACAGAACACAGCTGAAACAAAGGGATGTGCCTTTGTGTTTTCCCTCCAATGTATTCAGAGTTAAAAAATTAAACATTGAGTCTTGATTAAAAAACAACAACAAAAACAAAAGACAAAACAACAAACAAACAAACAAACAAAAAACTTTGTCTTGGCTCATTATTTCTTTCACCTGCCCATCCTATTCCATCCCCAGCTCTCCTTCCAGGTGTACCCAGTTCTTTATAGCTGGATGGCTACAACTTAAGGTCCTGGTGAACAATGCAGTTTGCATGAAGAAATTCTAGGCCAATTAGAAACTGAAGCATCAACTCCTTGATGGTCTTAACCAGCAAGCCTGATGTGGGTGTGTCAGGTTCAGTTGGTTTAAGTATGTCCTTAAGTCCTAGTCTATATACTCAAATACTAGAGTGACCTTGATCTCCCTATCAGTTCTGGAAGTAGCACAGACATCCATCAGCCATACCACATTGGGATGTTCAAAGGCCTCCAGCCTCCTTACTAAGAATGCCTTAAGAAACTTGCTGACAAGAAGGCCCCTTCTAGCTGCTTCTTCATTAGGAACTCACACTCTCTTAAGGGCCACAAAGTGGCCACTGTGAGGATCTCAGGCTTTGTATACCATCCAGGAGTCACTGGCACCAATTTCAACCACTAGTTCATTTCGAGTGGTAGCCATTAGTGGATCAGGATATCTTATACCTGGCCAAGATCTGTGGTGGTGTCCCTTTATTTTGGACCCCAGGAGCCCATTACTATGGCACCATACACCAGGGATCAGTCCAGGGCAGCTAGACCCTTCATGCAATATCAGAGACACAGGCTTTGAGCTAGAGAGGCCCCCTGATGCCTACCCTCACCTTGTGACCAGATGCCAGAGATACACAAGTAAACCCCTGTATCTTACTTTTTAAGGGCACAATCATATTTTCTGGTTACCAGTTTAACCATCTCTTTATATAATCTCTCTCTTTTTTTTAATTTTAAAAAAATATTCTTTAATCTATTTTTATAGTCCATTCCTTATCCTCCTCCTGGTCCATCCTCTGACTGTTTCTCATCCCATATTGCCTCTCCTGTTTCCAAGAGGATGCCCCCACTCCAACCCCACACCCCACTCTTACCCCACACCTGACCAAAACTCCCCACACCCTGGAACCTCAAGTCTTTCTAGAGTTCATTGCATCTTATCTCACTGAGGCCAGCCAGACCAGGAAGACCTCTACTGTATATGTGTCTGGGGCTTCATAGAAGATGATATGTTTCCTGATTGCTGTGGTTCAGTGTCTGTGAGATCTCGGGGTTCCCTCTTAGTTGAGACTGTTGGTCTTCCTATGGGGTTGCTCTCCTCCTCAGCTTCTTCCAGATTTTCCCTAATTTAATCAGGACATTCCGGATTCTGTCCATTGGTTGGATGTCTTATATAATCTCTTTCATGCATTTACACTCAGTCTTATTGTGAGATAATGCTATTCCAGCCTACACCTAGGATCTACTCTAAAAGAAAATCAGCCTGAAGTCCTCTCATTCTTACTTCAGTTAAGGGGCTAAGTTTCAGGCACAATTATAAAACTGACTTGTATTTATGTTTCAAATGCATCCTAAACATGATTACTTGCTTAATATCTATTCTAAGACTGGTAAAGATAAGGATTTACAGATATACCACCTTACTCATGGTATTGAGTAATTACTAAGATTTTACCTTTTGTTATTTAACTTTCAGAAACACTCTACGGTAAGTATAGCAAAAATTATTTTTATCATGGGATGACTGAGGCCCACCTAAGTCTGGTATAAAAGGAATCTATTGTCTAGAAATCAGAAAATTCCAGGGTTTGCATTCCTTTTGCTATGTCCAGTGCTTTCTAGTTTTGTTTTATTGGTTTGTTTTTTGTTGTTGTTGTTTGTTTTTGTTTTGCATTTGCATTAGGCTGAAACTGTTAACACAACTATGCCCAACTCTTTGTTTCCTGTAATTTCAGTAGATGTGAATTTTTGGCAAGCATAAAAGTTTGGTTAAAATAATGCCTATTACAAGATATTCTATTTACTTATTTCATTCTCTATGAGCATTTTCCAAGGCCTTAAACAAGTTTAATTTTCAGAGGTTTGGAGCTAGAGAAAGATATGATGGTCCCTTTCTCTACAGAATTGACTAGAAACTTAGACAACTAGAGTCTTGATGTCAGGTGTACTATATGAACTTTTGATTATTTTTGTGTGAATTCTCAGAGAAGAATATAGTCAAAACTTCTTTCAAATGACATTTTTAGTCATAACAACATTTCCTAATAGTTTCTAAAGCTACACAAAACATCAATAGGCAAGCAACTTAAGAAAGAGATTTTGTCAAGTGATTATTTAGTGGCTCCCATGCACATTCAGATTTTCTTCAAGGGCTAGAAATTTCTTCCTCCTAAAGAGCAGTGTGTTTCTGCAATAATTATGCTTAAAGAGGTGCATTATTATATAAATAGCAGTTAGGAAATTAGAATTAGAAATTAGAATGGCAGTTTCTTTATTCCAATGAGTAGTCACTAGAATAGTATGGCTTATGTAAACAAGTACAAATGACTTAAATTTAGGTATCTGTCACTACATTTTGCTGCCTCCAAAATTTTATTTAAACACAAGTAGATTCCACATATGCATGATGGATATTAAGGTATAGTTAATTTGAGTCTTTCTGATATAATCTAATACTTATCTATTTTTATATCAAGTGTTTGATTTAATATTTATCTATTTTATTATTTATCTATTTTATTTTTTTGTTTATACATTTGACAGTTAAAATTCTGAATAATAGCACTATATCCAGATATATTAGATTTTTGAGCATTTCATGAAATTTATTGAACACATATTAATCACATATATCTGTGTAGTTCAATAAATGTGTAACATTATTTCTTGTTTCTTTATCTCTTGTTTTGTTTAACCTGGATTGTTTTTCAACTTGTGTGCACAAAGGATGGCTAGAAGATCACAGATGGATGAGTAACCCCTTGCTTTCTTTCTTTCTTTCTTTCTTTCTTTCTTTCTTTCTTTCTTTCTTTCTTTCCTTCTTTCGTTCTTTCGTTCTTTCGTTCTTTCGTTCTTTCGTTCTTTCTTCCTTCCTTCCTTCCTTCCTTTCTTTCTTTCTTTCTTTCTTTCTTTCTTTCTCTCTGTCTGTCTTTCAGTCTTTCTGTCTTTCTGTCTTTCTCTTTTTCGATACAACCTTGCTGAATTTGACTTCATGCTTTTAATCTCAGATATACAAATATAGCCTCTCCTAAAACTGATTTTTCTCAGATAGCCTACATCTTTTTTTTTTTTCTTTTTCAGATATTCAAAGTTCCTACCATTAACCATATCCTGGGTTTCTTTATAATACCATTCTCTCCAGACTACTGAAAAGATTTCTGATACTATCTACACTACCTGGCCTCTAGGACTTCCTGTGATGTCTAAGTGTAAGTCTTTGTGATCCCATAACTTTGCATTAGGTGTGCAAATAGTTTTTGTGTATAATTCAAATTCAGTTTTCAGGGGAAGGCCCTAAGACCATGGGACAATAGCTATAAAATCTTTGCTCCCTTGGGAACCAAATCTGAAAGCCACACTGTTAGGTCCATTTGAGGCACAGTACCCTAACTATGCTCTGTTCAAAGAAAAGTGTTTGACATGATTTTATGTTTCTGTGCTCTTGATCCTGTGATGCAAACCATTTGATTTCCTTTGAAGGAAACAATAAATATCTCTAGAAACTGATTTTTTTTTTCCTGAGGCAGGGTTTCTCTGTGTAGCCCTGCCTGTCCTGGAACTCCATCTGTAGACCAGGCTGGCCTCGGACTCAGAAATCTGCCTGCCTCTGCCTCCTAAGTGCTAGAATTAAAGGCATGTGCCACCAATGCCCAGCCAAAACTATGATTTCTTATACCAATATTCCTCAGGTTTGTGAGTTTTTCAAGCTTTTCATTCATACTTATTCTAACAGTTCTCACTACAAGCAGAGTTAAAATAATTAATACTATTCATGCACTGAATGCTAGATTACAATATCTATTAGTCTAGTCATTTTAATATAAATATCTCACAAATTTTAGACCATGAACAAATTGAAAGTAAGTTATTTTCCCTGACATAACAAATACAAATTAGTCTAATTCCCAGTAGAGGTTCATTTACTTCTGTTATACCCTATGAGTAATCTCAACCTTCTATATTTCTACTGAATTTCTAGTCCAGAGTTTTTGCTGATGATGCTACTAAGTTCTGCTTACAGTATGTTAGTGTATATATTGCCTGCATTTATAGTAGCTAAATGTCTTTTGTGTCTCTATTAGAAATTCTCTTGAAAATGTGTAGTCCTGAATGGCCTAGAACTCATAATTCTTTTGCCTCTGACTCCTAAACATAGGACAGTGGAATTTCTCAGGAATTTATGAGAGTGACCCTGGCTAAGACACCTAGCAACAGGGGCTACAGAAATGGGCATCTCTGATAACCAGAAAAAACTTCCAATGGAGAGATTGGAACACCTATCTAGCCACAAAAATCTTTGACCCAAAATCTGTCTTGCCTTTATGAGGTGCAGGGGTAAAGATGGGGCAGAAACTGAGGAAAAAGCTAACCAATGATTGGCCCAGTTGACACCCATGATGTAAGATAGAGACCACCCTTGACACAATTAATGCTATTCTTCTATGCTTACAGACAGGCACTGAGAATAACTGTCATCTGAGAGGTTTCATCCAGCAACAGAAGGAAACAAATGCAGAGACTCACAGCCAAACATAGGATAGAGCTTGGGGAATCCTGTGGAAAATGAGGATGAAGGATCAAGGAGCCAGAGAGATCAAGAAAATCTACAGTATCAGCAAACCTGGGCTGATAGTGATTCAAAGAGACTGTACTGCCAGCCAGAGAGCATGCATGGAGTAGACCTAGGCTGTCTACACATAAGTAGCAGTTGTGCATCCTGGTCTTCACTTGTGACTCTTAACAGCAAAGTCAGGGCTATATCTTTGGATGCTTTTCCTTATTCTGGGCTGCCTTGTGTAGACAAGTAGGAGAAAATATGCCTACTTATACTGGAATTTGAGTGCAAAGGTAAATTGATATGTATGGGAGACCTTCCCTTTTCTGCTGAGGAAGTGAGGACTGGAGGATGGTGTGGGGAGCAGAGGATTGAGGGGATGATTGGAAGAAAATGAGAGGAGGAAGCTGCGATTGGGATTCAAAGTAAATTAATTAATTAATTTTAAAAAGAATATGTAGAAGAAAACTTGCTTCTGAGACACACTGTTAGTCTCAGCAGCATGCTGCATCTCAGTCCCAATTCTATATTGACTTTCCAATGCTGTGACTGACACATCCAACAAAACTATTTAAGGAGAGAATTAGTCATCAGTTATTTTGTTGTTGTTGTTGTTTTGGAGGGGCGGGCTTTAATTCTTTGTGGTGGAAGGATACAGTACAGAAAAAAAAAATCTGTCCTGTCATGTTAAACATATTTAGGGGGTAATTCATTGTGCTGGAAAAACTTGTCAAAATAAAGTTGTCTTTAGCTTGTAATTCATGAGGAAGTTCCTTTTATCTTAAATGTATACTGTTAGCTAATTTGCCTAAAATGGACAACTTGCTGGTGCAAATAGGCTTGTCTTAAAAAATATGCTGATTGCTATAAAATATTTCACTGACTCAGCTATTCTTATAAGACCATGGAGCACAAGGCTACAAGGTTAACTCCTAGATCATCATTTGTACAAAAGGCTTGCTTGCTCAGAATAACTGTGGTATCAAATAGATATGTTACAATAATTAAGGTTTTCCTACATCCAGACAGTATATGAACTAATCCTAACTCCCAATATTGCTACATTGTGATTTTTGCCTTTAAACTCTTTCTACCAACAATAATCAGAGTCTTATCTAAAGAATTCCTAGTCTGTGGTTTGGTCTTTGTACAGTAAAATGACTGAGGCTATTTCTAGATGTGAAAATTCACCAAAACCCACCAATCCCTGACCTTAAATCCCACTAATCCTCAGGCTTGGCTTGAAATCTCACCAAACTTTACCCTGAAAATCTCTGACGTGGAAGACTCTACCCTTTGAGAAACCCTATATAAAGACTGTCTTCTATTCAATTCAGTCTTTCCCAGTAAATCAATAATGTGTGATTTGTTAAGCAATGTGACTTTGTGGTATTTCTTGGCTCCCAATGGCCAGGATGCCTTGCTTTTCAGAGATGTGACACTTGCATTGGGAAAAAAATCTTCCTCTAAGATATATGAAACTTGCATGGGGAAGCCTTTTCTCTCAGAACTGGAAAACAGTCCTTACCAGTATTTTAAAATATAAGTCTGTTATTATTAAAATCTTATTCATTGTCAGGTTAGTGAATATCTAAAGACCCTAGACCAATAACAATTCACATCCTAGCAGCCAACATGCAGGCAGACCATGGTCCTGCTCCTGATGTCTTTCAGTTTCTTCATTCTATTAAGCTCTAAGCCTATATTGCTACTCACTGTCATGGTGGGTCTTTTCTTTTAGTTAATTCTTTTTTGATAAATTTCTCATATATTTATTAAAATCTGCTTTACTGAACTAATAGGAATTTCTAGGTCCAGTCAATTTATTTCAGTCAAGGTCAAATGTATTGCTGATTTTCATTTCCCTTCTTTTCATTTCATTTCTCTTTCTTTTACTTTCTTTATTTCCTCCTTTCTTTCTTTCTTTCTTTCTTTCTTTCTTTCTTTCTTTCTTTCTTTCTTTCTTTCTTCCTTCCTTCCTTCCTTCCTTTCTTTCTTTCTTTCTTTCTTTCTTTCCTCTTTCTTTCTTTCTTTCTTTCTTTCTTTCTTTCTTTCTTTCTTTCTTTCTTTCTTTCTTTCTTTCTTTCTTTTCTTTTCATTTTTTGGTTGTCAGCTCAGCCTTTAACAGCTGAGCCATCTCTCTAACCCAAGGTGAACTTGTTCTTTATATCGATTGTTGATAAAGTTATTTTCTTAGCTTTAGAGAAAAGGATCAAAACAGGAACTCTTTAGCTGGAATTCATTTTCAGAGACACATTGCTTGCTTTGAAGGAATTGTTGTGTACTTAGCTATGAACTATTAAAATGGAGTGGTGAGATGTTAGTGTTGGTCTTTAAGATGTCAGGTTTTTTTTTTTTAATTACACATCAATCTCACATAATATAGACTATTCCTAACTGAATATTGACTAGAAACAACTTTATTTTAACTTTCTTTCTTTCTTTCTTTCTTTCTTTCTTTCTTTCTTTCTTTCTTCTTTCTTTCTTTCTTTTTTCTTTCTTTTTTTTTTTTTTTTTTGAACATCTGGTTGCAGGAGCATGGTTTGAAATAGATCTTTGATCATTAGATCAGAGACACGTTAATCAAGCAGACCTATATAAAACATGTGTTGACAACTTCTCAGTGTTCCTTCCCAGGGTGTATTGATCTAATTATTTTGCTAACATACTCAAAGATTGGGCAAATGACACAGAGAGGAGGTATGACTTGGCCCTCCATATATGGCATAAGCTGAAGTACCATATCCTCCAATGCCCTTTTGACTAACACTATCCTGAGAGAGAACAGCACTTCACAGAAAGTGACAGGGAGTAAGGCTGTGTGTCTGTCATTTCTAACACTCTATGCACAATTATCCGTAGTGCTCATGGTGGCTCTTATGGATTATTATCTAAAAATAAAGTCACAGAGGACTCATCTCTAAATATCATAATCAGATAGGAGATTTCTATCTCTCATATTTCCCAGTGAGAATTAAGGTCAATATAAACAAGATTGTGAACCATTTAAACTGTTTAATAGCATTCAATCTTTATAAAAGTCTTTTCTCTAAAACATGTGTTCCACGATTTGTGATGAATTTATTAATGAAATCGAGCAGACCAAGATAACACATATTTACATTGTGTTTACTATTACTCAGTGCTCCTTCCCAGGGTGTATTGTCCTGGGTATACAAAAACCAGTAAAGAGGTACCTGCTAAGAAATTATCTGCAAAGACTTGGAATAAGGAATTCATATAAATTTGAGAACTCTGAAATCTTGAAACATATAATTTTCTGTACTTATATTTGCATGGATTAAATGAATTAGTGATTAATTGTGAGTTACAAATAGATTTCAAATGAAGAAAGGGAATAGTGTTCTTTTTTTTATTAAATATTTTCCTCAATTACATTTCCAATGCTATCCAAAATCCCCCCATAACCCCCCACCCACTTCCCTACCCACCCATTCCCTTTTTTTTTTTTCTTTTGGCCCTGGCGTTCCCTTGTACAGGGGCATATAAAGTTTGCAAGTCCAATGGGCCTCTCTTTCCAGTGATGGCCGACTAGGCCATCTTTTGATACATATGCAGCTAGAGTCAAGAGCTCTGAGGTACTAGTTAGTTCATAATGTTGTTCCACCTATAAGGTTGCAGATCCCTTTAGCTCCTTGGGTACTTTCTCTAGCTCCTCCATTGGGAGCCCTATGATTCATCCACTAGCTGACTGTGAGCATCCACTTCTGTGTTTGCTAGGCCCCGGCCTAGTCTCACAAGAGACAGCTATATCTGGGTCCTTTCAGCAGAATCTTGCTAGTGTATGCAATGGTGTCAGCATTTGGAAGCTGATTATGGGGTGGATCCCTGGATATGGCAGTCTCTAGATGGTCCATCTTTTCGTCACAGCTCCAAACTTTGTCTCTGTAACTCCTTCCATGGGTGTTTTGTTCCCAATTCAAAGGAGGAGAATGGTGTCCACACTTCAGTCTTCATTCTTTTTGAGTTTCATGTGTTTAGCAAATTGTATCTTATCTTGGGTACCCTAAGATTTGGGCTAATATCCACTTATCAGTGAGTACATATTGTGTGAGTTTCTTTGTGATTGTGTTACCTCACTCAGGATGATGCCCTCCAGGTCCATCCATTTGGCTAGGAATTTCATAAATTCATTCTTTTTAATAGCTGAGTAGTGCTCCAATGTGTAAATATACCACATTTTCTATATCCATTCCTTTGTTGAAGTGCATCTGAGTTCTTTCCAGCTTCTGGCTATTATAAATAAGGCTGCTATAAACATAGTGGAGCATGTGTCCTTCTTACCGGTTGGGACATCTTCTGGTTATATAACCAGGAGAGATATTGCTGGATCCTCTGGTAGTACTATGTCCAATTTTCTAAGGAACCGCCAGACTGATTTCCAAAGTGGTTGTACAAGCTTGCAATCCCACCAAAAATGGAGGAGGGTTCCTCTTTCTCCACATCCTCGCCAGCATCTGCCGTCACCTAAATTTTTGATCTTAGCCATTCTCAATGGTGTGAGGAGGAATCTCAGGGTTGTTTTGATTCGCATTTCCCTGATTATTAAGGATGTTGAACATTTTTTCAGGTGCTTCTCTGCCATTTGGTATTCCTCAGGTGAGAATTCTTTGTTCAGTTCTGAGCCCCATTTTTTAATGGGGTTATTTGATTTTCTGGAGTCCACCTTCTTGAGTTCTTTATATATATTGGATATTAATCCCCTATCTGGTTTAGGATAGGTAAAGAACCTTTCCCAATCTGTTGGTGGTCTTTTTGTCTTATTTACAGTGTCTTTTGCCTTGGAGAAGCTTTGTAGTTTCATGAGGTCCCATTTGTCAATTCTCGATCTTATGGCACAAGCCATTGCTGTTCTATTCAGGAATTTTTCCCCTGTGCCCATATCTTCAAGGCTTTTCCGCACTTTCTCCTCTATAAATTTCAGTGTCTCTGGTTTTATGTGAAGTTCCTTGATCCACTTAGATTTGACCTTAGTACAAGTAGGTAGGAATGGATCAATTCACATTCTTCTACATGATAACAACCAGTTGTGCCAGCACCATTTGTTGAAAATGCTGTCTTTCTTCCACTGGATAGTTTTGGCTCCCTTGTTGAAGATCAAGTGACCATAGGTCTGTGGGTTCATTTCTGGGTCTTCAATTCTATTCCATTGGTCTACTTGTCTGTCATTATACCAGTACCATGCAATTTTTATCACAATTGCTCTGTAGTAAAGCTTTAGGTCAGTCATGGTGATTCCACCAGAGGTTCTTTTATTCTTGAGAAGAGTTTTTGCTATCCTAGGTTTTTTTGTTATTCCAGATGAATTTGCAGATTGCTCTTTCTAATTCGTTGAAGAATTGAGATGACATTTTGATGTAGATTGCATTGAATCTGTAGATTACTTTTGGCAAGATAGTCATTTTTACAATGTTGATCCTGCATGGGAGATCTTTCCATCTTATGTGATCTTCTTTAATTTCTTTCTTCAGAGACTTGAAGTTTTTATCATACAGATCTTTCACTTCCTTAATTAGAGTCACGCCAAGATATTTTATATTATTTGTGACTATTGAGAAGGGTGTTGTTTCCCTAACTTCTTTCTCAGCCTGTTTATTCTTTGTGTACAGAAAGGCCATTGACTTGTTTGAGTTAATTTTATATCCAGCTACTTCACTGAAGCTGTTTATCAGGTTTAGGAGTTCTCTGGTGGAATTTTTAGGGTCACTTATATATACTATCATATCATCTGCAAAAAGTGATATTTTGACTTCCTCTTTTCCAATGTGTATCCCCTTGATCTCCTTTTGTTGTCTAATTGCTCTGGCTAGGACTTCAAGTACAGTGTTGAATAGGTATGGGGAGAGTGGACAGCCTTGTCTAGTCCCTGATTTTAGTAGGATTACTTCAAGCTTCTCACCATTTACTTTGATGTTGTCTTATCCTTGGAATCATTTAGTGAATTGAATCTCCAGATTTTAATGCTCTACTACATACTCTCAGTGTTGTCTGTCCTTGATTTTCTGTGGTATATATCAAATCTGTACCTGATGGAATCTGTCTATCCTTTATGAATCTGTCCCTTTATCTGTCCCTTTATTGAACATCCTAGACAGCAAGACATGGGGAAGCTACAGTATATATTATGGAAACTTTTAGCAGTGTTATACAAGTGATCAAGTCTCTGGCTCCAATAGATCCAAACTGGTCCAGCTAAAAAATATTAATACAAACATCATTATTTATATTCAAATATCCATAAATGGATATTCATTTTAGAAGGTATTTTTCAAGCTCTATTTTTGGTCCTTTCAGCAAATGATATATAATCATTGCTCTGGGCCAGAAGAATGGAAGAGTACATAATTTCAGAGTAAGCTAAAAATTAGCATAAGTAGTCAAAGATGATTACAAGTGAATTCCAATGCAAGTAAAGTTGCTTGTTCTTTTAAAAGCAGATAAAACAAATAGACTAAGCAAAGAGTACATTATCAGTCTTAAGTGACTTCAAGATATAATAACTCTAGCCATGAGGCCCACCCCAAAATACAGTTTCTAAGAACAAAGAAATTAATTTTATCATAAGGCATTGCCACACATGATAAATTTATAAAACATATTTTAGAAATATCATGCCAAAGTTATTAAGTTTTAAGATATATAATTTTGCTCATCTTTGGAGTATATAGAAAACAATTTGGAATCAAGAAATCTATGTCCTGATTTGTAATTTATTTAATATTTAAAAGGACTCTAAGAAACCTTCCTGGTTGTGTTTGTTAAAATGTATTATGCGTGCTTGATATTTTCACAAATGAGTGATTCAAAAAATTAATTTAAAAGCCAGCTCTATTAGTCTAATAAAATGAAGAACCTATATGAGCTGTTTTCACTCATGAGTATAAAAACTAACAGAAGTATTTTATAGTTTGTCAAGTCCAAAGGAGATTCCATTTCCCTAAATTCCTGATGTAAGAGAGAAGTGAATATTTTTGGAACTTGTGAAGCCAGTTCCCCTCTACCAGAGGAGCCATTTCTTTTATGACTGGCAAACAGAGCTGATGGCTTTACCTGGTGCCAACTAGGATAACAAAGTGCATGCTCATCTCCAGCCTTTCTCAAGTATCAGATTATGCATTTCAGAGTCAATGCTGACATCCTGGCACTTCTCAGCTCTTCCCATCTCATCTCCTACTTTAAACTTTTTCAGCACAGAAACTTCCCTGCCCCTACTTACTTATTTCTTTGCACCTCCTCTGTGTGTGTGTCTGTCTCTCTGCCTGTCTCTCAATCTCTCTCTCTGTCTCTCTCTACTCTCTCTTTTGTCTTCCTCTTCCTGTCCTCTCTAAAACTTATGTTCCCTTCTATATCTCCTCACATGGCTAAGTCCATGCTGGACATTTGCAGTCTACAATTTTCTCTCTGCTCTAGACTCATCCACATGCCCCTCAAAGTTCTCTCCCTCATATCTCCATTTTTTTTTAAATCCATTTAACCATATATTGGAGTGTTCACATTGTCAGTTTATACATCTGCTGCTGAAAACATCAGTTTATACTGATGATAAAATCTCCATGTTGGTCATAAATTAATCCATCTTCAAGGGGCCCTGACTTCCCTAACCAAAGCAAGTTGCTGATTTGACTCTCCTAACATCTGCATGAATCATTTGTTTCTCCTGGCCTCTGCCACCTACCCTATTCGATTCCAAAATTTAAAGTCCATCTTCTCAGCTGCTTCTTCCTTCAAACTGTTATGCTTCTCAACCACACTGTGACTCAGGACCTTTGGCTCCTGTAACCTGCTACTTCTGCATAAGCCACACTAGTGTTCTAGGAAGAACTTGTCTTTTATACTTGACTCACATCACATGAAAATGAGGCCTCTCCTCTGTGATTTGAGACATTTGTCTCTGACAAGTACCTTGTTCTGAGAGACCAAATCTTTTGGGTTCAGACTCTATCTTAGAGAAACTGACCTAAAATTGAGCTGCAGTTAACTAATAGGCTGGTATCCAGCACTGCTTTCCAGGTTACCACCCCTCCCCCAACAAAACCTGCATCTAGCATCAGTTTCTAGGTTAATTGGCAACAAATCTGTACCTCCAGGTTACAAGCCTGCCCCTGGCACTTTAACAACTGCCAGTCAGGAGAAAAGCAAAAGTTCAGTTTATGGTTTGTTTCCCAACACCAGCCAAATGTATTAAAGGCCATAGTAGACACCCCACTAAGATGTGTGTCATATTAGATACCCCTTTCTTGTCTCTAAAAGCAGTTGACTGAAACTAGGCTCAGTGATGCTCCCTCCAGTTGTGCTGCTTCGTTGACTTCAGTGTGGGTGTGGCCCAAGCTTGAACTTGTAAAATAAAGACCCTAGTTTGATTGCATTGAAGTCATCTTGGTACTCTTTTGGGACTTGCAATCAAGCACAAGAGTTCTGCTTTGGGATGTCCCTGATTGAAATCTTGGGATCAGGGCACAACTTTCTCTCCCATCCTTATCTTTTGGTCCATCCCCTTTGTCTACTCTTAGCTGCTCTCAGTTCCCTTCTGGAGCTTCTGTACATCCTCTTAGGAGCAGTCCTTCCATTCGCTGTCTGTCTTGTTGACTCACTTGAGCCTGTTTACATCCTGCAGGTAGATCAGGCAGCTAACTTATGCCCTCCCAGACCTCTATGATATCAGAATTCTCCTTCTGGAATAATTCTTTTTTTATAATTCTTGCCCTTCTGGTCTTTAACATCACTCCTGGTGTTTATTGGAACACTACGTCTGGTAGAGTTTCTGTTTTTTTTTTTTTTTTTTTTTTTTTTTTTCTATAATTGATCTCTTTCCTCCTTAGCCTCAGAGATTGTGTTAAAGCCTTGCCATTTTACAGACCGCTTGGTCTCAGTATAGTTCAATTGATGGCCACAGATAACATGCTGAATTTCCAAGTTCTCAAACATTGTAACAAGTTCTGCCACTGCTGAAGCAAATGATACCCAAAAGTATCTTATCACTAAGAACATTTTTCTTTTCAACCTTGAAACCTATCTCTATACTTTATTTGCTCTTTGCTCTCAAAAAAAAAATTCTCAAGCAAACTATGTAAAACAGAAAATTAGCATAAAACTTGTAACAAGAGTTTATAGTGGTAAAAATACACATAGGTAAACTTAATTTGCTACAGTCTGCTTGTGTGTAACCATGATTCAGTTTTGATTTAAAAAGTAGATCTACTACATCATATACTATATGCAACTTGTATTCAACTTCTGTTTAAGAAAATAGATGTTTGAAAAAAGAGAACAGAAGAGAGGAGAACAGAAGAGAGGAGAACAGAAGAGTAGAGAATGGAAAAGACGAGGACAGAAGAGAAGAGAAAAATCAGAAGGGATGAGAACAGAAGAGACTGAATACCAGTGGGAATAACTTGGAATAATAGCAATCATGTGGCTTGCTGAAAGTTTGGCTGATGACTTCATCAGAATGAAAGCATTCCTTTGGCTGACAACCAAGTTTACTAATATTAATTTATAAATACCATGTAATGTCACCACAGTCTTGATTCAGATGGCAATGTGGTATAAAACTGCATATCAGATATTTATAACAGTAGCAAAATAATACTTATGGAGTATCAACGAAATAGTTTTATGGTTGGTAGTCACCACAACATTAAGATCTATATTAAGGACCTCTGTATTAGAAAGGTGGAAAACCAATGACATAAAATAAGTAAGACTGCATGCTAAGTATGTTTTTGTCCTGCTGAGGCATCTGTTTGTTAATAAAATTAATTTTGCAGTACCAATGTATTTGACATTTTGTTAATTTTTTCATGATATAGATGTCATTTTAATTAGGTAAGATGAAGCCCTACAACCTTAACCAACTCAGGCATAGAAAGACTTCTCCAATCACCTAATTTATATTTCTAAATGGGAAATACTTGATGCTGTACAGTACCTAAAAATTCTATTCTTGTGTGTTTGTGCATGTGTAATGTGCATTTGTTTACATATATGGTAAAGTGTGTGGTGGTCACAGGATAAATTTAGCTATTGGTCTTCAGATTTATCATTCCATCTTTTGTTTGTGATTGGATATCACATTGGTCTCAAAATTTCAAAGGTAGGGAAACTAGTTGGCTTGCAAATTTGAAAAGACCCAGGTATTGGTATCTCTGGCTCCTATCTTATCATTTTTGGTATTTTGCAGTGTGTCCTGTTACTTAACTTTTTACTTGTGTTCTGGAGGAATAGAACTTGAGTTCTCATGTTTAGCAGGATCCTAAGTGATCAGGAACTTAGGTTCTCATGTTCAGTAGGCAAGCACTTTACTTGATGAGTCCTGTACAGCTCTAAAATATTCTATTCCTGTTAAAAACAATTTCATGAAAATTTCCTTGGTATTGCTCTAACATTATAAGGCAAATATGCAATATTTTGATGAGCCAATGCTATTTCATCTCTCTGAGATGTCTTCAGAAAAATCCCTTTCCAGAATATCTGACAAATTAGAAGTTTACCTTCTCAATTTTAGAAGGTGTTTTCTTTTTTTTTTTTTTTGTTATGAAGTAGCAACAAAAGTAATTTTATTGCAGGGAGTCACCACAACATGAAGAACTGTATTAAAGAAACACAGCATTGGGAAGGTCTTGGGTGAGTCTAAATCCAGTCAAACTGACAGTGAAAATTAACTATTACCAACTTAGGTTGAATCTCAGTTTTGTTGGTATTCCTTGGAGCCTCATCAGAGGAGGAGAATGAAGCTTGCCTTGGATTGAATAACATTAGAAGGTGTTTTCAATCGCTGCAAATAACCAAAGTCATGTTTATAAAATAGAATAAACCAGTATATACAAAGCAAAGATTTCATTCATATTACACTCATGCTCTCACTTGTAGTCTAATCCAATAGAGTTTTCTTAGTGTTGTTTTTAATACAGAATATTTCCTCTGCTACATGATACTAATTTCTCCCCAACATCTGTGTCAATCCAAGCCATTGTTATTATGAGTTGCTGACCATTTTTCCTCTGTTGTTTCTTACTGTGGAACTACTTTTTGATACATTATAGGATAATTTCTATAACACTCCAAATCATCCATTATTCTATTGTTCAGTATCTTGCTCTACTTTTTAAAAATGTATGAAGGAGGTTTTATTATACTTCCAGCCAGCTGTCTTGGTTTGCTTCCTTTTACAGTGTGTCTATTCTATCATACATAGTAATAGATAATTCTTCATCTAAGACAGCATTATTAGCCTAGGTAGCTACTCACTTCACTTCACACTTGTATAAATCATATGTTATTGTTCATTTTGATACAAAGTTAGTTTCAATTTGTGAATTGTTTTGTTGATGTAAGATAGAGTGGACCATGGGACTTGAAAATTTAAAGTTAGGCTCCTTCTTGTGTATGGATAACTGTGTTCTCCACTATATGCACAATTATGTGTCCTTTCCCAAGGTTTTAGGAAACTCTTATCAGTAGAGTCAGTAGAGGTTTTGTTTTTGTTTTTGTTTTTGTTTTGTTTTGTTTTTAACAAGAAGAGTGGCTTTGAAAGGGAATATATCAGGATTCATCACCTTCCCCTAGCTATATGGAAATCTGATAAGATTTGGCATTCATTAGATGTAGTATACAGTTACTTTGTCCTGGAATATCCTACAGTTTATTAAGTTTACTAACATACCTCTCTCTGATACTACAGATATTGTATAACAATGGTTGTCAGCCGTGTTAATGCTACAGTACTTTAATGAAGTTCTTCATGTTTTGGTAACCCAAACCATTAAATTATTTTTGTTGCTACTTTGTAAATGAAGTGTTGATGCTGTTAGGCAAACTAATGTAAATATCTGTTTTAGTCTTAGGCTACCCTATAAAAGGGCATTTTCACACCTAAAGGGCTTTCCACCTACAGGTTGAGATTAATAAAAGGATATAAGTCACACAGATATTCTGACTTACGGTTAAACTCCACATATGATAAAAGCAGCAGAAGGACCATACTCATATGTGAGTATGAAAGTAAAATCTTAAGGATAAGTCATTCTTTCCCTATGATAATTCTATTAAATATCACCCAGCCAGTGCCCTTTCCATGACATTCTTCATTGTCAGAAAACTGTCAACGGGATTACTGCATCACAAAATAAAAATATCACCATTGAACAAAAAGGATGAAAGATCTAACAGCAAACAATACCACTTATAAAGGGCTGTGTAAAGCCAAAACTAAGACTGTGACAAATCCCAATGTAAATTATGTATGGTGAAACCCTAAGGTACCCACTTGTCATACAATAATTTCAACACCTAGCATGAATACAATAGATCTTGGATTCCATACATTGAAACCTACGGTCCTCATATTAGTTCAAAATGACTCCCAAAATAATATATAAACGAGTGGGTTTAGAGAATATAGACTCAACAAAAGCTAGAAACTCTATCTGTCCCTTCTCCATGGCTTCCAATGTGTAGTTTTCTGGGTACACATCCTTCAGTAGTGTTTCCGTGTGGGCTAATACATTCTATGTTTATGTTGTTAAATTTATTGTTTTAACATTTTTGAAAGTTGGCAACAGAAGTATTGGTTTTACTTAATTTGTGTATGTTTCTTAATTACAAAAATACCAGTTAAACTTATCTATATCTCTCTCATCTCATGTTGTTATCAGCAGACTAATACAATACTCATATGGCATTGGCCTCAATCAACAAAGGCTGTTTCCCAAAGCTGAAGGAGTGATGGTAGCTTAGCTTGCAGTGAAGAATGCTGCATTCTACCTGAGGAGCAAGAAACCAGAAAACCTCTATTTGTCCCATGCCTACAAACAGGGAATCTTTAAATGTTCTTCTTCCCCTTATCCTCAGAGCCAGCATCCAGCAAATAGACACAAGTTTGACAGATTATTACTGAAATGTGTCCATGACATCAATGCTCCACCAACTGAGAAGAAAGAAGACAAAATGAAGACATTCCTGGGAACTTTATGAGACGGGGAGTATCTCATTAACTGAATCCAGAAAGAAAATTCAGAGAGCAAACACATTGATTTTATCTGTTTAAGCTCTTGACAAAGAATGTTCCACAAAGAAAAACCTGTTCTTGAAGGCTTCTTTGTGAGCTTGCAATTTTAAAAACATGTGCTTCCAATTTAGTGAGCTTCTCTGAAAAAACAGAATAGTTGAACTGGCAAAGATATTCCAGAGCCACATGAACTACCGGTACCTTGAAGTTTTGTGATAGTGGAGATAGCTGCCTCTAACTGACAGATAGCTACATACAAAGAAAACAATGCAATGTGGCTGTATCACTACAATGTACCCACATTCTATGAGAGCCTACTTTAATCCAAACCATTTAAGTTATTGGGAAGAATGTTGCTGCATTATTTCTTCACCATCATGAGCCAATGCTTCAAGGAAATATCTTTTGAGAAACTGATTCAAATCCTCACATATTCCCAAATTATTTGCCCATGTTAGAAGAGATGTATGGAATATGACTGTTTGCTTTTTATAGAGCCAATCAACTAGGAATCACACCAGTGATAAGTATGCCTGCTGTGACTGAAACAGCATTATATGAATCAAATTCTTCTTGCTTCCATCAGAGTAATAAAGTGAAACATATTTTTTGCTGCCAGGGTATTCAGGGTTGAAAGCAAACCGTGGACAGGAGATAAAAATGATCAATTCTCCTGTTCTTGATGAGTCTTAGGGAAACCATGTGACTAGAAACATTCCTATGAAATTGACCAACCAATCATGTGCACCATCACAGACACTGCATCCATGCTTAGAAGACACACATACATTCTGTCTGTCTGTCTGTCTGTCTGTCTGTCTCTCTCTCTCTCTCTCTCTCTCTCTCTCTCTCACACACACACACACACACACACACACACACACACACACAATGAGAGATACGTTCAGCACTACTGAAGAAGTCACTAAATCTTTTGAATCTTAAAGAAGGGATAACAAAGAGTTATCTTTCAGCATCTAGGGCTTTGGTAACTATGTGTCTATCCCATAGACTCCACAGTGCCTAACCTATTTTAATGGTTCTACACACAGGTTGGTGTTCTCATATTTTTCTCTATTTATGTGAGCTCTTATTTCCCACTCAGCAATGATCGGACCAAATATCTCTCAAACTGAATCAGATGTAATGTTGCAAACATTATTTCATGGAGGAATGCATGGGATCTACTTATATATGAATCTGAGGAAGCATTGTTATAACAAATAATGATTTTTCCATGTTTTGTATGAATGCTATATCAAACCTATGTGTGTGGATATTACCTATTTGTTCTGCAAGGTTATGTTTCTTTCATGAAAATTAAATTCTCACCAATGTTAAGGTTATGGCCCACTGTAATCTCCTCATCATTCTCATAAACTCAACCCTCTTGGGACCCAAGCTGAATGCTTCCATTTATTTCCTAGTTATACTATAGAGTGTAGTGGATCCTCTGTCAACTCAATACGAGGGGGAAAAAAAAAGCACTTAACATTACCACTTACAAGAAGGTCATCTTAACAGTTTTTACATTAATTCTTATGAGACAAATTGACAAGTATATTTTTAAGGCTGATGTACTAAAATATATTTAATATATATTTTCTATCAGCATAAAATGTACTGGCTCACTGACACTCTTAAAAAACAGGAGCCAGACACAATCTGCCTAAAGGAAATGAATGCCCAAGTCTCACAAATGGGAATTATTTTTTCCGTATATGTTAAGTATTTTAATACATGTAGTCAGCCCACTCTAGATATATCCTAACTCTTTGATATGAATACTAATAACAAATAAATAAATATTAAAAAAAATGAATACGCTGAGTTGTATCTGAACTTCTAATGAAGAGTGGTTTTAAAAGTTGCCTTAAGTATCATGCTCCATTTTATTAAAGTAAGTAAAGAAAAAATTTTAAATTATTTCTGTTATTTTGAAATAAAATAACATCATTTCATATTTAGCCTTACTTCCTCAAATCTTCCTTTCTCATGTTTAACTATATGACTTCATTTCTTTTTCATTGATATATATATATATGTGTATGTGTGAATGTATATAAAGCAGCTAGCTGTGTGTCAGAGTTTGCTGAAGATTATTTTCTGGTTACAAATTGTTATATATATATATGTATATATATATATATATTCTCTTTAAAATCAAATTGTGACTTCTATATTAAAAAGATGTCAGAATATTTTTCTAATATAAAATTTACTAAGAGTTGTATAATAATGATGACATAGATTATGTGGCTTATACAAATGCTTAAATAGCTAATAAAATTTCATATTTGAAAAATTACTGTTTTATATTGATTCAAACTAGTTCTATATTTTGAAAGAATAAGAAAAAAGAATAATGTCAAATTCCATTAATGATGAAGCAAATGACTATTTTTTTTTTTAAATATTAAAAAAAAAGAATCTTTAAACAGTCTTCTAATTAAACAATCTTTAAACAATCTTCTAAATAATACTTCTAATCATAGTCTTATTCTGGGCTAAACATAGGAACAAAAAGGATAAGGTCAGAAATCCAGCCTTTGAAGACCTTTCAAAGCATTCACTGGTAATGACATTAACATTCTCCTGCAATGAAATTTTCAGGGGTTATTTATTGTATGGTTATACTACAGTGTCTGCCTGATACTCTTTATGGTGGATCATTTTTGAATGTGGACCCATCTGCCTCCTTCTATGATGTTCACAGCAGCAGCTTTTAGGATCAAGATTTCTCTATGTTTCTTTTTCATCAATATTTCTCTATGATAAGTATATCAGCCTCCAGATGAGAATGATAACATATCTTCAAACAAGAGCACCACTGTTACCCATAACACCTGTTAAAATAATGCATTCAACACAGAATCTTCATTATATCCCTCTTTTGCCAAAAATCTACTAAAGTTTCCACAAGTAATTCATCACTAGATGTACATATAATATCATAGTCTCTATATAGTCACATCCCTCTTATGAACTTCCTCATCTCTCTTTAAATGTCAATCTCTCACTCTCTTCTCTCTCTCTCTCTCTCTCTCTCTCTCTCTCTCTCTGTCTCTCTCTCTCTCATCTTCTCTTCCTCTCTCCTTCTGTCACTTAGTGATTTAAAGACAAACCTTTCCAATTTACCAGCTCAACCTATATACAATTCTATATAATATTCTATATTATATATACTTTGATTAATCTATGTATCATATTTCTTTCAACTTACCAATAAACAAATTGAACCTTGTAAAAAAAAGAATAACTGATTGAAGAGAGTTGCAAGTATGTACACTTTGGGTCCTATAGCTTTGCACACCATTGGCTACCATTATGTAAGAGATTTCATGGTTCAGCAACCTCATACCTTACAGTTTAGAGAAGCACCATTAGCAATAATATAACCACTGTCACCCATCGTCCCATCACAGTCCCACAGAGTTGGTTTTGAAAACTAAATGCCTGAAGGTAAATAACTAACAAACATTTTCTATTTTTATCAATTTTGGTAAAGCATATATGAAACATATATGATATATATCAGTGCTTATATTTCTTAACATATAAATGCATGCATATATTTATATTGTAAAAATATAAATTTGTAAAAGTACATATGTACATACATATATTAATAAATATTTTAAATAAATATCAATTTAAAATTATGGGAAAAGCTCATTTTTGTCCACAATACTGCTATTCAAATTTCCAAGCAAATGTCATTCCATAGATCTAGGGAATGCAGCACCTAGAAATGTTAAGAAAGACTATTTACTGCACCAATCAGAGGGATAGACTCACTTCCAGAATGAGAAAGTTTAGCTAATTTTTTCAAACCTTAATTTCAATAATAGTCCTTGAATGTTTTAACTACCCTAGTACCCTACCAAACACCATAGGTGGTAGAAAGAAAGGGTAAAGGGTGGGGGAATTGGTCCTGTTTATAAAGGTTCTTTGGAGCAGCTCCCATTGTACCCAGGTTGCAAAATCCCCAAAGAGAGCACCAGGAACCACAACTCTGATGTAAGCATATGAGAGTCTTTATTCAATTTTGAGCATGGTCCACAAACTTCCTAAAGTAACAGGATAGGGATATTGCCCCAAGATCTAGGGAAAGGTGGCTTCTAAAGAAAAACAAAAATGTTAGCATGGAGCAGGGGATGGGGGAGGGCAGTGTTGAAGCCTTAGCATTACATGACAATGTAAAGAAATATTGGCCTTGAAGCTTATTGGTTTAAAACAACTGGTTAAACAACAAAGAGGGAACAAAATACATCAAAAAGGAATATCTTGACCTGGGAAAGACTTATGCTTTCTTAGGCCACTCTGTGGTTATCAGCTAGCTGCAGCAACTAGGTCAATTTTAGTACTGCCAGGAGTATTTTGTGATTATTCTCAGACATCAAGGTTGGGGGCAATGCCAATCTATGGGCAATTGAAGATAGGATGCAGTCTTATGTTGGGAGCCGCGCCCACATTCGCCGTTACAAGATGGCGCTGACAGCTGTGTTCTAAGTGGTAAACAAATAATCTGCGCATGTGCCAAGGGTATCTTATGACTACTTGTGCTCTGCCTTCCCCGTGACGTCAACTCGGCCGATGGGCTGCAGCCAATCAGGGAGTGACACGTCCGAGGCGAAGGAGAATGCTCCTTAAGAGGGACGGGGTTTCGTTCTCTCTCTCTCTTGTCTCTCGCTCTCTCTCTTGCTTTTTCGCTCTCTTGCTTTTCTCTCTCTCTTGCTTTTCTCTCTCTCTTGCTTCTTGCTCTCTTGCTTCTTGCACTCTGTTCCTGAAGATGTAAGAATAAAGCTTTGCCGCAGAAGATTCTGGTCTGTGGTGTTCTTCCTGGCCGGTCGTGAGAACGCGTCTAATAACAATTGGTGCCGAAACCCGGGAAGAGAAAAAAAACTCGGGACTGGCGCAAGGAGGATCCCTCATTCCGGAACCAGAACTGCAGATCACGTTTATAAAGGTTCCCGTAACACAGACTGTTGAGAAGGATTCAACTGCCAAATTCAGAACTCATCAGCTGGGGAACGACGGTGATAAAGGTTCCCGTAAAGCAGACTGTTAAGAAGGATTCAACTGTATAAATTCAGAACTTTTCAGCTGGGGAACGGCGGTAACCCGTAAGTATAGCTTTACAAGATAAGTCTAATCTTGAACTTTCTAACGAAATTCAAGACAGTCTATCAGAAGTAAAGTGGAAAATGTTTGGCCTTGAATTTTTTCTGGTGTTAGGAGCCCTTTTGTTCCTTTTCACATGTTATCAAGTGATTAAGATAGGGCTGAAAATTCTAGAAAAAATTCAGGGCAGTCTATCAAAAGTAAAGCGGGGAAAAAAAGTAGGAGCAAGGAGAAACGGTAAGTATACAGGCCTTTCCAAGGGTCTTGAACCCGAGAAAAAGTTTAGGTCAGGTAAGAATACCTGGAGAGAAATTAGAAGAAAAAGAGGAAAAAAGAAAAAGAAGAAAGATCAATTAGCGGAGGTCTCTAGGAAAAGGAGCCTGTGCTCATCGCTAGATGGGCTCGGGGAGCCAGCTCTTAGTAGCTCTGAAGCAGGTGAAGAATTCTCCTCTGAGGAAACAGACTGGGAGAAAGAAGCAGCCCATTACCAGCCAGCTAATTGGTCAAGAAAAAAGCCAAAAGCGGCTGGCGAAGGCCAGTTTGCTGATTGGCCTCAGGGCAGTCGGCTTCAAGGTCCGCCCTATGCGGAGTCCCCGCCCTGCGTAGTGCGTCAGCAATGCGCAGAGAGGCAGTGCGCAGAGAGGCAGTGCGCAGACTCATTCATTCCCCGAGAGGAACAAAGGAAAATAGAACAGGCATTTCCAGTCTTTAAAGGAGCCGAGGGTGGGCGTGTCCACGCTCCGGTAGAATATGTACAAATTAAAGAAATTGCTGAGTCGGTTCGTAAATACGGAACCAATGCTAATTTTACCTTGGTGCAGTTAGACAGGCTCGCTGGCATGGCACTAACTCCTGCTGACTGGCAAACGGTTGTAAAAGCCGCTCTCCCTAGTATGGGCAAATACATAGAATGGAAAGCGCTTTGGCACGAAGCTGCACAAGCGCAGGCCCGAGCAAACGCAGCTGCTTTGACTCCAGAGCAGAGAGATTGGACTTTTGACTTGTTAACGGGTCAGGGAGCTTATTCTGCTGATCAGACAAACTACCATTGGGGAGCTTATGCCCAGATTTCTTCCACGGCTATTAGAGCCTAAAAGGCGCTCTCTCGAGCAGGTAAAACCACTGGTCAGTTAACAAAGATAATCCAGGGACCTCAGGAATCCTTCTCAGATTTTGTGGCCAAAATGACAGAGGCAGCAGAGCGTATTTTTGGAGAGTCAGAGCAAGCTGCGCCTCTAATAGAACAGCTAATCTATGAGCAAGCCACAAAGGAGTGCCGAGCGGCCATAGCCCCAAGAAAGAACAAAGGCTTACAAGACTGGCTCAGGGTCTGTCGAGAGCTTGGGGGACCTCTCAGCAATACAGGTTTAGCGGCTGCCATCCTTCAATCCCAAAACCGCTCCATGAGCAGAAATGATCAGAGGACATGTTTTAACTGCAAAAAGCCTGGGCATTTTAAGAAAGATTGCAGAGCTCCAGATAAACAGGGAGGGACTCTCACTCTTTGCTCTAAGTGTGACAAGGGTTATCATAGAGCTGACCAGTGTCGCTCTGTGAGGGATATAAAGGGCAGAGTCCTTCCCCCACCTGATAGTCAATCAACTGATGTGCCAAAAAACGGGTCATCGGGCCCTCGGTCCCAGGGCCCTCAAAGATATGGGAACCGGTTTGTCAGGACCCAAGAAGCAGTCAGAGAGGCGACCCAGGAAGACCCACAAGGGTGGACCTGCGTGCCGCCTCCGACTTCCTATTAATGCCTCAAATGAGTATTCAGCCGGTGCCGGTGGAGCCTATACCATCCTTGCCCCCGGGAACCATGGGCCTTATTCTCGGCCGGGGTTCACTCACCTTGCAGGGCTTAGTAGTCCACCCTGGAGTTATGGATTGTCAACATTCCCCTGAAATACAGGTCCTGTGCTCAAGCCCTAAGGGCGTTTTTTCTATTAGTAAAAGAGATAGGATAGCTCAGCTGCTGCTCCTCCCTGATAATACCAGGGAGAAATCTGCAGGACCTGAGATAAAGAAAATGGGCTCCTCAGGAAATGATTCTGCCTATTTGGTTGTATCTTTAAATGATAGACCTAAGCTCCGCCTTAAGATCAACAGAAAAGAGTTTGAAGGCATCCTTGATACCGGAGCAGATAAAAGTATAATTTCTACACATTGGTGGCCCAAAGCATGGCCCACCACAGAGTCATCTCATTCATTACAGGGCCTAGGATATCAATCATGTCCCACTATAAGCTCCGTTGCCTTGACGTGGGAATCCTCTGAAGGACAGCAAGGGAAATTCATACCTTATGTGCTCCCACTCCCGGTTAACCTCTGGGGAAGGGATATTATGCAGCATCTGGGCCTTATTTTGTCCAATGAAAACGCCCCATCGGGAGGGTATTCAACTAAAGCAAAAAATATCATGGCAAAGATGGGTTATAAAGAAGGAAAAGGGTTAGGACATCAAGAACAGGGAAGGATAAAGCCCATCTCACCTAATGGAAACCAAGACAGACAGGGTCTGGGTTTTCCTTAGCGGCCATTGGGGCAGCACGACCCATACCATGGAAAACAGGGGACCCAGTGTGGGTTCCTCAATGGCACCTATCCTCTGAAAAACTAGAAGCTGTAATTCAACTGGTAGAGGAACAATTAAAATTAGGCCATATTGAACCCTCTACCTCACCTTGAAATACTCCAATTTTTGTAATTAAGAAAAAGTCAGGAAAGTGGAGACTGCTCCATGACCTCAGAGCCATTAATGAGCAAATGAACTTATTTGGCCCAGTACAGAGGGGTCTCCCTGTACTTTCCGCCTTACCACGTGGCTGGAATTTAATTATTATAGATATTAAAGATTGTTTCTTTTCTATACCTTTGTGTCCAAGAGATAGGCCCAGATTTGCCTTTACCATCCCCTCTATTAATCACATGGAACCTGATAAGAGGTATCAATGGAAGGTCTTACCACAGGGAATGTCCAATAGTCCTACTATGTGTCAACTTTATGTACAAGAAGCTCTTTTGCCAGTGAGGGAACAATTCCCCTCTTTAATTTTGCTCCTTTACATAGATGACATCCTCCTGTGCCATAAAGACCTTACCATGCTACAAAAGGCATATCCTTTTCTACTTAAAACTTTAAGTCAGTGGGGTTTACAGATAGCCACAGAAAAGGTCCAAATTTCTGATACAGGACAATTCTTGGGCTCTGTGGTGTCCCCAGATAAGATTGTGCCCCAAAAGGTAGAGATAAGAAGAGATCACCTCCATACCTTAAATGATTTTCAAAAGCTGTTGGGAGATATTAATTGGCTCAGACCTTTTTTAAAGATTCCTTCCGCTGAGTTAAGGCCTTTATTTGGTATTTTAGAAGGAGATCCTCATATCTCCTCCCCTAGGACTCTTACTCTAGCTGCTAACCAGGCCTTACAAAAAGTGGAAAAGGCCTTACAGAATGCACAATTACAACGTATTGAGGATTCGCAGCCTTTCAGTTTGTGTGTCTTTAAGACAGCACAATTGCCAACTGCAGTTTTGTGGCAGAATGAGCCATTGTTGTGGATCCATCCAAACGTATCCCCAGCTAAAATAATAGATTGGTATCCTGATGCAATTACACAGCTTGCCCTTAAAGGTCTAAAAGCAGCAATCACCCACTTTGGGCAAAGTCCATATCTTTTAATTGTACCTTATACCGCTGCACAGGTTCAAACCTTGGCAGCCGCATCTAATGATTGGGCAGTTTTAGTTACCTCCTTTTCAGGAAAAATAGATAACCATTATCCAAAACATCCAATCTTACAGTTTGCCCAAAATCAATCTGTTGTGTTTCCACAAATAACAGTAAGAAACCCACTTAAAAATGGGATTGTGGTATATACTGATGGATCAAAAACTGGCATAGGTGCCTATGTGACTAATGGTAAAGTGGTATCCAAACAGTATAATGAAAATTCACCTCAAGTGGTAAAATGTTTAGTGGTCTTAGAAGTTTTAAAAACCTTTTTAAAACCCCTTAATATTGTGTCAGATTCCTATTATGTGGTTAATGCAGTAAATCTTTTAGAAGTGGCTAGAGTGATTAAGCCTTCCAGTAGAGTTGCCAATATTTTTCAGCAGATACAATTAGTTTTGTTATCTAGAAGATCTCCTGTTTATATTACTCATGTTAGAGCCCATTCAGGCCTACCTGGCCCCATGGCTCTGGGAAATGATTTGGCAGATAAGGCCACTAAAGTGGTGGCTGCTGCCCTATCATCCCCGATAGAGGCTGCAAGAAATTTTCATAACAATTTTCATGTGACGGCTGAAACATTACGCAGTCGTTTCTCCTTGACAAGAAAAGAAGCCCGTGACATTGTTACTCAATGTCAAAGCTGCTGTGAGTTCTTGCCAGTTCCTCATGTGGGAATTAACCCACGCGGTATTCGACCTCTACAGGTCTGGCAAATGGATGTTACACATGTTTCTTCCTTTGGAAAACTTCAATATCTCCATGTGTCCATTGACACATGTTCTGGCATCATGTTTGCTTCTCCGTTAACCGGAGAAAAAGCCTCACATGTGATTCAACATTGCCTTGAGGCATGGAGTGCTTGGGGGAAACCCAGACTCCTTAAGACTGATAATGGACCAGCTTATACGTCTCAAAAATTCCAACAGTTCTGCCGTCAGATGGACGTGACCCACCTGACTGGACTTCCATACAACCCTCAAGGACAGGGTATTGTTGAGCGTGCGCATCGCACCCTCAAAACCTATCTTATAAAACAGAAGAGGGGAACTTTTGAGGAGACTGTACCCCGAGCACCAAGAGTGTCTGTGTCTATGGCACTCTTTACACTCAATTTTTTAAATATTGATGTTCATGGCCATACTGCGGCTGAACGTCATTGTTCAGAGCCAGATAGGCCCAATGAGATGGTTAAATGGAAAAATGTCCTTGATAATAAATGGTATGGCCCGGATCCTATCTTGATAAGATCCAGGGGAGCTATCTGTGTTTTCCCACAGAATGAAAACAACCCATTTTGGATACCAGAAAGACTCACCCGAAAAATCCAGACTGACCAAGGGAATACTAATGTCCCTCGTCTTGGTGATGTCCAGGGCGTCAATAATAAAGAGAGAGCAGCGTTGGGGGATAATGTCGACATTTCCACTCCCAATGACGGTGATGTATAATGCTCAAGTATTCTCCTGCTTTTTTACCACTAACTAGGAACTGGGTTTGGCCTTGATTCAGACAGCCTTGGCTCTGTCTGGACAGGTCCAGATGACTGACACCATTAACACTTTGTCAGCCTCAGTGACTACAGTCATAGATGAACAGGCCTCAGCTAATGTCAAGATACAGAGAGGTCTCATGCTGGTTAATCAACTCATAGATCTTGTCCAGATACAACTAGATGTATTATGACAAATAACTCAGCAGGGATGTGAACAAAAGTTTCCGGGATTGTGTGTTATTTCCATTCAGTATGTTAAATTTACTAGGACAGCTAATTTGTCAAAAAGTCTTTTTCAGTATATGTTACAGAATTGGATGGCTGAATTTGAACAGATCCTTCGGGAATTGAGACTTCAGGTCAACTCCACGCGCTTGGACCTGTCGCTGACCAAAGGATTACCCAATTGGATCTCCTCAGCATTTTCTTTCTTTAAAAAATGGGTGGGATTAATATTATTTGGAGATACACTTTGCTGTGGATTAGTGTTGCTTCTTTGATTGGTCTGTAAGCTTAAGGCCCAAACTAGGAGAGACAAGGTGGTTATTGCCCAGGCGCTTGCAGGACTAGAACATGGAGCTTCCCCTGATATATGGTTATCTATGCTTGGGCAATAGGTCGCTGGCCACTCAGCTCTTATATCCCACGAGGCTAGTCTCATTGCACGGGATGGAGTGAGTGTGCTTCAGCAGCCCGAGAGAGTTGCAAGGCTAAGCACTGCAATGAAAAGGCTCTGCGGCATATATGAGCCTATTCTAGGGAGACATGTCATCTTTCATGAAGGTTCAGTGTCCTAGTTCCCTTCCCCCAGGCAAAACGACACGGGAGCAGGTCAGGGTCGCTCTGGGTAAAAGCCTGTAAGCCTAAGAGCTAATCCTGTACATGGCTCCTTTACCTACACACTGGGGATTTGACCTCTATCTCCACTCTCATTAATATGGGTGGCCTATTTGCTCTTATTAAAAGGATAGGGGGAGATGTTGGGAGCCGCGCCCACATTCGCCGTTACAAGATGGCGCTGACAGCTGTGTTCTAAGTGGTAAACAAATAATCTGCGCATGTGCCAAGGGTATCTTATGACTACTTGTGCTCTGCCTTCCCCGTGACGTCAACTCGGCCGATGGGCTGCAGCCAATCAGGGAGTGACACGTCCGAGGCGAAGGAGAATGCTCCTTAAGAGGGACGGGGTTTCGTTCTCTCTCTCTCTTGTCTCTCGCTCTCTCTCTTGCTTTTTCGCTCTCTTGCTTTTCTCTCTCTCTTGCTTTTCTCTCTCTCTTGCTTCTTGCTCTCTTGCTTCTTGCACTCTGTTCCTGAAGATGTAAGAATAAAGCTTTGCCGCAGAAGATTCTGGTCTGTGGTGTTCTTCCTGGCCGGTCGTGAGAACGCGTCTAATAACAGTCTTATAAACAAAATGGAATCTATACTGCTACCTAAGTCCCTTCACTACCATCTGTGTTTTCTGGAAATCAACACTTCAGTTCACAGGTTAGCAGTGGCAGCACAATCCACACACAAACACTTTACAGATACACCAGCACTCCAATTAGGTAGAGTTGAGACAGTAAACAGGAATCAAAAGTGATGGCACTACCAAGTAGAGACAGCCAGGTCTCAAACTCAGCTCTCTTCAGCAGGAGGGTCCCAGAGAGACATCAGGAGAAGGTCTTGGCTGTGCCTATCAGAGCACAGAGTTTAGACCCACAACCATTGCACAGCTAGCTCTATCAATGATCCTATCTCATCATACTTCACTGTCCATTGAGTCCTATTTATAGCTTCCAAAAAATGCCAATGAACTCTAGTCCATGGAAACAGCAAGAAGCTGCAGGTCATTACAGGAAGGTTTTTGGTGCATTTCTGTCTATGGAGTCCTGACAAAAGAGCTCAACTACAAAATTTAAGGTGTTGCCTATACACAGATTTTATTAGTAAGGAATCCTTAATCACATGTGCTTTTGTTAGGAGCGGGTGTGGCGGCAGCCCCAAAGGCACCAGGGACTGTAGCTAAGTCGTATGACTTGCACCTGACTTCCTCATATAAGCCACAAACATCTTGAGAGCTGCGCAGGTGCACCAGGATACCGGTGAATCCATTTAGATAGAGATATGCCCCTGCTGCCCTGATTAGCTGAAGCTGCGTGCCTGGTGAGGTGGCGTGGCCTGCTGTGCGTGGATGAGAGTATAAAAGGAGTGAGAGGCCCAGGGTTCAGGGGAGATATAAACAAGAAGAATCAGGACTGAATAAACTGCTGTTAGAAGGACTGGTGGTCGTGTCATTCTTGCTGGTCGAGAGCGGACGCGACATGCTTTCATGTGTTTTCCTCAGCAGAACATTCTTGATCCTGTTCCTGCATCAGTGAAACTCCTCAATACAACTCTGCCTTAGTCTTTGACTTGTTACCACTTCAGGAGAGCATGCCTATATGTGTTTAACCCAGCAAAATAACATCCAACACAACTGACTCTCCAAAGAACCCTTAAGTTTCTACTTCAAAACAAAGTGAAAAATGAAATATATATGTTATTAGGAAAACAGGAAAACAGAGGGTTGTAAGACACATAGTGTTCTGCTTTATATCGAAAGTTGTCTGTGGCAACTGAAAGCAAAGGAAGGGGACATGGTAGACAATAATTGTGTTATAAAACTTTAGAGAAGACTCAGCCCTGCAGAAGAGAGAGATGAAGCAGTGAGTTACTGATTTACAAATGATTATACTGTCATAGAACTGAAGATAGAATTGTGTGTGGTTGCTAGAGATATCAGAAAAAAGGAATATCCTGGAAAAATATCTATAATTTTGAAAATGGGTGAAACAAATATCATTGAGGGAAATATGACTGAAGTGTATGATGGAAGATAACTCGACTTGTTGATCACGGTGATCACAGAAAATTCTTAAAGCCCCATGTCTCAGTAGCTGTGATAGGCTCAGTAGTCTCCAGAGTAAATAAAGAAAATTAACATCTCTGGAGATCCTGACAATGCTAAAGGTAGATTCATCACATAATACACATAAAACACTTTTAGACCTATACCAAAGGACTTTATACTTCCTGATAGAGATACAAACACATATATATTGCTGTCATCTTACAAGAGCTGGGAAATGGAAGCTGACTAAGTATACATCAACTGCTGAATGAGTAATGATAATGTGGTACATACACACAATAGAAATCTATTTAGAACTAAAGAAAAAAGATATGAAATTTGCAATAAAGAAATATTACTAATAAAACTTATATTGAATGAAATAGCCCTGCCCAGGGAGTCAAATGCTTTCATTGGTCTCTTAAGGTGTTTATGGCTTCAAAATTATTGGTGTATTTATGTTGTAATATGTGGGGAGAGCAAGAAGCTGGAAAGGAGATATATAGGAGATGACATCACAGTCAGCTAAATAAGAGGACATATATAAAATGAAATTTGGGGCAGATGTAACATTTTTATTTATTATTTGAAATAGTCATGACATATTGACTAATACCCCCACATACAAGTAGCCATCAACTACCAACAGGCATATAGGAAATGATGGTACATTGGGATTATTCCCCATCAATTTAGACTAGGATAATCTTAACCAAGTCTCTGCAGCTAACCACTTTGGGTTCCGTGTATACTAACAAATTTAGGAGAGAGCGTTTCATTGCTTTTAGCTGTATACACCCTAATCAGCTCACCAGACTTGATGGATATTTCTTCACACATTGTCATGTGACAGCTCTGATGAAACTCAGGCCTGTACAGTAACAAAAGTAATAGAAAGAAATAAACCTAAGGAAGGAATTTGTAGGGAGGAGGAAGATTCAAGAGTCGTGGTCGGGAAAACAGGAGAGAGTAATAAGAGAGCATGATCAAAGGCATTATATAAATGAATCAAAAATTCAAAGAACACATGTTAATTGCTAAAATGTAAAACAAAATAAGCAATTAATAACCAGCTAATCTTAATTGACTTTAACTTAAAAAGGAATGGGTATTAGAAGAAACAGCTCCATGTACACACCAACCAAACTCCACATGATCAAAGAGAAAGGCATGAAGATAAGTTTATCTGAGGAATTTGTTTCACACACCACGTTTTTCCTGGACTTGCCAACACAAAGCTCATATGCAAGTGTGTATTGTTTGTGCCACACAATGTTCAGCTTTTCTTTGCATCTATATTTAACTTTTATTTAGCAGTGTAGGTTTGTGATCAAGAAATCATACACTAAGTTCATAACATTTTCATATATATTTGATATAACTTTAGAATATGTGATACAGATAAACACACACATTTATATAAGAATATATGTATGTATATACATAGTAAAATAGACATATATGCTAAAGAGTGGGGAAGGTGTTCATTAAGGTGACATTGTTCAACATTATTTATATGAGATAAAGGAAGCTATAGTAATGTTTAAGGCATTAAACACATCCTCACTTGTTTTCTACTTCCTGCTTCAGTTATGTTTGTTGAGATCACAGATGATATTTTCTCTTTAATTATGCACTAATCTCTTTCATGCATTGTTGAAACTGAGAAGGTCAGTGAAATGTCCTGAGCTGAGTGGTTCTTGGAAGAATCAACAGATATACTCCTGTTTTCAAAGAGTCAAGGAAAAGACTCACTCTCCAATCCTCTCATCACACAGTAATAGCTTGCACATTGCATGATTCTTGACTGTGATCCTTTTCTTTGTCAACCTGAATAGGACAACGTATCTTCAGGCTCCCTTGCTATGTAGGTTTTTATAAAATTGACAGCCCATGGTATGTGGATGAATAAAGAGTCCTGTTTGATGTAAGAAAACTCTGCTTCTCATAAATTCCACAAAAACAGGAAAAATAATTTCCTTGTGCATAATGAAAAGGTATTGGTAAACTGTAAGTAAAGGTCCCTTAGAGTACATGTCTAATGAGCCCATAACTATTACAATGACACTGGCCATTGTTTAAGAGTCACATGGCATGCAGTATACATAGTCCATCAGTGATGGAGCCATTTTAAATAACTCTTTACAATCAGGTAGAAAAGATCTGACTGACACTCACAGGCACAGAACAAAACCTAGTGACCAACAATGCACAAGTCAAACAAGTCTAGGTTTATCTCTTATGTGGCTCCTTTTAACTTCCCTCTTAGGAATCAGGACAAAAATGCCGCATACACTCTACTAAATATAAAGAACACACAAAAATTTCTACTGATACCCTGAGTTAAATGTTCTTAAAAATAAAAAATTTCCAAGAAAGGAATAAGATAGAAATGTTGAGACATATCAATAAAGGCTGTATTTCTTTTAAGTAAGAAATATTAAGCACACAACAAAATCTGTAGGAAAGAAAGCCTCTGGTGCACAATTTTTGAAATAAAAATAGAAAAAATATTGAAATATAATACATAAGCATGGACAGTCCATATTTTGAATATGCTTAATGTGAAGATAAAAGTTAAAGAGATCTCTTCAGGTATCTAAAAATTATCCAAGAATAAGAAAAATACAAAAACACAGGACTGAGTCCTAATAAAGATAAAAAGAAACTATATGCAGAAAGAGAATCTTGAGATGATGTGCTATCAGAAATTTACACATAACCTATGTTGAATAACATTCTGAGGTCTGAACCTATTACTGATATTGAAAACAATGATAAATGTATACATTTGTACCACTGAGGGGAATTAGAAAGTTGCTATCATGCTCAGCTCCATAATTCTACCCATAAGCAACTTAAATAGAACAATTTAGAAAGTAAAGCTGTCTATGAAACTTCAAAATTTAATATGATCAAAAAACTCATCATGGAATTACAGATTCATGGTACTGACTCACCTATACTTTATATGTGCTGTGATGCCACTTTTGTTAGGATTTTAGTGATGTAATACTTCTCATGTTTTACTAGTGAATGTTGTAGTGATTGGATTAGGTCAAGAGAACTGTGAGCACTCTTATTAAGACTTAGCATGTTAGGAATTCCAAGTGTCTTGTTGTAATTGAAATTTATATATGAATAGCCTCAACACCATCAGTCTTAATTAACTATAGTATATATAAGGACACATATAAGTGATAGTGCTTAAGCTATCCTACTGATCAGAGACATTGATTATATCGAATTTGGATGGAAATCATTACTGACACTATAAACAGATATGAACAAACACCAGCCCTACCCCAATGAACAGTTGTACACAGATAATGTCAGCAAATGCAATGAGATATTCATATACTGATAGTCCTTACCTTCAATATCTGGGGTACTCTCTTACACATAATTTGTTTCTAATTTACTCTTACTGTGTGACCGTTTAGAATACGGACACTGGCACCTCATCCTTACCTCATCCTACTGGGCAAAAGTTCCAGTGTGGAGTAAAGAATACAAGATTTCTTGCTTTGATAATCATAAAATAACATAATATGGAATTCAACGATGCCATTATTTTGCTCCTCCTTATAAAGACAGCCTTGCTCCTTCCAGCACACACTTGGAAGAAACTCCAGAGCCTCTTCCAAGATGCTGGTAATCCTGTTCACATTGGTCCTGTTGGCCCTGAGTTCTGCTCTAGGAACCTGGTGAAGGTATGAGAATATGGGGATGGGTACTGTGACTCTTCTTAAAGAACAGGAAACAACAGTGCAGGTGGGGCAGAAAGATGAAAAAAAGACAGAAGATGAGAGATGAATGAGAGAGCACACTATTTCAGTTTTTAAAAATAGCCTCAGATTATAATACACTATGCTACATAAAATTAACTACATATACCTTTAGCCTTGCCGTACTGCTGATCAAGGGAAGATGACAGAATTACACATATAACAGATATTTGGAGAAAGGTATCTGAAGTAATAAACTTGAAACTATTATACAGAAAAATAGTAACTTCTTCCCAAATTTCAATTTTCCACACTCATTCACAATTCCAATATATTATCAGTGGGTGTTTAATCATTCATTCCAATATTTATTCATATACCTTTTCATTGAGAAGACAGAAAGGTGAAGGATAAGAATTAAGTAAGGAAGAGATATATATTTTAGATTACATAGAGATAGAAAAATAGATAGATAGATGATAAATAGATGATAGATGATAGATAGATAGATAGATAGATAGATAGATAGATAGATAGATAGATAGATGATAGACAGACAGACAGACAGACAGACAGATAGATAGATAGATGATAGATAGATAGATGATAGATAGATAGATAGATAGATAGATAGATAGATAGATAGATAGATAGATGATAGATGACTTATCATTGTAAGCAGCAAGATTCTAAATAAAATGGAGACTACCAAAAGAAAAGTATTTGTTGTGACTTTGTGGTTGATATTCAGCAAAATAGTCACCAGAGATGCTGCAAAATAATGCTATCTGGTCATTTTCCTAACAGTAGTTAAAAATTCCCTCAAGAAATGACAGATTGTGGCTAAAATCTCTTGCCAAATGTAGGGTGCTAGTTACTTGTTTAAACTCACTTTGAGTCTATCCTTTGCTTTGCTACACAATGGCCATCTGTCAACACTCTTTCCCAATAACAACGAGCAAATACCAACAAACCTTTAATCTCCTTATCTTTCTTTAATAAGGATGGAGTTTTATAACTCTATTCTATATTGTCATTTTTCTTTTCACGAATTAATATATGTGATTTTCACAAACTTTCAGACAAAAATTCTCCAACTTTAAGAATAAGGAACATTAAAGGGGAGGTCAGCAAATTGCAATAAGACAGAAGTCTGAATTCCCAAAAACAAGGAGCAGTTTACTTTTTCTACAATGTAGGAGTGGCTGCTAGGACATAAAGTTTAGATGCAGTGTCCTGATTTTGACTCTTCTATGGAAACAAGAGTTCCTCAATAATTTCTTCCAACTCTTTGTAGCCTCTTTTTCAGTTTATTTCTACAGAAAAATCACACAAATCTGTAAGTATCTCTTTTCTTTGTGGCTCTATATTCAAAGAAATGTACTAAGCCCATGGATTATAACCTGTGGTGAATATGTACAGTGAACTCTATATGTTGTATGACATTTAGACTCTTCGTCCCCTGATAGTATCCCTCAACATGAGGCCAATCTTCTGAGAAAACTGCTTGAATTTTACCATGAAACTTAGTGATTTGACATGGATTCACAAAAAGCCAGTTTTTTTCCCAAAATATAACAGGTAACAGAACCTCCATATATGAACTAATTTACTTGTTTTAATTTGTCTGAGAAAACTAATACTGAATACTCTGGAAACTGATTATGTGTAGTTGCACATCATCCAAAGGTTATGTTTTAACAGGAGCTTTTCTTGAAACTATAAAAAGGTTGCTATCTAGAAAAGATGTTGTGTGAAAGGGTCATTGAGATAAAGGAGAACAAAGTCAGGCATGACTAACCTCATCTATTATTTGCTTTTATCACTCATAACTTCAGAACCAAAACCAGATCCCCAATCAGAGGCCACCTCCTTCAGGGTTCCAACCAAGACCACCTACTAATGGGAACAAGCAAGGCCCACCACCACCAGCAGGCCCACAGCACAAATCCCTCCAGGTCTACCACCACCAGGAGGCCCACAGCAGGGACACCCTTAAGGCCTTCCACAACCTGGGGGCCCTCAGCAAAGACCTCCTCTGGCTCGAAACCCACTAGGCCCACCACAAGGCAGACCCCAGGGACCTCATTAAACCAGAATTCTGTGACAGGTATGATTGATTTTTATCCCCTGGTGGGTGGCAGGGAACAAAACTCCTCTCTATTTCAGACTGTAGAATGCAATCAACCTAAATATGTATTAATAATATTGTCTTAGTCCCAATATCAAATATTTTCGTTAAATATAAAATGTTATATTCATGAGAGAATGTATGTTTTTGGAGGACTATCTCCTCCAAAATTGCTTTTCCAAAATTATTGCATGTCTTATATGCTTCTGGCTAGAAGATCCATATTCCTCCTAATATCTTTATCTCCTTCCTGGTTTTCATGAATTCAAAAATATACACAGATCTCATTCTGTTCCTTGTTCTTGTTTTTGTTTCTTCTCAGCAGCTTCATATAATTAATGACTGAGATGCCATGTTCTTTCTGTACCCTGCATACATTAGGGTTTATTATTATTATTTATTTCAGAAATTGAGAAAGAAGATGGGTCCCTGACAAAGTCCTTCCATAGCCATGAAGGATTAGAACTGTAATTTCACTGCATTAATAAAATGATCAGCATGTAACTTCTGATTGTAGTCTGTCTTTTCATGTGTCCTTCAACCTGCAATTTCAGGGCTGCCGATAATTTAAGATGATCAGCATTTTTGCATAGTTTCTTCCTACAATTTCTTCCAGTAACTGTCCATAAGCCAGACACCTGGTCCCTGGCATAAATGTTTCACTGTTTTCTTTTGCCTTGTCTCTACAACATAATGGTATTTTAAAAATTATTTCCACATTTTTTAAACAACAGGCTGCTAATTTTGGTAGACTATGAACACAGAACAAAATTCCAACCTTAGGATATGCTGAGGAAATATTGAAAACGTTAGAAGGGTATGTTTAAAAGGACACTGGCCAGTTTGATCCTGGCAAGTATAGTTTGTCTTCCTCCCCAGTTCCTTGCCATGAACTGTTATGTTATGTTATATTATATTATATTATATTATATATATATTATATTATATATATATATTATATTATATTATATTTCTAATGCTTACCCCACCCCTAAAGGTGTATTTCTTTATTTGGCTACTTCCTTCATCTGAGGCTCACAACCAAGGTTCTGCTATCAATACCTTTGAGTCCAGCAGTCAAAAGTTTCCTTTTCATTATGTAAATAATATCCATAAACAAAATATTATGGAAGGTATTAGTATTGTATATATTTTATTCCTTTTATTCTGGTATATACATAATTGGTACCTTATTTCTTAATCCAATACATTATTTATACTCTTCGATCATTGCTATGACAAGATCAAAATATATACTTGACCAAGCCTGCTCAGTCAGTCAAAAGGCTCTGCAGTACAGGAGTGAGGATTAAAAAGGAAAAAGACAAATAGACAATATTGTAGTGTGAACTCAGCCAGTTCTGAGGCTGAGGCAGATTTATTTTTTCCCAATCTCTTTTTATATTATTTTAATTACATGCAAGTAATAAGGTCAGTTCTAGGTTGAGGAACAACTGAGACAATAGTCTAGGAAGAAGCAAGGCAATAAACAAAGTCCACTGCTCGCTCCTGTGATTACTGTTTCTACGGACTTATCAGGATGGGGAAGGCATTGAGCCTACTTCACTGTCCTAGCCCAAAATCAGATACTTGCCTGAATCCTAGTTCTTTGTTCTATCCTAAAATTAGATTCCTGCTTGACCTTACTACCTTATCATGGCCTAATGTCAGATCCCTACCTAGAGCCCATTTCCTTGTCCTTGGCTAATGTCAGATTCCTGCCAAGTGGCCCCCAAAGCTCTCCACATGTTCTAACTGGCTGTCTGTATTTAGAAGAATAAAAATAGACCTATATTTTTCAACTTGTATAAAGCTCATGTCCAAGTGGATCATTGAACTCAGCATAAAACCAGATATTCTGAATTTAATAGAAGAGAAAGTGGGAAAGAGCCTTGAACTCATTGGAATAGGCATAATGTTCTAAACAGAACTCCAATGGATCATGCTTTACGATGAAGAATTGATTAATAGGACCTCATGAAACTGGAAAGACTGTGTAAAGCAAAGAGCATAGTCAATGAGACAAATCAGCAACCTACAGATTGGAAAAATATGTTCACTAACCCCACATCTGATAGAGGGCTAATATCCAAAATATATAAAGAACTCAAGAAGTTAATCCCCCCCAAAAAAAAACAAAGAAAACAATCAAAAAGTGGGTTATAGAGCTAAACTGAGAATTCACAACTGAAGAATCTCAAATGGAAGAGAAGCACCTAAAGGAATGTTCAAAGTCCTTAGTGATCAGCGAAATGCAAATCAAAAGGACCCTGAGATTCCAACTTATACCAATCAGAATGGCTAAGATCAAAACCTCAGGTGGCAACATATGTTGGAGAGGATGTGGAGAAAGAGGAACACTCCACTATTGCTGGTGGGATTGCAAACTGCTACAACCCCTCTGGAAAACAATCTGGAGGTTCCAGAGAAAATTGAAAATAGATCTACCAGAAAACCCAGCTTTACAGTTCTTGGGAATGTACCCCACCATTCCACAGGGGCACATGTTCCACTATGTTCATAGTGGCCTTATTTGTTATAGCCAGAAGCTGGAAACAACCTAGATGTCCCATGACAGAAGAATGGATACAGAACATGTGGTTTATTTACACAATGGAATACTACTCAAATATTAAGAATGAGGACATCCTTAGTTTTGCAGGCTAATGGATATAACTAGAAAATATCATGCTGAGTGAGATGGTAATTCAGACCCCAAAGGATGTGCATGGTATGTATCCACTAAGAAGTGGATATTAGCCAAAAAGCAAAAAGTACAGCATACCCAAGATGCATTCCACAGAACTCAAAATGGTCAAAAAGCTGAAGTTCCCAAATAAGGATTCCTAAGTCTCACTTGGGAGAGAGAAGAAAGTAAGCACAATTGGGGAGGGAGGGAGTGACTAGAGAGGGGAAGTGGATGGTTGGGGCCTATGGGTGGTAGAGAGGAACCTGGTCTTACATTGGGTGAGAAAAAAGGACTGAAGCCCTGAGGGCCAACAGAAATAATGGAAACAGGCAATCTCAGAAATTAGAAGGTTGGGGGTACATTTCAGAATGCACCAGAGACTTGGGAGGTGAGAGACACTCATGAATCAAAGGGACAGAACTTAGACAAAATGCCTGGCAGTAGGGAGAGGAAACTATAGAACCAACTTCAAGCAGGAAGACACATGGCATCAAATGAGGAATGTGGGTGCCTTCCCACAATCACATCTCTGACCCAAAATTGTTCCTGCCTGTAAGAATTACAGGGATGGAAATGGAGAGAAGCCTGAGGAAAAAGAGGCCCAGGGACAGGCTGAAAGTGGGATCCAGCTCAAGGGAAGTTCCCAAGGCCTTACACTATCACTGAGGCTATAGAGCATTCACAAAAAGTGACCTATTCCATTTTGAGTAAAAAAAATATTCTGGTCATATTTTTTTATATTTTCCATTTTTATACATTGCCATGTCACAGACTGAAAAACCTTATTGTCTTCTACAACGTGAAGTTATATCCAACTAAACTCCACCCAGAGACATACTAAACAAAGCAGGGATTGTTTATGTTTCTTTCTTTGTGTGTGTGTGTGTGTTTTTTTTTTTTTCCTAAAAGCAATATGTTTTAGATATTCTTCAGAGAAGACCTGTTTACTGAAGAGAGAACACACTTTTTAAAATAAGATTTGGAGAGTCGATGTGGTACTCATAAAAAAGAGTATTTGCTGGTGTCTATCTCTTATATCAGAAGGTAAAATACAACCTCTGAGGTTCCAAAGTTATTGGCAGTCTCACTCAGTTTTAAATCATATGAATTATGACCACATGAAATCCTCCAAGATATATACAGTGATGCATTTATGGATTTATTATCAAGGGGTCATCTAAGGGTTTGTGACTGGATATATGGCCCTCTCAATAGGAGGAAGCTCAAAAGGGAATTCATCCTTAATGGTGTAAATGTAGCCAAGAACTGGTGGCTAAAGAAACTATACACCATAGATGAAAATCAACTACTACCATTTTTCTGAATTGATATAATATTAAACTGTCTTCTAAATATTCTACAGCCACATAGTACTTGCTCTCACCAAAGAAGCATCCTTTTTTAGCTAAGGAAGTATCTTATTCACAATCTCAAATATTGAAAATGCAGAGAATAGGTGATTATGGAGTGCTTTCAACAAATGGTATACTAGAAGCAGACCCCCCACACCTATGGTTGTGGGAACATCACAGAAGAGGTTCAGGAAGATTATAATATCCAAAGTTCTAAGAGGATTGTTGTAATAATATCATCCTAGTATTAAAGAAAGGGCAGAAGACTTGCATAGGACCAATCAATCAATGGTTGAGGGAAGGCTCATAAGCCCCCACTCTTAGCTGTAGAGTTCCAGTCAATCCATATCTATTAATGGAAGGAAAGTCAGTTTTCTCCAGGAACAAGCCCTTTGACAGGTTGCCATGTCAAGTGTTCAGACCTACAGCCAAGTATATATGAATAATATTAATTGTACACTTTGGGTATTACATATATGTTTGTAAACATACACTAATAATAATAATAACAATACAGATTTATATATTAAAATGATAGCATTTTCTGGGATGCAAAGATTAATTTCAGATGGAAATTCATTTTCCACTTCATTAAAATAAAAGCAACTGATGTTGGGAGAGTGCAGACACAAAACAGCTCATCAATTAGGCATTTTATGATATATTTAATAAATTAATTAAAACCACGTATATATGAATTAAGATGAAATCTTCATTTGCTTAAAATTTCTAGCTGCTATGTTGTGATACAATACACAATTTGATGTTACCTCCTTCCAGCCTAGCTAGGCTGGCATCAGACCATCCACCACTGAGGCAGATCCACCTGCTGTGCTGCTTCTCATCCCTCTCCTTTGATATGCCACTACCTGCCACCTGCCTGAGGCTGAACCGGCTCACCTACCTGTTCCAGAGCCTACACGTGGTCACCTGCAGCTGGACTACAAGAATGATTTGGCAGGAATGCGCGCCCTTCTTTATAAGTGTGTGTTCCCCAATATTAAAATTGAGCTTTGGTCAGAAGGTCTTGACTAAGCTCCATCCTTTCTCTCGTCACCTAGATTACCTCTTTTCTTCCAGATTCCAAGATGCCTTCCAGGCTTGAACCCGGACATGTGAGCCGCTGGCCTGCCTCAACAATTTGGCGAACCAACACGGGGCCTAAGAAAGGCAGAGGAAAAAGCACTGCTGGTTTGGAGTTCCATGGAAGAAGAAAAGAATTAAAATTCATACCGGAGAAGGTTGGTATGGCTATACTGGATCAGCGCTAAACCCACCCTCTGGATTCACTTAGGTTCAGCCATGAGATTATCAGGATCTAGGATCTAGTTAGCCGCAGCTTCCAGAAGCTGCTTTTTTAGGCGTGAGAAAAGAAAGGGTTTAATAAAAGGATTTAATAATTTGGCGGATTAGCCACAGTCAGAAACTGCATCAGGTGGGAGGAAAATGTCCCAGAAGAAGAGCGAAATTTTAGGTGTGCCCTGCTTTGTTCTCTCTGGGCCCTACAGCAGAAGTTCTGTGCCCTATTTGTGTTTTTGTCTAATGTCTTGTGTAATGTGTGGTTCACCAGTCTGTTCACTTATTCAATTCATGTATGTTCATGTCCAGTCTGAATGAATGAATGTTCTGTGTTTTCATGTTGGAAGATAAAAGATGACTAAATTTTTCTCTGCTGGTATAACAAAGCTGAGAGTGGCCACAGGCTTTAGCCAGGAATCAGGCACACAGCAGGAGGGCCCTTGCTGGAAAAACTGTTCTTTAAAAGAAAAAAGAGAGTCTGCAGCCTCATGGTTTTGGGGCAGAAAAAGCTGATAGATGGTTTGTCCTAAGAAATTTCTCTGCATTTGTGATTATTGTGTTTAGCTAATAATAAAGTGCTTTTTATTTTACAATTATATCTAGAAAAATTAATATTCTCTGATTGGTCTAAGTGTAACTGCTTCATTGGGTTTTTTACTGGTGTCTCCACAATCAGCTCATAAGTTATCAGTTAAGATTAAATAACTGTTACATTGGTAACAGGTTAGCCTTAAATTGGCAACTCATGAGTCTTTTCATAAGCAGGCCAAAAAACTGGGCCTCCTAAGATACTTCTAACTGAGATAATATTTAATGTGATTCTTATCCTAGAAAGTAAATTTAAAAATAAGATTTAAAGCAATGTCTCTTTAATGAAGCATTAAAGCTTGCACTGTCGTGTATTCATAGGTATAAATTGGCAGTCAAACTTCGTAATATGATGGTAATGCTTCTAATATTGACTCTTAAGGTGATAAATTGTTTTGAAAATGGGTTTTGCTTTCCCAAAGTTATAGTTATAATCTAATGTTGCAAAAGAAACTTAGTAATTCTGAAATCAGTCCTCATGGCAGGAGTAACTAAACTCAGAGCAGCCTCAGAGAAGTTTGTGTGACTTTATTTTGTCTTGCAAATGGTGCCTAGGGAAGCTCTAGAAATTTGCCTGAAGGAGAAATTCCTTTTAGCTAAAAGAGCACCTTTGCCAGATGCTATTTTAATAAAGTTCAAATTCATAGTTTATAAAGGGTCAATCAGACTGTAAAATTTATAAAGGCATTACAATCTGGTTTGCCTCCCTTTTATATTTTTTATATAGTTATAATAGATCCAAAAGTTTGTTTCTTTTTTCTCTACTTTGCATCTTAATGATTGTAAAGGTTTTGCTTCTAGTGAGTTTGTAATAACTGGAATATTTTGCTTCTAGGTATGGCTAAATATTGATCTACATTATGTGAGAAATTTTTATCATTTATCCTTCTATACAAGCCAAGAGTTTGAATCTTCCAGTGTATATTGTTTTCTAAGTAGAAATATTTTATTAGCTAATGCCTCTCAAGGGAAGTTTACTTTGAATCCTTGCTCTCACACAAGGAGCTTTTAAGTTCTGAGGAGTAGCTGTTGCTCCTGAAAAGATTCAGAGGCAATATCTTTTTATTACTTAAGGTTTTAGTTTACTACAGAAGGCTTTGCAGAAAATAAAGAAAGCTTTTATAATTGTTATTAATTATAATCAATGGTAATTAAATATTAGCTGTGCCCACAACAATTCTTTGGCAAGAGAAAACATTATTGTAAAGCCATTTTTCTCATCCTCCCAGGCGATCATTGGCCCACGTGGAGCCACCTAGTTGCTGGCTACTGTGGGGCAGTGCCTTGAGGCACACAGCTTTTCCTGAGCTGTAGTGCTGCGGGAAAAGTGGGCGGCTTTGTAGCGAACTCAGGAGAGGGCTGCCTTTTCCATTGCCCCATGAGCCTCCACATGTCCCGACCAGGGTAGCCGTATTTTTCCCGTTAAGACTCAGGGTGCTCTGCTGCCTTGCTTGGGCTTTCTGGCCTACAACAGATTGGGCTGCCTTCAGCCTCTTCTGCCTGAGAGGAAGGCTGAGAGTGGGCAAGGCCGAAGTGGCGTTCACCTCAAAACACAGTTTCAACATCCTATTAGAACTACTGTGGTGTTAATAAAGAATTGTAAGATATATTCGTATATTTTAGAAAACCTATAACAAAAATTGTGTCTTAAAAAACTGACTAAGTGTCTGTTCCTTGTTCAAAACAGCAATTAATACAGAATATTAATAATTGACCTATTGCATAACATCATTTTAAATAATAATAGATAAGTTAAAAATTGTTTTTATGCATGCTTCTGTATCTTCTATAAATTCATGCATGCCTACATCCCAATTATTGTGTTTAAAAACAACCCCTCTATGGGAAATAAGTAGATGTGAACTAAATCACACACTTATTCTTTTGAGTTTCCTCCTACTTCATGACAGATAATTAAGTTGTGTGCTGTAGATGGTGTTTTAGAATGCTGAACAATCAAACCTTAATTTGTATATTAATAGACAATGTTATATCTCAGAGCTTACAATTGCTTAAGACTGTTCGTCCCTCAGATGCTATTAATTCTCAAATTTGCAATTGTTTATGCATATACAACTCATAAGTAAAAATGCTATATTTATATCTCAGACAGTCTATAGGTCCTACATATAAGATGGATTGGATATATAATCTCATTCTTTATATATTCAAAACAGTTATGGTTTAAGATAATATTTTGGTATTCTTGGAAAATGTGCATCTCAAATTGTAAAGAAGTTTTTGCTCTTGGTGTCCTAAGATTCTATCTGTTTCCACATAATGGTGTTAAATCTTGAAGACTTATACTTAATAAATTGCTGCAAATAAATGCTCGTATTTCAAAGTTAATAAATAAATAAATTATGCATATGTGACTATTAATAACCTTTCAAGCTTTCTAGTTACAACCGCTCCTTAAGACAAACAATTGAAAGTGCAATTAGTCACTGCCCATGTTACATGAATACTGACTATAACAGTCAAGTATTTGAGATGTTTTGTCAACAAATTATTAGTTTTAAAGGACAAGATATCATGGAACTTTAAAACTTTAACTTCTTAAAAGACAAAGAAGGGGGAAAATATATCCCTGTGCATATTATCTAGTGCATTCCCATATACATAACTTTAATCATGTATTTATTTTAGAATTTTGAAATTTAGATGTCAAAGAACTTAATAAGTGCTTTGTGGTATCTTAAAAGGATCTACTTATTGACATATGGTTTGATCCTAAACAGCTACCTTAGTAGGGAAGGGAAAAACATAGATTCTCTCTACAGAACGCTGTAGAAGCATGATGGTTAATTCGTGTGACAAGCTGGCAAGTGAGTTGGCTCAGTGCCCTGACTGAAGTGACAAGGAAGCTAAATTGGGTACACATTTTTGACCCATCCTTGCTTGCCATTTTTCCAGTTTGGACAAGTGAAGCTGCCTTGCTTCAAGCTTTTTAACCTTATGGCAAAAAGAACATCAGAGACTGTATATTCTGACTTAGAAAGATTAGTCATATAATAATCATAATGATTTTTCTCATTTCTTCAATGTGACCAGTTATTCTAACTCAATCTTGGACTGGTCTAGTAATAAGTCCAATATTAGAGATTCCTATTGAAGATAGCTAAAAATCTTAATTACCTAGCAAAGTTAATTCAGAGCACAGCCTCCACTTCCAGAGAATCTCTGGCCTTTTTACTAATTCTAAAAGCCAGATCCCCCACACCTGGAGGCCAGAGCCTGAGCTTGATTTTTGCTAATTTGCAATTGAATGGAGTACCTGATCTTCCCCAAAAGACACTTTTCTACTGTTGCCTTTCACTGTCTGATTTTTGTTTTTCAAGTTCAATCAACACCCTTCAGCCTGACTGCACCATGCATGCATCCCTGCCCCCAAAAGCATACAGGTGGCAGCTACTAATTTTCATTCTAAATGTATTCCAGTACATATTGTGGCTCTAGGTCTGATTTGAGATTAAGGTTTGTTATGAGGCCTAGAAAGGCAGAAATTTCAGATATTAGAAGAAGGTTGTTGTTGTTTTTTTTTTTTTTTTCTGATAAGACTGGCTTAGTTCTAGATAGAATGGATATAGTTAGAACTAGTTTAGAAGAGAGAATATACAACAGAGAGAAACAAGAATATTGGTATAAAAATTGGTTTTCTACTTCTCCTTCGCTCACTACCTTACTTCCCAGCCTTTTGGGACCTTTTGTGGGTATTTTACTGCTTTTGTCTTTTGTCCCTTGGGCCTTTAATAGATTGACCAGTTTTGTTAAGTCACAGATTGAAGCTGCTTTAAGCAAGCCAGTTGCAGTTCACTACCATCTACTGGATATTTTGAGACTCAGACGGAGAAGATGTCCTGCCCACCAATAAAATAAGAGCAACTGCTGGTCTCTAGTTTTCCACCCTTGCTGCAAATGCAAGGTGCCCTTGTTTCCTCAGGCCGTAGAGACAATAGGAATGAGGAGGGTGACCTCCAGCTCCTAATATAGCCTAAGAGCCACAAATTGTGGTGTGACAATTGGCATAATTCTTGGAGAGGCCTTGCTGAATCTGAGGTTGACAATTCTCCTTTAGGAGCTGCACAGGACTCAGAACTGTGCATGCTGGTTTGTGATAACACGAATCCAGTATGGGCACCAGCATGGGTCCGAGGCTAAGCACTGCAGGGGAAGGTTTAACTAGACCATTTCTGAGTTCCCTGAGAGACACACCCAGTTTTGATGGAGGTTGATATCTAGTTCCAGTTACAATCAGAAGAATCTTTCTAAGGCTCTGCGTCCCCTACCCAAAAGATATCAAGAGCCATGATTGTGGGTCGTGACAGCATCCACAGGAGGAATCAGGTCAATGCTCCCCCAGCCATGGTTAATGCCCATTCATCAAAGGATGAGAAGATCATTTGATCACCTCAGTTAAGTGTGGCCTTATTAAAATTAATTCAAAAGGGAGAGAGGTAGGAGACCATACTGTGAGAAGGCAAGCCCTTCATAGTCTCCCACCCTAACAAGCCAAATAGCCTTGTGCTAAGGAGCCGGTCATCACCCCCTCCTCCCTGTTCCCTGCCTGTCACCCAAGGCTGTTAAGGAGGATCCAAGTGCTCTCCTTTTGTGTTATCTTATTATAGTGCCTTTTAACTGTTTAGTTTGGCTTACAATTCTAGAGTGAGAGTTCACCATGGTGGAGTAACAAAGGGGACAGAGAACACGTAGAGACGATATCCAGAATTAGGCAAGCACCCAGATTGAGGGATGGAGACATTCACACATCTCAAATGTTTTAACCCCAAATTGCTCCTGTCTAAGTGAAATACACAGACAAAGAGTGGAGCTGAAACTGAAAGAAAGGCCATCCAGAGACTGCCCCAAATGGGTTATTCATCCCATATGCAGATACCAAACCTATACACTATTGCTGAGACCAAGAAGTGGTTGTTGACATTAGGCTCACATTGCTATCTCTTGAGAGGATCTAAAATAGCCTGACCAATACAGATGCGGATATTCACATCCAATCATCAGACATAAAGCCTAGGGACCTCATTGGAGGCGTAAGGGAATAGCTGAATGAACTGCAAGTGTTTGCAACCCCATAGGAAGAACAATGATATCAAGCAACCAGATACCTTAGAGCTCCCAGGGATTAAAACACCAACAAAAGAGGACCAATGGTTCCAGCTATCTATGTACAAGAGGATGAAGTTATCTGGCATTAATGGGAGGGAAGGCCCTTAGTCTTAGGAAGGATTGATTCTCCAGTGTATGGGGAATTGAAGAGCTATGAGAAGAGTGTGGGTAGGGTGATGGCGGGTATGGGGGAATCACCTTCACAGAAGCAGGGGGAGGAGAGATATTATAGGGGATTTTAGGAGGTGAAACTGCAAAGGGGATTGTTGTGGCCACCAGCAGCTCGCAACGTGAACGGTTCGACTGAGAAGGCCGCTCGAGCTGTAAGAGAGGAATCTAGACGGGGCGGAAGAAAAAACGGAGCTAAGACAATTTCATTCTGATCAAAGCTCAAATTTTATTGTTGCGAAGGAAGGGGGAGGGGACCCGATTCCCGCCGAATAATCTCCGGTCCAGTAGAAAGGTGCATGTGTGTGGCTCCTCAGGTTCCAGCAGTGGGCGTGGCAGAACGAATGAGCAGGAAGCTCCACCCCGAGCAAGCAGGTTTCAGGCTAGGGGAGGGGAGACTACATCTCCTCCCTTTTATTAACAAAATTAAAAAAAAAGAAAAAGCTGGCCTGAGGGGGAAAAATTATCTATGCTCAATAGTTCTGCCTGGAATCTAGGGCTAAAGAAAAAACTTGCTTCACTGGGATTCTTTAACTTTTCTTATGGTAAACTGTATCTGGCTTAAGACTGTCCTTTCTAGTAAACAACTAACTGAAAGGCCTGGAGCTGCAGACTCTGACTTTATAATGCTAATTAGTACTTGGTAGGTAACTTTCTAGTTGAATTTTAAGTAGGGCGTTGGAACTCTGGCTAAGTTTGACTGAACGATGTGAAAATAACACTAAGTTGATATTCCTCCGCATTTTTGGAAGATAGGTGGGAAACAGGGAGAAGGCGTTCGACCGGCTCTTTTATTTGGGTGGGAGGCAGTGAAGGGCTTGCCCTTTCAATAGTACGTCTCCAATCTCTCTCCCCCTATTAATTAAGTTAAATAAGGCAACGCTTAACTGAGGTGATCAAATGATTTTCTCATCCGTAGATGAGTGGGCTTTTAACCTTGGCTTGGGTGGACATGGACCCGATTCCTCCCGTGGGTAAAACCCACACATGTGGCTCTCGGTACCTTTTGGGGAGGCGAGGTAGAGCCGGAAAATATTTTTTATTTTTAACCAAAATTTGGTACCAACCTCTTTCAAACCGGGTTTATCTCACAGGAAACTCAGAAATGGTCAAGCCGGACCTTCCCTTGCAGTAAGTATCTCTGCACCAAGCGGTGCCCATACTGAATTTGTACAATCACAAACCAGTATGCACAGTTCTGAGTGCTGTGCAGCTCCTAAAGGAGAATTATCAACCTCAGAATTAGCAAAGCCTAAGCAAGAATTATGTCGTTAGTAACACCACGATTTGTGGCTAAAATAGGAGCTGGAAGTCGTTCCTCCTCATCCCTGTTTTTTCCACAGCCTATTGAGCTAAGGACACCTTGCAGTAACAGCAAGGGTGAAAAGCCAGAGGTCAGCTAAGGGGCTAAGCCTGTCTATCAAAATAAAAACCAATCTTTATTAATATAGAAATATCTACTCTTCTAGCCCTCTAGGTAAACCTAAATTTTTAACTCAGACTGAAAACCACGTGCTGGAAATGTCCTGAGACTGGGGGTAACAGCTGCCACCTGTGTGCTCTAGGGGGGCGGGGATGCACATCCGCTGGTCTGCCTCGAGAATGTTGATTTACCTGCTTGAAAGACAAAATCTTGAAAGACAGTGAGAAAGTAGGAAAGCAGAACTTCTTTCAGGGAAGTCTAGGTACTTTATTCAAATGCAAATTGTAAAGCTGAGGCTAGTCTCCAGCCTCCTGTCGGGAGCTGGCTCAGAGAGTAGCTGGAGAACAGCTTTGAGAGATGTTGCTCTCAGCTGAATTTTAAGCACAAAAGGAATTTTAGTCTTTAGAATGATACTTACCAGAAGAGTCAGAATCTGTGTTCATCTGACGAATTAATCTCTCTGGCAGCCACCGCGCTCCATCTTCATCTCGTGAAAAAACACAAACTGAGCCCCTACCCCAAATTAGAACTGGATCTGGACCCTTCCATTCATTAGTCAGGGGGTCCTTCCATTTTACCAATGCATAAGAATTAGAAGTAACTGGATGCCAGTGGCGATCCGCTGCAGACTGGCCCTTGATATCAGTGTGCAAGAAATTTAGGACAAATAAAGTGAAGGCAAGGTGGGCCTTTGGTGACCTTGGGGGATATAGCTGACCCTCTTTTGTCTTAAAAAGCCAATTCTTTAAGGTGCGATGAGCACGTTCAACTATTCCTTGTCCCATGGGGTTCTAAGGAATTCCAGTTTTATGTTTAATACCGAATTCTTTACAGAATGAAATAAAGTTTTTACTGGAATAAGATGGCCCATTGTCTGTCTTAATAAGTTTAGGCAATCCCATGGCATTAAATGCTTGTAGGCAATGATCAATTACGTTTTTTGAAGCTTCTCCTGTATGCAGAGAAGCAAAAAGAAATCCTGAACAAGTATCAATGCAAACATGTATATATTTTAGTTTTCCAAATTCTGCATAATGGGTTATATCCATTTGCCAAATATGATTAGGCATAAGGCCTCTAGGATTAACTCCTAGATGTGGCACTGGAGATAAAGTAATACATTTAGGACATTGTTTTACGATCATTCTCGCTTGCTCCTTTGTGATCTTATGTCGGAGCCTTAGGGTATGGCTAGAAAGATGAAACCTTTCGTGATCACGTTGGGCCAAAGCAACCGGATCTGAACTATGCTGTTTCAGCCAAGTGTCCTGACTCACTCTGTAAGGCTGGACAATGATATCTGGCTCCTTTCCAAAATAAGTCAATGCCTGCCTTCTTCCAGTGATAATCATCTGAGCCACTGCTTCGTGATATGGCAAGATATTACGTTTGGGAGAAATCCTCGAATGTATCCACATTATAGGAAATTTTTGCCATAGCAATCCCGTAGGCACATGAGTCGTATTAAAAATTAACAGGTGCAGCGGCAGGGAGTAATCTATGTAAGTGACAAACTGTTCTTCAATAGCCTTTTCCACTAGCTGTAAGGCCAGTAATCCTTCTGAGGTTAGGGATCTAGGGGAAGTGGGATCAGAACTCCCTTTAAGAATATCAAATAAAGGTTTCAACTCCCCTGTAGTAAGCTTTAGATAGGGGCGAAGCCAATTTATATCACCTAACAATTTTTGAAAATCATTTAAGGTCCTTAAGTTATCTCTACGAATAACAATTTTCTGGGGAAAAACAGCTTGATCAGTGAGTCTAAAACCCAAATAATTATAAGGATCCCGAGTTTGTATCTTTTCAGAAGCAATTTGTAATCCCTTATCAGCCAGGGCCTTTCGTAAGTCTCCATAACACAAAAGCAAATCTTGGGGGTCCTTTCCCACCATCAAGACATCATCTGTGAAATGGATGATGTAAATATTTGGCCATTGTTGTCTAACAGGCTGAATTGCCTTTGCCACAAACCTTTGACATAAGGTGGGACTATTAGCCATGCCCTGCGGGAGAACTGTCCAATGATATCTTTTCATGGGCTCCTTGAAATTTACAGAAGGAACACTAAAAGCAAATCTCTCACAATCCTTTGGATGCAAAGGGATGGTAAAGAAACAATCTTTCAAATCTATAACAATCTTATAATATCCCTTAGGAATGGCTACTGGGGAGGGGAGCCCCGGTTGTAAAGTTCCCATGAGTACCATGGTTTCATTAACCTTTCTTAAATCTTGCAACAGTCTCCATTTTCCCGATTTCTTCCTGATAATGAAAATGGGTGTATTCCAGGGAGAGTGAGACTCCACCAAATGTCCTGCTTCTAACTGCTCCTGCACTAGCAAAGAAGCGGCCTCTATTTTCTCTTTAGGTAAAGACCACTGATCTACCCACACCGGAATATCATTACGCCATTGAATTTTTTCGGCGTGGGATGCAGGCAAGACAGTGGCCGCTACTGAAAATACTTTAAACCTCTCACGTTAGAGTGGGGTTTAAGATCCTCAAAAGTCTTAATTTTCTGTCCCTTCTTTATTAGTCCACGATCAGGCAGGGGTCCCTGCCTGAACGTCTGTTCAGTCACCATCTCCTTAGAACTGCACAGGATAACGCCCATCTGTGACAACAGATCTCTTCCCCACAGGGTTACAGGCAAATTTGGCATAACATACGGCTGAATATTTCCTGATTTTCCATCCTCATCTCTCCAGGTTAGCAATTTGGAACTACGTTTTGGGTTACTGGCATAACCAATTCCTTAAAGGTGAGTCAAGGAAACAGACAGGGGCCAGTTTGAGGGCCAGTCCTGCCCTCTAATAATCGTTACATCGGCCCCGGTATCTATTAATCCTTCAAAGCTTTTTCCATCAAGAATCGATTTAAGGTTAGGTCTCTGATTAGTGATAGATTTCACCCAATTTACGCCAGAGGAGTCAAAGTTATTCTGTCTTTCTTCATTTTCAAGGAATTTAGATAGTGACCAGTGCAAAGGGATCAAAGTAAGTTGAGCAATTTTCTGATTAGCGGGTATAGTTATAGCACCACGAGGGCAAGCGGCTATGATTTTAATTTCTCCCTCATAATCATTACTTATAACACCTGGATAAATCTGCAGGCCTTCTACAATAGAACTGCTTCGTCCTAAGAGAAAACCACAGGTTCCTACAGGTAGTGGTCCAAAAACTCCGGTAGGCAGAGTTTGGACTCCCACTTCTGGGGTTAATGCTGCATGGACAGTGGAACAGAGGTCCAGTCTTGCATTTCCTGGGTTTGACCTGACAAGCTCAAGAACTGATCTTGTTGGCTGGGCAGCAGATTTATAGCCCCATAAGCTGTCTTCTTTGAGTAACTCGGGGCCTGGGGCTGACCCCTTTCCTCGTTTCCCGGCACCGGGCGGCTCAAAACCCTCGTTTTATGCTTACAATCTTTTGCCCAGTGGCGGCCCTTCCCACACAGGGGACATATTCCTGGGCCACGGCCTGTTTGTCTAACCTCGGCACCCTTGTTCTAAGGACAATCAATTCTAAAATGATCTAAACTTCCACACTTAAAGCATACATTTTTCCCTCGTTTCCTTGAGAACATTGCCTGCGTGTGGGTTCCCTGCAAGGTCTTGCAGGAAGGCCCGATGTCTGCGCAAAGGCGGACATATCCCGCCAAATCTGTCGTTCCCTTATGCGGTTGAATCGCAGCTCGGCAAATTGCATTAGCATTCTCATAAGCCAATTGCATAACGAAAGGACTTCCCGTGTCCGGATTCCCAAGGATTCTACTAACTGAAATCAATAGCCTGTCCACAAAATCCTGATATGGTTCATCAGAACTCTGCCGAATGCTAGCTAAACTTCCACCAATCTCTCCTTTGACTGGCAACCTTCCCCAAGCACGGCGTGTGGCCGTCGCAATTTGCGCGTACACTGCAACGGGAAAATCAATCTGATTTGTCTGTCCCTCATAAGGGCCCTCTCCTAAAAGCATGTTGCTATCCCAGTCTGAATTACCAGCCTGAGCGTTAGAAGCAGCAGTTTTCTTACTGGCGTCTCGCCATTCAGAATCCCAAAGCAAAAAATCTCCTCCTGACAGGGTAGCCTTAGAAAGAGTCTTCCAATCTAAAGGGGTTAAGTGTGACTCCACAACTGTGTCCAGTAATGCTTGAGTGAATGGGGCTGAAGGGCCATATTGCACAACAGCCGCCTTTAACTCTTTTATCAACTTGAAATCTAAGGTCTGGTAATGTCTGCCCCTAGTATCTTGCTGATCAACTACCTCGACCACCGGAAAGGCTAGCGTATTAGACATATTCTGTCCTTTCCCACGAGCCTGACTCACAACCTTTTCTAGCGGCACCTGGTGAACTACAGAAGAGTTACTCTTCTCCGCTTCTGACATCTTTTTTAGTTCCCGAAGCTCATTAGTCAGCCTCTGAAGCTTAATCTCAAACTCTAACTCGCTTAGTCGCGTGTCCCTATGAGTGGCACCTCCCGAAGTGGGGACTACAGGTGGAGCGGGAGATTCACAAGAGGACCAATTCTCACTAAGGTAATGGGCAGCTCCTCTATCTGAGTGATTTTTGTTAAAAATCAGTTTTTCATCTGAGTTTCCACATTTATCAATTTTTGAGTTAAGAAGATCTTTTTCTGAGGAGGCCCTCTCTGACAGGCACTCCTCCTGAGATACCACAAGCTCCGCCTGGGGGCAACTTAGCCCTGGGGAAGTGGCATCTTTTATTGCATCATTTACGAGCGCCCAGAGGCCTAGGGTAAAATTATCTGCCTGAGTGATTTTTAAGGCCTCACCAACTTTCTCCCAGGTTCCACAATCTAGTGTTTCTTCTTCCTTGAACCATGGGCAACAGCTATCTATCTTACCTAAAAAATTTTTTACTAATTGTACTTCAAGCCTTACTCCTCTGGCCTGAAACAACTCCTGAAAACTATGGGCAACCGCCTGATCCATGACTTTAAACCCTTTCTCCTTCCACCTAAGCAGCTTCCTAAAAAGCTGCGGCTAACCTGCCTGTTTCCGTTTCTAGTTCCGATTAACATGCTGCTGACCCAAGCAGAACCAGCGTTGGGTTAGCACTGATTCAAGCTTAATTCGTATCCTACCGCATCCTCAGCAACACTTTACAAAACTGAAATTTTAAGCTAGCGCTAGCATGTGTACCTGTCCGTTGCTCCGATGTCCGATACGAAGATCCTTTCCTGTGGAGCTCCAATGCAGCGTTCCTCTTAGCATCTCTCTGCCATTCTTCAGGTCCCAGTTCTGGCGCCAAAATGTTGCGGCCACCAGCAGCTCGCAACGTGAACGGTTCGACTGAGAAGGCCGCTCGAGCTGTAAGAGAGGAATCTAGACGGGGCGGAAGAAAAAACGGAGCTAAGACAATTTCATTCTGATCAAAGCTCAAATTTTATTGTTGCGACACTAGTTATGAAGGAAGGGGGAGGGGACCCGATTCCCGCTGAATAATCTCCGGTCAAGTAGAAAGGTGCACGTGTGTGGCTCCTCAGGTTCCAGCAGTGGGCGTGGCAGAACGAATGAGCAGGAAGCTCCACCCCGAGCAAGCAGATTTCAGGCTAGGGGAGGGGAGACTACAGGGGATAACATTTAAAATGTAAATAAATATAATATCCAATTGAAAAGAAGAAAAAAAAAAGAAGAAAGGATCCTCCTTTGAAGAAAAGCTTTCATGAAATACACCTGTAAGGCATTTTCTCAATTAGTGATCAAGTGTGGGAGGGCCCATTGTGAGTGGTGCCACCCTTGGGCTGGTATTCCTGGACATTATAAGAAAGCAAGCTTAGCAAGCCAGGTAAAGCAATCAAGTAATTAACATCCCTCTATGGCTGCTGCATCAGCTCCTGATTTGTGACCAGCTTGAGTTCCAGTCATGACTTATCTGGTGATGAACAGCAATGTGAAAGTGTAAGTTGAATAAATATTTTTCTTCCCAATTTGCAGGAATAAAAACCCTAAGACACAACCCAAGGGTACAGCAACTCTGGGAAGCCCTACAATCTACCTTAGATTGCCTGCAGCCACTGCAGTTCAGTATACTAGTATCTAAAGGATACCAGCCTACTGCTTCTGCCAAAAATGTTTGACCATTCTTCCATTCCTCTGAGGCACTGGTGCTCCAGTCCACACACATTCCTAACTGAACACTCTTGCCTTGGCATGTTGCTCATAGCTGCCCGCTCTTGCACCCCAGATTAGGCATAAACTACACCCAAACAGGTGCGTTGACAGAAAGATACTTTATTAATTTGGGAAGAAAGTTTAAAGTGTTTGCTTTCTGACTCAGGCAGAAACACAGCAATAAAAGACCTTCAGTTTTAATTTTTAAGAAGAGAATGGCAGTTGTCTGTGTTTGTGGGTATTATTTGGGTAGAAGAAGGTGGCTGTGACTGCTGGATTCAAAAAAATTGATAGCAGGAGATTGACAGTGTGCCCAGAAAAAGGAAGTGGCCAAGCAATTAAATACATGTTCAGGGGTGGGACTAGCATTAGAACAACAACAAAAAAAAACAAAACAAAACAAAACAAAACAAAAACAAAAACAAAAAACAAAAACAAAAAAACAAAAAAATCCAAACCAAACCAAAACAAAACAAAACAGTTTTTGGCAAGAAATTTGGGAGAAAGACAAACCATGCTTGCCATGAAAAAGTAGGCCAGGGTCCTTTTAACCACACCCTTTTAAAATTTCAAAGTCTCCTCAGCATTTGTTAAGGTTGGGATTTTGTTCTGTGTTCATAGTCTAACAAAATTATCAGCCTGGTGTTTAAAAATGTGAAAATAGACCATTTACTCTCCAATGACTGCCTAAGTCAGGGCCAGCCAGGAGTGCACAGACTGCAGAAGCTGCAGAGCAGCTGTGACAGGGTTCTTCCTGCTTCCATCTGCACCCAGGAGCTGGGGCTGTTCCATAGCCCTCTGTGCATGATTCCTGCCAGGAGAGAGATAGTATCCCAGAAGTACTGACACAAGCTCACAGGACCACAGAAGGGGCAAGCTCAAGTCAGAGACAGACAAACTAACACCAGAGATAACCAGATGGTGAAAAACAAGTTCAAGAATATTACTAACAGAAACCAAGGCTTCATGGAATAATCAGTACACCATTCTCCCAAAACAGGAAGTCCTGGATATCCCAACACATCGGAAAAACAAGATATGGATATAAAATCAAATCTCATGATGCTGATAGAGGACTTTAAGGACATAAATAATTCCCTTAATAGAGGGAAATAGAGGGTAACACAGGAAAAAAGTTAGAAGAACTTAAACAGAAAACACAAAAATCCCTTAAACGATTACAGGAAACCACAACCAATCAGATGAAGGAATTGAACAAAATCATCTAGGATCTAAAAATGGAACTATAAACAATAAAGAAATCACAAAAGTGAGTTAACTATGGAGACAGAAAACCAAGAGAAGAGGTCAGGAGTTATAGATGCAAGTATCACCAACAGAATTCAAGAGAGAAGGGAGATCTTAGGTGTAGAAGATATCACAGAAAACATTCACACAACAGTCAAAGAAAATACATAATGCAAAAAAAATCCTAACCCAACCATCGAGGAAATCCAGGACACAATGAGAAGACCAAACCTAAGGATAATAGGTATAGATGAGAATGAAGATTTTCAACTTAAAGGGCCAGTAAATATCTTCAGCCAAATTGTATAAGAAAACTGCCCTAACCTAAAAAGAGAGATGCTCATGAACATACAAGAAGTCTACAGATCTTCAAATAGACTCAACCAGAAAAGAAATTCCTCCTGTCACATAATAATCAAAACACCAAATGCACTAAAGAAAGAAAGAATTTTTAAAGCAGTAAAGGGAAAAGGTCAAGTAACATGTAAAGGCAAGCCTATCAGAATTACACCAGACTTATCACCAGAGACTATGAAACCCAGAAGATCCTGGGAAGATGTCTTACAAACAGTAAAAGAACACAAAGGCCAGCCCAACTATACCTAGCAACACTCTCAATTATCATAGATGGAGAAACCAAGCTATTCCATGAGAAAACCAAATTTACACAATATTTTTCCACAAATCCACCCATTCAAAGGATAATAAATGGAAATATCCAACACAAAGAGAGAAAATATACCCTAGAAATAGTAAGAAAACAGTCTTCTTTTAATAAACCAAAAGGAAGATAATCACATGAACATAATTCCCCCTCTAACAATAAAAATAACAAGAAGCAACAATGTCTTTTCCTTAATATCTCTTACTATCAATGTACTCAATTCCCTAATAAAAACAAACAAACTGGTTGTGTAAACAGGATGCAATATTTTGCTACATACAGGATCCCTACCTCAGTGACAAAGACAGACACTACCTCAGAGTAAAAGACTGGAAAAAAATGTCCAAGCAAATGGTCCTAAGAAACAAGGTGGAGTAGCAATTATATCAAACAAAATAGACTTTCCACCTAAAGTTATCAAAGAGATAAGGGCGGACACTTCATACTCATCAAAGGTAAAACCAACCAAGATGAACTCTCAATTCTGAACATCTTTGCTCCAAATTCAAGGGCACCCACATTCATAAAAGAAACTTGCCTAAAGCTCAAAATACACATTATCTCACACAATATTAGTCAGAGATATCACCACCCCACTCTCATCAATGGACAGGTCACTGAAACAGAAACTAAACAGACACACAGTGAGATTAAGAGAGGTTATGAACAAAATGGATTAAACAGATATCCATAGAACATTTTATCCTAAAAAAAAAAGAAAAAGGAATATATCTTTTTCTCAGTGCCTCATGGTCCCTTCTCCAAAATTGACAATATAATCAGTAAAAAAAAAACAGGTGTCCACAGATCCTATCAGATCACCACAGAGAAAGGCTGGTCTTCAATAACAACATAAACAATAGAAAGTCCACATACACGTGGAAGCTGAACAAAGGTCTACAAAATGATTATTTGGTCAAGGAAGAATTAAAGAAACTAAGACTTTTTAGAGTTTAATGAATATGAAGTCACATCATTCCAAAACTTATTAGACAAAAATAAAGCAGTGCTAAAAGAGAAACTCATACCTCTGAGTGCTTCCAAAAAGAAACTGGAGAGAGCATATACAAGCACCTTGACAGCACAACTGAAAGCTCTCTATCAGCAGCAGCAGCAGCAACAACAACAACAAACACAAATGGACACAAGAAGAGTATAAGGCAGGAAATAACCAAACTCAGGGCTGAAATCAACCAAGTTAAAAAAAAAAAAAAAAGAACTAAAGAAAGAATTAACTGTCATTTCCCGGATCCCTCCAAGACTAGTCTGTGCAGGTAAGAATGTGGACTACAGAAGCAAACAGATTCTGGGATAGGCAGAAGTGACACAGCTTCTGAGGCAGACCCTGTTTCAGGCTCCAGATATCAGGGCACCTTCCCTGCCAGAGGAAAAGTGTCCACCCTGCCAGGTAGGGCTTTGCCAGAGCACCTGGGGGAGCCATCTCTGGTCCGGGATGTCTCAGAGACTAGTCTGTATAGGTGAGAGTGACGAATATAGAAGCTACAAAGCTTCTGAGACAGGCAGAAGCAACACAGCTTCTGGGACAGGCCCAGTTTTGGGCCTTCATCTTCTGCCAGGAGGCAGGACCAAATGTCAGATATCTGTGCACCTTCCCTGCAAGAGGAGAGCTTGCCTGCAGAGCGTGCTCTGACCACTTAAACTCAGGAGAGATCTAGTCTCCCAGGTCTGCTGATAGAGGCTAACAGGATCATGGGAGGAACAAGCTCCAACCAGAGAAAACTTTAACAACTAACTCCAGAGATTACCAGATGGCAAAAGGAAAACTTAAGAATCTTACTAACAGAAACCAAGAACACTCACCATCATCAGAACCCAGCACTCCCAACTCAGCCAGTCCAACACATCCAAAAACCTGCACCTGGATTTAAAAGCATATCTCATGATGATGGTAGAGGACATCAAGAAGGAATTTAATAACTCACTTAAAGAAATACAGGCAAACACTGCTAAAGAGTAACAAGTCTTTAAAGAAAAACAGGAAAACACAACCAAACAAGTGATGGAATTGAACAAAACCATACAAGACCTAAAAAGGGAAGTAGACACAATAAAGAAAAACCCAAAGCGAGGCAACACTGGAGATAGAAACCCTAGGAAAGAAATCTAGAACCATAGATGAGAACATCAGCAACAGAATACAAGAGATGGAAGAGAGAATCTCAGATGCAGAAGATTCCATAGAGAACATGGGCACAACAATCAAAGAAAATGCAAAATGCAAAAAGATCCTTTCAAAACATCTTGGAAATCCAGGACACAAGGAGATCACAAAACGTACAGATAATAGGAGTAGATGAGAATGAAGATTTTCAACTTAAAACGCCAGCAAATATCATCAACAAAATTATAGAACAAAACTTCCCAAACCTAAAGAAAGAGATGCTTATGAACATACAAAAAGCCTACAGAACTCCAAATAGGCTGGACAAGAAAAGAAAATCCTCCCGACACATAATAATCAGAACAGCAAATACACTAAATAAAGATAGAATATTAAAAGCCTTAAGGGAAAAAGGTCAAGTAACATATAAAGGCAGGCCTATTAGAATTACACCAGGCTTTTCACCAGAGATTGTGAAAGCCAGAAGATCTTGGACAGATGTTATACAGACACTAAGAGAACACAAATGCCAGCCCAGGCTACTATACCCAGCCAAACTTTCAATTACCATACGTGGAGAAACCAAAATTTTCCAACTATATTCCTTCATACTCATCAATGTTAAAACTTTTGAAGAGGAACTCTCAATTCTGAATATATATGCTCCAAATACAAGGGCAGCCACATTCATTAAAGAAACTTTAGTAAAGCTCAAAGCATACATTGCACCTCACACAATAATAGTGGGAGACTTCAACACACCACTTTCACCAATGTACAGATCATGGAAACAGAAACTAAACAGGAGCACATTGAAACTAACAGAAGTTATGAAACAAATGGATCTAACAGATATCTACAGAACATTTTATCCTAAAACAAAAGCATGTACCTTCTTCTCAGCACCCCATGGTACCTTCTCCAAAATTGACCGTATAATTTATCACAAAACCAGCCTCAAAAGATACAAAAATATTGAAATTATCCCATGCATCCTATCAGATCACCATGGACTAAGGTTGATCTCAATAACAACATAAATAATAGAAAGCCAACATTCACGTGGAAAATTAACAACACCCCACTCAATGATACCTTGGTCAAGGAAGGAATAAAGAAAAAAATTAAAGCCTTTTTAGAGATTAATGAAAATGAAGCCACAACATACCCAAATTTATGGGACACAAGGAAAGCATTTCAAATAGGAAAACTCATAGCTATGAGTGCCTCCAAGAAGAAACTAGAAAGAGCACACACTAGCAGCTTGACAACACAACTAAAAGCTCTAGAAAAAAAAGAAGCAAATTCACCCAACAGGAGTAGACAGCAGAAAATAATCAATATCAGGGAACCAAGTGGAAACAAGAAGAACTAAAAAAAAAAATCTACCAAATGAGGATCTGGTTCTTTGAGAAAATCAACAAGATGGACAAATCCTTAGCCAGACGCATTAAAGGGCAAAGGGACAGCATCCTAATTAACAAAATCAGAAATGAAAAGGGAGACATAACAACAGATCCTAAAGAAATCCAAAACACCGTCAGATCCTTCTACAAAAGGCTATACTCAAGAAAACTGGAGAACCTGGAGGAAATGGACAAATTTCTAGACAGATACCAGGTACCAAAATTACATCAGGATCAGGTTAATGATCTAAACAGTCCTATATTACCTAAAGAAATACAAGCAGTCATTAATAGCCTCCCAACCAAAAAAAAAAAAAAAAAGCCCAGGACCATATGGGTTTAGTGCAGAGTTCTATCAGACCTTTAAAGAAGATCTAATTCCAGTTCTTCTCAAACTATTCCACGAAATAGAAGCAGAATGCATACTCTACCCAACTCATGCTATGAAGCCACAATTACTCTAATAGCTAAACCACAGAAAGACCCCAAAAAGATAGAACACTTCAGACCAGTTTCTCTTATAAATATCGATGCAAAAATCCTAATAAAGTTCTAGCTAACCAAATCCAAGAACACATCAAAGCAATCATCCATCCTGACCAAGTAGGTTTCATTCCAGGGATGAAGGGATGGTTTAATATAAGGAAATCCATCAATGTAATCCATTATATAAACAAACTCAAAGACAAAAACCACATGATCTTCTCATTAGATGTGGAGAAAGCATTTGACAAATTCCAACACCCATTCATGATAAAAGTCTTGGAAAGATCAGGATTCAAGGCCCATATGTAAACATGATAAAAGCAATCTACAATAAACCAGTAGCCCTCATCAAAGTAAATGTTGAGATACTGGCAGCAATCCCACTAAAATCAGAGACTAGACAAGGCTGCCCACTTTCTCCCTACCTATTCAACATTGTACTTGAAGTTCTAGCCAGAGCAATTTGACAAAAAAAGGAGATCAAGGTTAAACAAATTGGAAAGGAAGAAGTCAAAATATCACTTTTCACAGATGATATGATAGTATATACAAGTGACCCTAAAAATTCCACCGGAGAACTCCTAAACCTGATAAACAGGTTCAATGCAGTATCCGGATATAAAATTAACTCAAACAAGTCAATGGCCTTTCTGTACACAAAGGATAAACAGGTTGAGAAAGAAATTACAGAAACAAAGCCCTTCTAAATAATCAAAAATAATATAAAATACCTTGGCATGACTCTACCTAAGGAAGTGAAATATCTGTATGATAAGAACTTCAAGTCTCTAAAAAGAAATTAAAGAAGATCTCAGAAGGTGGAAAGAACTTCCATGCTCATCGATTGGCAGGATCAATATAGTAAAAATGGCTATCTTGCCAAAAGCAATCTACAGATTCAATGCAATCCCCATCACAATTCCAACACAATTCTTCAACAAATTGGAAAGGGCAATCTCCAAATTCATCTAGAAGAACAAAAAAACCTAGGATAGCAAAAATTCATCTCAAGGATAAAAGAACCTACGGTAGAATCACCGTGCCTGACCTAAAGCTGTACTACAGAGAAATTGTGGTAAACCCTGCATAGTACGGGTATAGCAACAGACAAGTAGACCAATGGAATATAATTGAAGACCAGAGATGAACCCATAAACCTATGGTCACTTGATCTTGGATAAGGGAGCAAAAACCATCCACTGGAAAAAAGACAGTATTTTCAACAAATGGTGCTGTCACAACTGGCAGTTATCATGCAGAATTATGTGCATTGATCCATCCCTATCTCCTTGTACTAAGGTCAAGTCTAAGTGGATTAAGGAACTCCACATAAAACCAGAGACACTGCAACTTATAGAGGAGAGAGTGGGGAAAAGCCTCGAAGATATGGGCACAGGGGAAAATTTCCTGAATAGAGCAGCAATGGCTTGTGCTGTAAGATCAAGAATCAACAAATGGGACCTCATCAAATTGCAAAGCTTTTGTAAGTCAAAAGACACAGTCAATAAGACAAAAAGACCACCAACAGATTGGTAAAGGATCTTTACCTATCCTAAATCAGATAGGGGACTAATACCCAATATATATAAAGAACTCAAGAAGGTGGACTCCAGAAAATAAAATAACCCCATTTAAAAAATGGAGCTCAGAGCTATACAAAGAATTCTCACCTGAGGAATACTGAATGGCTGAGAAGCACCTGAAAAAAATATTCAGCATCCTTAATCATCAGGGAAATGCAAATCAAAACAACCCTGAGATTCCACCTCACACCAGTCAGAATAGCTAAGATCAAAAATTCAGGTGACAGCAAATGCTGGTGAGGATGTGGAGAAAGAGGAACACTCCTCCATTTTTGGTGGGATTGCAAACTTGTACAACCATTCTGGAAATCAGTCTGGCAGTTCCTCAAAAAATTGCACATGGTACTACTGGAGGATCCCACAATACTTCTCCTGGGCATATATCCAGAAGACGTACCAATTGATAAGAAGGACACATTCTCCACTATGTTCATAGCAACCTTATTTATAATAGCCAGAAGCTGGAAAGAACCCAGATGCCCCTCAACAGAGAAATGGATACAGAAATTGTGGTACATTTACACAATGGAGTACTACTCAGCTATTAAAAAGAATGAATTTATGAAATTCCTAGCCAAATGGATGGACCTGGAGGGCATCATCCTGAGTGAGGCAACTCAATCACAAAAGAACTCACATGATATGTACTCACTGATAAGTGGATATTAGCCTAGAAACTTAGAATACCCAAGCTATAAGGTACAATTTGTGAAACACATGAAGCTCAGGAACAACGAAGATCAAGGTGTGGATACTTTGTCCCTTCTTGGAATTGTGAGCAAGGCACCCATGGAAGGAGCTACAGAAGCAGAGTTTGGAGCTGAGACAAAAGGATGGACCATCTACAGACTGCCATACAAGGGGATCCATCCGATAATCAGCCTCCAAACGCTGACACCATTGCATACACAAGCAAGATTTTGCTAAAATGACCCTGATATAACTGTCTCTTGTTAGACTATGCCATGGCCTAGCAAACACAGAAGTGGATGCTCACAGTCAGCCATTGGAGGGATCATAGGGCCCCCAGTGGAGGAGCTGGAGGAAGTACTCAGGGAGGTGGGGGGATCTGCAACCCTATAGGTAGAACAACAATATGAACTAACCAGTAACCCCCCCACCCCATAGCTCATGTCACTAGCTGCATATGTATCAGAAGAGAGCCTGGTCGACCATCAGTGGAAAGAGAGGTCCTTTGGTCATGCAGACCTTATATTCTCAGTACAGGGGAATGCCATGGCCAAGAGGTGGGAGTGAGTGGATGGGGGAGTGGGTGTGGGAGGTTGTGGGGGACTTTTGGGATAGCATTGGAAATATAAATGAAGTAAATACATAATGATTTAAAAAAAAGAAAAAAGTCCACCAACAGATTGGGAAAGGATCTTTATCTATCCTAAATCAGATAGGGGACTAATATCCAATATATAACTCAGGAAGGTGGACTCCAGAAAATCAAATAACCCCACTAAAAAAATAGGGCTTATAGCTAAGCAAAGAATTCTCACCTGAGGAATACCAAATCATCAGGGAAATGCAAATCAAAACAACCCTGAGATTCCACCTCACACCAGTCAGAATGGCTAATATAAAAAATTCAGGTGACAGCAGATGCTGGTGAGGATGTGGAGAAAGAGGAACACTCCTCCATTTTTGGTGGGATTGCAAGCTTGTACAACCACTCTGGAAATCAGTCTGGCTGTTCCTCAGAAAATTGGGCATACTACTACTGGAGGATCCCGCAAAACCTCTCCTGGGCATATATCCAGAAGATGTTCCAACTGGTAAGAAGGTCACATGCTCAACTATATTCATAGCAGCCTTATTTATAATAGCCAGAAGCTGGAAAGAACCCAGATGTCCCTCAACAGAGGAATGGATACAGAAAATGTGGTACATTTACACAATGGAGTACTACTCAGCTATTCAAAAATAATGAATTTATGAAATTCCTAGGCAATTTGTTGGACCTGGAGGGCATCATCCTGATTGAGGTAACGCCATCACAAAAAAAAAAAAAAAAACTCACATGATATGTACTAACTGATAAGTGGATATTAGCCCAAAAACTTAGAATACCCAAGATATAAGATACAATTTGCAAAACACATGAAACTCAAGAAGAACAAAGACCAAAGTGTGGACACTTTGCCCTTTCTTAGAATTGGGAACAAAACACCCAGGGAAGGAGTTACAGAGGCAGAGTTTGGAGCTGAGACGAAAGGATGGACCATCTAGAGAATGCCATACCAGGGGATCCATCCAATAATTGGCCTCCTAACACTGACACCATTGCATACACTAGAATAATTTTGCTGAAAGGACCCTGATATAGCTGTTTCTTTTGAGGCTATGCCGGTTTCTAGCAAACGCAGAAGTGGATGCTCACAGTCAGCTATTGGATCGATCACAGAACCCCCCAATGAAGGAGCTAGAGAAAGTACCCAAGGAGCTAAAGGGGTTTGCAACACTGGGTGGAACAACAATATGAACTAACCAGTACCCAGGAGCTCATGTCTCTAGCTGCATAGGTATCAGAAGATGGCCTATTTGGCCATCATTGCGAAGAGAGCCCCCTTGGTCTTGCAAATTTTACATGCTTCAGTATAGGGGAACGCCAGGGCCAAGAAGTGGGAGTGGGTGTGTAGGGGAGTGTGGGGGAGAGGATATGGGGGACTTTTGTGATAGCATTGGAAATGTAAATGAAGAAAATACCTAATAAATAAGAAAGAAAGAAAGAATAATCAAACCAGGAGCTCATTCTTTAAGAAAATCTTCAAGATAAACCCTTAGCCAATCAAATCAGAGGGCACAGAGACAGTATCAAAATCAACAATTCAGAAATGAAAAGAGAGACATGTCAATGTAAACTAAGGAAATTCAAAAAATCATCAGCTCCTATTACGAAAGCATATATTCAACAAAACTGGAAAATCTGGATGAAATAGGCAGTTTTGTAGAGAGAAACCAGGTACCAAAGTTAAATCAAGATCAGACAAATGATCTAAACAATCCCATAAACCCTAAAAAGGTAAAAGAAGTAATTAATAGTCTCCCAACCAAAAAAAAAAAAAAAAAAAAAAAGCATGGGACCTGATAGGTTTAGTGCAGAGTTCTATCAGGCCTTCAAAGAAGACCTAATATCAATACACTTTAAATTATTCCACAAAATAGAAACAGAAGAAACACTACCCAGCTCATTCTCTAAAGACACAATTACTCTGATAACTAAACCATACAAAGACCCAGCAAAGAAATAGAACTTCAAAACAATTTCCCTCATGAGTATCCATACAAAAATACTGAATAAAATTCTCACAATCTGAATCCAAGAGCACATCAAAACAGTCATCCATCATGATCAAGTAGGTTTCATCTTACAGATGCAGTGATGGTTCAATATATAAAAATTCATCAATGTAATACACTATATAAACAAAGATAAAGAAAAAACCCACATGATCATTTCATCATATGCTGAGAATGAATTTGACAAAATGCAACACCCTTTCATGACTAAAGTCTTGGAAAGATCAGGAATTCAAGACTCATACCGAAACATGGTAAAAATTAGTATACAGCAAACCAGTAGCCAACATCAAACTAAAAGGAGAAAAACTTGAAGAAATCGCACTAAAATCAGGGACTAGACAATGCTATCCACTCTCCCTCTTACTGTTCAATATACCCCTCAAAGTCCTAGCCAGACCAATTTGACAATAAATGGAGGTCAACGGGATACAATTTGGAAAGGAAGAAGTTAAAATATCACTATTTGCAGATGATATGATTGTATACTTAAGTGATCCCAAAAATTTCACCACAGAACTCCTAAATTTGATAAACAACCTCAGCAAAGCTGTTGGATATAAAATTAATTCAAAGAAATCATTGGCCTTCCTTTACTCAAAGAAAATAAGGCTGAGAAAAAAATTAGGGGAACAACATCTTTCACAATAGTCACAAATAATGCAAAATAACTTCATGTGACTCTAACAAAACAAGTGAAAGTTCTGTATGAGAAGAACTTTAAGTCTCTGAAGAAAGAAATCATAGAAGATCTCAGTAGATGGAAAGATCTCCCATGCTGATGGATTGGTAGGATTAATATAGGGTAAGGTTGTGGAGAAAGAGGAACACTCCTCCATTGATGGGGATTGCAAACGGGTACAACCACTCTGGAAACCAATTTGGAGGTTTCTCACAAAATTGGACATAGTAATACCTTAGGAACCAGCTATACCACTCCTGGGTACATACCCAGAGGATGCTCCAAAATGTAATAATGACATATGTTCCACTATGTTCATAGCAGCCTTCTTTATAATAGCCAGAAACTGGAAAGTAGCCAGATGTCTTTCAACAGAGGAATGGACACTGGAAATGTACATTTACATAATTTAGTACTATTCTCCTATTAAAAACAATGACTTCATGATGTTCTCAGGCAAATGGATGGGACTAGAAAGTATCACTCTTCGTGAGGTAACCCAATCACAAAAGAACACTCATGGTATGCACTCTCTGATAAGTGAATATTATCCTAGAATTTCACAATACCCAAGATAAAATTAACAGACCACATGAAGCTCAAGAAGAAGGAAGAGCACATTGTGGATTCTTTTTCTCATTCTTAGAAGGTGGATAAAAATACACGTGGGAGGAGCTACAGAGACAATGTTTGAAGCAGCAACTGAAGGAAAGGTTATCCCGAGTGAGTATCCCATCTGGGAATATATTCCATTTACAGTTTTCAAACCCACACACTATTGTGGATACCAACAAGTGTTTGCTGACAGGAGCCTGATATAGCTGTCTCCTGAGAGGCTCTGCAAGAGCCTGACAAATACAGAAGTGGATGCTCCCAGTGGTCATTTGGACTGAGCACTGGGTTCCCATTGGAGGAGTTAGAAGAACTACTCAAGGTGCTGAAGGGGTTTGCAGCCTCATAGGAGGAACAACAATATGAACCAACCAGTACTGCCAGAACTCCCAGGGACTACATGACCAATCAAAGAGTAAATATAGAGGGACCCATGATTTCAGCTGCATATATAGCACAGGATGGCCTTGTGGGACATCAATGAGAGGAGAGGCCCTTGGTCTTGTGAAGGCTCAATGCCCCAGTGTAGAGGAATGCCAGGACATAAAATAGGAGTGGGTATGTTATTTAGCAGGAGGAGGGGGTTGGGATAGGGGAAGGTTCGAAGAGAAAATGAGGAAAGGGGATAAAATTTGAAATGTAAATAAAGATAACATCTAATAAAAATATGGAAAAAATTTTAAAAGTCCATTATGCTGTACAGACTAAGCAAGAGAAAAAAAGTGGAACATGTTTGCCAGGTAGCAGTTGCCTGGCTTATGGACAATTGCTGGAAGAAATTGCAAGAAGAAATCATGAGAAAACATTGATTAACTTAGATTATTCTCAGCCCTGAACTTCTAGGTTCAAGAAAACCCAGAAAGAAAGACAGAAATCAGAAGTTCTATGCTGATCATTTTATTAATGCAGAGAAGCTCCAGTTCTGATCCTTCATGGCTGTGTAAAACACTGTGAGGGAGCCATCTCCTTATTCAGTTTCTGAAATTTAAAAAAAAAAATGTATGCAGGGTACAGAGAGAACATGACATCTTAGTCATTAATAATATGAATATGCTGAAAGGAAAAAGAAAACAAAGAACAAAGAAGAGGTTGAAATCTGTGTATACTTTTGAATTCATTAATCCCAGTAAGGAGGTAAAGGATCTTAGGGGAAAAAATGGGTCTTCTAGCCAGAAGCATAAAAGACATGCAATAATTTTGGAAAAGCAAATTTGGAGGAGATATTCCTCCAAAAACATATATTCTCTTATGAATATAAAATTTTATAATTAATAAAAATATTTAATATTGGGTCTAGGACAATGTTATTACTACATATTTAGGTTGGTTACATTCTATGGTCTGAAATATAGAAAAGTTTTGTTCCCAGCCACCCAACGGAGGATAAATATGAGTTGTATCTGTCACTGAATTCTGGTTTAGTGAGGGCCCTGGTGTCTGCAAAATTGGGGACATGGTGGTGGGCATTGTGGGTTTCAGCCAGAGGGGGTCTTTGCTGAGGGCCTCCTTGTAGTGGTAGACCTTAATGATGTCTTTGCTTTGGTCTCCTGGTGATGGTGCACTTAAGGAGGTCTCTGCTGTGTGCCTCCTAGTGAGGGTGATACTTGAGGGGGTATCATTTGTGGACCTCCTTGTGGTGGTGGTCCTTTTGGAGGTTTCATCTGTGGGCCTCCTTGTAGGGGTAAGGATTGACCTTGAGGAGGTCTCTACTGTGGACCTCCTAGTGGGGTTGGCTTTGAGGAGGTCCCTGCTGTGGGCCTCCTGATGAAGGTAAGTCTTGGTGGTTCCCATTAACTGGTGGTCTTGGTTGAAATTCTGAAGGAGGTAGCCTCTGATTGGGGATCTGGTTTTGGTTCTGAAGTTCTGAATAATAAAAGCAAATAATAAATGAAGTTAGTCATGCATGACTTTGTTCTCCTTTTTCTCAATGACCCTTTCACACAGCATCTCTTCTAGATAGCAACCTCATTATAGTTTCAAGAAAAGCTCCTGTTAAAACACGGTCTTTGGATGATGAACAACTACACATAATGCAGTTTTCAGAGTATTAAGGACCAATTTCCCCAGACAAATTAAATCAAGTAAATCATTCATGCATGGAGGTTCTGTTACCTGTTATATTTTGGGAAAAACTGGCTTTTTGTGAATCCATGTCAAATCACTAAGTTTCATGGTAAAATTCAAGCAGCTTGCTCAGAAGATTGGACGCATGTTGAGGAATACTATCAGGGGAAGAAGAGTCTAAAAGTCACACACCATAAAGGGGTTCACTGAACAAATCCATCACAGGTGATAATCAATGGGCTTAATACATTTCTCTGAGTATTTAGTCAAAAAGAAGAGAGACACTAACAGATTTGTTGACTTTTTCTGTTTAAATCAACTGAAATATGTGTTGGAAGAAGACAATGAGGAAATCTTGTTTCAAAAGAGGAGTGAAAATCAGGACACCACACCCAAGTATTATCTCCTGGCAGCCACTTCTGTATTGTAAAAAAAGGTAAATTGCTCTGTGCTCAGGAAATTCAGACTTCTGTTTTATTGTAATTTGCTGACCTCTCCTTAATGATCCTTATTGTCAACGTTGGAGAAGTTTTGACTGAAAACCTGTGAAACTTACATTCATTCATTCATAAAAAGATAAATGACAGTACAGTGTAGAGTTATAAAACTCCCTTCTTCCTAAACACAGATAAGGAAGTTAAAGTTTTGTTGGTATCTGATTGATGTTATTGGGAAACAGTGTTGACAGATGACCATTATGAAGGAAAGCAAAGGATAGACTTAAAGTTAGTTCACACAATTAACCAGCACCCTACAGTTGGCAAGAGATTTCGCCACAGTCTGTCATTTCCAGAGCAAATTTTTAACCACTCTTATGAAAATGACCAGGTAACAGTATTTTGCAGCATCTCTGGTGAATATTTTGTTGAGTTTCAACCACTAAATAACAACATATACTTTTCTCTTGGTAGTCTCCATTTTACTTAGAATCATGCTGCTTACACTGATAAGTCTATCTATCTATCTATCTATCTATCTATCTATCTATCTATCTATCATCTATCTGTTTTCTATCTCTATGTAATTTAAAATATATGCCTCTTCATTATTTAATTCGGATCTTCTACTTTTCTGTCTTCTAAAAGAAAATGTATAAAAATAACCATTTGAATAGATGGTTAAACACCCACTGATAATACATTAGAATGTTGAATGAGTGTGAAAAAAATGAAAATTGGGAAGATGTTATTATTTTTCAGCATAATAGTTTCAGGTTAGTAAAGTCAGTTGCCATACTCCAAATGGCTGTTATATGTGTTTTTCTCTCATCTTCCCTTGATGAACAGTACAGCAAGGTGACTGGCATATGAAGTTTATGTAAACTATAACATTGTCTTCAAATCTGAGACTATTTTTAAAAACTGAAACACTGTGTGAACTCACTCATCTCTCATTACCTGTCCTCTATTCCATCTCTCTCCTATCCTGCGGTGCTGTCTCCTAATTTTTAAGAAGAGCCACAACACCCATTCCCATATTCTCATACCCTCACAGAGTTCCTGAGCAGAGCTCAGTTGCCAGTGTCCCTATTCTAAATGGTATAACAGTAAGAGTAAATTAGGAAAAAAAAAATCATGTGTAAGAAATTGGCTCAGATATTGAAGGTAATGACTACAATATATGAATTACTCATTCTATTTTCTGACATTATCTCTGTATCACTGTGCTTTGGGATAGGACTAGTGTGGGTCCACCTTTGTTTATATTGTACTAATGATAACTGATTGTGGTTAATTTATCTGATTAGAAGCATTGCTTAAACACCATCACTTATATATGTCCTTTTATATACTATAATCAGTTAAGTGATAGATTTGAGGCCATTCATATACAAATTTCAATTACAACAAGACCCTTGGAGTCCCTAACATGCTAAGATTCAATAAGAGTTCCCATTATTTTCTTGATCTAACCCAATAACAACATTGGCTATTAAAACATGAGACCTAAGCAAAACTCCCATGGAAGGAGTTACAGAGACAAAATTTGGAGATGTGACAAAAGGATGGACCATCTAGTGATTGCCATATCCAGGGTTCCATCCCATAATCAGCTACCAAACGCTGACACCATTGCATACAATAGCAAGCTTTTGCTGAAAGGACCCAGATAGAGCTGTCTCTTGTGAGACTATGCTGGGGCCTAGCAAACACAGAAGTGGATGCTCACAGTCAGCTATTGAAGGGATCACAGGGCCCACAATGGAGGAGCTACAGAAAGCACCCAAGAAACTAAAGGGAACTGCAACCCTATAGGTGGAACAACAATATGAACTAACCAGTACCCCGGAGCTCTTGTCTCAAGCTGCATATGTATCAAAAGATGGCCTAATCTGCCATCACTGGAAAGAGAGGCCCATTGGACTTGCAAACTTTATATGCCCCAGTACAGGGGAATGCCAGGGCCAAAAAGGGGGAGTGGGTGGGTAGGGGAGTGAGGGGTGGGTATGGGGGACTTTTGGGATAGCATTGGAAATGTAAATGAGGAAAATACCTAATTAAAAAAATTTAAAAAAAATGAGACATAATGTATCCCTAATATCCCAACAAATGTGGCATCATAACACATATGGGGTTTACACGAGTCAATATCTTGAATCTATAATTCCATCATGAGTCGTTTGACCATTTTATATTTTCATAGAGAAGCTGCCCTTTCTAAATTGTTCCATTTAAGTTCCTTAAGGTTAGAATTAGGGCGCTGAGCATGGCAGCAACTTTCTTGTTCAACTCTCTTGTTCCACTCACTGGGACAAATGTATACACTTATCATGATTTTCAATGTCAGTAGTAGGCTCAGGCCTCAGAATATCATTCAACACAAGTTGTGTGTAAATTTCTGATAGCACATCATCTCAATATTCTCTTTCTGTATATAATTTATTTTTATTTTTATTTTTATTAGGACAAAGTCCTCTATGTATTTTGTCTTATTCCCAGAAAATTCTCAGAGACCTGAAGAAAACTCTTTGACTTTTATCTTCACATTAAGCATACTCAAAATGTGAGCTAGTCATGCTTATGTTTTACATTTCGATGTTTTTGTCTATTTCTATTTCAAAAATTGTTCACCAGATGTGTTCTTTCCAAAAATTTTCTTTTGTGCCTAACATTTCTTACTTAAAAGAAATCCCACCTTTATTGTAATGTCTTAACAATTCTTTCTCATGCTTTTCTTGGAAGACTTTTATTTTTAACATCTCTTAACTCAGGATATCTGTAGAAACTTTTGTCTGATTCTTAGGTTTAGTAGAGTCTATGTGGCAATTTTGTCATACTTCCTTAGAGTGAAGTTAGGAGGAGCCACAGAACAGATAAACCCAGACTTGTGACACTTGTGCATTGTGGGTCACTAGTGGGTTCTGTTCTATGCTTGTGAATGTCAGTCAGGTCTTTCTACCTGATTGAAGAAAAATCACTCAGAAATGTACCCTCATCAATGAACTATGTATACTACATGCTATGTGACCCTTAAACAATGACCAGTGCATAGTAACATTTGTGGTGTAATTAGACCTGTACACTAAGGGAACTTTATTTGCAGTTCACAAATAACTTTTGGTTATGCTAAAAACAAATTGTTTTCCTGTTTTTGTGGAATTTATGAGAAGCAGGGTTTTCTTACAATAGACAGGACCCTCTATTCATCAACACACCATGGCCTGTGACTCCTATAAAAACTACACAGCAAGGGAGCCTGAAGATAAGTTTTCCTGTTTAGGTTGTCTCACACACACACACACACACACACACACACACACACACACACACACACACACACACACACTCACAAAGGGCCACAGTCATGAATCAAGCAATGTGAAAGCTAGTACTGACTGATGACATGACATGCTTGGAGAGTGAGCCTTTTCCTTGACTTTTTGAAAACAGGAACATAACTGTTGATTCTTCCAAATACCACTCAGCTCAGGACATTTCACTGACCTTCTCAGTTTCAACAGTTCGTGAAAGAGATCAGTGTATCATTAAGGAAAAATATTGTCTGTGACCTCAACAAGTACTACTGAGGCAGGAAATATAAAAGAGCTGAGAATGTATTTAATGCCTTATACAGTACTATAGCTTCCTTTACCTTGTATAATTAATGTTGAACCATGAAACCTTAATGAAGACATTCCCCATCTTTAGGATATCCATCTATGATAGTATGCATATTCATATGTATATTCTTATATATTAGTTTATCAATATCACATATTTTAAAGTCATACAGAGTACATATAAAGATGTTATAAACATAAAATATATGATTTCTTTATCTTAAGCCTAATCTACTCTTTATTATTTTGGTATGGATGCAAAGGAAAAGCTTCACATCCTTTGGCACAAAAATGCACACTTGCACATGAACTCTTTCTCTTCAAGACAAGTAAAAATTTGGTGTGTGAACCAAATTCCACAGACACCTTTGTGTCATGCCTTTGTCATTGGTTATATGTGGATTGCTTGGTGCATGTATGTGTCTGTATAATATAATACCCATTCCTTATACAGACACAGTCAACTAAGTTTGGCTGTTTATTAATTGCTCCTATTCTTTTCTATTTTAGCAACTAGCGTGTGTTCTTTGAATTTTTGATTCATTTCTATAATGCCTCCAATCATGGCCACTTACTCCTCTCTCACATGAAGGCCAGATAGAGAAGAGAATTATAAAACTTGGAAATAAGCAAGACACCCTAAGGCACTCAGTAGAAACAGCCACCTCATCCTCAAAACCAGCAAGCCCATTGCTGCCTACCTGAGGTGGATATCCCTCAGAGACCTTATCTGGGCCACCATCCTCAGGAATCAAGACTACATTGACAGATAGGATTTGAATATTTTTTCTTGAAACTTCAACTCGAGTAATTTTTAAAACACAATATGAACTTGCTCAACCTTAAACACATTGGTATTACATAGTTTGGGGTCATTATACCACTTTGATATTCTGTAGTAGCATGGGAAATTTATGTTTTGTATATCACTCAAGGTAATGTGAGTGTTTGGAACAATGATCACTCCATGTTTTTCAACATTATCTTCTTCATTTGTTCAAAATTAGTAGTGTTCTTCCTAAACTCTAGGACCTCTTTAATCAGACCAGAAGTTAAACCCTTTAGAGTTCAAAATGGCCACTTCAGGTCTCTGGTACATGAGACCATAATGCTGTGCTGTTAAATGTTTTGGCATTTTTTGGTACACACATGTTTTAGTATATGCCCCAAAGTAAGAATAAAATAGTCTTATTATAAAACGTGACATTAATTAAATCTCCAAGTTATTTGTTATCACCCCTCTTCAACTACCTCATCAACAATAATTAATTCTTTTCATCATTCTATTAGAAACAGACATAGACCATGTGGCTCTTTTCTATTACTTTTATATGTATAGTAAGTAAAACTTAATTGTTAAACAGCGATCTATCCACAATTTTCAGAGAAGTAACACATTTGTGCTGGTTATTTTGGTCTTTTTAGTAGTAAACCATTCCTCTTTGTGGCTCCTCTGTCCTTGACAAGCTAATCACTTATTATTAGACCTTCAAGCTGGCCAGAGTATCTACTAATATATCACATGTAACCACCATTCTAAACATGTCACACAATTTGTAATAAATTTTTGGGAATGCAAGTCAGGTTCATTTAGGCCTGCCTATGTTCAAATTTTTTTGTGTGTCCAATCATGGCCTTGAGTTTCTGGTTCTTCATTTACCCACTCTCCAAGTTCTGTAATTATAGGCATATGTCATCCCCACCAGGTTATATGGCATATTGTTTTGCTAATGCTATATAACCAATAAAATATGTTTTCTTAATATTATCAGCCACAGTTTAGAGTGCACAATGTGTTAGGTAATTTCCAATTACCAGCTTTGGCATATGTGATGTGGTATGCCCAGTTAAAGAGCCAGGGAGGGTACTTGCTGAGAGCAGTTGACAGAAGTGTGTTCAAATCCTCATTGGGACAATAGCCAGTGATTAGAGAAATTACTCAGAGTTTCTTTCTCTGAGAAAACAAAGCTTAACTGACTGGGAATAGTACTCCCTTTGTCCAGAGAAAAAGTTTGAACTATTTTAACTCTTTGGGGCTAGTGAAAAACAAAAAACGAGAAAATTCACAAATACAAATATACATACATATTCCATGAGTAAATGAAGTAAAGCCATAATTCACTAACTTCTAATGTACAAATACATATATGCATGCATGTAGACTGATAGACAGATGGACAGACATGCATATTCATACTGAGAATAGATAAAGCAAAGCTCCAGCAAGCAGGCTCAGAGCATTTTGCACATAAAAGTATATATATATATATATATATATATATATATATATATACACATATGCACATATACACACATTTCTGGTGGGTTAATGATACATTTTCTCAAAAAGTAGGGTCTAAGCATTTCACACATACACATACATACATACATACACTTGATGGACAGAGAAAGCTCCATCACACCCAAACATGCTCTACATAGATACATACATATATATTTTGATGTTTGGAGCAATGTAGCAATGTTCTAACACAACTTTAAATCTATGAATATGTATACATACATGTATACACATATTCGTACATACTTGGAGGGTGCAAGGAACAATGTTCCAATCTCAGAATATTTTTTCATCTACAGCTGATAAATCCCAGCAAAGTTTTTCAAGTAGTATAAAATTATAATGTTTTGTGCAAAATTATGTCCTAGTAAATGACTATGAAAAAATCATTATCTTTCCCAATACATTTACAAGTAATAATACCACATAAAACAGGTAAAGAAAATGAATTATTCCCAAGAACTTCTTCACATTTATAATTAAACAAATTGTTATAGATTAACAAAGTGTGAGCATGCAACATAGTTTTCTCAGCCAGTTTCTCTTACTGGCAGGCAGCAATTTACAGATATAAAGAAGGGACTAATTATATAATTATTTAACTTTAAAGGTAATCTTAAAATAGTCTTAAAAGAATCACAAATCTTAAAAAGAACCCAGTCAGGTCTACTCTACTCATCAGCAATTCTTATCAAATCATATGAGGAATTTGAAGAAAACAATGGGTATAAGAAATCAATCATCAGTAGTCTTGCCTCAGTGAGAATCAGGTTAGACAGAACTAGCAATGTTCTTGTTCTCTTGAACATAAAACATCCCTAGTTTAACTAATAAGACTCTCATTTTCTGAACTTGAATTATTCCCTAAAATTCTCTATATCAGAGCCTGTAGCAAAAACATCTTAAACCAGCTTCACTCTTAGTTTTATTTTTCCAATTGTTTTTATTAAGGATGTGGTCATAGCTCACAATCTACATCTCTAAGTTTGTTCCTAGGGTGGTAATTGATTCATTCATATTCTGGAGCAAAATTGCCTGAAAGAGATCAAGTACTAACAATGTGAGTTGGAGAGACTTTGCCCACTGATGGGGCTGTGAACCCCATTAGAAATTTCATACAATTCTTACATTAAGGGGAATATGAAGGCACCAGAAAGAGCAGAATTTCACAACAGCATGGGGTCCTTAGGACACTTAGTTTTCAGGGTTATCCCTCAAACAAGGGACACCCATTGTGGCTCTGCTAAGTGGTAGGCAGTACTCCATGAGTTCTAAAGCCATTTGTCATTCTTGTCATGTTCCTTAGCAGGTAATTGGCAAGAATGAAAGTCAGGACAAAATAGGAAAGTGCCAAGAGTAGAGAAATGCAAAAAGGCATGGACTTTTACCTATTTTGTTTATAGATGCCATAAAGGAATGAAAAAATTAATCTTAATATACTTTTCCTATATCTTTCTTTTGTGTTTTTTTTTTCTTTCAGAAAATGAAACTGGTATTACAAGAATACTATTTCTGACCACATCTCTATGTATGCAAATGATTTATTCTGTAATTTGAACACCTTAGAAACAGTTTATGAGCACCTAAATCAGCGAGTCTTCTGCCTTTAGAGCTATCCATATCCAAAACGCAGCACCAAGTGCACCCACAGCTGATTATCTTCTAACATAAATACAGTTTGTATATACAAATTATATATATATATATATATATATGTGTGTGTGTGTGTGTGTGTGTGTGTGTGTGTATAAATATATAAAATGCATATTACATATACTTGTATTATACATATACATGTATGTTGTGCATAGCCCTGTGGCTAATTATATTTGATGTTAATTCCTTTCTCCTGTCAGTGGTTGAGAAGAAGGAATGAATCAGCACTCAAGTGATTTCCTGTAAACCGCCTTCCCACCTTAATTTATAAAATAAAAAAGAGCTGATGATTGGGCAGATAAAAGGAAAAGTTGAGCACAAGGCGGGGCGAGGTGAGAGAAGAAGTAGAAAATGAAAGAGGGAGAAGATGCAGAGGAGGAGGAAGAAGAAAAGCAGAGCAGAAGCACATGGCCTGGTTAAACTTCAATTTGTAAGGGGTCTCATAGATGTGGAAGATGGTAGGATAGTGCTATAGATCTGCCAAATCTAGCTGCACAGCATGAATTTACATTAACTGGGTTGTACTTTTATTACCGGGGCATATTTGGATGGATATTACCCTCAACCCAAGTATGTTGTCTTTAACTGATATTTGTATATTATATACATATATATGTATATCATAAATCTCTTTTTCACAAAATTTTATTAGATATTTTCTTTATTAACATTTCAGATGTTATCCCATTTCCTAGTTTACCCTCAAAAAATCCTCTATCCCCCCCCCCTCCCCTGCTTTCTAACCCATGCACTCCCATTCCTTGTCCGGGCATTTCCCTATACTGGAACATAGAGCCTTCACAGGACCAAGGGTCTCTCTTCCCATTGATGACCTACTAGGGCATCCAATGCTACATATACAGCTAGAGTCACAAGTTCCACCATGTGTTTTCTTTGATTTGTGGTACAGTCCCAAGGAACTCTGGGGGCACTTGTCTTGATGTTCCTAATATGGGGCTTCAGAAACCTTCAGCTACCTGGGTACTTTCTATACCTTCTTTATTGGAGACCTTGTACTTCGTCCATAAGCTGGGACCATAAGCTGTGTTAGTTCATTTCTGGGTCTTTAATTCTGTTCCATGGATCTATCTGTCAGTCAGCGTACCAGTACCATGCAGTTTTTGTCACAATTGCTCTGTAGTACAGCTTGGGGTCTGGGATTGGGATTCCACCAGAGTTTCTTTTATTGTTGAGAATAGTTTTTGCCTTCCTAGGATTTTTGTTATTCCAGATGATTGCCAATTGCCCTTTCTAACTGTGAAGATTTGAGATAGAATTTTGATGGGTTTGCATTTTATCTGTAGATTGCTTTTGGCAAGATAGCCACTTTGATTATATTAGTTTGCCATTCCATGAGCATGGGAGATCTTTCCATCTTCTAAGATCTTCATTTATTTCTTTAATCAGAGAATTGAAATTCTGGTCATACAGATCTTTCACTTCCTTAGTTAGAGTCACACCAAGGTATTTTACATTTTTTGTGACTATTTTTAAGGTTTTTATCTCCATAATTTCTTTCTCATCCTGTTTATCTGTTGTGTAGAGAAAGGCCACTGATTGTGTTGTAGTTTTTGTTGTTGTTCTTCTTCTTGTTGTTTTACCTAACTTTATATCCAGCTACTGCACTGAAGTTGTTTATCAGGTTTAGGAGTTCTCTGGTGGAATTTTTGGGGTCACTTATATGTACTATCATATCATATGCAAATAGTGATATTTTGACTTCTTCCTTTCCAATTTGCATTCCTTCCATCTCCTTTTGTTGTGTAATCGCTCTGACTATGCCTTCAAGTACTATATTGAATGGGTAGGGAGTGGGCAGCCTTTTCTAGTTCCTGATTTTAGTGGTATTGCTTTGAGTTTCTTTTCATTTAGTTTGATGTTGGGTACTGGTTTGCTGTATATATGCTTTTATTATGTTTAGGTATAGACTTTCATTCCTGACCTTTCTAAGACTTTTATCATAAAAGGGTGTTGGACTTTGTCAAATGCTTTCTTAGCATCTAAATAGATATCATGTGGTTTTTGAGTTTGAATTTGTTTATATAGAGGATTATATTGATGGATTTCCATATATTGAACCATTCTTGTATCCCTGGTATTAAGCCAACTTGATCATTGTGGATAATCATTTTGATGTGTTCTTGGATTCAGTTTACAAGAATTTTATTGAGTATTTATGCATCTGTATTCATAAGATAAATCGATCTAACATTGTGATGGTTTGTATATTCTTGTACCAGAGAGTGGTACCATTTGGCGGTGTGGCCTTGTTGAAATAGGTATGACCTGGTTGGAGTAGGTGTGTCACTGTGGGTGTGGGCTTAAGGTCCTCATCTTACTTGCCTGTAAGTCAGTCTTCCACTAACAGCCTTTGGATAAAAACATATGAACAAACCCGCTCAGTCAGTCAACAGGTTCTCCAGCACGGGATTGAGGACTAAAAAGAAAAAGGACAGTTAGACAACATTATAGCTTGACCTCTGTCAATTCTGAGACTGAAGGCTAATTTTTATTTTCCAACCCACTTTTTAATGCCACTTTAATTACATGCAAGTATTTTGGGCATGCAATACAATAAGGAACAAAGCAGCAGTATGCTAAGGAACTACTAACAAAGCAGCAAGCAAAGTCCTGTGATTACTCCTGATAGTTGTTAAAAAGGGCTTATCATAATAACCAAAATACTTGAGATGCTTCCTTGTCCAAGCCCAAAAATCTTGCCTGAGGCCTAGTTCCACCCTAAGACTAAAACTTCTGCCTTATCCTACTTCACTATCACAGCCTAAAGTTAAGCTTATCTTGCCCTAATGTCAGATTCTTGCCTGAGCTTACTTCCTTGTCCTAGGACAATGTCCAATTCCTGTCTGAGGCCCACTTCTTTGTCCTGAGCCAATGTCAGACTCCTGCTGAGCAGTACCCCAAAAGGCTTTCCACAGAAATATAAATTTCAGCTCTGCCTAGGCCATGCCTGCCTGGATATTGATATGTTCACACCTTGATGATGATGGACTGAACCTCTGAACATGTAAGCCAGTCCCAGTTGAATGTTGTTTTTTATAAGACTTATCTTGGTCACGGTGTCTGTTCACATCAATAAAACCCTAATAAAGACAGAAGTAATATTTCTTTGTTGGATCTTTGTGTGGTTTAGGTATCAGAGTAATTGAGGCATCATAGAATGAATTGAGTAGAATACTAACTGTTTCTAGTTTGTGGAATTGTTTGAGAAGAATTGGAATTAGGTATTCTTTGAAAGTGTGATAGAACTCTGCATTAAACCCATATGGTCCTGTTTTTTGTTTTTTGTTTTTTTTTTTTTTGTTTGTTTGTTTGTTTTTTGTTTTTTTTTTTTTGGTTGGAGACTATTAATGACTGCTTCTATTTCTTTAGAGGATATGGGACTGTTTAAATCGTTCTTCTTCTTATTATTATTTTTATTATTATTTTTCTGTCAGCATAAAATGTACTGCATCACTGACATTTTTAAAAAGGAGGTGCCAGACACAATCTGCTTGTAAGAAAATGGATGCACAAGACTAATAAGCAGGAAGTGTTTGTTATGATATGAAAATTATAATGAATGGCTCCAGCTCACCGTAAAGATATCTTAACTCTTTGAAATAAAAGTACACCCGGAGCTATATCTGAACTTCTAATGAAGTGTGGTTATAAAAGTTTCTGTATGTATTATAATCCATTTTATTAAAGTGAGAAAAGAAAATTTTTAAAATTATTTCTATTATTTTGAAATAAAATTTTATCATTTCATATTTCCCATAATTCCCTCAAATCTTCCTTTCTCATTTTAAATGTATGGTTTTTTTATCATTGCTACATAGATAGATAGAGATAGAGATAGAGATAGAGATAGAGATAGAGATAGAGATAGAGATAGAGATAGAGATAGAGATAGAGATAGATAGATAGTTAGATAGATAGATAATAGGTGTGTGTGTGTGTGTATGTGTGTGTGTGCGTGTGCGTGTGTTTGTGTGTGTGTGTGTGTGAATGTATATAAAGCAGCTGTGTCCTAGAATTTGCTGAAGTATTGGTACAGCTAGGTATCCTCTGAGATATTATTTTCTGGTTAGAGACTGTTATATTTATTTTCTTTAAAATCAAATTGCCACTTCAATATTGAAAGGATGCCGGTATATTTTCCTAATTTAAAAATTACTTATAGGTGCTAGTGACACATGCCTTTAATCCCAGAACTTGGGAGGCAGAGGCAGGCAGATTTCTGAGTTTGAGGACAGCCTGGTCTACAAAGTGTGTTCCAGGATAGCCAGGGCTATGCAGAGATACCCTGTCTCAAAAAAGCAAAAGAAAAAAAAAGTACTAAGGATTTTATTATTAGGCTAAAAAGAATATGTGGGTTATACAAATGCCTTTATATCTGATAAAATTTCATATTTGCCAATTTAATGTTTTATATTTATACAAAATATTTCTACATTTAAACAGAGTAATAAAACCTGAATAATGTCAGCTTCTTTAAGGATAAAAAAGTGCCTATTTTTTAAAAATGAAGTTTTAAAATATCCTACTTTTAATCATATAGTCCTATTCTGAGGTTTTAAAATTATGGGTTCAACAAAGGAACAGAAAGGATAGCAGGTAATACAGTCTTTGAAAACCTCTCAAGCATTCACTGGTAATGGCATTAACAATCTTCTATAATGTAATATTAAGGAGTTACTTAGTGTCAAGTTATACTTCAGTGGCTGCTTATTACTCTTTTTGATTGGCCATTTTGAATGTGTAAACATCTGTCTCCTTCTATTATGTACACAACAGCTTTTAGGATCAAATATTTCTCTATGTCCTCTTTCCACAATATTTCTCTATGATGATTATATCAGTCTCCAGATGTAAATGTTAACATATCTACCTTCAGAAAATAGCATCACTGACCCCATAGAAAATGTCAGAATGATGCATTCAACACAGAAACCTGATTACACCCCTCTATTGCAAAAAAATCTAGTAAAGTTTGCTTTTTCTCATTCTCTCTTCTCTCCTTCTGTCACTTAGTGATTTAAAGACAAAATTTTGTAAGATCTCCCATTCAATATACTTTGTAGCAATTCATCACTACATGTACATATTATATCTTAGTCTCTATATATCCACATTCCTCTCATGAACTATCTTCTTAATCGCGTTCTCACGCCCGGCCAGGAAGAACACAACAGACCAGAATCTTCTGCGGCAAAACTTTATTGCTTACATCTTCAGGAGCTAGGAGCGCAAAAACCCCCAGCCCCAAAAGCGAAAGCCCCTTCTATTTACATCTTTAGGAGCCAGAGCTCCGGCGCGCCAAAGCGCAGAGCGCGCTCTATTGTTTACATCTTTTGGCAGCGAGAGAGCGCAGGGCGCGCAGAGCCAGAGAGATGCCAGCGAGAGAGAGAGAGAGAATGGCGGAAAACCCGTCCCCTTTTTTAGGAGCGTTATATTTCGCCTAGGACGCATCACTCCCTGATTGGCTGCAGCCCATGGCCGAGCTGACGTTCACGGGAAAGGCAGAGTACAAGTAGTCGTAAAATACCCTTGGCACATGCGCAGATTATTTGTTTACCACTTAGAACACAGGATGTCAGCGCCATCTTGTGACGGCGAATGTGGGGGCGGCTCCCAACATCTCCCCCTTTTCTTTTAATAAGAGCAAATAGGCCACCCATATTAATGAGAGTGGAGATAGAGGTCAAATCCCCAGTGTGTAGGTAAAGGAGCCGTACACATAACCTCCTCCCAGGCTCATCACCCAGAGGGGTCCTGGTCTGGTCCCGTGTTGTTTTTCCTGGGGGAAGGACACTTGAACACTCAACCTTCTTGAAAGATGACATGTCTCCCTAGAATAGGCTCATTTTATGCCGCAGAGCCCTTCTATTGCAGTGCTTAGCCGTGCAACTCTCTCGGGCTGCTGAAGCACACTCACTCTATCCCGTGCAATGAGACTAGCCTCATGGGATATAAGAGCTGAGTGGCCAGCGACCTATTGCCTAAGCATAGATATATCAGGGGAAGCTCCATGTTCTAGTCCTGCAAGCGCCTGGGCAATAACCACCTTGTCTCTCCTAGTTTGGGCCTTAAGCTTACAGACCAATCAAAGAAGCAACACTAATCCACAGCAAAGTGTATCTCCAAATAATATCAATCCCACCCATACTTTAAAGAAGGAAAATGCTGAGGAGATCCAATTGGGTAATCCTTTGGTCAGGGACAGGTCCAAGCGCGTGGAGTTGACCTGAAGTCTCAATTCCCGAAGGATCTGTTCAAATTCAGCCGTCCAATTCTGTAACATATACTGAAAAAGACTTTTTGACAAATTAGCTGCCCTAGTAAATTTAACATACTGAATGGAAATAACACACAATCCCGGAAACTTTTGTTCACATCCCAGCTGAGTTATTTGTCATAATACATCTAGTTGTATCTGGACAAGATCTATGAGTTGATTAACCAGCATGAGACCTCTCTGTATCTTGACATTAGCTGAGGCCTGTTTATCTATGACTGTAGTCACTGAGGCTGACAAAGTGTTAATGGTGTCAGTCGTCTGGACCTGTCCAGACAGAGCCAAGGCTGTCTGAATCAAGGCTAAACCCAGTTCCTAGTTAGTGGTAAAAAAGCAGGAGAATACTTGAGCATTATACATCACCGTCATTGGGAGTGGAAATGTCGACATTATCCCCCAACGCTGCTCTCTCTTTATTATTGACGCCCTGGACATCACCAAGACGAGGGACATCAGTATTCCCTTGGTCAGTCTGGATTTTTCGGGTGAGTCTTTCTGGTATCCAAAATGGGTTGTCTTCATTCTGTGGGAAAACACAGACCGCTCCCCTGGATCTTATCAAAATAGGATCCGGGCCATACCATTTATTATCAAGGACATTTTTCCATTTAACCATCTCATTGGGCCTATCTGGCTCTGAACAATGACGTTCAGCCGCAGTATGGCCATGAGCATCAATATTTAAAAAATTGAGTGTAAAGAGTGCCATAGACACAGACACTCTTGGTGCTCGGGGTAAAATCTCTTCAATTCCCCTCTTTTGCTTTATAAGATAGGCTTTGAGGGTGTGATGCGCACGCTCAACAATACCCTGTCCTTGAGGGTTGTATGGAAGTCCAGTCAGGTGGGTTACGTCCATCTGACGGCAGAACTGCTGAAATTTTTGAGACGTATAAGCTGGTCCATTATCAGTCTTAAGGAGTTTGGGTTTCCCCCAAGCACTCCATGCCTCAAGGCAATGTTGAATCACATGTGAGGCTTTTTCTCCGGTTAACGGAGAAGCAAACATGATGCCAGAACATGTGTCAATGGACACATGGAGATATTGAAGTTTTCCAAAGGAAGAAACATGTGTAACATCCATTTGCCAGACCTGTAGAGGTCGAATACCGCGTGGGTTAATTCCCACATGAGGAACTGGCAAGAACTCACAGCAGCTTTGACATTGAGTAACAATGTCACGGGCTTCTTTTCTTGTCAAGGAGAAACGACTGCGTAATGTTTCAGCCGTCACATGAAAATTGTTATGAAAATTTTTTGCAGCCTCTACCGGGGATGATAGGGCAGCAGCCACCACTTTAGTGGCCTTATCTGCCAAATCATTTCCCAGAGCCATGGGGCCAGGTAGGCCTGAATGGGCTCTAACATGAGTAATATAAACAGGAAATCTTCTAGATAACAAAACTAATTGTATCTGCTGAAAAATATTGGCAACTCTACTGGAAGGCTTAATCACTCCAGCCACTTCTAAAAGATTTATTGCATTAACCACATAACAGGAATCTGACACAATATTAAGGGGTTCTAAAAAGGTTTTTAAAACTTCTAAAACCACTAAACATTCTACCACTTGAGGTGAATTTTCATTATATTGTTTGGATACCACTTTACCATTAGCCACATAGGCACCTATGCCAGTTTTTGATCCATCAGTATATACCACAATCCCATTTTTAAGTGGGTTTCTTACTGTTATTTGTGGAAAAACAACAGATTGATTTTGGGCAAACTGTAAAATTGGATGTTTTGGATAATGGTTATCTATTTGTCCTGAAAAGGAGGTAACTAAAACTGCCCAATCATTAGATGTGGCTGCCAAGGTTTGAACCTGTGCAGCGGTATAAGGTACAATTAAAAGATATGGACTTCGCCCAAAGTGGGTGATTGCTGCTTTTAGGCCTCTAAGGGCAAGCTGTGCAATTGCATCAGGATACCAATCTATTATTTTAGCTGGGGATACGTTTGGATGGATCCACAACAATGGCCCATTCTGCCACAAAACTGCGGTTGGCAATTGTGCTGTCTTAAAGACACACAAACTGAAAGGCTGCGAATCCTCAATACGTTGTAATTGTGCATTCTGTAAGGCTTTTTCCACCTTTTGTAAGGCCTGGTTAGCAGCTAGAGTAAGAGTCCTAGGGGAGGAGATATGAGGATCTCCTTCTAAAATACCAAACAAAGGCCTTAACTCAGCAGAAGGAATCTTTAAAAAAGGTCTGAGCCAATTAATATCTCCCAACAGCTTTTGAAAATCATTTAAGGTATGGAGGTGATCTCTTCTTATCTAAACATGTAAATATTGATTTCTCTCAAAGGAGGAAATATGCGTGACATCCATTTGTCAGACCTGTAATGGCCTGACGCCACGAGGGTTTACCCCTACGTGAGTAGATAAAATTTGACAACAATCTAAAGGCATTATTAAGTAATCAGAATCATTTCCAGTAGAACCAATCTCTCTGGCAGCTCTAGGAATACCAGAGGAAGAAAAAACAGCCATGTAGGCTTGGCAAAATTATTAGTTGAGCTATTCTGTCTCTTTGTGATATAGAAAAGACAACTTGAGGACAAGAACAGAGAACCTGAAGTTCCCCTTTACAATCCTGATCTACAACTCCAGGGTGGACAATAAGACCTTGTAGGCTGCAAGAGCCTGCCTCTGTCATTATTGTCCAGTGGCTTCACCTGCTCGGGAGAGCGCCTTCCAGGCCCTAATAGCCTTTTCATCTGATTCAGAACTATTAAGAACTGGCTTCTCTAATTGATCTTTTTTCTTTTCTTTTTCCTTTTCCTTCCTTCTAATCTCTCCCCAGGTATTCTTACCTGACCTAAACTTTTCCTCAGGTTCAAGACCCTTGGAAAGGCCTGTATACTTATTTTGTGTACCATATTTTCTCTTTGCTCCTACTCTCTCTCCCCGCTTTACTTCTGATAGATTGCCCTGAATTTCATCCAGAACTTTCAGCCCTATCTTAATCACCTGATAACATGTGAAAAGGAACAAAAGGGCTCCTAACACTAGAAAAAATTCAAGGCCAAACATAACTTGTAAAGCCATTTTCCACTTTACTTCTGATAGACTGTCTTGAATTTCCTTAGAAAGTTCAAGACCAGACTTACCTCGTAAAGCTGTACTCACTGGTACTCTCGTTCCCCAGCTGAAAAGTTCTGAATTCATGCAGTTGAATCCTTCTTAACAGTCTGCTTTACGGGAACCTTTATTACCGCGACCCGCAGTTCTGGTTCTGGAATGAGGGATCTTCCTTGCGCCGGTCCCGAGTTTTCTTGTATTTTTTCGTCCCGGATTTTTCTCGTCCCGGGTTTCAGCACCAATTCTTAATCGCGTTCTCACGCCCGGCCAGGAAGAACACAACAGACCAGAATCTTCTGCGGCAAAACTTTATTGCTTACATCTTCAGGAGCTAGGAGCGCAAAAACCCCCAGCCCCAAAAGCGAAAGCCCCTTCTATTTACATCTTTAGGAGCCAGAGCTCCGGCGCGCCAAAGCGCAGAGCGCGCTCTATTGTTTACATCTTTTGGCAGCGAGAGAGCGCAGGGCGCGCAGAGCCAGAGAGATGCCAGCGAGAGAGAGAGAGAGAATGGCGGAAAACCCGTCCCCTTTTTTAGGAGCGTTATATTTCGCCTAGGACGCATCACTCCCTGATTGGCTGCAGCCCATGGCCGAGCTGACGTTCACGGGAAAGGCAGAGTACAAGTAGTCGTAAAATACCCTTGGCACATGCGCAGATTATTTGTTTACCACTTAGAACACAGGATGTCAGCGCCATCTTGTGACGGCGAATGTGGGGGCGGCTCCCAACACTATCTCATCTCTCTCTGAATGTCAATCTCTCTCTCTCCCTCATTTCTCACTCTTACTTCCTCTCTTCTCTCCTTCTGTCACTTAGTGATTTAAAGACAAAATTTTCCAAGATCTCACATTCAATATACTTTGATCTCTGGACCATATTTTCTTTCACCTTCTAAACAAACAAATTGAATCTTGTAAGAAAATAACTGGTTGATTACAGTGGCAAGAATATACTACCTGGGTCATATAGATTTATACACCATTGGATACCATTATTAAAGAGATTTCTTCGGGCACCAAAATCTCAACTTACAGAATAGAGAAGCACCATTAACAACAATATGATCACCATCATCTATCATCCTCATCATAATCCATCAAATTGACTTTGAAAATTAAATGCCTCAAGATGAATAACTACAAAAAGTTTCTAATCTCATCAATTTTGGTAAAGCATATATGATGAATATATGCATGTATCAGTGTGTTTATATTTCTTAACATATAAATGTATGTTGGTAAACAATATACATGAATACATATGTAAAAACATTTTTGAATAGGTATATTACTTTAAAAACTATGGAAAATGCTCATGTTTTTCCACACTACTGGTATTCAAATTTCCAAGCAGAAGGTAATTTAGAGATCTAAGAAATCCAGAATCAAGAAATGCTTAATAAATACTGTTAATTAACAGCCATTATTACTGTTTATTGTCTCTGAGACACTCAGAGAGAAAGGCTCTCTTCCAGAATGAGATAGTTTAACTGATTTTTATACAAAATCTTATTTTTAACAATAGTCTTTAAAAATTTAATCTCCATAGTATTTCAGCAAACACCATAGGTGGTAGAGAGAAAAGATAAGGAATGCAGGAAGTGGATTTATTTAGAAATGTTTTATGGAGCAACTCATGTTGTACTCAGATTGCAAAACCCCAAAGAGACCACCAGAACCACAACTTGGATGAAAGCATATGAGAGTCTTTATTCAAGTTCAACCTTGGTCCATAAACCTCCGAATGTAACAGGATCAGAGAGTTGCCCCAAGATCTATGGAAAGTGGGTTCACAAAGGAAAAATATTAACTTAAAACATGGGTTTTGGGGTGGGGAGGTCAAAGCCTTAGCATTACATGAGATTGTAATGAAATGTTGGCCTTTAAGCTAACTGGTTTACAGCACCTGGTGAAACCACAAGGAGGGAGCAAAATACATCAAAAAACGTGCATCTTGACCTATGAAAGACTTACATTTTCTTAGCCTAGTCTGTTGTTATCATCTAGCTGCATTCTGTATCTAGTTTGGTCCTGCCAGGGACATTTTGTGATTTTTCTCTGACCTCAAAGGTGGAGGCCATGTCTCTGAAGTTAAGTTAGAACTAAGCCAGAGTTAAAACACAATGGAGTTAATTCTGATACCTCATTTCCTTCACTCCTATCTGTGTTTTCCAGTAATAAGTAGTTTAGTTCAAAGGTTAATTGCTAACTTTTTCCATTTTGGCAGACCAACCCACTCACAAACACTATATGGACACACCAGGAGTCGATTTATGTAGAGTTGGAATAGCAAATAGAAATCAAAAGTGGTGGAGCAGAGACAGCCAGGTATCAAACTCAGCCCTCATCAGTAGGGGTGACACAGAGGGACATCAGTGAAAGTTCTTGGCTGAGCCTATCTCAACTCAGACTTCAGACCCACAACCATTGCACACCTTGCTCTATCAGTAATCCTAACCCATCTTGTTTCACTGTCCATTGAGGCCTATTGATACCATCCAAACCTGCCAATCAACCAAAGTTCTTGGAAACAGCAAGAATCTGCCTGAAACCCAAGAATTTGTTGTTGTTGTTGTTGTTGTTGTTTGTTGTTGTTGTACATTTCTCTCTATGGAGTCCTGAGAAAAGAGCTAAACTACAAAACTTAAGGTAGACCCATATATGAATGTTGTTAATAAAGAACCCCTCATAACATGTCCTTTTCACATGTTTGATTTAGGAAAACATCGTTTCTCCTGTGTCTGCTTCAGTGAAATACTCCTCCATAACAAATCTGTATTAGACTTTGACCTGTGACAAGTTCATGAAAACACTTCTAATGGGTTTGCCCCAGCAAAATAAAATCCAACACAACTGACTCTCCAAGAACCCTTAAGATTCAAGTTCAAAAGAAAGCGAAGTAGTAGTGATAGATTTTAGACAAGGGTAGTTTATTTCCTTTAGTTGTGTATACTCTAGTCATCTCACCAGGCTCCAGTGGACACATAGTCCAATGATTATTCCATAGTCTAATAAAACTCAGATATGGGTAACAAAAATAACAGAAAGACATGAACTTAAGGAAGGTATTTTTAGGGAGCAGGGAGACTTCAGTGTTGTTAGAGGAAAATAGGAGAGACTAATAAGTGAACATGACTAGAGGCATTATAAACATGGATCAAGATTACAAAGAACACGTGTTAATTGCTGAAATATAAAAGAATAGAAGCAAGCAATTAATAACCAGCCAAACTTAATATGTAGTCGGTATTAGATGACACAGCCCCATAAATGCACCAATCAAATGCCATATGAACAAAGAGCAAGGCACAAAGATAAAGGTCTCTGAGGAACTTGTTTCACACATGAAATTTTTCCTGGACTTGCAGACAAGAAGCTCATGTGCAAATGTGTATTGTTAGTGCCACAAGACAGGCAGGTTTTCCTTTCTATCCATATCAAACTAATGGGGAGTAGAGTACGTTTAGGATAAAGAAATCATACATATTAAGTTCATAACATCATCATATATATTTGAAAAGGCTTTAGAATATGTGATATATATATACATATGCATATATATATGAGAATATATGTATAAATACTAACACAGATGTATGTCATAAAAAGGGGGAGGAAGGTGTTCATTATGGTGACATGGTTCAACACTCTTTATATGAGGTAAAAAAAGGGGACTTTTGGGACAGTACTGGAAATGTAAATGAAGAAAATACCTAATTAAAAATATTTATAGATATAAAAGAAAAAAAAGTAAGCTATGGATCTGTTTAAGGCACTAAAAACTCTCTCAGCTCTGTTATATTTCCTGCCTCAGGTGTGCCTGTTGAGGTCACAGATGATATTTTTCTTTAATTATACATCAATCTCTTTCACACATTGTTGAAACTGAGAAGGTCAGTGAAATGTCCTGACCTGAGTGATATTTGGAAGGATCAACAAATAAGTTCCAATTTTCAAAGAATCAAGAAGTTTGACACTAAAAGCATATCAACCCTTAGTACTAGCTAGCTCATTGCATGTTTCCTGACTGTGGTCCTTTTCAGGGAAAACCTCGACAGGACACGTTATCTTCAGGCTCCCTTGGTGTGTAGATTTTATGGAGGTTGACACCCATAGTGTGTTAGTGAATAGTGAGCCCTGAATATTGTAAGAAAACTCTGCTTCTCAAAAACTCCACTAAAACGGGAAAAAAAGTTTAATTTTAGCATAATGAAAAGTTTTTGGTGAACTGCAAATAAAATTACCTTAGAGTACAGGTTTAGTCATACTACAGATGTTACCACGATACTGGCCATTGCTTAAGGGTCACATAGAGCATGTAGGTCGCATAGTACATCAAAGAGGAAAACTTTTTACATGATTCTCTAGAATTAGTTCAAAAGATCTGAGTGACATTCACAGGCATAGCACAGAACCTTGTGGCACACAATGCCCAATTTTGCAAATATAGGTTTATCTGGCTCTCTCTAACTTCCCTCCACCGAATGAGGGCAAAAATGAAACACACAATTTACTAAAGCTGAGGAACACACAGAAGTTTCAACAGATATCCTGAGTTAAGAGTTGTTAAAATTAATTTTTCCAAGAAAAGAATGAGAAAGAAATGTTGAGACATAACATACCACCCAGAAAGTGCCTGATCACTTCTGATCTCAGAAGCTAAGCAGGGTTGGGGCCTGGTTAGTACTTGGATGGGAGACATAACAATAAAGGAAGGATATATTTTAAGTAAAAAATATTAGACACAAAACAAAAACATTTGGAAACAAAGCATCGGGTGAAGAAATTTTGAAAGAAAAATAAACAAAAATATTGAAATGTATAACATACGCTTGACCAGCCAATATTTGGATATACTTAATCTGAAGATAAATCTTAAAGCTTTCTCTTTGGATCTTTGAAAAATGTCTGAGAATAAGATGATACATGAAAATCAAAGACAGAGTCCTAATAAAAAGAAAAATTACATATATATATATATATACATATATATATATATATATATATATATTCACATGCAGTGCTCTCAGTAAGCATAGCCCATCCTACATTGGTGTTCTCTGAGGCCTATTTATACCTTGAAACCTGCCAATGAACTTTAGTCCATAGAAACAAAAAGAAGCTCTAAGACAACACCAGAATTTTTTGTTGGTGGAGTTCATTTTCTTAGTAGAGAATCCTTAATCACAAGTCCTTTATGTATTTGCTTTAGCAGAATATCCCTGCTCCTGTGCCTGCTTCAGTGATCCATTTCTTCAGGACGACTCTGCTTTTGTCTTTGACTTGTGGCCACTTCAGGAAAACACTCCTTAATGTTATTGCCTTAGCAAAGTAACATCCAACACAACTGACTCTCTGAAGAACTCTTAAGTTCATACTTCAAAAGAAAGTGAAATATGAAATATATATGTTAGTAGGAATCCAGAAACATTTAGTGCATTGCAAGCCACATAGTGTTCTACTGCATACTGAAAGTTGTCTATGGCAACTGAAAGCAAATGCAGAGGAATGGTGGAGAATAGTCATGTTTTAAAGCTTTAGAGAAGACTCATCCCTCCAGAAGAGAGAGATGAAGCAATGAGTTACTGGTGTGCAAATGATTATATTGCCATAGAACTGAAGAATCATGTGTAGTAACTAGAAAAGTAGTTAGAAAAAAATGTGTATCCTGGAATAATAAATATAATTTTGAAAATCAATGAAACAGAGATCATTGAGGGAAATTTGACTCATGTATATGATGGAACATAATTTGCCTTGTTGATCATGGTGATCACAGAAATTTTTTAAAGTCCCGTGTCTCAGACAGTATCTATATTTGGAGGCTCAGCAGCCAACAGAGGAAATAAAGAATATGAACTTCTCTAGTGATTCCTTACAATGCTAAACGTAGATTCATCATAAGAACCACCTAAAATATTTTTAGGCATAGACCCAAAAAACTTTGTACTTTCTGATAGAGATTAACACCCATGTGTATTGCTGCAATCTCACAAAAGCTGGGAATGAAAGATTAAGTGTGCATCAATTGCTGAATGAGTAATTAAAATGTGGTGCATACACACAATAGAAATTTATTCAGTACTAATAAAAAAGAAGTATGAAATTTGCAATAAAGAAATATTACTGATAAAACATACTGAGTGAAATAACCCAGACAGGGTTGTTAAATATCATCTTTGCTCTCTTAAGTTGTTCATGGCTTCAAATTGATTGGTGTATCTAAGTTGCAATATGTGGAGAGAGTAGGAAGCTAGAAAGGAGATGTATTTGAGTGGACATATATAAAATGAAATTGGGGGCAGATGTAACATTTTTATTATTTGAAATAGTCATTGCATCTATTTTTTTATCATTACCACGACTATTCCCTTACAGACCTTATCTCAAGATCCTCAACATGTCCCTTTCCAAAAATCATGTCCTCACATTATTATAATTTTATACTCCACTAAGTTTAATTCCCATTGCCTGTATTCTAGTTGATGTGAGGCCATTCAATAGACAATAGGCAACTTACCAGTAACTACCCTACTCAAGAAAACTAATATTCCCACACAAAAGCAGCTGTCATGTAACAACAGGCACTTCGGTAAAGATGGAACATCATTTGGGACTGGGATAATCTTGATCAAGTCTTCTGCAGTTAACCACTATGTGTTCAGTGGATACTAAGAATTTAGTTTGGAGTGATTTTTTTGCTTTTAGCTTTAAATACTCTAGTCAGCTCACCAGTCTCCAACTGTTATTTTTGCAGACATTGTCACATGACAGCTCTGATGTAGTTCAGGCCTGGGTATCAAAATAATAGAAAGATGTGAACTCAAGGAAAGGAATTTTAAGGAATTGGGACACTTTAGCGTGGTGGGAGAAAATATGAGAGAGTGATAAGTGAGCCTGGTTAGAGGCATTATATAAATGAATCAAAAATTCAGACAATGCATGTTAACTGCTAAAATGTAAAAGAAAATAAGCAACTAATAACCAGTAAAAATTAATTGACCTAATTTAAGGAAGGGGTATTCGAAGAAAAAGGCCCAAAGGTGCGCCAAGCAAACTCCACAAGATCAATAAAAAAAAAGGCATGAAGATAAAGGTCTCTGGGGAACTTGGTACACATACCACATTTTTCCTCGACTTGCAGACACAAAGCTCAAGTGCAAGTCTGTATTGTTCTTACCACACAAAGTACAGCTCTTCCTTTGCAGTCATACAAAAATAATAGTGAGTAGAGTAGGTTTAGGAAAAAGAAATCTTGCATTTGAGTTCATAACATCTTTATATATACTTGATATGACTTTAGAATACATGATCTAGACAAATATATCTATCTATGGATATATGCATGAATATACATATTAACACTGATGTGTACTATGAAAAGATGGAAAGGTGTGAGTTAGGGTGACAAGGTTGAACATTATTCATGTGAGATAAATAAAGCTAAGGTTCTGTTGAAGGCATTAAACACACCCTCAGCTCTTCTATATTTCCTGCCTCAGTTGTGCCTGTCACCGATGATATTTTTCTTTAATGATACACCAATCTCTTTCACACATTGTTGAAAATGAAAAGGTCAAAGAAATGTCCTGAGCTGAGTGGCACTTGGAAGAAACAACAGATATGTTCCCATTTCAAAGAATCAAGGAAAAGGCTGACGCCAAAAGCATGTCAACACTCAGTATTAGCTAGCTCATTGCGTGATTCTTGACTATGGTCCTTTTCTGTGACAACCAACCGTGGCAAGACAACTTATCTTCAGGCTCCATATTTATGTAGTTTTTATGGAAGTTAGAGCCTATGATGTTTTGATGAATAGAGAGTCCTGTAAGTATACCCTGCTTCTCATAAACGCCATAAAAATTGGAAAAACAGTTTGTTTTTAGCCTAAGCAACAGCTATTAGTGAAATACAGGTAACATTCCCTGTACTATAGTACAGGGCTAATTACCTGGTAATTATTTTCACGACACAGGCCATGGTTTAAGAGTCACATATCATGTAATATACATAGTCCATCAAAGAGGACTATTTCAATATGATTCTCTACAATCAGGTAGTAAAGACCTGACTGACATTCACAAGCATAGAACAGACCCTACGGACTCACAGTACACAAGGGCCACAAATCTAGGTTTACCTGTTTTGTGGCTCTCTCTATATTCTCTCTAAGAAAGCAGGACAAAAATGCCACATAACCTCTCCTAAACCTAAGGAACACATGAACAATTTTACCCAAATCCCAAGTTAAGTGTTGTTAAAATTAATATCTTACAAGAAAAGAATTAGAAAGAAATGTTGAGACATATAAATAAAAGCAAGATTTCTTTAAGTAAGAAAAATTAAGCACAAAGAAAATCTTTTGAAAAGACCACATCTGTTAAATAATTTTAAAAATAGAAATAGACAAAAAATTGAAAGGTAAAAAAAAAGCATGACAAGCCCATATTTTTAATATCCTTAATGTGTAGATTAATGTTAAAGAGTTCTCTTCAGGTCTCTGAAAATTGTCTAAGAATAAGATGAAATACAAAAGTAGAGGACTGTGTCTTAATAAGAATAAAAAGAAACTGTATCCAAAAAGAAAATCTTGAGATAATGTCCTATCAGAAAGTTACAAACAACTTGTGTTAAATAACATTCTGAGGTCTGAGCCTATTATTGACATTGAAAACAATGATAACTGTATACAATTGTCCCATTGAGTGAAACATGAAGGTTGCTGTCATGCTCAGCTCCTGAATTCTAACCTTAAGCATCTTTAATAGAACAATTCTAAAAGTGGAGCTGTCTATGGTCCTTCAAAATGTAACAGTCAAACAACTCACCAGGAATTACGGATTCAAGATATTGACTCATGTATACCTCATATGTGTTGTGACTCCACTTTTACTGGGACTTTATAGATGAAATAGGTCTCATGCTTTACTAGCCAATGTTGTAGTTATTGTGTTAGGTCAGGAGAATAGTGGGCACTCTTACTGAGGCTTAGCATGTTAGGGATTCCAAGGGTCTTGTTGTAATTGATATTTGTTTATGAATAGCCTCAACACCATCACTCTTAACTAATTATAGAATATATAAGAACATATATAAGTGACAGTGGTTAAGCTATCCTACTGATCATAAAAATTGACCACATTCAATTTGGACAGAAATCATTACTGTCAATATAAACAAATGTGTATGCACACTAGTTTTACCCCAATGCACATTGATACACAAAAAATGTCAGCAAATGCAATGAGATATTTATATATTGTTAGTCATTACTGCAATAACTGGGTTATATGATTACATAGGAGTTTTTTCTAGTAGGGACACTAGCAGCTAGCTCTTCCTTACCTCATCCTGATGGGCAAAAGTCCCAGTGTCATATAAAGGATGAAAGGTGACATTCTTCTGCTCCTCCTTATAAAGGCAGTGTCTTACTTCTTCCAGCACAGACTTGGGAGAAACTCCAGAGCCTCTTCCAAGATGCTGGTGGTCCTGTTTACAGTGGCCCTGCTGGCCCTGAGCTCTGCTCAGGAACCCCGTGAAGGTATGAGAATATGGGGGTGGGTACTCTGACTCTTCTTAAAGAACATGAAACAGCAGTATAGGGGAAGAGAGAAATGGAACAAAGGACTGGAGATGAGATATGAATGAGGCCACATAGTATTTTTAGTTTTTAAAGATATAGACTTGAATTTGAAGACAATGTGGTAGATAAAATTAACTATATATGTCATTAGCCTTGCTCTAATGTTCAACAAAAGAAGAGAAGAGAAAAAATATAAGAGCCATTTGGAGGATGGCAACTGAAGTAATTGATCTGAAATTATTATGCAGGAAAAATAATAACAGCTTTCAAATTTCATTTTTTACACTAATTCATTATTTTAATATATTATCAGTGTCTGTTTAATAATTTACATATATATATATATATATATATATATATATATATATATATCTTCTCTTTAAGAAGACAGAAAGGTAGAAAATTTAAAAAAGGAAGAGTTCAATATTTTAAATTACATAGAGATAGAAAATTGATGGATGATAGATAAATAGATAGATAGATAGACAGACAGATAGATAGATGATAGATTTTACATATATATGATAGATAGATGACTTATCAGTATAAACAGAAAGATTCTAAGTAAAAAGAATACCTAATGAAAATTTTATATTGTGACTTAGTGGTTCACACTGCAAAAGAGCCACCAGAAAAAAAAATGATTAAAAATTCCCTCAGGAAATAAACGATTGTGGATAAAATCTCATGCCAACTCTAAGAAACGAGTTCCTTGTGTGAACTTGCTTTGAGTATATCCTTTGTTTTACTTCACAATGGCCATTTGTCAAAATTCTTTCCAAATAACATCAAACAATTACCAATACATCTTTAAATTCCTTATCTTTCTTTCTTAAGGAGAGAGTTTTAAAACTGTACACTGCATTGTCATTGCATTTTTTTGAATAAATCAAGGTAAGTTTCACAAATTTTCAGACAAAAATTCTCAAACTTTGAAATAAGGAATGTAAACGGGGCCGTCAAAAATTTACAATAAGCCAGAAATCTGGATTCCCTGAATATATGAGCAATTTACCTTTTCTAAAACACAAGAGTGGTTGCTAGGAGATAACATTTACATGCAGTGTTTTGATTTTGACTCTTCTATGGAAAAAACAGTTCTTCAATGTCTTGTTGCATTGCCTTTTTGCCTCTATTTCGTTCATTTAAGCAGGCAAAGCTAACAAATTTGTTAGTGTCTCTTTTCTTTGTGACTAAACACTCAAAGAAATGTATTAAGCCCATTGATGATAACCTGTGATAAATTTGTTCAGTGAGCATCATACGGTGTATGATGTTTAGACTCTTCATCCCCTGATAGTATTCCTCAACATGAGGACAATCTTCTGAGCAAGTGAACTTAGTCATTTGATCTGGATTCACAAAAAGCCAGATTTTTTTCCAAAATATAACAAGTAACAGAACCTCCATATATGATCTTATTTACTAGTTTTAATTTGTCCAAAGAAACTGGTTCTGAATACTCTGGAAACGTCATCATGTGTATTGCATGTTATGCAAAGGCCATGTTTTAACGGGAGCATAATTTTTTTCTTCTTGAAACTATCAAAAGGTTGCTATCTAGAAAAAATGCTGTGTGGAAGGGTCATTGAGATAAAGGAGAAAAAAGTTGTATATGACAAACCACATCTATTATTTTTTCATTCAGAAAATCAGAATCAAATCCAGATCCCAAATCAAAGGCCACCTCCTTCAGGGTTCCAACCAAGACCGCCTGTTAATGGGAGCCAGCAAGGCCCACCACCACCAGGAGGCCCACAGCCGAGACCCCCTCAAGGCCCACCACCACCAGGAGGCCCACAGCCGAGACCCCCTCAAGGCCCACCACCACCAGGAGTACCACAGCCGAGACCCCCTCAAGGCCCACCACCACCAGGAGGCCCACAGCAGAGACCCCCTCAAGGCCCACCACCACCAGGAGGCCCACAGCATAGGCCCCCTCAAGGCCCACCACCACCAGGAGGCCCACAGCAGAGACCCCCTCAAGGCCCACCACCACCAGGAGGCCCACAGCCTAGGCCCCCTCAAGGCCCACCACCACCAGGAGGCCCACAGCAGAGACCCCCTCAAGGCCCACCACCACCAGGAGGCCCACAGCTGAGACCCCCTCAAGGGCCACCACCACCAGCAGGCCCACAGCCGAGACCCCCTCAAGGCCCACCACCACCAGCAGGCCCACAGCCTAGGCCCCCTCAAGGCCCACCCACAACAGGCCCACAACCAAGACCTACTCAAGGCCCACCCCCAACAGGAGGCCCACAGCAGCGACCCCCTCAAGGCCCACCACCACCAGGAGGCCCACAGCCGAGACCCCCTCAAGGCCCACCACCACCCGGAGGCCCACAGCCGAGTCCCACTCAAGGCCCACCCCCAACAGGAGGCCCACAGCAAACACCTCCTCTGGCTGGAAACACACAAGGCCCACCACAAGGCAGACCCCAGGGACCTCGGTAAACCAAAATTCTGTGACAGGTATGACTCATTGTTATCCCCTTGTGGGTGTCAGGGATCAAAACTCCTCTATATTTCAGATTCTAGAATGTAACCAATCTCAATATGTAGTAATAATTTTTTCCTGGACCCAATATCAAATATTTTTATTAAATGATATTTTCATGAAAGAAAATAAGTTTTTGAAGGAATATCTCCTCCTAATTTGTTTTCCACAATTATTGCATGTATTATATGCTTCTGGCTAGAAGACCCATTTTCTTCCTAAGATCCTTTATTGACTTACTGGTATTCATGAACACAAAAGTATACACAGAACATCCTGTTCTTAGTTTTTGGTTTTGTTTCCTTTCAGCATGTTAGGATTATTAATGATTGAGATGTCTTGTTCTCTCTGTATCCTGCATATATTAAGTTTTTTATTATTACTTATTATTATTATTATTATTATCATTATTATTATTATTTCAGAAATGAGTAGGACGATGGCTCCCTCAGAAAGTTCTCCCATGGCCACAAAGGATTATAACTGGAGCTTCACTACATTAATAAAATGATCAGCATGCAACTTCGGTTTTCTGTCATTTTTTCTCCTTGTGTTTCAACTTGGAATTTCAGATCTGAAAATAATCATTATTATTACTCATGGTTCGTCCCTGCAATTTCTTCCAGGGATTGTCCATAAGCCAGGTAGCTGGCAAAAAGTTCCACTCGTTTCTCTTGCCTGGTCTCTACAGCATAATGGGTTTTTTAAATTAATTCCCCATTTTTAAACAATAGGCAGATAATTTTGGTGGATTATGAACACAGAACAAAATTCCAAACTTAGCATGCTGAAAACTGAAAACATTAGAAGGCTGTGGTTAAAAGGAGGAACAGCTTGATCATGGAGAGCATGTTTTGCCTTTCTTCCCAATTCCTTGCTAAAAACTGTTACATTAAGTTTCTAATTCTAGTTCCAGCCCCTTGAAAGTCTATTCCTTTACTTGGCCACTTCCTTCTTCTGAGGTTCACACCAAGATCCTGCTATCAATGTGTTTGATTCCAGCATTCAAAAGCCAACTTTGATTTACCTTAATAATATCCACAAACAAAATATATCTCTCCAGCCTAGCTCATTCTAACACAGTCCTCCAATATTCTCCTCTAAAAAGTACACCTAAAAAGTCTTTTACTGCTGTGTTTCTGCCTGAGTCTGAATGCAGACTCTTTAGCCTTTCTTCCCAACTTAATAAATTATCTCTCTGTGGAAAAAAAAAGCTGTTTGGGTGTGATTTGTGCCTAATCTTGGGTGCAAGGGCAGGCAGCTATGAGCAACATGCCAAGGCAAACGTGTTGATGTAGGTATGTGTGTGGACTGTGTCGACAGTGCCTCAGAAGAAGGGAGGAATGGTCAAGCATCTTTGGCAGAAACAGTAGGCTGGTAAACTTTAGATACTGGCATACTGCTCTGCAATGGCTGCACGTCACCTAAGGTAGATAGTGGGATTTTCCAGAGTTGCTGAATCCTTGTGCTGTGTTTTAGGGTTACTTGTCCGGCAAACTGGGGAGGAAAGGATTTATTCAGCTTACTCTTCCACATTACTGTTCATCGCCAAAGAAAGTCAGGACTGTAACTCAAGTAGGCCAGGAAACAGGACCTGATGCAGCAGCCATGGAGGAATGCTACTTACTTGCTTGTTCTTTGGCTTTCTAAACTTGATTTCTTATAGAACCCAGGTCTATCAACCCAAGAGTGGAACCAACCACAATGAGCTTTTACAACTAAATTTCATGGTTGCATTTCTTCAAATGAGGCTCTTAATTTTTCTTTTTAAAAAACTGGATATTATATTTATTTACATTTCACGTGATTTTCATTATTCAGTTTCCCTTACAAACCCTCCAATCACATCTCTCCTCCCCCTATTTCTATGAGGGTGCTCACCTACTCACCCACCCACTCCTACCTCACACCCCTACAATTCCCCTGAACTTGAAAATCAATCCCTCATAGGATCAAGGACCTTCTCTTTCATCAATGCCACATAAATTCATCCTCTTCTACATGGCAACTGTAGCCATGGGTCCTCTTTGTTGGTGTTTTAGTCCCTAGGAAATCTAGGGGGTCTGGTTGGTTGATATTGCTGTTCTTTCTATGCGGTTGCAAACCCCTTCAGGTCCTTCAGCAGTTCCCTTATATCCTTCATTGGTGTCCCCATTATCAGTCTGATGGGTGGCTGTAAACATCAACATCTGTATTGGTCAGTGTGGCAGAGTCACTTAAGGAGCAGCTGTCAGGCTACTGTCAGCAAGCACTTCTTGGCCTCAGCAATAGTGTCTGGCTTTGGTATCTGCATATGGGATGGATTCCCCAGGAAGGGCAGTCTCTATATGTCCTTCCTTTCAGCTTTTGCTCCAATCTTTGTCTGCATATTTCATTTAGACAAAAGCAATTCTGAGTTAAAATTTTTGAAACAGGTAGATGTCCCCATTCCTCTCCATTTGGGCTTGTGCTTTGCTCAGTGAGATAAGAATGGATCAATTTGCATTCTTCTACAACTTTAATGCCAGTCAAACCAGCCCCATTTGTTGAAAATGCTGTCATTTTTTCCACTGCATGGTTTTAGCTCCTTTGCCAAAGGTCAAATGATCATAGGACTGTGGATTAATTTCTGGGTCTTCTATTCCACTGTCCTATGTGCATAGTACTGTACCAATACCATGCAGTATTAATCACTATTGCTCTGTGATACAGTTTCAGGTCAATGATGGCGATTCCCCAAGAGGTACTTTTATTGCTGAGAATAGTTTTCACTATTATAAAGCGAAATATAGGAGGGAGTCTGTTATTCCAAATGAATTTTCAAATATCTCCTTTTAATTCAATGTAGTCTTGAACTGAAAATTTGATGGAGATTTCTTTGAATCTGTAAATTGTTTTCAGCAAGATGGCCCTTTTTCCCATACTAATCCTGTCAATCCACGAGCAACAATGAATATTTCTTTCTTCTGAGGGGTTCTTTGATTTCTTTCCTCAGAGATTTGAAGTTCTTGTCATACAGATCTGTCACTTCCTTGGTTAGAGATACACCAAGATATTTTATATTGTTTGTGACTATTGTGAAGGGTGTATTTTCCCTAATTACTTTCTCAGCCCATTCTTCCTTTGAGTATAGAAAGGCTACTGATTTGTTTGAGTTAATTTTATATCCAGCCACTTTGCTGATGTTGTTTATTAGCTGTAGGAGTTTTCTGGTGGAATTTTGGGGGTCACTTAATTATACTATCATATCATCTGCAAATAGTGATATTTTGACTTCTTCCTTTTTAATTTGTATCCCTTAGACCTTCCTTTGTTGTTAATTGCTAATTGCTCTAGCTAAATTTTCAAGTACTATACTGAATAGATAGAAAGGGAGTGATCACCTTAGTCTAGTACCTGATTTTTGTGGGAATGCTTCAAGTTTCTATTCATTTAATTTGATGTTGACTACGGGTTTACTGTATATTGCCTTTACTATGTTTAGGTATGGGCCTTGAATTACTGATCCTTCCATGATTTTTAGCATGAATGGATGTTGAACTTTGTCAAATGATTTTCAGCATCTAATGAGATGATCATGTGTAATTTTTTATTTGAATTTGTTTCTGTAGTAGATTATCTTGATGGATTTCCATATAGTGAACCATCCTTTCATCCCTGGAATGACACCTACTTCATGATGGGGGATGTTAATTTCATATATCCTTCGATTCAGTTTTTGAAAATTTTATTGACTATTGTTATATTTATATTCATAAGAGAAATTGGTCTGAAGTTATTTCTTTGTTGGGCCTTTGTGTGGTTTAGGTATAAACAAAACTGTGGCTTCAAAGAATAAATTGGGTAGCTTTCCTTCTGTTTCTATTTTGTAGAATAGCTTGAAAAGTATTGTTAATAGGTCTTCTTTTGAAGAAAAAATAGACATCTGCTCTAAACCGATCCCATGATCCTGGGCTTTTTTTTTTTTGGTTGGGAGAATTTTAATGACTGCTTTGGGTTCTTTCGGGGTTATAGCACTGTATACATGGTTTTTCTGATACTGATTTAACTTTGGAATTTAGTATCTGTCTAGAAAACGGTTCAGTTCATTTAGATTTTCCAGTTGTGTTGAATATAGGCTTTTGTAGTATGATCTGATGATTTTTTAAAATTTACTCAGTTTCTGTTATTATATATCCAATTTCATTTATAATTTTGTCAATTTGAATCCTGTCTCGGTGCACTCTTATTAGTCAAGCTATGGGTTCATCTATCTTTTTTTTTTTTTGGTATTTATTTTATTTAAATTTCCAAAGCTATCCCAAAATTCCCCCACACGCTCCCCCACCTACTCCCCCAACCACCCACTCCCACTTCTTGGCCCTGGCGTTCCCCTGTACTGAGGCATATAAAGTTTGCACAAGCAATGGGACTCTCTTTCCACTGATGGCTGACTAGGCCATCTTCTGATAAGTATGCAGCTAGAGACATGAGCTCCGGGGTTACTGGTTAGTTCATATTGTTGTTTCACATACAGGGTTGCAGATCCGTTTAGCTCCTTGGTTACTTTCTCTAGCTCCTCCATTGTAGGTGCTGTGATCAATCCTATTTCTGACTGTGAGCATCCACATCTGTGTTTGTTAGGCCCGGGCATAGTCTCACAAAAGACAGCTATATCTGGGTCCTTTCAGTAAAATCTTGCTAGTGTATGCAATGGTGTCAGCGTTTGGAAGCTGAATATGGGATAGATCCCCAGATATGGCAGTCTCTAGATGGTCCATCCTTTCATCTCAGCTCCAAACGTTGTCTCTATAACTCCTTCCATGGATATTTTCTTCCCAATTCTAAGAAGGGGCAAAGTGTCCAAACTTTGGTCTTTGTTCTTCTTGAGTTTCATGTGTTTAGCAAATTATATCTTATATCTTGGCTATTCTAAGTTTCTCGTCTTATATCCACTTATCAGTAAGTACATATTGTATGAGTTCTTTTGTGATTGGTTTACTTCACTCAGGATGATGCCCTCCAGGTCCATCCATTTGCCTAGAAATTTCATAAATTCATTCTTTTTCATAGCTGAGTAGTACTCCATTGTATGAATGTACCACATTTTCTGTATCCATTCCTCTGTTGAGTGGCATCTGGGATCTTTCCAGCTTCTGGCTATTATAAATAAGGCTGCTATGAACATAGTGAATCATGTGTCCTTCTTACCGGTAGGGAATTCTGGATATATGCCCAGTAGAGGCATTGTGGGATCCTCCAGTAGTACTATGTCCAATTTTCTGACAAACCGCCAGACTGATTTCCGAGTGGTTGTACAAGCTTGCAATGAAGGTGTATTTCTCTTTCTCCACATCCTCGCCAGCATCTGCTGTCAGCTGAATTTTTCATCTTAGCCATTCTGACTGGTGTGAGGTTGAATCACAGGGTTGTTTTGATTTGCATTTCCCTGATGATTAAGGATGTTGAACATTTTTTCAGGTGCTTCTCTGCCATTCAGTATTCCTCAGGTGAGAATTCATTGTTCAGCTCTGAGCCCCATTTTTTAATGGGGTTATTTGATTTTCTGGAGTCCACCTTTTTTAGTTCTTTATATATATTGGATATTAGTCCCCTATCTGATTTAGGATAGGTAAAGAAAGATCCTTTCCCAATCGGTTGGTGGTCTCTTTGTCTTGTTGATGGTGTCTTTTGCCTTGCAGAAGCTTTGCAACTTTATGAAGTACCATTTATTAATTCTCGATCTTACAGCACAAGCCATTGCTGTACTATTCAGGAATTTTTCCCCTGTACCCATATCTTCAAGGCTTTTCCCTACTTTCTCATCTATAAGTTTCAGTGTCTCTGGTTTTATGTGGAGTTCCTTAATCCACTTAGTTTTGACCTTAGTACAAGGAGATAGGAATGGATCAATTCGCAGTCCTCTACATGATAACCGCCAGTTGTGGCATCACCATTTGTTGAAAATGCTGTCTTTTTTCCACTGGATGGTTTTAGCTCCCTTGTCAAAGATCAAGTGACCATAGGTGTGTGGGTTGATCTCTGGGTCTTCAATTCTGTTCCATTGGTCTACTTGTCTGTTGCTATACCAGTACCATGAAGTTTTTATCACAATTGCTCTGTAGTACAGCTTTAGGTCAGGCATGGTGATTCCACCAGAGGTTCTTTTATCCTTGAGAAGAGTTTTCGCTATCATATGTTTTTTGTTATTCCAGATGAATCTGTCAATTGCCCTTCCTAATTCGTTGAAGAATTGAGTTGGAATATTGATGGGGGTTGCATTGAATCTGTAGAATGCTTTTGGCAAAATAGCCATTTTTACTATATTGATCCTGCCAATCCATGAGCATGGGAGATCTTTCCATTTTCTGAGATCCTCTTTAATATCTTTCTTTAGAGACTTGAAGTTCGTATCATACAGATTTTTCACTTGTTTAGTTAGAATCACGCCAAGGCATTTTTTATTATTTGTGACTATTGAGAAGGGTGTTGTTTCGTTAATTTCTTTCTCAGCCTGTTATCCTTTGTGTACAGTAAGGCCATTGACTTGTTTGAGTTAATTTTATATCCAGCTACTTCATTGAAGCTGCAGGCTGAGGAGTTCTCTGGTGTAATTTTTAGGGTCACTTATATATACTAACATAGCATCTGCAAAAAGTGATATTTTGACTTCTTCCTTTCCAATTTGTATCCCCTTAATCTCCTTTTGTTGTCTAATTGCTCTGGCTAGGACTTCAAGAACAATGTTGAATAGGTAGGGAGAGAGTGGACAGCCTTGTCTAGTCCCTGATTTTATTGGGATTGCTTCCAGCTTCTCACCATTTACTTTGATGTTGGCTACTGGTTTGCTGTAGATTGCTTTTATCATGGTTAGGTATGGGCCTTGAATTCCTGATCTTTCCAAGACTTTTATCATGAATGGGTGTTGGATTTTGTCAAATGCTTTCTCCGCATCTAATGAGATGATCATGTGGTTCTGGTCTTTGAGTTTGTTTATAAACTGGATTACATTGATGGATTTCCGTATATTTTGTCTGTAGTTCTCTTTCTTTCTATTTTATTGATTCTTTCTGTAGTTATTTTTCTTTCTATTTGGTTAATTTCAGCGATGAGTTTGATTATTTCCTGTTGTCTACTCCTCTTTCGGTGTATTTTGTTCTTTTTGTTCTCGAGCTTTCAGGTGTGCTGTTAAGGTGATAATATATGCTTTCTCCAGGTTGATTTGGAGGTACTCAGAGTTAAGAAAATTCCTCTTAGCACTGTGTTCATTGTGTCCCATAAATTTGGGTATGCTATGTCTTAATTTTCATTAAATTCTAAAAAGTCTTTCACTTCTTTATTTCTCCCTTGACCAAGTTATCATTGAGTAGAACGTTGTTCAGCTTCCATATATATGTTGGCTTTTTTTGTTTTTGTTGTGATTGAAGGCTAGCCATATTCCTTTGTAATATTATAGGATGTATGCTATTATTTCATTCTTCTTATATTTGTTGGTGCATTTTTGTGACCAATTTTATGGTCAGTTTTGGAGAAGGTACCCAGAGTTGCTGAGAAGAAGGTATATTCTTTTTTTTTTTTTTTTTTTTTTTTAGGACGAAATGGCCTCAAGATATTTGTTAAACACCATTTGGCTCCTCATAACTTCTGTTAGTTTCACTGTGTCTCTGTTTAGTTTCTGTTTCCATGATCAGTCCATTGATGAGAGTGGGGTGTTGAAGTCACCCACTATTATTGTGTGAAGTTCATTGTGTGCTTTGAGCTTTAGTATCATACATTTTATGAATGTAAGTGCCCTTGCATTTGGAGCATAGATATTCAGAAGTTAGAGTTCATTTTTGTAGGTTTTTCCTTTAATGAGTATGAAGTGTGCTTCTTTATCTTTTTTGAAAATTTTTAATGGGAAGTCTATTTTATGTGATATTAGTATGGCTACTCTGACCTGTTTCCTGTGACCATTTTTTGGAAATTATTTCCAGCCTTATACTCTGAGGTAGTGATTGTTTTTGTCACTGATGTGCTTTTCCCCTTGCAGCAAACTGCTTGGGCCTGCTTACATTTCCAGTACCTCCCCACCCCCTTGCACCGTGGGAGAATTGAGTTCGTTGATGTTAAGAGATATTAAGGAATAGTGATTACTATTTCCTGTTATTTTCGTTGATATAATTGTAATTATGTTTGTGTGGCTACCTCTTCTTTTGAGTTTGTTTAAAGAATACTTTCTTGATTTTTCTCAGGTGCAGTTTACCTGATTGTGTTTTTCAGTTTTCCATCTATTATTCTTTGTAGGGCTGGATTTGTGGAATGATATTATTTATATTTGGATTTCATATGGAATAACTTGTTTTTTCCATCTATGGTAATTGAAAGTTTTGCTGGGTATAGTAGCTTGGGCTGGCATTTGTGTTCTCTTAGGGTCTGTATGGCATTTGCCCAGGATCTTCTGAATTTCATAGTCTCTGTTGAGAAGTCTGGTGTAATTCTGATAGGTCTGCCTTAACATGTTACTTGACCTTTTTCCCTTACTGTTTTTAACATTCTTTGTTTTGTGCATTCGGTGTTTTGATTATTGTGACAGGAGAAATTTCTTTTATGGTTAAGTCTATTTGGAGTTCTGTTGGCTTCTTGGATGTTCATTGGCATCTCGTTCTTTAGGTTAGGGAAGTTTTCTTCTATACTTTTGTTGAAGATATTTACTGGCCCTTAATGTTGCAAATCTCCACTATCTTCTATACCTATTATCCTTAGGTTTGTTCTTCTCATTGTGCCCTGGATTTCCATAGTGTTTTGGGTTAGGAGCTTTTTGCATTTTACATTTTCTTTGTTGTGTCAATACTTTCTATGGTATATTCTGCACCTGAGATTCTCTATTCTATCTCTTGTATTTGTTGATTGAGCATAAGGCGAGGGAAGGTGAGAGAAGAAGTAGAAAATGGAAGAGTAGGAAAATGCAGAGGAGGAGCAAGAAGAAAAGCAGAGCAGAAGCACATGGCCTGCTTAAACTTCAATTTGTAAGGGGTCTCATAGATGTGGAAGATGGTAGGATAGCGCTATAGATCTGCCAAATCTAGCTGCACAGCATGAATTTATATTAACTGGGTTGTGTTTTTATTGCCGGGGCATATTTGGATGGATATTACCCTCAACCCAAGTACATTGTCTTTAACTGATATTTGTATATTGCATATGTATATATATATTGTATACGTATGTATATGTATATTAATTGATATTTGTTTATTGTATATGTATATCATAAATCTCTTTTTCACAAAATTTTATTAGATATTTTCATTATTAACATTTCAAATGTTATCCCATTTCCTAGTTTACCCTCAAAAATCCTCTATCCCCCCCTCCCCTGCTTTCTAACCCATGCACTCCCATTCCTTGTCCAGGCATTTCCCTATACTGGAATATAGAGCCTTCACAGGACCAAGGGTCTCCCTTCCTATTGATGACCTACTAGGGCATCCAATGCTACATATACAGCTAGAGTCACAAGTTTCACCATGTGTTTTCTTGGATTTGTGGTACAGTCCCAAGGAACTCTGTGGGTACTGGTCTTGATGTTCCTCATATGGGGCTTCAGAACCCTTCAGCTCCCTGGGTACTTTCTATACCTTCTTTATTGGAGACCTTGTACTTCATCCAATGGATGACTATGAGCATCCACTTCTGTATTTGCCAGGCACTGGCAGAGCCTCCCAGAAGACAGCTCTATCAGGCTCCTGTCAGCAGGCTCTTGTTGGCATCTGACTAGTATCTAGGTTTGATGCTTGTTTATGGGATGGATCCCCAAGTGGGGCAGTCTCTGGATGGTCATTCCTTCGGCTCTATCTAAACTTTGTCTCTGTAGATCCTTCCATGCGTATTTTGTTACCCTTCTAAAGAGGATTCTGTGCTTCTGGGTAATATCAACTTATCAGTGAGTGCATATCATGTGTTTTCTTTTTGATTGGGTTACCTCATTCAAGATGATATCCTCCAGATCCATCTAAGAATTTCGCAAATTCATTGTTTTTATAGCTGAGTAGTACTAAATTGTGTAAATGTACCATATTTCTGTATCCATTCTTCTGTTGAGGGACATTTGGGTTCTTTCCAGCTTCTGGCTATTATAAATAAGGCTACTATGAACATAGTGGAGCGTGTGTCCTTATTACATGGTAGAGCATCTTCTGGGTATATGCCCATGAGTGGTATTGCTGAATCTTCCAGTAGAACAATGTCTAATTTTCTGAGGAACTGGCAAACTAATTTCCAGAGTAGTTGTACCAGCTTGCAATCCTACCAGCAATGGAGGAGTGTTCCTATATCTCCACATCTCACCAGCATCTGCTGTCACATTAGTTTTGAACTTAGCCATTCTGACTGGTGTGAGATTGAATCTCAGGGTTGTTTTGATTTGCAATTCTCTGATGTTTGTTCATTCTTGATCTTAGAGCACAATCCATTGGAGTTCTGTTCAGGAATCTTTGCCCTGTGCCCATATCTTTGAGGTACTTCCTCACTTTCTCCTCTATAAGTTTCAGTGTCTTTAGTTTCATGTGGAGTTCTTTGATCCACTTAGACTTAAGCTTTGTGCGAGGAGATAAGAACGGATGAATTCGCATTTGTGTAAATACTAACTGTCAATTGAGCCAGTACCATTTGTTGAAGATGCTGTTTTCTTCCACTGGATGGTTTTAGCTCCTTTGTCAAATATCAAGGGACCATAAGGTGTGTTAGTTCATTTCTGGGTCTTTAATTCTGTTCCATGGATCTATTGTCAGTCACTGTACCAGTACCATGCAGTTTTTGTCACAATTGCTCTGTAGTACAGCTTGAGGTCTGGGATTGTGATTCCACCAGAGTTTCTTTTATTGTTGAGAATAGATTTTGCCGTCCTAGGATTTTTGTTATTCCAGATGATTGCCAATTGCCCTTTCTAACTGTATAGATTTGAGATGGAATTTTGATGGGTTTGCATTTTTATCTGTAGATTGCTTTTGGCAAGATAGCCACTTTTATTATATTAATTCTGCCATTCCATGAGCATGGGAGATCTTTCCATCTTCTGAGATCTTCATTTATTTCTTTCTTCAGAAAATTGAAATTCTTGTCATACAGATCTTTCACTTCCTTAGTTAGAGTCACACCAAGGTATTTTACATTTTTTGACTATTTTTAAGGGTTTTATCTCCATAATTTCTTTCTCATCCTGTTTATCTGTTGTGTAGAGAAAGGCCACTGATATTTTTTTTGGTTTGTTGTTGTTGTTGTTGTTGTTGTTGTTGTTCTTTTTGTTTTAGCTAAGTTTATATCCAGCTACTGCACTGAAGTTGTTTATCAGGTTTATGAGTTCTCTGGTGGTATTTTTGGGGTCACTTATATGTACTATCATATCATATGCAAATAATGATATTTTGACTTCCTCCTTTCCAATTTGCATAACTTCCATCTCCTTTTGTTGTGTAATAGCTCTGGCTATACCTTCAAATACTATATTGAATGGGTAGGGAGTGGTCAGCCTTTTCTAGTTCCTGATTTTAGTGGTATTGCTTCGAGTTTCTCTACATTGAGTTTGATGTTGGATACTGGTTTGCTGTATATTGTTTTTATTGTTTAGGTATGGACCTTTCATTCCTGACCTTTCTAAGACTTTTATCATAAATGGGTGTTGAACTTTGTCAAATGCTTTCTCAGCATCTAATTAGATATCATGTGGTTTTTGTGTTTGAATTTGTTTATATAGAGGATTATATTGATGGATTTCCATATATTGAACCATCCTTGTATCCCTGGTATTAAGCCAACTTGATCATTGTGGATAATCATTTTGATGTGTTCTTGGATTCAGTTTACAAGAATTTTATTGAGTATTTATGCATTTGTATTCATAAGATAAATCGATCTAACATTGTGATGGTTTGTATATTCTTGGACCAGAGAGTGGAACCATTTGGTGGTGTGGCCTTGTTGGAATAGGTATGACCTGGTTGGAGTAGGTGTGTCACTGTGGGTGTGGGCTTAAGGTCCTCATCTTACTTGCCTGTAAGTCAGTCTTCCACTAACAGCCTTTGGATAAAGACATATGAACAAACCCGCTCAGTCAGTCAACAGGTTCTCCAGCACGGGATTGAGGACTAAAAAGAAAAAGGACAGTTAGACAACATTATAGCTTGACCTCTGTCAATTCTGAGACTGAAGGCTAATTTTTATTTTCCAACCCACTTTTTAATGCCACTTTAATTACATGCAAGTATTTTGGGCATGCAATACAATAAGGAACAAAGCAGCAGTATGCTAAGGAACTACTAACAAAGCAGCAAGCAAAGTCCTGTGATTACTCCTGATAGTTGTTAAAAAGGGCTTATCATAATAACCAAAATACTTGAGATGCTTCCTTGTCCAAGCCCAAAAATCTTGCCTGAGGCCTAGTTCCACCCTAAGACTAAAACTTCTGCCTTATCCTACTTCACTATCACAGCCTAAAGTTAGGCTTATCTTGCCCTAATGTCAGATTCTTGCCTGAGCTTACTTCCTTGTCCTAGGCCAATGTCCAATTCCTGTCTGAGGCCCACTTCTTTGTCCTTAGCCAATGTCAGACTCCTGCTGAGAAAAAGACTTTCCACAGAAATATAAATTTCAGGTCTGCCTAGGCCATGCCTGCCTGGATATTGATATGCTAACACCTTGATGATGATGGACTGAACCTCTGAACATGTAAGCCAGCCCCAATTGAATCTTGTTTTTCATAAGACTTATCTTGGTCATGGTGTCTGTTCACATCAATAAAACCCTAATAAAGACAGAAGTAATATTTCTTTGTTGGATCTTTGTGTGGTTTAGGTATCAGAGTAATTGAGGCATCATAGAATGACTTGGGTAGAGTACTAACTGTTTCTATTTTGTGGAATTGTTTGAGAAGAATTGGAATTAGGTATTCTTTGAAAGTGTGATAGAACTCTGCATTAAACCCATATGGTCCTGGTTTTTTGTTTTTGTTTTTGTTTTTTGTTTTTTGTTTTTTGTTTTTTGTTTTTTTTTTTTTGGTTGGAGACTATTAATGACTGCTTCTATTTTTTTAGAGGATATGGGACTGTTTAAATTATTCTTATTATTATTATTTTTATTATTTTTCTGTCAGCATAAAATGTACTGCATCACTGACATTTTAAAAAGGAGGTGCCAGACACAATCTGCCTGTAAGAAAATGGATGCACAAGACTAATAAGCAGGAAGTGTTTGTTATGATATGAAAATTATAATGAATGGATCCAGCTCACTGTAAAGATATCTTAACTCTTTGAAATAAAAGGTACACCCGGAGCCATATCTGAACTTCTCATGAAGTGTGGTTATAAAAGTTGCTGTATGTATTTTAATCCATTTTATTAAAGTGAGAAAAGAAAAATTTTTTAATTATTTCTATTATTTTGAAATAAAATTTTATCATTTCATATTTCCCATTATTCCCTCAAATCTTCCTTTCTCATTTTAAATGTATGATTTCTTTTTTCATTGATACATAGATAGAGATAGAGATAGATAGATAGATAATAGAGGTGTGTGTGTTAGTGTGTGCATGTGTGTGTGTGCGTGTGTGTGTGTGAATGTATATAAAGCACCTGTGTCCTAGAATTTGCTGAAGTATTGGTACAGCTAGATATCCTCTGAGATATTATTTTCTGGTTAGAGACTGTTATATATATTCTCTTTAAAATCAAATTGCCACTTCTATATTGAAAGGATGCCGGTATATTTTCCTAATTTAAAAATTACTTATGGGTGCTAGTGACACATGCCTTTAATCCCAGAACTTGGGGGCAGAGGCAGGCAGATTTCTGAGTTTGAGGACAGCCTGGTCTACAAAGTGAGTTCCAGGACAGCCAGGGCTATACAGAGATACCCTGTCTCAAAAAAGCAAAAGAAAAAAAAAGTACTAAGTGATTTATAATTAGGCTAAAAAGAATATGTGGGTTATACAAATGCCTTAATATCTGATAAAATTTCATATTTGCCAATTTCATGTTTTATATTTATACAAAATATTTCTACATTTAAACAGAGTAATAAAACCTGAATAATGTCAGCTTCTTTAAGGATAAAAAAAAGTGCCTAATTTTTAAAAATGAATTTTTAAAATATCCTACTTCTAGTCATATAGTCCTATTCTGAGGATTTGAAATTATGAGTTCAACAAAGGAACAGAAAGAATAGCGGGTAATACAGTCTTTGAAAACCTCTCAAGCATTCACTGGTAATGGCATTAACAATCTTCTATAATGTAACATTAAGGAGTTACTTAGTGTCAAGTTATACTTCAGTGGCTGCTTATTACTCTTTTTGATTGGCCATTTTGAATGTGTAAACATCTGTCTCCTTCTATTATGTACACAAAAGCTTTTAGGATCAAATATTTCTCTATGTCCTCTTTCCACAATATTTCCCTATGATGATTATGTCAGTCTCCAGATGTAAATGTTAACATATCTACCTTCAAAAAATAGCATCACTGATCCCCATAGAAAATGTCAGAATGATGCATTCAACACAGAAACCTGATTACATCTCTCTATTGCAAAAAATCTACTAAAGTTTGCTTTTTCTCATTCTCTCTTCTCTCCTTCTGTCACTTAGTGATTTAAAGACAAAATTTTGTAAGATCTCACATTCAATATACTTTGTAGCAATTCATCACTACATGTACATATTATATCTTAGTCTCTATATATTCACATGTTCCTCTCATGATCTATCTCATCTTTCTCTGAATGTCAATCTCTCTCTTTCGCTTATTTCTTGCTCTTACTTCCTCTCTTCTCTGCTTCTGTCACTTAGTGATTTAAAAAGAAAAATTTTCCAAGATCTCACATTCAATATACTTTGATCTCTGGACCATATTTTCTTTCACCTTCTAAACAAACAAATTGAATCTTGTAAGAAAATAACTGGTTGATTACAGTGGCAAGAATATACTTCCTGGGTCATATAGATTTATACACCATTGGCTACCATTATTAAAGAAATTTCTTAGGGCACCAACATCTCAACTTACAGATTAGAGAAGCACTATTAACAACAATATGATCACCATCATCTGTCATCCTCATCATAATCCATCAAAGTTAACTTTGAAAATTAAATGCCTCAAGATGAATAACTACAAAAATTTTCTATTCTCATCAATTTTGGTAAAGCATATATGATGAATATATGAATATATATATATGTGTATGTGTGTGTTTATATTTCTTAACATATAAATGTGTGTTGTTAAACAATATACTTGAATACATATGTAAAAACATTTTTGAATAGGTATATTACTTTAAAAACTATAGAAAATGCTCATGTTTGTCCACACTACTGGTATTCAAATTTCTAAGCAGAAGGTAATTTAGAGATCTAGGAAATCCAGAACCAAGAAATGCTTAATAAATACTGTCAATTAAGAGTCATTATTACTGTTTATTGTCTCTGAGACACTCAGAGAGAAAGGCTCTCTTTCAGAATGAGATAGTTTAACTGATTTTTTTTCAAAATCTTATTTTTAACAATAGTCTTTAAAAATTTGATCTCCATAGTACTTCAGCAAACACCATAGGTGGTAGAGAGAAATGATATGGATTGGAGGAAGTGGACTTATTTAGAAATGTTTTTTGGAGCAACTCATTTTGTACTCAGATTGCAAAACCCCAAAGAGACCACCAGAAAAACAACTTGGATGCAAGCATATGAGAGTCTTTATTCAAGTTCAACCTTGGTCCATAAACCTCCGAATGTAACAGGATCAGAGAGTTGCCCCAAGATCTATGGAAAGTGGGTTCACAAAGGAAAAATATAAACTGAAAGCATGGGTTTTGGGGTGGGGAGGACAAAGCCTTAGCATTACATGAGATTGTAATGAAATGTTGGCCTTTAAGCTAACTGGTTTATAGCACCTGGTGAAACCACAAGGAGGGAGCAAAATACATCAAAAAACGTGCATCTTGACCTGGGAAAGACTTACATTTTCTTAGCCTAGTCTGTTGTTATCATCTAGCTGCAGAATCTGTATATAGTTTGGTCCTGCCAGGGACATTTTGTGATTTTTCTCTGACCTCAAAGGTGGAGGCCATGTCTCTGAAGTTAAGTTAGAACTAAGCCAGAGTTAAAACACAATGGAGTTAATTCTGATACCTCAGTTCCTTCACTCCCATCTGTGTTTTCAGGAAATATGCAGTTTAGTTCAAAGGTTAATTGCTAACATTTTCCATTTCGACAGACCAACCCACTCACAAACAATATATGGACATACCAGGAGTCGATTTATATAGAGTTGGAATAGCAAATAGAAATCAAAAGTGGTGGAGCAGAGACAGCCAGGTATCAAACTCAGCTCTCATCAGTAGGGGTGACACAGAGGGACATCAGTGAAAGTTCTTGGCTGAACCTATCTCAGCACAGACTCCAGAACCACAACCATTGCACACCTTGCTCTATCAGTAATCCTAACCCATCTTGTTTCACTGTCCATTGAGGCCTATTGATACCATCCAAACCTGCCAATCAACCAAAGTTCTTGGAAGCAGCAAGAATCTGCCTGAAACCCAAGAAGTTTTGTTGTTGTTGTTGTTGTTGTTTGTTGTACATTTCTCTCTATGGAGTCCTGAGAAAAGAGCTAAACTACAAAACTTAAGGTAGACCCATATATGAATGTTGTTAATAAAGAACCCCTCATAACATGTCCTTTTCACATGTTTGATTAAGGAAAACATCATCTCTCCTGTGTCTGATTCAGTGAAATACTTCTCCATGAAAAGTCTGTATTAAACTTTGACCTGTGACAAGTTCATGAAAAAAAATTCTAAATGGGTTTGCCCCAGCAAAATAAAATCCAACACACCTGACTCTCCAAGAACCCTTAAGATTCAAGTTCAAAAGAAAGCGAAGTAGTAGTGATAGATTTTAGACAAGGGTAGTTCATTGCCTTTAGTTGTGTATACTCTAGTCATTTCACCAGGATCCAGTGGATACATAGTCCCATGACAGCTCTAATAAAACTCAGATCTGCGTAACAAAAATAACAGAAAGACGTGAACTTAAGGAAGGTATTTTTAGGGAGCAGGGAGACTTCAGTGTTGTTAAAGGAAAATAGGAGAGACTAATAAGTGAGGATGAGTAGAGGCATTATAAACATGGATCAAGAATTCAAAGAACACATGTTAATTGCTGAAATATAAAAGAATAGAAGTAAGCAATTAATAACCAGCCAAACTTTATACAGAGTCGGTATTAGATGACACAGCCCAATGAATGCACCAATCAAATGCCATATGATGAAAGATCAAGGCACAAAGATAAAGGTCTCTGAGGAACTTGTTTCACACATGAAAATTTTCCTGGACTTGCAGACAAAAAGCTCATGTGCAAATGTGTATTGTTAGTGCCACACGACAGGCAGGTTTTCCTTTCTATCCATATCAAACTAATAGGGAGTAGAGTAGGTTTAGGATAAAGAAATCATACATTTTAAGTTCATGACATCTTCATATATATTTGATAAGGCTTTAGAATATGTGATATACATTCATATATATATATATATATATATATATATATATATATATATATATATATATATGAAAGAGAATATATGTATAAATACTACCACAGATATATGTCCTAAAAAGGGGGAAGGTGTTCATTATGGTGACATGGTTCAACACTCTTTATATGATGTAAGGAAAGGGGACTTTTGGGATAGCCTGGAAATGTAAATGAAGAAAATACCTAATTAAAATATATTTATAGAAAAAAAAGGAAAATAAAAAGAAAGCTATAGCTCTGTTTAAGGCATTAAAAACACCCTCAGCTCTGTTATATTTCCTGCCTCAGATGTGCCTGTTGAGGTCACAGATGATATTTTTCTTTAATTAAACATCAATCTCTTTCACACATTGTTGAAACTGAGAAGGTCAGTGAAATGTCCTGACCTGAGTGATATTTGGCAGGATCAACAGATAAGTTCAGATTTTCAAAGAATCAAGAAGTCTGACACTAAAAGCATGTCAAAACTTAGTACTAGCTAGCTCATTGCATGTTTCCTGACTGTGGTCCTTTTCAGGAAAAACCTCAACAGGACACCTTATCTTCAGGCTCCCTTGGTATGTAGATTTTATGGAGGATGACACCCATAGTGTGTTAGTGAATAGTGAGTCCTGAATATTGTAAGAAAACTCTGCTTCTCAAAAATTCAAATAAAACGGGAAAAAAAGTTTAATTTTAGCATAATGAAAAGTTTTTAGTGAACTGCAAATAAAATTACCATACAGTACAGGTTTAGTCATACTACAGATGTTAACACAATACTGACCATTGCTTAAGGGTCACATAGAGCATGTAGGTCGCATAGTACATCAAAGAGGAAAACTTTTTACATGATTCTCTAGAATCAATTCAAAAGATCTGAGTAACATTCACAGGCATAGCACAGAACGTTGTGGCACACAATGCCCAATTTTGCAAATATAGGTTTATCTGGCGCTCTCTAAATTCCCTCCACCGAATGAGGGCCAAAATGAAACACACAATTTACTAAAACTGAGGAACACACAGAAGTTCCAACAGATATCCTGAGTTAAGAATTGTTAAAATTAATTTTTCCAAGAAAAGAATGAGGAAGAAATCTTGAGACATAACATACCACCCAGAAAGCGCCCGATCACTTCTGATCTCAGAAGCTAAGCAGGGTTGGGTCCTGGTTAGTACTTGGATGGGAGACATAACAATAAAGGCAGGATTTATTTTAAGTAAAAAATATTAGACACAAAATAAAAACATTTGGAAACAAAGCATCGGGTGAAGAAATTTTGAAAGAAAAATAAACAAAAATATTGAAATGTATAACATAGGCTTGACCAGCCAATATATGCATATACTTAATCTGAAGATAAATCTTAAAGCTTTCTCTTCGAATCTTTGAAAAATGTCTGAGAATAAGATGATACATGAAAATCGAGGACTGAGTCCTAATAAAAAGAAACATTACATATATATATATATATATATATATATATATATATATATATATATTCACATGCAGTGCTCTCAGTAAGCATAGCCCATCCTACATTGGTGTTCTCTGAGGCCTATTTATACCTTGCAAACCTGCCAATTAACTTTAGTCCATAGAAACAAAAAGAAGCTCTAAGACAACACCAGAATTTTTTTGTTGGTGGAGTTCATTTTCTTAGTAAAGAATCCTTAATCACAAGTCCTTTTATGTGTTTGCTTTAGCAGAATATCCCTGCTCCTGTGCCTGCTTCAGTGATCCATTTCTTCAGGACGACTCTGCTTTTGTCTTTGACTTGTGGCCACTTCAGGAAAACACTCCTTAATGTTATTGCCTTAGCAAAGTAACATCCAACACAACTGACTCTCTGAAGAACTCTTAAGTTTATACTGCAAAAGAAAGTGAAATATGAAATATATATGTTAGTAGGAATCCAGAAACATTTAGTGCATTGCAAGCCACATAGTGTTCTACTGCATACTGAAAGTTGTCTATGGCAACTGAAAGCAAATGCAGAGGAATGGTAGAGAATAGTCATGTTTTAAAGCTTTAGAGAAGACTCATCCCTCCAGAAGAGAGAGATGAAGCAATGAGTTACTGGTGTGCAAATGATTATATTGCCATAGAACTGAAGAATCATGTGTAGTAACTAGAAAAGTAGTTAGAAAAAAATGTGTATCCTGGAATAATAAATATAATTTTGAAAATCAATGAAACAGAGATCATTGAGGGAAATTTGACTCATGTATATGATGGAACATAATTTGCCTTGTTGATCATGGTGATCACAGAAATTTTTTAAAGTCCCGTGTCTCAGACAGTATCTATATTTGGAGGCTCAGCAGCCAACAGAGGAAATAAAGAATATGAACTTCTCTAGTGATTCCTTACAATGCTAAACGTAGATTCATCATAAGAACCACCTAAAATATTTTTAGGCATAGACCCAAAAAACTTTGTACTTTCTGATAGAGATTAACACCCATGTGTATTGCTGCCATCTTACAAAAGCTGGGAATGAAAGTTTAAGTGTGCATCAATTGCGGAATGAGTAATGAAAATGTGGTGCATACACACAATAGAAATTTATTCAGAACTAATAAAAAAGAAGTATAAAATTTGCAATAATGAAATATTACTGATAAAACATACTGAGTGAAATAAACCAGACAGGCTTGTTAAATGTCATCTTTGCTCTCTTAAGGTATTCATGGCTTCAAATTGATTGGTGTATCTAAGTTGCAATATGTGGAGAGAGTAGGAAGCTAGATAGGAGATGTATTTGAGTGGACATATATAAAATGAAATTGGGGGCAGATGTAACATTTTTATTATTTGAAATAGTCATTGCATCTATTTTTTTATCATTACCACGACTATTCCCTTACAGACATTATCTCAAGATCCTCAACATGTCCCTTTCCAAAAATCATGTCCTCACATTATTATAATTTTATATTCCACTAAGTTTAATTCCCATTGTCTGTATTCTAGTTGATGTGAGGCCATCGAATAGACAATAAGCAACTTACCAGTAACTACCCTACTCAAGAAAACTAATATTCCCACACAAAAGCAGCTGTCATGTAACAACAGGCACTTCGGTAAAGATGGAACATCATTTGGGACTGGGATAATCTTGATCAAGTCTTCTGCAGTTAACCACTATGTGTTCAGTGGATACTAAGAATTTAGTTTAGAGTGATTTTTTTTGCAGTTAGCTTTAAATACTCTAGTCAGTTCACCAGTCTCCAACTGATATTTTTGCAGACATTGTCACATGACAGCTCTGATGTAGTTCAGGCCTGGGTATCAAAATAATAGAAAGATGTGAACTTAAGGAAAGGAATTTTAAGGAGGTGGGATACTTCAGCATGGTGGGAGAAAATATGAGAGAGTGATAAGTGAGCCTGGTTAGAGGCATTATATAAATGAATCAAAAATTCAGACAATGCATGTTAACTGCTAAAATGTAAAAGAAAATAAGCAACTAATAACCAGTAAAACTTAATTGACCTAAATTAAGGAAGGGGTATTCGAAGAAAACAGCCCCATATGTGCAACAAGCAAACTCCACAAGATCAAAAAAAAAAAAAAAAAAAAAAAAAAAAGGCATGAAGTTAAAGGTTTCTGGGCAATTTGCTTCACAGACCACATTTTTCTCGACTTGCAGACACAAAGCTCAAGTGCAAGTCTGTATTGTTCTTACCACACAAAGTACGGCTCTTCCTTTGCAGTCATACAAAAATAATAGTGAGTAGAGTAGGTTTAGGAAAAAGAAATCATGCATTTGAGTTTATAACATCTTGATATATACTTGATATGACTTTAGAATACATGATCTAGACAAATATATCTATATATGAATATATGCATGAACATACATATTAACACTGATGTGTACTATAAAAAGATGGGAAGGTGTGAGTTAGGGTGACAAGGTTGAACATTATTCATGTGAGATAAATAAAGCTAAGGTTCTGTTGAAGGCATTAAACACACCCTCAGCTCTTCTATATTTCCTGCCTCAGTAGTGCCTGTCACCGATGATATTTTTCTTTAATGATACACCAATCTCTTTCACACATTGTTGAAAATGAAAAGGTCAAGGAAATGTCCTGAGCTGAGTGGCACTGGAAGAAGCATCACATATGTTCCCATTTCAAAGAATCAAGGAAAAGGCTGACACCAAAAGCATGTCAGCACTCAGTATTAGCTAGCTCATTGCGTGATTCTTGACTGTGGTCCTTTTCTGTGACAAGCAACCGTGGCAAGACAACTTATATTCATGCTCCCTGTTTATGTAGGTTTTATGGAAGTTAGAGCCTATGATGTGTTGATGAAGAGAGTCCTGTAAGTATACCCTGCTTCTCATAAACGCCATAAAAATTGGAAAAACAGTTTGTTTTTAGCCTAAGCAAAGCTATTAGTGAAATACAAGTAACATTCCCTGTACTCTAGTACAGGGCTAATTACCTGGTAATTATTTTCACGACACGAGGCCGTGGTTTAAGTGTCAGATATCATGTAATATACATAGTCCATCAAAGAGGACTATTTCAATATGATTCTCTACAATCAGGTAGTAAAGACCTGACTGACATTCACAAGCACAGAACAGACCGTAGGGACTCACAGTGCACAAGGGCCACAAATCTAGGTTTACCTGTTATGTGGCTCCTTCTATATTCCCTCTAAGAAAGCAGGACAAAAATGCCACATAACCTCTACTAAACCTAAGGGACACATAAAAAATTTTACCAAAATTCCAAGTTAAGTGTTGTTAAAATTAATATCTTACAAGAAAAGAATTAGAAAGAAATGTTGAGACATATAAATAAAAGCAAGATTTCTTTTAAGTAAGAAAAATTAAGCACAAAAGAGAATCTTTTGGAAAGACCACATCTGTTAAATAATTTTAAAAATAGAAATAGACAAAAAATTGAAATGTAAAAAAAGCATGACAAGCCCATATTTTTAATATCCTTAATGTGTAGATTAATGTTAAAGAGTTCTCTTCAGGTCTCTGAAAACTGTCCAAGAATAAGATGAAATACAAAAGTAGAGGGCTGTGTCTTAATAAGAATAAAATAAACTGTATCCAGAAAGAGAATCTTGAGATGATGTCCTATCAGAAAGTTACAAACAACCTGTTCTAAATAACATTCTGAGGCCTGAGCCTATTATTGACATTGAAAACAATGATAACTGTATACAATTGTCCCATTGAGTGGAACATGAAGGTTGCTGTCATGCTCAGCTCCTGAATTCTAACCTTAAGCATCTTTAATAGAACAATTCTGAAAGTGGAGCTGTCTATGGTCCTTCACAATGTAACAGTCAAACAACTCACCAGGAATTACGGATTCAAGATATTGACTCATGTATACCTCATATGTGTTGTGACTCCACTTTTACTGGGACTTTATAGGTGAAATAGGTCTCATGTTTTACTAGCCACTGTTGTAGTTATTGTGTTAGGTCAGGAGAATAGTGGGCACTCTTCCTGAGGCTTAGTATGTTAGGGATTCCAAGGGTCTTGTTGTAATTGATATTTGTTTATGAATAGCCTCAACACCATCAGTCTTAACTAATTATAGTATATATAAGAACACGTATAAACGACAGTGGTTAAGCTATCCTACTGGTCAGAAAAATTGACCATATTAAATTTGGATAGAAATAATTACTGTCAATATAAACAAATGTGTATGCACACTAGTTTTACCCCAATGCACACTGACACACAAAAATTGTCAGCTAATGCAATGAGATATTTATATATTGTTAGTCATTACCTTCAATATCTGGGTTATATGATTACATAGGAGTTTTTTTCTAGTAGGGACACTAGCAGCTAGCTCTTCCTTACCTCATCCTGATGGGCAAAAGTCCCAGTGTCATATAAAGGATGAAAGGTGACATTCTTCTGCTCCTCCTTATAAAGGCAGTGTCTTACTTCTTCCAGCACAGACTCGGGAGAAACTCCAGAGCCTCTTCCAAGATGCTGGTGGTCCTGTTTACAGTGGCCCTGCTGGCCCTGAGCTCTGCTCAGGAACCCCGTGAAGGTATGAGAATATGGGGGTGGGTACTATGACTCTTCTTAAATAACAGGATACAACAGTGTAGGGGAAGAGAGAAATGGAACAAAGGACTGGAGATGAGATATGAATGAGGCCACATAGTATTTTTAGTTTTTAAAAATATAGACTTGAATTTGAAGACAATGTGGTAGATAAAATTAACTATATATGACATTAGCCTTGCTTTACTGTTCAACAAAAGAAGACAAGAGAAAAAATATAAGAGCCATTTGGAGGATAGCAACTGAAGTAATTAACTGAAACTATTATGCAGAAAAATAATAACAGCTTTTAAATTTCATTTTTCTGCACTCATTCATTATTCCAATATATTATCAGTGCCCGTGTAATAGTTTACACACACACACACACACACACACACACACACACACACTCACATATATATATATATATATATATATATATATATATATATATATATATATATATATATATATATCTTCTCTTTAAGAAGACAGAAAGGTAGAAGATTTAAATAAGGAAGAGTTCAATATTTTAAATTACATAGAGATAGAAAATTGATGGATGAAAGATAAATAGATAGATGATAGATAGATAGATACATAATAGATAGATACATAGATAGATAGACAGATAGACGATAGATTATATATATATATATACATATATATATATATATGATAGATAGATGACTTATCAGTATAAACAGAAAGATTCTAAGTAAAAAGAATACCTAATGAGAATTTTATATTGTGACTTAGTGGTTGACACAGCAAAAGAGCCAACAGAAAACAAATGATTAGAAATTCCCTCAGGAAATAAAAGATTGTGGATAAAATCTCATGCCAACTCTAGGATACTAGTTGCTTGTGTGAACTTGCTTTGAGTATATCCTTTGCTTTACTTCACAATGGCCTTTTGTCAACATTCTTTCCAAATAACATCAAACAAATACCAATACATCTTTAAATTCCTTATCTGTCTTTTTTTTCCATTTTTTATTAGGTATTTAGCTCATTTACATTTCCAATGCTATACCAAAAGTCCCCCATACCCACCCACCCACACTCCCCTGCCCACCCACTCCCCCTTTTTGGCCCTGGCGTTCCCCTGTACTGGGGCATATAAAGTTTGCAAGTCCAATGGGCCTCTCTTTCCAGTGATGGCCGACTAGGCCATCTTTTGATATATATGCAGCTAGAGTCAAGAGCTCTGGGGTACTGGCTAGTTCATAATGTTGTTCCACCTATAGGGTTGCAGATCCCTTTAGCTCCTTGGGTACTTTCTCTAGCTCCTCCATTGGGAGCCCTGTGATCCATCCATTAGCTGACTGTGTGCATCCACTTCTGTGTTTGCTAGGCCCCGGCATAGTCTCACAAGAGACAGCTACATCTGGGTCCTTTCAATAAAATCTTGCTAGTGTATGCAATGGTGTCAGCGTTTGGATGCTGATTATGGGGTGGATCCCTGGATATGGCAGTCTCTACATCGTCCATCCTCTCATCTCAGCTCGAAACTTTGTCTCTGTAACTCCTTCCATGGGTGTTTTGTTCCCAAATCTAAGGAGGGGCATAGTGTCCACACTTCAGTCTTCATTCTTCTTGAGTTTCATGTGTTTAGCAAATTGTATCTTATATCTTGGGTATCCTAGGTTTGGGGCTAATATCCACTTATCAGTGAGTACATATTGTGTGAGTTTCTTTGTGAATGTGTTACCTCTCTCAGGATGATGCCCTCCAGGTCCATCCATTTGGCTAGGAATTTCATAAATTCATTCTTTTTAATAGCTGAGTAGTACTCCATTGTGTAGATGTACCACATTTTCTGTATCCATTCCTCTGTTGAGGGGCATCTGGGTTCTTTCCAGCTTCTGGCTATTATAAATAAGGCTGCTATGAACATAGTGGAGCATGTGTCCTTCTTATCAGTTGGGGCATCTTCTGGATATATGCCCAGGAGAGGTATTGCTGGATCCTCCGGTAGTACTATGTCCAATTTTCTGAGGAACCGCCAGACGGATTTCCAGAGTGGTTGTACAAGCCTGCAATCCCACCAACAATGGAGGAGTGTTCCTCTTTCTCCACATCCACGCCAACATTTGCTGTCACCTGAATTTTTGATCTTAGCCATCCTGACTGGTGTGAGGTGGAATCTCAGGGTTGTTTTGATTTGGATTTCCCTGATGATTAAGGATGTTGAACATTTTTTCAGGTGTTTCTCTGCCATTCGGTATTCCTCAGGTGAGAATTCTTTGTTCAGTTCTGAGCCCCATTTTTAATGGGGTTATTTGATTTTCTGAAGTCCACCTTCTTGAGTTCTTTATATATGTTGGATATTAGTCCCCTATCTGATTTAGGATAGGTAAAGATCCTTTCCCAATCTGTTGGTGGTCTTTTTGTCTTACTGAAGGTGTCTTTTGCCTTGCAGAAACTTTGGAGTTTCATTAGGTCCCATTTGTCAATTCTCGATCTTACAGTACAAGCCATTACTGTTCTGTTCAGGAATTTTTCCCCTGTGCCCATATCTTCAAGGATTTTCCCCACTTTCTCCTCTATAAGTTTCAGTGTCTCTGGTTTTATGTGAAGTTCCTTGATCCACTTAGATTTGACCTTAGTACAAGGAGATAAATATGGATCGATTTGCATTCTTCTACACGATAACAACCAGTTGTGCCAGCACCAATTGTTGAAAATGCTGTCTTTCTTCCACTGGATGGTTTTAGCTCCCTTGTCAAAGTTCAAGTGACCATAGGTGTGTGGGTTCATTTCTGGGTCTTCAATTCTATTTCATTGGTCTACTTGTCTGTCTCTATACCAGTACCATGCAGTTTTTATCACAATTGCTCTGTAGTAAAGCTTTAGGTCAGGCATGGTAATTCCACCAGAGGTTCTTTTATCCTTGAGAAGACTTTTTGCTATCCTAGGTTTTTTGTTATTCCAGATGAATTTGCAAATTGCTCCTTCTAATTCGTTGAAGAATTGAGTTGTCTTTCTTAAGGAGTGAGTTTTAAAACTGTACACTGTATTGTCATTGCACTTTCTTGAATTAATGAATGTAAGTTTCACAAATTTTTAGACAAAAATTCTCCAAATTTGAAATGAGGAATGTAAACAGGGCGGTCAAAAATTTACAATAAGCCAAAAATCTGGATTCCTTGAAAATATGAGCAATTTACCTTTTCTAAAACACAAGAGTGGTTGCTAGGAGATAACATTTAGATGCAGTTTTCTGATTTTGACTCTATGGAAAAAACAGTTCTTCGATGTCTTCTTGCATTGCTTTTTTGCCTCTATTTCGTTCATTTAAGCAGGCAAAGCTAACAAATTTGTTAGTGTCTCTTTTCTTTGTGACTAAACACTCAAAGAAATGTATTAAACCCATTGATGATAAGCTGTGATAAATTTGTTCAGTGAGCACCATACAGTGTGTGATGTTTAGACTCTTCATCCCCTGATAGTATTCCTCAACATGAGGACTATCTTCTGAGAAAGTGAACTTAATGATTTGATCTGGATTCACAAAAAAGCCAGTTTTTTCTTCCAAAATATAACAAGTAACAGAACCTCCATATATAATCTGATTTACTAGTTTTAATTTGTCCAAAAAACTGTTTCTGAATACTCTGGAAACGTCATTATGTTTATCGCATGTTATGCAAAGACCATGTTTTTTTACGGGAGCATAATTTTTTTTCTTCTTGAAACTATCAAAATGTTGCTATCTAGAAAAGATGCTGTGTGGAAGGTTCATTGAGATAAAGGAGAACAAAGTTGTGTATGACTAACCACATCTATTATTTTTTCATTCAGAACTTCAGAATCAAATCCAGATCCCGAATCAAAGGCCACCTCCTTCAGGGTCCCAACCAAGACCGCCTGTTAATGGGAGCCAGCAAGGCCCACCACCACCAGGAGGCCCACAGCCGAGACCCCCTCAAGGCCCACCACCACCAGGAGGCCCACAGCCGAGACCCCCTCAAGGCCCACCACCACCAGGAGGCCCACAGCCGAGACCCCCTCAAGGCCCACCACCACCAGGAGGCCCACAGCCGAGACCCCCTCAAGGCCCACCACCACCAGGAGGCCCACAGCCGAGACCCCCTCAAGGCCCACCACCACCAGGAGGCCCACAGCAGAGACCCCCTCAAGGCCCACCACCACCAGGAGGCCCACAGCAGAGACCCCCTCAAGGCCCACCACCACCAGGAGGCCCACAGCCGAGACCCCCTCAAGGCCCACCACCACCAGCAGGTCCACAGCCGAGACCCCCTCAAGGCCCACCACCACCCGGCCCACACCTGAGACCCACTCAAGGCCCACCCCCAACAGGAGGCCCACAGCAGCGATACCCTCAAAGCCCACCACCACCAGGAGGCCCACAGCCGAGACCCCCTCAAGGCCCACCACCACCAGGAGGCCCACACCCGAGACCCACTCAAGGCCCACCCCCAACAGGCCCACAGCCGAGACCCACTCAAGGCCCACCCCCAACAGGAGGCCCACAGCAGCGACCCCCTCAAGGCCCACCACCACCAGGTGGCCCACAGCCGAGACCCCCTCAAGGCCCACCACCCCCAACAGGCCCACAGCCGAGACCCACTCAAGGCCCACACCCAACAGGAGGCCCACAGCAAACACCTCCTCTGGCTGGAAACCCACAAGGCCCACCACAAGGCAGACCCCAGGGACCTCAGTAAACCAAAATTCCGTGACAGGTATGACTCATTGTTATCCCCTTGTGGGTGTCAGGGATCAAAACTCCTCTATATTTCAGATTCTAAAATGCAACCAATCTAAATATGTAGTAATAATTTTTTCCTGGACCCAATATCAAATATTTTTATTAAATGATATATTCATGAAAGAATATATGTTTTTGGAGGAATATCTCCTCCTAATTTGGTTTTCCACAATTATTGCATGTATTATATGCTTCTGGCTAAAAGACCCATTTTCTTCCTAAGATCATTTATTGACTTACTGGTATTCATGAACACAAAAGTATACATAGATCTCATCCTGTTCTTATTTTTTGGTTTTGTTTCCTTTCAGCATGTTAGGATTATTAATGATTGAGATGTATTATTCTCTCTGTACTCTGCATATATTAAGTTTTATTATTATTATTATTATTATTATTATTATTATTATTATTTCAGAAATGAATAGGACAATGGCTCCCTCAGAAAGTTCTCCCATGGCCACAAAGGATTATAACTGGAGATTCACTACATTAATAAAATGATCAGCATGCAACTTTGGATTTCTGTCTTTTTTTTCTCCGTATGTTTCAACTTGGAATTTCAGATCTGAAAATAATCATTATTATTTTCTCATGGTTCATCCCTGCAAATTCTTCCAGGGATTGTCCATAAGCCAGGTAGCTGGCAAAATGTTCCACTCTTTTCTCTTGCCTGGTCTCTACAGCATAATGGGTTTTTTAAATTAATTCCCCATTTTTAAACAATAGGCAGATAATTTTGGTGGATTATGAACACAGAACAAAATTCCAAACTTAGCATGCTGAAAACTGAAAACATTAGAAGGCTGTGGTTAAAAGGAGAAACAGCTTGATCATGGAGAGCATGTTTTGCCTTTCTTCCCAATTCCTTGCTAAAAACTGTTATATTAAGTTCCTAATTCTAGTTCCAGCCCCTTGAAAGTCTATTCCTTTACTTGGCCACTTCCTTCTTCTGAGGTTCACACCAAGATCCTGCTATCAATGTGTTTGATTCCAGCATTCAAAAGCCAACTTTGATTTACCTTAATAATATCCACAAACAAAATATATCTCTCCAGCCTAGCTCATTCTAACACAGTCCTCCAACATTCTCCTCTTAAAAGTACACCTGAAGGTGTTTTACTGCTGTGTTTCTACCTGAGTCTGAATGCAGACTCTTTAGCCTTTCTTCCCAACTTAATAAAATATCTCTCTGTGGAAAAAAAAGCTGTTTGGGTGTGATTTGTGCCTAATCTTGGGTGCAAGGGCAGGCAGCTATGAGCAACATGCCAAGGCAAAAGTGTTGATGTAGGTATGTGTGTGGACTGTGTCGACAGTGCCTCAGAAGAAGGGAGGAATGGTCAAGCATCTTTGGCAGAAACAGTAGGCTGGTAAACTTTAGATACTGGCATACTGTCCTGCAATGGCTGCAGGTCACCTAAGGTAGACAGTGGGATTTTCCAGATTTGCTGAATCCTTGTGCTGTGTTTTAGGGTTAATAGTACTGCAAACTGGGGAGGAAAGGGTTTATTCAGCTTACTCTTCCACATTACTGTTCATCGCCAAAGAAAGTCAGGACTGTAACTCAAGTAGGCCAGGAAACAGGACCTGATGCAGCAGCCATGGAGGAATGCTACTTACTTGCTTGTACCTTGGCTTTCTAAATTTGATTTCTTATAGAACCCAGGTCTATCAACCCAAGTGTGGAACCAACCACAATGAGATTTTACAACTAAATTTCATGGTAGCATTTCTTCAAATGAGGCTCCTTAATTTTTCTTTTTTAAAACTGGATATTACATTTATTTACATTTCACATTTTTCACTATTCAGTTTCCCTTACAAAACCCCCTTCACATATCTCCTCCCCCTATTTCTATGAGGGTGCTCACCTACTCACCCACCCACCTCTACCTCATAGCCCTACAATTCCCCTGCACTGGAAAATCAATCCCTCATAGGATCAAGGACCTTCTCTCCCATCAATGCCACATAAATTCATCCTCTTCTACATAGGCAGCTGGAGCCATGGGTCCTCTTTGGTTGGTGTTTTAGTCCCTAGGAACTCTAGGGGGTCTGGTTGTTTGATATTGCTCTTCTATGGGGTTGCAAACCCCTTCAAGTCCTTCAGCAATTTCCTTATATCCTTATATCCTTATATCCTTATATCCTTATATCCTTATATCCTTATATCCTTATATCCTTATATCCTTATATCCTTATATCCTTATATCCTTATATCCTTCTTATATCCTTATATCCTTATATCCTTATATCCTTATATCCTTATATCCTTATATCCTTATATCCTTATATCCTTATATTCTTATATCCTTGTATCCTTATATCCTTATATCCTTATTTCATTGGTGTACCCATGCTCAGTCTGATGGGTGGCTGTAAACATCAACATCTGTCTTGGTCAGTGTGGCAGAGTCACTTAAGAAGCAGCTGTCAGGCTACTGTCAGCAAGCACTTCTTGGCCTCAGCAATAGTGTCTGGCTTTGTTATCTGCATATGGGATGGATTCCCCAGGTAGGGCAATCTCTATATGCCCTTTCTTTCAGCTTTTGCTCCAATCTTTGTCTGCATATTTCATTTGGACAGGAGCAATTGTGAGTTAAAATTTTTGAAACAGGTAGATGGCCCCATTCCTCTCCATTTGGGCTTGTCCTTTTTTCAGTGAGATAAGAATGGATCAATTTGCATTCTTCTACAACTTGACTGCCAGTCAAACCAGCACCATTTGTTGAAAATGCTGTCATTTTTTCCACTGCATGTTTTTAGCTCCTTTGCCAAAGGTCAAATGATCATAGGAGTGTGCATTAATTTCTGGGTCTTCTATTCCACTGACCTATGTGCATACTACTGTACCAATACCATGCAGTATTAATCACTATTGCTCTGTGATACAGTTTCAGGTCAATGATGGCGATTCCCCAAGAGGTACTTTTATTGCTGAGAATAGTTTTCACTATTATATAGCGAAATATAGGAGGGAGTCTGTTTTTCCAAATGAATTTTCAAATATCTCCTTTTAATTCTATGTAGACTTGAACTGAAAATTTGATGGAGATTTCATTGAATCTGTAAATTATTTTCAGCAAGATGGCCATTTTTCCCATACTAATCCTGTCAATCTATGAGCATCAATGAATCTTTCTTTCTTCTGAGGTGTTCTTTGATTTCTTTCTTCAGAGACTTGAAGTTCTTGTCATACAGATCTGTCACTTGTTTGGTTAGAGACACATCAAGATATTATATATTCTTTGTGACTATTGTGAAGGGTGTATTTTCCCTAATTACTTTCTCAGCCCATTCTTTCTTTGAATATAGAAAGGCTACTGATTTGTTTGAGTTAATTTTATATCCAGCCACTTTGCTGATGTTGTTTATTAGCTGTAGGAGTTTTCTGGTGGAATTTGAGGTTCAATTAATTATACTATCATATCATCTGCAAATAGTGATATTTTGACTTCTTCCTTTTTAATTTGTATCACTTTGACCTTCCTTTGTTGTTAATTGCTAATTGCTCTAGCTAAATCTTCAAGTACTATACTGAATAGATAGAAAGGGAGTGGTCAGCTTAGTCTAGTACCTGATTTTTGTGGGAATGCTTCAAGTTTCTATTCATTTAATTTGATGTTGACTACTGGTTTACTGTATATTGCCTTTACTATGTTTAGGTATGGGCCTTGAATTCCTGATCCTTCCAAGATTTTTAGCATGAATAGATGTTGAACTTTGACAAATGATTTTTCAGCATCTAATGAGATGATCATGTGTAATTTTTTTTTTGAATTTGTTTCTGTAGTAGATTATCTTGATGGATTTCCATATAGTGAACCAACCTTTCTCCCTGGAATGACACCTACTTGATGGTGGGGGATGATAATTTCATATATCCTTCGATTCAGTTTTTGAGAATTTTATTGACTATTGTTATATTTATATTCATAAGAGAAATTGGTCTGAAGTTATTTCTTTGTTGGGCCTTTGTGTGGTTTAGGTATAAACAAAACTGTGGCTTCAAAGAATGAATTGGGTAGCTTTCCTTCTGTTTCTATTTTGTGGAATAGCTTGAAAAGTATTGGTAATAGGTCTTCTTTTGAAGGTATAATAGACATCTGCTCTAAACCCATCCCATGTGGTTGATCCTGGGCTTTTTTTATTTTTTATTTATTTATTTATTTATATATTTATTTTTTTATTTATTTTGGTTGGGAGAATTTTAATGACTGCTTTGGGTTCTTTTCGGGGTTATAGCACTGTTTACATGGTTTTTCTGAAACTGATTTAACTTTAGAATTTCGTATCTGTCTAGAAAACGGTTCAGTTCATTTAGATTTTCCAGTTGTGTTGAATATAGGCTTTTGTAGTATGATCTGATGATTTTTTAAAATTTTCTCAGTTTCTGTTATTATATACCCAATTTCATTTATGATTTTCTCAATTTGAATCCTGTCTCGGTGCACTCTTATTGGTCAAGTTATGGGTTCATCTATCTTTTTTTTTTTAGGTATTTATTTCATTTAAATTTCCAAAGCTATCCCAAAAGTCCCCCACACGCTCCCCCACCAACTCCCCCAACCACCCACTCCCACTTCTTGGCCCTGGCGTTCCCCTGTACTGAGGCATATAAAGTTTGCATGAGCAATGGGCCTCTCTTTCCACTGATGGCTGACTAGGCCATCTTCTGATAAATATGCAGCTAGAGACATGAGCTCCAGGGGTACTGGCTAGTTCATGTTGTTGTTCCATATACTGGGTTGCAGATCCATTTAGCTCCTTGGTTACTTTCTCTAGCTCCTCCATTGTAGGTGCTTGATCAATCCAATAGCTGACTGTGAGCATCCACGTCTGTGTTTGTTAGGCCCGGGCATAGTCTCACAAGAGACAGCTATATCTGGGTCCTTTCAGTAAAATCTTGCTAGTGTATGCAATGGTGATAGCTTTTGGAAGCTGATTATGGGATGGATCCCCGGATATGGCAGTCTCTAGATGGTCCATCCTTTCATCTCAGCTCCAAACGTTGTCTCTGTAACTCCTTCCATGGATGTTTTCTGCCCAATTCTAAGAAGGGGCAAAGTGTCCACACTTTGGTCTTCGTTCTTCTGCAGTTTCATGTGTTTAGCAAATTATATCTTATATCTTGGCTATTCTAAGTTTCTGGTCTTATATCCACTTATCAGTGAGTACGTATTGTGTGAGTTCTTTTGTGACTGCGTTACCTGAATCAGGATGATGCCCTCCAGGTCCATCCATTTGCGTAGGAATTTCATAAATTCATTCTTTTCATAGGTGAGTAGTACTCCATTGTATGAATGTACCACATTTTCTGTATCCATTGCTCTGTTGAGGGGCATCTGGGATCTTACCAGCTTCTGCCTATTTTAAATAAGGCTGCTATGAACATAGTGGAGCATGTGTCCTTCTTACCGGTTGGGACATCTTTTGGATATATGCCCAGGAGAGGCATTGCAGAATCCTCCAGTAGTACTATATCCAATTTTCTGAGGAACCACCAGACTGATTTCCAGAATGGTTTTACAAGCTTGCAATCCCACCAACAATGGAGGAGTGTTCCTCTTTCTCCACATCCTTGTCAGCATCTTCTGTCACGTGAATTTTTCATCTTGGCCATTTTGTCTGGTGTGAGGTGAAATCTCAGGGTTGTTTTGATTTGGATTTCCCTGATGATTAAGGATGTTGAACATTTTTTCAGGTGCTTCTCTGCCATTCGGTATTCCGCAGATGAGAATTATTTTTTCAGCCCTGAGCCCCATTTTTTAATGGGGTTATTTGATTTTCTGGAGTTCACCTTTTTGAGTTCTTTATATATATTGGATATTAGTCCCCTATCTGATTTAGGATAGGTAAAGATCCTTTCCCAATCTTTTGGTGGCCTTTTGTTTTATTGACGGTGTCTTTTGACTTGCAGAAGCTTTGCAGTTTCATGAGGTCCCATTTGTCAATTCTAGATATTTCAGCACAAGCCATTGCTGTTCTCTATTCAGGAATTTTTCCCCTGTGCCCATATCTTCGAGGGTTTTCCCTACTTTCTCCTCAATAAGTTTCAGTGTCTCTGGTTTTATGTGGAGTTCCTTAATCCACTTAGATTTGACCTTAGTACAAGGAGATAGGAATGGACCAATTCACATTCTTCTACATGATAACTGCCAGTTGTGCCAGCACCATTTGTTGAAAATGCTGTCTTTTTTCCACTGGATGGTTTTAGCTCTCTTGTCAAAGATCAAGTGACCATAGGTGTGTGGGTTGATCTCTGGGTCTTCAATTCTGTTCCATTGGTCTACTTGTCTGTTGCTATACCAGTACCTTGAAGTTTTTATCACAATTGCTCTGTAGTAAAGCTTTAGGTCAGGCATGGTGATTCCACCAGAGGTGCTTTTATCCTAGAGAAGAGTTTTTGCTATCCTAGGTTTTTTGTTATTCCAGATGAATCTGTCCATTGCCCTTGCTAATTCATTGAAGAATTGTGTTGGAATTTGGATGGGGGTTGCATTGAATCTGTAGATTGCTTTTGGCATGATAGTCATTATTACTATATTGATCCTGCCAATCCATGAGCATGGGAGATCTTTCCATCTTCTGAGATCTTCTTTAATTTCTTTCTTCAGAGACTTGAAGTTCTTATTATACAGATATTTCACTTCCTTAGTTAGAGTCATGCCAAGACATTTTATATTATTTATGACTATTGAGAAGGGTGTTGTTTCCCTAATTTCTTTCTCAGCCTGTTATCCTTTGTGTACAGTAAGGCCATTGACGTGTTTGAGTTAATTTTATATCCTGCTACTTCATTGAAGCTGCAGGCTTAGGAGTTCTCTGGTGTAATTTTTAGGGTCACTTATAATTACTATCATATCATCTGCAAAAAGTGATATTTTGACTTCTTCCTTTCCAATTTTTATCCCCTTGATCTCCTTTTGTTGTGTAATTGCTCTGGCTAGGACTTCAAGTACAATGTTGAATAGGTAGGGAGAGAGTGGGCAGCCTTGCCTAGTCCCTGATTTTAGTGGGTTGCTTCCAGCTTTTCACCATTTACTTTGATGTTGGCTACTGGTTTGCTGTAGATTGCTTTTATCATGGTTAGGTATGGGCCTTGAATTCCTGATCTTTCCAAGACTTTTATCATGAATTGGTGTTGGATTTTGTCAAATGCTTTCTCCATGTCTAATGAGATGATCATGTAGTTTTTGTCTTTGAGTTTGTTTATATACTGGATTACATTGATGGATTTCCGTATATTTTGTCTGTAGTTCTCTTTCTTTCTATTTTGTTGATTCTTTCTGTAGTTCTTTTTCTTTCTATTTGGATAATTTCAGCGATGAGTTTGATTATTTCCTGTTGTCTACTCCTCTTTCGGTGTATTTTGTTCTTTTTGTTCTCGAGCTTTCAGTTGTGCTGTTAAGGTGATAATATATGCTTTCTCCAGTTTGATTTGGAGGTACTCAGAGTTAAGAAAATTCCTCTTAGCACTGTGTTCATTGTGTCCCATAAATTTGGGTATGCTATGTCTTAATTTTCATTAAATTCTAAAAAGTCTTTCACTTCTTTATTTCTCCCTTGACCAAGTTATCATTGAGTAGAATGTTGGTCAGCTTCCATATATATGTTGGCTTTTTTTGTTTTTGTTGTGATTGAAGGCTAGCCATATTCCTGTGTAATATTATAGGATGCATGCTATTATTTCATTCTTCTTATATTTGTTGATGCATTTTTTGTGACCAATTATATGGTCAGTTTTGGAGAAGGTACCCTGAGTTGCTGAGAAGACGGTATATTCTTTTTTTTTTTTTTTTTTAAGGATGAAATGGCCTCAAGATATTTGTTAAACACCATTTGGCTCCTCATACCTTCTGTTAGTTTCACTGTGTCTCTGTTTAGTTTCTGTTTCCATGATCAGTCCATTGATAAGAGTGGGGGGTTGAAGTCACCCTCTATTATTGTGTAAAGTTCATTGTGTGCTTTGAGCTTTAGTATCATACATTTTATGAATGTATGTGCCCTTGCATTTGGAGCATAGATATTCAGAAGTTAGAGTTCATTTTTGTAGGTTTTTCCTTTAATGAGTATGAAGTGTGCTTCTTTATCTTTTTTGAAAATTTTTGATGGGAAGTCTATTTTATGTGATATTAGTATGGCTACTCTGACCTGTTTCCTGTGACCATTTTCTTGGAAATTATTTCCAGACTTATCCTCCGAGGTAGTGATTGTTTTTGTCACTGATGTGCTTTTCCTCTGTGCAGCAAACTGCTTGGGCCTGTTTACATTTCCAGTACCTCCCCCCCTCGCACCGTGGGAGAATTGAGTCCATTGATGTTAAGAGATATTAAGAAATAGTATTGCTACTTCCTGTTATTTTCATTGATAGAGTTGAAATTATGTTTTTGTGCCTACCCCTTCTTTTGAGTTTGTTTAAAGAATACTTTCTTGATTTTTCTCAGATGCAGTTTTCCTGATTGTGTTTTTCAGTTTTCCATCTATTATTCTTTGTAGGGCTGGATTTGTGGAATGAGATTATTTAAATTTGGATTTCACATGGAATAACTTGGTTTTTTCCATCTATGGTATTTGAGAGTTTTGCTGGGTATAGTAGCTTGGACTGGCATTTGTGTTCTCTTAGAGTCTGTATGGCATTTGCCCAGGATCTTCTGACTTTCATAGTCTCTGGTGAAAAGTCTGGTGTAATTCTGATAGGTCTGCCTTAACACGTTACTTGACCTTTTTCCCTTACTGTTTTTAACATTCTTTGTTTTGTGCATTCGGTGTTTTAATTATTGTGACAGGAGGAATTTCTTTTATGGTTAAGTCTATTTGGAGTTCTGTTGGCTTCTTGGATGTTCATTGGCATCTCGTTCTTTAGGTTAGGGAAGTTTTCTTCTATACTTTTGTTGAAGATATTTACTGGCCCTTAATGTTGCAAATCTCCACTATCTTCTATACCTATTATCCTTAGGTTTGTTTTTCTCATTGTGCCCTGGATTTCCATAGTGTTTTGGGTTAGGAGCTTTTTGTATTTTACATTTTCTTTGTTGTGTCAATACTTTCTATGGTATATTCTGCACTTGAGATTCTCTCTTTTATCTCTTGTATTTGTTGGTGATGCTTGATTCTATGTCTTCTTATCTCTTTCCTAGGTTTTCTATCTCTAGTGGTATCTCCCTTTGTGATTTCTTTATTCTTTCTATTTCCATTCTTAGATCCTGGATGGTTTTTTTTCAATTCCTTCTCCTGTTTGTTGTATTTTCCTGTAATTCTTTTAGGGATTTTTGTGTTTACTCCTTAAGCACTTCTACCTGTTTAACTGTGTTCTCCTTTGTTTCTTTAAGGGAGTTATCTTTTCCTCCTTACAATCCTCTATCATCACCATGATATGTACTTTTAAATGAGTCCTGCTTTTCTGGTATGTTTAGAGTATACAGACCTTGCTGTGGTTGAAGAACTTGGTTATGATGATGCCGAGTAGCCTTGGTTTCTGTTGCTTATGTTCTTGACCTTGCCTCTCACATTGGGTTATCTCTAGTGTTAGCTAGTCTTCCTGTCTCTGTATGTTGCTTGTCCCTCAGGTTAACCTGTATATCAGCATTCCTGGGAGACCAGTTCTCTGTGGGAGGATGGCTCTGGAAGGGTTCCTCTTTGGCCAGGTATTTGAGCAGAAGTGGTTGTCTTTCCTGTGCTCCCAGGTGTGTCAGCACTCCTGAGAGACCAGTTCTCTCCCAGGGGTCTTGGGTATGGAGAGCTGTGGTGCAGTGTCAGCACCAGGCACAGATGGATACTGGAAGGACTAGATGAACACTGCCCCAGAGTGCTCCTCAGTTCCTATATCCTGGGGGATCGAGGCAGGATCCTTAGAGCAGAAGTAGTGGTTATACATGTGCTCTGATGTTGTCAGGACTCCTGGGAGACCAGTTCTCTCATGGCCTGATCTGGGTAAGAAGAGCTGTGCCATGCAGTAATCTCCAGGCATATATCATTTCGCAATTTCAGAGCTTTCCTGAGTGCAACTCAGCTCCCAGAAGCAGGGCTTACAGCACATCACACTCACATCAAAATCTTCTAAAGTTTACTTGAAATTTTATAAATCCATATTTTTTAACAGAAGAGTACATATTTTGGGCAATATGCTAAGGAACCTAAATATAGCGATTCAGAAAACTAAACCAAGATGCCCCCCAAATTTCCACTTGTTCTTGGAAAAGAGTCTCACATCAGCAACATTGATTAGCTTCATCTGAAACTTCTTAGCAGTGAAGGTCATTACTTAGAACATTATCCACCTCAGAACATGCTTCTTTTACTCCATACTTCAGCTGCCAGTTCTAATTCTCTGCCTGCTTTTGCTTCCTCTTTTTATTCTCATAAGAACTCCCTTTCTGGAAGAATAGATTTAGTGTTTCGTGTGCCAAAATATATACTTGTACATGAGTCCAGAAGAATGATTGTGCATTTGCACCTTAACCTCTTTGACAATCAGTGACAAAGACTACAGCCATCCATGCAGGCAAGACTTTTCTGATCCATTCAAGCAAGTGTCTTCTGATCCATGCAGGCAAGCCCCAGAGCTTGATCCTTTTCAGAAGCTCAGGAAAGAGACCTATTTCTGTGAAATAAGAACAAGTAAACTTTAGATATGCCTATGGTATGGAATTGCATACTGGCATTAGAAAAAAATTCCATAAGTAGGATCCCAGAGAAACAACACCCTTTCCTGAACCAGAAGAAGGAACACATGCTTGTTCTGTAAATGTAGTCAAGCCCTTGTCTGATGAGAACATAGTTCCTAATGTACTATTGTTTTGCTAAAGGGACACGGTGTCAAACTTTCTTTAAATACTTATTCCTGAACTCGTAGATTAGAGATTCTCTCTGTCTTCATCAAAGTAGCTTCCTTTTGGAGAGGATGTCAGTTAATATAAAGATTCACAAATGTTCAAATTATTGAATATAAAAGCTATGGATTTCTTAGTTCTAAGCAAGACCTCTGAATCACTATCTCCAATGCTTAGTAAACGTCATGGAAGTAAATGTAGAAATAATGTAAGAGGCAGAGGTTTGGGAGGAATCTTAAGAATCATAAGAATCTTGTTGGATGTCGTGGTGCATACCTTAACCTCAGCACTTGGAGAGACAGAGGCAAGAGACATTTGTGGATTTAAATCCAGCCTGGTTTGAAAAATGAGCTCCAGAATAAACTGGACTACATAAAAAGGACTTGTCTTGAAAAAACACCCCTACCAAGGAAACCTAGTGTATTCTGGATACTACTGTCATTACTCTCATGAACTCACTGCAGCTGTTGTTATAAATCCCACATCAAAATGATTTTTGTTTTGCAACAGATAGAGGATATTATAGAAATCCACAGTTTTTCAATTTTAGATCCTCAACTGGCATATCTACAGCACAACAGATGCAAGTGAAGTTCAGGAAATACTGTACAATAAAGGATGTAATGATTGTAAAAGTGAGGAGAACAGAAGGCAACTGTAATGGCTATTCCTGGTTGTTAACTTGACTGTATTTGGAGTGAACTGTAATCCAGAATTGGAAGGCTCACTATGAACCTGATTTTTTTTTCTTTCTTTATTAGTTATTTTATTTACATTTCAAATGTTATCCCCCTTCCCAGGTTCCTCTCTTTAAATATCCCATTTTAATCTTCCATGCTTCTAAGAGGCTGCTCCCCTACCTACCCAACTTCTCCCAATTCACTCCCCTAACATTCCCCTGTGCTGGGGTAGTAAGCCTTCACAGAACCGAGGGCTTCCTCTTCCTCTGATGCCAGATAAGGCCATCCTTTGCTACATATGTGTCCCTGTTATATGTTGGAACATCTTTTGGGTATATGTCCAGGATCTTGAGGCTGGGAATTTCTGACATGGACCTTGGCATGGAGATCTTGAGGCATAGCAGCTACGAATTCAAGGAGATCTCTGAGTTCAAAGTCAGCCTGGGAAAAAACAAGTCCCAGAGTCAGGTGTGGTGGTACACACTTTTAATCTGGGCCACCATGTCTGCTAGAGACTCACATAATGACATTGGAAGTAGGAATATATTCTCTTCTTGCCTGTTTGCATTTGCTTGCCAACACATCTTTTGGAATCTACTAGCCTTGTCGGACTTAAGAACTACTAGATCCTTGGACTTTCAATTCACAGATGATCACTGTTGGGGAGGTGGCCTACAGACTCTAAATCATCATAACAAATTTCCTTATTAGATAGAGACTATCCATAAGTTCTGTGATTCTAGGGAACCCTGACTAATACAGAGATTATGACATACTGCTTCTAGACATGACATGACAGCTACACCCCCAATAATCTCAATAATATTGTTACCTGATAAATACCTGCATAGTGAGAATAATCTTATATATGCCAGAATAGATTAAAGAGAATTTCACAAGGTACATTATCCAAGGATTATTTTTTTCATAGAGCTGGTAAGAAAACTTTAAGAAAATATGATGAGAGTCTTATGACCTTAGTTTCTTCAAAAACATAGATTTGTTCTTAGAATGTGTGTTTGTGGCCCTCCCATGTGTAACAGATAAGAGTGAGTTCACTCCAGATCATTCATTACAACTGAATATTGTCTTTTATTTATATGCCTCTAGGGAAGTGGTTCTGAACCCTCGTACTGCTGTGACCTTCAATACATTTCCTAAAGTTGGGGTGACCCCCACACACCAATTTTTATTGCTACTTTGTAACTATAATTTTGATATTCTTTGTATCATAATTATCTGAAACACATATTTGATAGATAACACACAAGAGGGTCTCAACCCACAATCTGAGAAGCACTGTTCTATCAATAGTATTAATTGCTCCTGTCTGCTCCCTCTTCTGCTGCCTTCCAGTCCTGTAATCCCTACAAATGCCAGAAGGTCAGTGGCACATTCTCTCTATGAGATGCCCCAAGACTGCACCTGTCCCTGCCTTCCCTCTCCTAGATATCTTGTGACTGTAACTGCCTATTTCTCACTCATGATTCCCCAACCTGCTTATCTGCCTACAACTTCAAACTTATCCCATGTACTTTCTGGCTGCTCAAACTTCTGCTGAAGCTCAGAACACTGGCTGACAGACTACCTTATAGGCTCTCCCCACCACCACCACTAGCTAACATTTACAACAGCAGAGTACAAGCCAGTGAACTGTGACCCTTGCCATGTGAGAACATAATCCCCTGGAGCCCACCCTGCACTATCCCTTCCAAACAGCCCAAGGGAGCAGCAACCTGTGGAAAGCCAACTATCAACCCCCAACTATGCAGAACAGTGCACCTGTGCCTGGAGCCTGCCAGCCTACTGCTTTCTATCATAGATGCATTGCCACTCCCCACTTTCTCTGAGGCACTGGAGCCAAAGGCCACTCTCATACTCACCTCCACCCTTTTTCCTTGGCTGGTCCCTCAAAGCTGCCTGAAGATATTTATGGTGACTGGGTATGCATTCTTTCCAGCTTCTGACCATTATAAATAAGGCTGCTACAAACACAGTGGAGCGTGTGTCCTTATTACAAGTTAGAACATCTTCTGGATATATGCCCAGGAGAGGTATAGCTGGATCCTCCAGTAGTACTATGTCCAATTTTATGAGGAACTGCCAGACTGATTTCCAGAGTGGTTGTACAAACTTGCAATCACACCATCAATGGAAGAGTGTTCCTCTTTCACCACATCCTCAACAGCATCTGCTGTCCCTGAATTTTTGATCTTAGCCATTCTGACTGGTGTGAAGTGAAATCTCAGGGTTGTTTTGATTTGCATTTCCCTGATGATTAAAGAATTTTTTTTTTTTTGGTTTTTTGAGACATGGTTTCCTGTACAGCCCTGGCTATCCTGGAACTCACTTTGTAGACCAGGCTGGCCTAGAACTCAGAAATCTGCCTGCCTCTTCCTCCCGAGTGCTGGGATTAAAGGCATGCAACCATGCCCGGGTGAGCATTTCTTTCAGGTGCTTCTCAGCCATTCAATATTCCTCAGTTGAAAATTCTTTGTTCAGCACTATACCCCATTTTTTAATAGGGTTATTTGATATTTTGGAGACCAGCTTCTAAAGTTCTTTGTATATATTGGATATTAGTCTCCTATCTGATTTAAGATTGGTAAAGATCCTTTCCCAATTTGTTGGTTGCCATTTTGTCTTATTCACAGTGTGTTTTGTCTTATAGAAGCTATGCAATTTTATGATGTCCCATTTGTCAATTCTCGATCTTACAGCACAGGCTATTGTTGTACTGTTCAGGAATTTTTCTCCTGTCCCCATATCTTCAAGACTTTCCCTCACATTCTCATCTATACGATTTAGTGTCTTTGGTTTTATGTGGAGTTCCTTGATCCACTTAGACTTGAGCTTTGTAAAAGGAGATAAGAATGGATGAACTTCTTCTGGATATATGCCCAGGAGAGGTATAGCTGGATCCTCCAGTAGTACTATGTCCAATTTTATGAGGAACTGCCAGACTGATTTCCAGAGTGGTTGAACAAACTTGCAATCACACCATCAATGGAAGAGTGTTCCTCTTTCACCATATCCTCAACAGCATCTGCTGTCCCTGAATTTTTGATCTTAGCCATTCTGACTGGTATGAGGTGGAATCTCAGGGTTGTTTTAATTTGCATTTGTCTGATGATTAAGGATGTTGAACATTTTTTTCAGATGCTTCTCAGCCATTCAGTATTCCTCAGGTAAGAATTCTTTGTTTAGCTATGAGCCCCATTTTTTAATGGGGTTATTTGATTTTCTGGAGTCCACCTTCTTTAGTTCTTTATATATATTGGATATTAGTCCCCTATCTGATTTAGGATAGGTAAAGATCCTTTCCCAATCTTTTGGTGGCCTTTTGTTTTATTGACGGTGTCTTTTGACTTGCAGAAGCTTTGCAGTTTCATGAGGTCCCATTTGTCAATTCTAGATATTTCAGCACAAGCCATTGCTGTTCTCTATTCAGGAATTTTTCCCCTGTGCCCATATCTTCGAGGGTTTTCCCTACTTTCTCCTCAATAAGTTTCAGTGTCTCTGGTTTTATGTGGAGTTCCTTAATCCACTTAGATTTGACCTTAGTACAAGGAGATAGGAATGGATCAATTCACATTCTTCTACATGATAACTGCCAGTTGTGCCAGCACCATTTGTTGAAGATGCTGTCTTTTTTCCACTGCATGTTTTTTGCTGCCTTATTATTCCAGATGAATTTGCCAATTGCCCTTTCTAATTCGTTGAATTTCTAGACAGATACCAGGTACCAAAGTTAAATCAAGATCAGGTTAATGATCTAAACAGTCTCATATCCCCTAAAGAAATAGAAGCAGTCATTAATAGTCTCCCAACCAAAAAAAGCCCAGGACCAGATGGGTTTAGTGCAGAGTTCTATCAGACCTTCAAAGAAGAGCTAATCCCAGTTCTTCACAAACTCTTCCCCAAAATAGAAGTAGAAGGTACTCTACCCAACTCATTCTATGAAGCCACAATTACTCTGATGCCTAAACCACAAAAAGACCCAACAAAGGTATAGAACTTCAGTTCAATTTCCCTTATGAATATTGATGCAAAAATCCTCAATAAAGTTCTCGCTAACCAAATCCAAGAACACATCAAAACAATCATCCATCCTGACCAAGTAGGTTTCATCCCAGGGATGCAGGGATGGATCAATATATGGATATCCATCAACACAATCCAGTATATAAACAAACTCAAAAGACAAAAACCACATGATATTCTCATTAGATGCAGAAAAAGCATTTGACAAAATCCAACACCCATTCATGATAAAAGTCTTGGAAAGATCAGGAGTTCAAGGCCCATACCTAACCATGATACAAAGCAATCTACAGCAAACCACTAGCCAACATCAAAGTAAATGGTGAGAAGCTGGAAGCAATCCCTCTAAAATTAGGGACTAGACAAGGCTGCCCACTTTCTCCCTACCTATTCAACATAGTACATGAAGTCCTAGCCAGAGCAATTTGACAACAAAAGGAGATCAAGGGGACACAAATTGGAAAAGATGAAGTCAAAATATCACTTTTTGCAGATGATATGATAGTATATATGAGTGACCCTAAAAGTTCCACCAGAGAACTCCTAAACCTGATAAAGAGGTTCGGTGAAGTAGCTGGATATAAAATTAACTCAAATAAGTCAATGGCCTTTCTCTACACAAAGAATAAACAGGCTGAGAAAGAAATTAGGGAAACAACACCCTTCTCAATAGTCACAAATAATATAAAATACCTTGGCGTGACTCTAACTAAGGAAGTGAAAGATCTGTATGATAAGAACTTCAAGTCTCTAAAGAAAGAAATTAAAGAAGATCTCATAAGATGGAATGATCTCCCATGCTCATGGATTGGCAGGATCAATATAGTAAAAATGGCTATCTTGCCAAAAGCAATCTACAGATTCAATGCAATCCCCATCAAAATTCCAATTCAATTCTTCAACGGTTTGCAAGAATTTTATTGACTATTTTTCCATTGATATTCATAAGGGAAATAGGTCTGAAGTTCTCTTTATTTGTTGGGTCTTTGTGTTAGGTATCAGAGTAATTCTAGATTCCATTTGTTAAATAGTTTGAGGAGAACTGGAATTAGGTCTTCTTTGAAGGTCTGATAGCACTCTGCACTAAACCCATCTAGTCCTGGGCTTTTTTTTTTTATGTTGGGAGACTATTAATGACTTCTTCTATTTCTTTAGGAGGTACTGGGCTGTTTAGATCATTTTATGATCCTGATTTAACTTTGTTACCTGGTAACTGCCTAGAAAATTGTTCATTTCATGCAGGTTTTCCAGTTTCATTGAGAATAGCTTTTTGTAGTAGGATCTGATGATGCTTTGGATTTCCTTAGGTTCTGCTTTTTTTTTCTCCTTTTTCATTTCTGATTTGATTAATTAGGATACTGTCCCTGTGCCCTCTAGTTAATCTGGCTAAGGGTTTATCTATCTTGTTGATTTTCTTGAAGAACCAGCTCCTGGTTTGGTTGATTCTTTCTATAGTTCTTTTTGTTTCACTTGATTGATTTCAGCACTGAGTTTGATTATTTCCTGCCATCTACTCCTGTTGGTTGAATTTGCTTCCTTCTTCTGGAGCTTTTTGGTGTACTGTAAAGCTGCTAGTGTGTGCTTTCTCTATTATCTTTTTGGCAGCACTCAGAGGTATGAGTTTTCCTCTTACTACAGCTTTCATTGTGTCCAATACGTTTGGGTATGTTGTGGCTTCATTTTCATTAAACTCTAAAAACGCTTTAATTTCTTTCTTTATTTCATCCTTCAACAAGTTATTGTTGAGTAGAGTGTTTTTAAGCTTCCACATCAACTTTGGCTTTCTATTATTTATGTTGTTATTGAGGAGATCAGCCTTAGTTCATGGTGATCTGATAGGATACATGGGGTAATTTCAATATTTTTTTGTATTTGTTGAGGCCTGTTTTGTGACAGATTATATGGTCAATTTTGGGGAAGAAACCATGAGGTGCTGAAAAGGTATATTCTTTCATCTGAGGATAAAGTGTTATGTAGATATCTGTTATATCTATTTGTTTCTTAACTTCTGTTAGTTTCAACGTGTCTCTGTTTAGTTTATGGTTCCAGTAGCTGTCCATTGATGGTGTTTAAAGTCTCTCAGTATTATTGTGTAAGGTGCAATGTGTGATTTGAGCTTTACTAAAGTTTCTTTATTGAATGTGTATGCCCTTGCATTTGGAGAATAGATAAGCAGAACTGAGAGTTAATCTTGGAAGATTTTACCTTTGTTGAATATGAAATGCCCCTCCTTGTCTTTTTTGATAACTTTTGGTTGGATGTCGATTTTATTTGATATTAGAATGGCTACACCAGCTTGTTTCTTAGAAAATTGTTTGACAGCCTTTTATTCTGAGGTAGTGCCTGTCTTTGTCCCTGAGGTGCTCTTCCTGTATATAGCAAAATGTTGGGTCTTGTTTAAGTAGCCAGTTTGTTAGTCTATGTCTTTTTTTTTGGGGGGGGAGGGGGTATTGAGTCCATTGATATTAAGAGATATTAAGGAAAAGTAATTGGTGCTTCCTGTCATTTTTGTTGCTAGAGTTGGGATTCTGTTCTTGTGGCTATCTTCTTTTAGGTTTGTTGAAGGATTACTTTCTTGTTTTTTTTTTTTTTTTTTTTTTTTTTTTTTTTTTTTTTTTTTGGCCATAATTTCCCTCCTTGTGTTGCAATTTTCCCTTTATTATCCTTTGAAGGACTGGATTCATGGCAAGATATTGTGTGAAGTTGGTTTTGTCATGGAATGCTTTGGTCTCTCCATCTATGGTAATTGCAAGTTGTGCTGGGTATAGTAGCCTTGGCTGGCATTTGTGCTCTCTTAGGGTCTGTATAACATTTGTCCAGGATCTTCTGGATTTCAGTCTCTGGTGAGAATTCTGGTGCAATTCTAATAGGTCTGCCTTTATATGTTACTTGACCTTTTTCCTTACTGCTGTTAATACTCTATCTTTATTTAGTGCATTTGTTGTTCTGATTATTATATGTTGGGAGGAATTTCTTTTCTGGTCCAGTCTATTTGGAATTCTGTATGCTTCTTGGGCATCTCTTTCTTTAGGTTTGGGAAGTTTTCTTCTATAATTTTGTTGAAGATATTTGTTGGACCTTTAGGTTGAAAATCTTCATTCTCATCCATACCTGTTATCCAAAGGTTTGGTCTTCTCATATCCTGGATTTCCTGGATATTTTGAGTTAGGATATTTTTGCATTTTGCATTTTCTTTGATATTTTGTCCATGTTCCCTATGGAATCTTCTGCACCTGATATTCTCTCTTCCATCTCTTGTATTCTGTTGCTGATGCTCATATCTATGGTTCCTGATTTCTTTCCTAGGATTTCTATCTCCAGAGTTGTCTCCCTTTGGGTTTTCTTCATTATTTCTACTTCCACTTTCAGATCTTGGATGGTTTTGTTCAATTCCATCACCTGTTTGGTTTTGTTTCTTGTAATCCTTTAAAGGATATTTGTGTTTCCTCTAAGGACTTCTATCTGTTTAGTAGTGTTTCCCTGTAATTCTCTGAGGGATTGTTTTGCTTCCTCTTTAAGATCTCTATCTGTTTAGCAGTGTTCTGCATTTCTTTAAGTGAATTATCAATGCCCTTCTTAAAATCCTCTACCAGCATTATGAGATATGATGTTAAACTTAATCTTGCTTTTTGGGATTGTTGGGGTATCCAGGACTTGCTGTGGTGGGCATACTGGGTTCTGGTGATGCCAAGTCGTCTTGGTTTCTGTTAGTAATATTCTTACATTTGCCTTTCATCCTCTAGAAATCTTTGTTGTTAGATGTTCTAGCTGTCTCTGGCTGGAATGTGTTCCTCCTGTGATTCTGTTAGCCTCATTCAGCACTCCTGGGAGTCCAACTCTCTCCTGAGTCCCAGTGGTCAGAGCTCTCTCTGCATGCAAGCCCTCCTTTTGTAGAAAAGGTGCCCAGAAGTCTGGTCTCAGCTCTGCCTCCTGGATGAGGATGAAGGCCCAAAGAGACCCTATCCAAGAAGCTCTGTTATTTCTGTAGCTTGCTCACTCTCTTGCTTGTACTGGTCTCTGAGAGCCCCTGGATACAAGATGGCACTCTCACCTGTTACTAGGTTCAGAGCCCTCTTTGGAGGCTGACTCTCCTCATTGATCCTAAGATCCTGGGTGTACTAGGGAACCTGCATCATGGAGAGTCCTCTGGAGAGCTTGGGACCATTCCCTGAGTTTGTGCCCAAGGTGGCTTGAGACTGGCTCTAACCAGAAGAAACTCCAGCTGTTGGACAGGCAGGGTTCCTGTGTCCATGTTCCTTCTTGCACAGGCCACTCCCAGCTGTTCTGGAACAGATATTGCATTCCACTCACCAGTGATCCCAAAATTCTGGGTGGGCTTGGGCACCTATAGTATGGAAAGTCCTCTGGGGTCCGTAGAACTGTCTGCTGAATTTGCATCCAAAGTGGCACAGGGCTCCCTAATTTCTCTCTCAGCCTGATTATCCTGTGTGTAGAGAAAGGCTACTAATTTGTTTAAGTTAATTTTATATCCAGCTACTGTACTGAAGCTGTTTATCAGGCTTAGGTGTTCTCTGGTGGAGTTTTTGGGATCACTTATGTATACTGTCATATCATCTGCAAGTAAGATATTTGACTTCTTCGTTTCCAATTTGTATCCCTTTGATCTCCTTTTGTTGTCTAATTGCTCTAGCTATAATTTCAAGTACTATATTGAACAGGTAGGGAGAGAATGAGCAACCTTGTCTAGTCCCTGATTTTAGTGGAATTGCTTCAAGTTTCTTTCAACTGAAATTTATTTTTTTTGAAAAATTGGAAGTAAATATATCTTAGCATGTGTGCATAAACATACCTATATTATACTTTATATGAAAATTCAAGGCTTCAGTATACTTATTTTTAGATCACAAAGAATACTCATTTTGAATTTCAGCTTGCCTTTTGGAAGCAGCTTTTAAGTTGAAATCACTGTAATTCTTATGTGCTTACCTCTGCTTCCTAAATTTTAGGATTAAAGGTCTGTGCCTCCCAAGAGCTGGGATTAAAGGTCTGAAGTCCACCTGGGTATAGATTCCTTATAATAGTTTTTCTCACAGGATTGTCCTGATTCAATTTAATTCTCCATTTCCTCTTATTTTCTAGTGCAAGGAGTAAATATTTAAGATTTTTAAAAATTATTTATATTCTGTTATTATTCCCAATTCATTCTGACTTAGGTTCCTTTCAAAATTTAATATTCTAGTTTTAATTAGATAGAATGTTAATCTGTCTACCTGTTCATTATCTCCTCTGTTTTGTCTGTCTTGCATGTATGAGCTACATAAAATATGATGTCTTTGTTATGATTTCCTAGGTTTTGCCATTTTCAATCATGCAAGCATGACTAGATATTTTTTTCCATTTACCTGCCAGTTAATAATATTCTGTTTTGAAGAACAAATACCTATATGATTGCTTATACCTTGAAATGTAGAGGATATTTTCCTTTGTTGTCCTAGTTGTTTGTCTTTGTTTTCTTTTCATAGTTTCATTTGTTTATTCATTAATTCATTTGTTTGTTCATTTATTTATTTTATCTTACAATTGGTACCCCTTTTCTTCTCCCCCCTTCACACAATCCCTCTTTCCATCCTCCCTCCCCTTTTCCACTGAGAGTGTGGGTAACCCCATGAGATTCTCCTGCACCTTTGTATATCAAATCTTTGCAGGGCTAGTGGAATCCTCTCCCACTGATGGCAGACAAAGCAGATTATATCCAATAGTACTACAATGACTTTGTGTTTCCTTCCTCATTATTGGCCATTCCATCCCCTGGTCTATAGGCTGCCATTTTCTATTAGTTTTGGTTTCATCAGTGCTTTATGAACCATCAGTAAACCATGCATGAGTTCAATAGGTGCAACATTTGGGGGAGTAATGAGCAGTGTAGAGATGGGGATTGTAGTCAGCTGAGCTATTTCCACAGTGAAGGAAGGCACAGACTCCTTTTGCTACCAAATCCTGGTCACTTAGGAATTCAGATAGGTACTAGTTCCACTGTAATACCTTTCCTACCATGGCTAAGCCTGTAAGAATGCTACCTTTAAATAGATCCAATCCTTCATTGTGAGTAGCACCCTTATGACCATAGTATAGTTGGTAATGTCTGAACATATGGTTCTCCATGACTCATTAAATGTCTAGAGTCATATAACAAAGAAAGGATATGTATTCTCCATATTTGGAAAACATTTGCAATTGAAGCCAAGAGACAAATGTTGTTGAACACCTTTTTGCTTTATAAGGAGTCCCCAGTTGCTAATTTATCAATTATTGTGAAATACATAATTAGAGTGTCATCTGGTTCAACATTAAACAGAGGTGAGCTTACTTGCAGTCACAAAGGCTATTCTTTGTTGCTGTCCCTATTGGAAATTGGCTGCATTTTAGTGACTCTGTAGAGGGTTTTTAAATCTGTGAATATGGTTGTGATTTCTTCCATGTGCAAACATATCAATTAGGAGATGTATCTGAGTTCTGTCCCTGGGTAGTTATGTTAAAGGTATGCACCATCAACACCTTTTTTTAGTGAATTCTAGAATTTAAAAACAAGCAAACAAACAGAAACCTAACTTATAGAGATCTCCCTATCCCTCCTGGGGATAAAAGCATGAGTTATTAGTACTTTGCTCAAATATTTATCATAGCTCCAAATGTTTCCAACTCTTAGAGATTAAGAAAACTCTAGTTAGAACTGTAGTAAACCTTTGAATTTACTGAAATAATTTTAAATGTCTTAACTGTGTTTTTAATACCACCACCCCAAAAATGTCCTTTTTTATTTAAGAAGGAAATGTAAATACTGATGTGAAAGATATGTATATTTTAAACTCATGGTAATATACAGTATAACATTCTAACATGTAATTAAGACACATGGTTTAAGAAAACTCATTTATCATTTCATTCCAGTAAGGCAAGTATGCCTTTGTTATCATTCAAAATATTATTATTGTGTGTTTTTAATTTTGTATCTGTGATCAAATAAAAGGCACTTGTTAGTCTTTATAGGGGAAATTTTGTCTGAAAGATGAAGTTGTCTGATGAATTATTGACTCTCCTTATTCAGGAGATCTCTTCTGTCTCAATCTAATCTTTTTCAATTTTGTTGGTATCCACAGATTTTCTTCTCCTTTAAAAACAAAGACAGAGACAAAGTTTGGAGCTAAGACAAAAGGATGGACTATCCAGAGACTACCCCACCTGGAGATCCATCCCAAAATCAGCCACCAAACCCAGATACTATTGCATATGTCAGAAAGATTTTGCTGAAGGGACCCTGTTATAGCTGTCCTGTACGAGGCTATGCCAGTGCCTGGCAAATACAGAAGTGGATGCTCACAGTCATCTATAAGATGGAACACAGGGCCCCCAATGGGGAAGGTAGAGAGAGCACCCAAGTTGCTGAAGGGGTCTGCAACCCTATAGGTGAAACAACAATATGAACTAAGCAGTACCTCCAGAGCTCATATCTCTAGCTGCACATGTAGCAGAAGATGGCCTAATTGGCCATCACTGGGAAGAGAGGCCCTTTGGTATTGCAAACTTTATATGCCCAAGTACAGGGGAATGCCACAGCCAAGAAGTGGAAGTGGTTGGTTAGGGGAACAGGGCAGAGGGAGGGTATAGGGAACTTTTGGGATAGCATTTGAAGTGTATATAAAGAAAATATCTAATAATAAGTAAATAAATAAATATATATATTTTTAAAAAGACAAAATCTCTTTTCCAATATAACATGCATCCAGGTTTAGAGTCTGAGGTCAACATATATTTAAAATATCCAGGTTGTTTTTGTACTTCAGTTTTTCCACTATTCAATGACTCTCAACAGCTATTGTTCCTTTCTCATTAACCTTTAAAAGTTAAAGTTAATAATGCATTATATAATCTACCTCTGTGAGTATTCATTACCCCTTTCTGTTTATTAAGCATGCCTTTTGAAGTATCATTAGATCTTTCTATAAGAGTTTATCCTCTAAGATTGTGTGGTATACCTGTAATATGCTTTATGTTAGAATATTAAAAAAAAATGTTTCATTCTGTTTAAGACCTATGCTGGAGCATGGTCAGTCTTAACATGTACAGTCATCCTTGTAATAGCCATAACTACTAGTAAGTATATAATTATAGAATCAGCCTTCTCAGAACTTAAAGCAGTTGCCTATTGAAGTCCGGAATATGTAACTGTGGAATGGTGCACATACAATCTTCCAAATGCAACAAAATGAAGTAACTCCATGTACCAAATTCTATTTCTTTGGATACCCTTTGGGTTACTTCCTGTAGGTTATGGTTATTCAAAGTACAAGTAGAATATGTATTTATAGTTTCTTTGGCTTGTTGCCAAGTGACAGAAAAAAATCTTTCTTCAAACCTTTGCTGTTAACATACTTTTTCTTATGTAATTCTCGGACATTAGAAGTGGTTGTTATATAATGGAAACAATTTTGTAAACATGAAGAAAGAAGATAGGACTATAGTGGAATCTTAAATGTCCTGTACATCAAACTCATGAACATCTTCTGAAAATGTAATAAAATATTTTGAAAAATCTTAAAAACGTTTCTGCCTCTAAAATTTCCTCAATTCTTAGTCTGCACTTTTTTTTCTTAAAATAAAATCAGTTAAATATTTACAAAACATTTTCTTTATCTTAAATAGTTTGTTTATTTATTTTTTCACATAGCAGCTGGCCTGTTAACATAGAGCCTGGATAGGAATCTGGAAGTATCTATGAGATAGAGACCTTATACTGTGTCCAAAGCCCTCAAATTCCAGATTCACCCCTCGCCAAGAGAGACTCAGCAGTCATGCTTAACAGTTTATTGGTAGAGTAAAGATAAAGATATAACTACATATCTCCTATGTCATAATCTTCTAAGGACATTTTCATCTTAGGTCTTCTTTTTGTTTCTGAAAGAAACAGAGAAGAAATATTATAGGGAAATATTACAAAGGAGTTTCTAATTTTTTGCTGGTGAATGAATTAGGCGATAATCCATCTCCTCCTTGTTCTCTATTGTTTCCTGTCTTTGTGTTGTGGTTCATAGTTACTCACTTTAGTTTTGAACCCGACATATGACCTGCTCTCAGCTGTTACATATAGGATCAAGACATAGTACTTATTTTAGGCTGAATGTCTTATGATTATGATTGAAAATATCCTTGGATGAATTTATAAAGCTGGTCTGTGAAATATGTACTTTAGGTGAAAAACACTGAAAGTACCCTGAATGTAGGGTCGCAAGGTTGGACAGGATAGTAGTGCCATACCATATAAAAATCTTTGAACCTTATGAAGTAAAACAAAACAAATCAAAACAAAAATTTAAAAAGATCAGTGTTGAAAACAAGAGAAAACTAGACAAAGACATGTATATGCCTCTTTAAACTTACGTGTAAATTTCTCAAGAATTACATTGTTCCATACATCTATAATATAACAGAACTCAATATAAATATATTACTAATGAAAAATGATTACATTTGTTCAAAATCAAATATTTTAAAAGGTTTTCCAAATGAATTAATGGTAGTAATTAATGGATGTTGAAAAAAAAACAGAAAGGTATATTATGCCTTATTATTTACATCTATACTATTGCATATGTGTATGCACACACACATAACACTATATTTTATATATTAACTTGGGTATTTCCATGACAACATACACAAGATATGGGGCTTGAAAAGTGGGTAAGTGGATAAGGCACTTACTGCGCAAATTGTGAGCATCTGATTGTAAAGTCCAAGATCCTGAGAACCTTTGTCAAGCTAGACACTACGAAGCATATCTATAATCCTAGTGGTCTAGTGATGAGAAGGGAGAGAGATGCAGAAGAATCCCACAGAATCTCACAATAATACCAAGGAACCAACTGCCCCTCAAATAACATGGAATAAGTGGAAAGATACCTGATATTGTCTTCTGACCTCCAAAATCAAGCCATGGAACATGTATGCCCACAGTCTATACTCTAACATGTCATACATACAGACATATTAAGCACGCATAAAAACCTATATAAGGTTTATCAACTTGTTTCTGCTGTGCATAGAATGATGAGGTAGGAAAGTAAGATGAGCAGCTGTTGATTCTAAGATTACATAAAAACAAACAAACAAAAAATAAACACACCTGACATTGCATTCTTGGTTACTGATGAAACTGGCCTTGAGATGATCACTCAAATCTTCTTGCTGGTTTTCTAGGTGGTGGTGGTGGTGGTGGTGGCTGCTTCTGTTTTGACTGTAGAGGCTGGTTTTCCTGCTGCACCTGCAGGTGTGGCCTCTCCTGTAGTGACTGTTGAAGATGTTTCTGCTTATCATCTCTTATTTGATATTCCTGGCTCTGATCACCAACAGGGAATAGTTGGGAAGAGGTTAGCCTCTCTCTGTTGTTATGACTGGAAACAACAAAATCTGTGTGTGTATAAAGTATGAATGATTAGATGCTAATACCTCTTATTTCAAATACTTTATCACACTGTCCTTTTCTCTAACATGCCACTCAATTTCAGCCCCCCCCGACCTATGCTAGACTTACGTCTAGCATAGTCTAGATGAGTGACTTTAAATCTAAGTATAGACAGTATGGGCCATTGTGGCTTGCCATGTGTTATAAGGCTTTGCAGTTTGGGAGATAAGAATTTATATAGAATATCTCCACAGAAAAGAAGCCACCAATTTTTTTCAGAAATTAAAATTAAGGATTTGATTTCTTCCAAGAAATGCTCCTCATTTGTGTTTCTCTCCTGCATCTACTTCATATGTAAAAAGGAAACTTTCACATAATGTCTCCACTGTCATACCATAGCTGAGTCACAAAATTTCCCTAGACTCCAGTAGATCTTTCTCAGCCCAGAGAGTTGTGTCTATAAAAGCAAATCAAATCTTTCATTTCTCGCATTGAAATGCTGTTTCAATTATATGTTAATGGCCTGTAGGTTCTTGGGATGGAATAAGAACTCAGTGATCTCTATCTTGACCTGAGAATTCTTCGGTCTCATTTTGTTTCATGTTTGTTATTTTAAGTCTCTTACCTCCCTTCAGTTTGTGTGATCACCTCTACCACATGCAGAATCATAGTCCTCATACACATATTTCCATACCTCTCCTTGGGTTCTGAGCTGAGCTCAGGGCCAGCAAGACTGCAATGAGTAGGACCACCAACATCTTGGAGGAAGCTCTAGAGTTGTTCACAAATGTGTGCTCAGGAAAACAATTCAACTCTATTTATAACCAGTAGTGTAACAATGAAACTTTTGAAGCCTGCCTGGGTGACCTTGTTCCTGAGTAAACAGGATTTTTTTGTGTCCCTGACTCTTCTCTAACATTACAGCTCAACAGGATATGGTAGAGAGCGTAACTTTGGCAACAGTTAGAGGGAAAAATATCATACAATCAATCTAGATATTAAAAGTTTCACTGGCGGTCGTGGTGCACGCCTTTAATCCCAGCACTTGGGAGGCAGAGGCCGGTGGATTTCTGAGTTCTAGGCCAGCCTGGTCTACAGAGTGAGTTCCAGGACAGCCAGGGCTACACAGAGAAACCCTGTCTCAAAAAACAAAAACCAAAACAAACAAAAAACAAAACAAACAAAAACCAAAACAACAAAAACAAAACAAAAGTTTACTATTCCTTTGAAATTTCATTCTATTTAGTGAATTATGACCATACATGGTCATTTACTGCATAGATCTGAGTGGCAAATTTGGGTCCCCCTGTGTTCATGTTTGTTACCATTAAACCTTTAACTAAAAATGAAAAAGGTTCATATTTGCGGTTTGCATAATCACTCATGGTCCGACAGTTATACTTCTTTATATCCCCACATATATAGTTTTCAACTATGAATTTCATGGGATAGTAGATATTTCTCCTTGACTCTGAGGTCAGTTGTTAAACAGTTAGTTCTCATCCTACTGTGGCTCAGAAAGATTGCATAGGAATCTACGAATTGTTCTTAATCACAGAAGACTTGGTATTGAAGGAATGCATGGCCTAAAACAATCTGATTACAAAGTATTCTTCCAACTTATTAAAACCAAGGGAAACCGTAATGCAATTCCCTCAGCAGAGGAATATATATTTGAACTTCCTTGATAATCTATACTACTTTACATATCTCAAATATCTGGTCCCTCCCTAGTTCTGGAATGTTTTTAGAAGTTGAGGTTGTTGTTGGTTTTTGTTTTTTGATGTTGTTGTTATTGATTTTATCTTTCAGAAAATTGTTAATTTTTTTGTTTGTCAATCACAGACATTAAGCACTGATTAGCCCTGGTTATGCAATTGAGCAATTGAATAAAGTTGCCTAAAGCTTCTCTCAGAATATTAGTTGCATTGTATCATCTCATGTAAATGTCATTTATAACAGATATGACTTTATTGTTGGGTCAATCTACACAGAGGAAAGCTTATATACAATATCCTGATACTCATTTATTCCTACTCTCTACTGGCTTGTTATGAATTAAATTTTTAATCCATTTTCTCCATGTTTATTTACTATCTTCTAGTTGGCCTTTTTCTCTTATACTTTGAGAAAATGCACTTATTCAATCATGTAAATATACATCTATTTTATTCTCCACGATCTTGTTTCAATTTTGATTTTCAAAAATCTTGTAACAAGGCATTTCAGTTACAATAGGGCCTTTTGTTTTGTAAGTGCATTGCTTACTGTCATTTAACTTAATGCTTATTTTATTATATTTAAAGGTTAAATCTCAGACAATAGTCTCTTCCATGTCATTGAAGGACTAGTTTGGCTTCCTCTTATCATTTTGCATTTACACAAGATTTAGAGGAATTTTAGTTTCCCTGCTGGGCTGAGGCTAATTTGCTGACATTTGGTTAGTGGAAAAGCAGGTTAGGTCATGTCCATGTTGGCACCAATGTCTACTGTTGACAATGGGACCTGTCCAAGGTATATGAGTTTCTTTAGCTCTTTGTGCAGGGATGTAAAGACTAATATAAAAGTTTCTCATAGTAATCTGCTTTAAAATACACATGACAAGACATAGTTTCCTCAGATGATATATAAAAAGAGAACATGGCAGAGAAGTGTCCTGATGAGGTGCCTTATGGCAGACCTGTTGTTGGAAAAGGAATGTTGGGGAGTAGAAACAGGAGTCAGAGCCAGTGAGGCTGAGGGCTTGAACATGATGTATTAGCTGTGGAAAACAGGTGTTGATTCCGCCAAAAATCACTTAGCTCTGACATTTTCCTGACCTTCTCTTATGTAAGCAGTGTTTAAATAGATTAGTGCATAATGGAAGATACTATTCCTTGTGAATCCACGAAAGGCAAATAAAGTAGGGTTTGTGAACAAACTGAAAGAGAGGGGCTAGCAATTAGGAAGGGTAGGGCTGAAGCAATGACCAAGATAGTAACAGGAGTATTGCAATGTATGCTATGTTGAGGCATTTAAGCATTTATCTGCCTCAACATGGCATAAATTGCAATATTCCTGTTATTATCTTGGTAATTTTATCTGCCTATGATACACGTTTAAATGTTAGCATGCTATCAAAGGAGGTTAAGGTTTCTGTGTTCTAAGACTTGTTCCCATAGTAACTCAGCATGACTCACACACAGCAAGTCACTCCCTTTAGTGATTCTTTCTGTGGCTTCTGGATGTCAACCTTTGTGCTATGTCCTTACATGAACTTTGCTCTTTTCACATGGCTTCCTTTCTGTGTCCTCATATGCTTCTATTGACAGGAACAAGAGTCATGTGGGATTGGGGATGATAAGCTGCTTGGTTTTCACTTAGTCTCTTCATTAAAGGCTCTGCTTTTAAATACAGTCCTATTTTGAGGGCTTAAGTTCAATACAGGATTAGAAAAGATGAGGACATATAATACCACACATGATACTTCCCAGTGAGTTTTCATTTAATTATATTCATTTTATTCCATTGGTCAAAAAACAAAGAGACTTGCATATCTAAGTTCTTCCAGGTGGGTCTGTTAACATTCACAGTTTGCTTGATATTCAAAATATTTCTTTATGACCACTTGAATAACTTATACACCAAGACCATGCCTCTCCAGGGATTCTCTCTCTCTCTCTCTCTCTCTCTCTCTCTCTCTCTCTCTCTCTCTCTCTCTCTCTCTCTCTCTCTCTCTCTCTCTGTGTGTGTGTGTGTGTGTGTGTGTGTGCGCGTGTGTGTGAGTGTGTGTGTCTTGGGAGACTAAGCCCTGCAGAAGAATTCAGTAACATTTTTGCCCTCAGCTTCATGTCATATTATATTAGTTCTTTATTTTTCTGACTGAAAAATACATTTTAAAGGGGCTATAATAACGCTGTACATCAGCATGTATCTTGAAATCATTCCTATTTTTCTCAGTGCACACCTCATGTTTGTATATTTTGATGAACTTATTCTCATTTCTTTTCAGATGATAACTTTGAAGACAAATTAAACCTCCAGACTCCACTATATTAATCTGTACCTTTTCCCATTTTTGACAGTTTTGCATATGAAGTATTGTGAATAGGAAAAGCTAATATAAAACAGGTACAATGGACTATGGGTGCTGTCTCAGCATTTTCTAATTACCAGATATTTCTCCTTTCGGCATTAAGATTAAAAGGATATTATTTAAATAATTTTTTAAATGTTAAATTGAGATGTGTGCTTTCCCTGGAATTTTTGTCTATCTAAAATTGTAAGGGTTCCTTAAATGAATCACACTGTGGAGAAATGAAGCTGAAAGGATATAAGTCAAAAATAATTTCTTACTACATATAACACAAATTGATATTATGTTGAAATACTGTAATGTTGCCAGTTTTTCTTTGAATCACAGGTGACAATGAACTAATTCATTCAAAGTAAAGACGGAGAATATACAATAGACTTCAGAATTATTATACTGATTATAAGCATTATAAGGAAAATTAGTGGGGCAAAGAAAAGACATTAGAGAAATCAAAAAGCAGCATGCTAATTTGAGCACAGCTTAAAAGTAGGCAAACATGCTAAATAATATTTTGAATGCATGAGAATATTACCTGAAAGGACCATCATTTTTATCAAGCAAAAGGTCTTACAATAAGAAGATGAAACCTAAGGATACTATGTATGGAAGAGAGTGAGGGTTCCCAACTTAAAGGGCCAGTAAATTTCTTCAACAAAATTATAGAAGAAAACTTCCATAACCTAAAGTGCAAGATGCACATGAACATACAAGAAGCCTACAGAACTCGAAATAGACTGGACCAGAAAAGAAATTCCTCCCATCACATAATAATCAAAACACCAAATGCACTAAAGAAATAAAGAATTTTAAAGGCAGTAAGGGTAAAAGGTCAAGTAACATATAATGGTAGACCTATGAGAATTCTAATTAGACTTCTCACCAGAGACTATGAAAGCTAGAAGATCCTGGGCAGATGTCATACAGACCTTAAGAGAACACAAATTCCAGCGCAGGCTACTATACCCAACAAAACTCTCAATTACCATAGACAGAAAAAACAAGATATTTCATGACAAAACAAAATTTACACAATATCTTTCCACAAATCCAGCCCTACAATGGATAATAGATGGAAAACACCAGTGCAAGGAATGATCTACACTCTAGAATCAGCAAGAAAGGGATCTTTCAACAAACCCACACAAACATAATTCCACCTTTAACAATAAACCTAACAGGAAGTAACTCACTTTTCCTTAATACCTCTTAATATGGAGATGATTATCAACATATCCTGATTGACTGAAATTAAAAAATATGAGGAATGAGAAATTTGTTGGCCATCATCCAGTGCTTTCTCTAATGTGGTAATTGGAGAAATTGGCCCAATGTTGTACAATACATACACACTTTGTGCTTGTTTGTACGTGACAGTGTCTTGCTGTGTGCTACATAATGGTCTTGAAATCATGCTTCTCCTATCTCAGCCTCTCTATTAGTAGGATTGTTTATTTGATATTTTTACACTTTACTATCGTTTTCAGAACAGCTTACTTATTTCAAAATTACTTACAACACCAAAAGAAATGTAGACAATTAATTTAGGCGGTGGCTTGTAAGATAACGACAAAGAGTGAGATTGAATGCTTTGCTTGATATTTATAATTATTGTATCAATTTTGAAGAAGAGGACTTTATAAGTTACTCTTATTCTAAGATGAATGCTTTTCAAAATAATCACAGCCAATACACCAGAATCTTACCCTCTCTTAATGTCTGTGCTCTTCTCAACGCAGACCATTCTTCATTGAAACAGTTTATGAATAACTTCATGGATAGACCATCTTAATACACACACCATTTCTTAAATGAATGTAACCTGTTCCCTGTGGGCTGAGAATGAATATAATCACTCAAGTCAAATAGCTTTGACCATAGCACGAAATCTGTATCCAAAATTCATTCCTACAATTAGCTCCCTGGCACAGCAGAACTGTCAACTCTTAGCTTAGCTACTATGGAGGTAAATTCCTTTGGTGATATGAGGAACATTGAAGTACAGCCTTATTACAATGAACTCCAAAGTCCAAAAATTGTTCTTATTTTGGGGTTGTACCACAATAAGAGCCAAACTTTTAAGCTTTACTGAAAAAAATAAAAAACAATAAAACAAACAAATAAAAAGACTATCTATTTATGTTCATTAAAAAAAAAACTAATAGTTATATATTATTTTACAATATCATACAGTTAATATATTTGGAGTAATTTAAAATTTATATTGTGAAAAACATATGTATTTTCAGTTTTGCTGTAGACAAGCATCTACATAAGAGTGTTCAATTGATTATTTTATATCAAACAATTTTTATAATACTCATTGTTATAGTATTTTACAAATTTTAAAGTTTATGATAAAAATCAAAAGGTATGGCAGGTATTGAAGGGGGGTCTCTGTGAGGAGTTGGGGTACAAAAGAGAAAGAAGAATATGATGTAAGTCTATTTACTCAAACATGTTTTTAAATGTTAACAAATTCAGATAAATTTGAAATATGTATTTTTTCTCATCATAAGGCAATAACACTTAAATCAAAAAAAGTAAAAGATTTTGTAGTAATGTGATCTTTTTTACATATTAACTAATTATTAATATACATAAGGGAATACTTATCATTAAGTTATATAGTTTGCCAGTAGTACAATGCTTTCTTTATTGTTTTTAAATATAATTAAATATTAAGTTGCATAAGCATTCCATTATTCTATTGGCTTTTAAAAATGTATTCTTCTTCTTATTTTAATCCTCATGAAAAAATTTAATAGCCCCCTCTTTATAACAGATGTGTGAGGAAGAAAAGAGCTCAGAAATATATTGTTTGAATAACGAAAATAACAAACATAGCTAAGCAGACACAAAAAATCATGTCACATATGCATTTTAAAATCATACATATAATTCTAAATATTAGCTTTATATTAGGTCAGAAAGTATCAATTTAAAAGAAAAAGAAAGTATCAATTTTTTAAAATTTAAAATCATTTAAATCGTGTCATGTAACCATGATACTGTTGAGCTAGAAATCAATAGTAAAAAGTTAAACAAAAGTCCATATATTCTTGGAAATCAATAATTATATCTGTAAATAACCTGACATCAAAGAAAAGAATATTTAAAAAGCAGACAAGTTGGGACTTGTACGTAGCTTAATGGTAGAGATCCTAGAATGTTCAATGTCTTATAATGCAGGCACAAAAAAAAAAAAAAATGGAGCAGAGATTGAAGGAAAGGTCATCCAGAGAACACCCTACCTTGGAATCCATCCCATGGCTGTACACTAAACCGGACACTATTGCTGATGCCAAGATGTGCTTGCAGACAGGAGCCTGGCATGGCTATCCTCTGAGAGACTCAGCCAACACCTTACTGAGACACATGTAGATACTTATAACCAACCATTGGACTGATCCTGGGAACCCTATAGAAGGGATAGAGGAAGGACTTAAAGAGCCAAAGGGAATTACAACCCCATAGGAAGAGCAACAATATCAACTAACTGGACTCCTCAGAGCTCCCTGTAACTAAGCCACCAACCAAAGAGAACACATGGGCTGGTCCTTGGCACCTGCTACATATGTAACAGAGGACTGCCTTGTCTGGCATCAGTTGGAGGGAATACACTTGGTTCAGTGGAGGCTTGATGCCCCAGAGATGAGGTAGAAGTGGGTAGGTTGGTGGGGGAGTATGCTCTTAGAGGCAAAGGGGAGGGGGGATGGGGAACTCATAGAGCTAGGACTGGGAAGGGGAACAACATATCAAATGTAAGTAAAAAAATAATAAAAAGATAAAATGTTTGTATACTAGAGGCATAAATACAAGTTTAAATTTACTTTCTTAAATAAATCATCAAACTCAAAAAGCAATGTAATGTGTATTTTTACTTGTGACATTTGGAAAAAAAATCAGAAAGTTAGAAATCAGATTAATTGAAGGATTAGATTAGAGAAGAATGGCAATTATAAAATGTCAGCATGAAAAAATTATCAGTATCAACTTTGACAGTGGATATAAATATTTTGTCAAAAACTGTGGAACTGCACACTGTAAGTGATGAGTTGTCCTATATATGAACTATGCTTTAATACTTAAAGACTCCCAAAATTCCCTGTAATACATGAGGTATAAAGCAAGTCGTGATATATAGAGAACTGTATTTTCGTTATTTATTTCAGATCTTGTTCCCATTTTGGGGAAGATAGAGTTTGTATTATTTCTTAAAGTTGCCAAATTGACCTACTCAAAATAAAATAAAGTTGGTACACCCAGTTTCTGATAATCACATAATGCTTGCTTACTATTATTTTATATATTATTTTCTACTCTCCCAAATGTCTCATGTTCTCTCTTTCTCTCTCTCTCCCTCTCTCCCCCTTTCTTTCCCTCTCCTCTCCTCTCTTCCTTCTTTTCTTTCTTTTCCTTCCTTATTTTCTTCTTCTCTCTATGTTCGTTCTCCCTCCAAACATTTTTATTTTCATTTTCAATTTATTTTTTTTCTTTTTTTTTTCCATTTTTATTAGGTATTTAGCTCATTTACATTTCCAATGCTATACCAAAAGTCCCCCATATCCACCCACCTCCACTCCCCTGCCCACCCACTCCCCCTATTTTGGCCCTGGTGTTCCCCTGTACTGGGGCATATAAAGTTTGCAAGTCCAATGGGCCTCTCTTTCCAGTGATGGCCGACTAGGCCATCTTTTGATATATATGCAGCTAGAGTCAAGAGCTCCGGGGTACTGGTTAGTTCACAATGTTGTTCCACCTATAGGGTTGCAGATCCCTTTAGCTCCTTGGCTACTTTCTCTAGCTCCTCCATTGGGAGCCCTATGATCCATCCATTAGCTGACTGTGAGCATCCACTTCTGTGTTTGCTAGGCCCTGGCATAGTCTCACAAGAGACAGCTACATCTGGGTCCTTTCGATAAAATCTTTCTAGTGTATGCAATGGTGTCAGCGTTTGGATGCTGATTATGGGGTGGATCCCTGGATATGGCAGTCTCTACATGGTCCATCCTTTCATCTCAGCTCCAAACTTTGTCTCTGTAACTCCTTCCATGGGTGTTTTGTTCCCAAATCTAAGGAGGGGCATAGTGTCCACACTTCAGTCTTCATTCTTCTTGAGTTTCATGTGTTTAGCAAATTATATCTTATATCTTGGTTATCCTAGGTTTGGGGCTAATATCCACTTATCAGTGAGTACATATTGTGTGAGTTTCTTTGTGAATGTGTTACCTCACTCAGGATGATGCCCTCCAGGTCCATCCATTTGGCTAGGAATTTCATAAATTCATTCTTTTTAATAGCTGAGTAGTACTCCATTGTGTAGATGTACCACATTTTCTGTATCCATTCCTCTGTTGAGGGGCATCTAGGTTCTTTCCAGCTTCTGGCTATTATAAATAAGGCTGCTATGAACATAGTGGAGCATGTGTCCTTCTTATCAGTTGGGGCATCTTCTGGATATATGCCCAGGAGAGGTATTGCTGGATCCTCCGGTAGTACTATGTCCAATTTTCTGAGGAGCCGCCAGACTGATTTCCAGAGTGGTTGTACAAGCATGCACTCCCACCAACAATGGAGGAGTGTTCCTCTTTCTCCACATCCACGCCAGCATCTGCTGTCACCTGAATTTTTGATCTTAGCCATTCTGACTGGTGTGAGGTGGAATCTCAGGGTTGTTTTGATTTGCATTTCCCTGATGATTAAGGATGTTGAACATTTTTTCAGGTGCTTCTCTGCCATTTGGTATTCCTCAGGTGAGAATTCTTTGTTCAATTCTGAGCCCCATTTTTTAATGGGGTTATTTGATTTTCTGAAGTCAACCTTCTTGAGTTCTTTATATATGTTGGATATTAGTCCCCTATCTGATTTAGGATAGGTAAAGATCCTTTCCCAATCTGTTGGTGGTCTTTTTGTCTTATTGACGTTGTCTTTTGCCTTGCAGAAACTTTGGAGTTTCATTAGGTCCCATTTGTCAATTCTCGATCTTACAGCACAAGCCATTGCTGTTCTGTTCAGGAATTTTTCCCCTGTGCCCATATCTTCAAGGCTTTTCCCCACTTTCTCCTCTATAAGTTTCAGTGTCTCTGGTTTTTTTTTTTTTTTTTGCATTTTTTATTATGTATTTAACTCATTTACATTTCCAATGCTATACCAAAAGTCCCCCATATCCACCCACCCCCACTCCCCTGCCCACCCACTCCCCCTTTTTGGCCCTGGTGTTCCCCTGTACTGGGGCATATAAAGTTTGCAAGTCCAATGAGCCTCTCTTTCCAGTGATGGCTGACTAGGCCATCTTTTGATATATATGCAGCTAGAGTCAAGAGCTCCGGGGTACTGGTTAGTTCATAATGTTGTTCCACCTATAGGGTTGCAGATCCCTTTAGCTCCTTGGCTACTTTCTCTAGCTCCTCCATTGGGAGCCCTATGATCCATCCATTAGCTGACTGTGAGCATCCACTTCTGTGTTTGCTAGGCCCCGGCATAGTCTCACAAGAGACAGCTACATCTGGGTCCTTTCAATAAAATCTTGCTAGTGTATGCAATGGTGTCAGCGTTTGGATGCTGATTATGGGGTGGATCTCTGGATATGGCAGTCTCTACATGGTCCATCCTTTTATCTCAGCTCCAAACTTTGTCTCTGTAACTCCTTCCATGGGTGTTTTGTTCCCAAATCTAAGGAGGGGCATAGTGTCCACACTTCAGTCTTCATTCTTCTTGAGTTTCATGTGTTTAGCAAATTATATCTTATATCTTGGTTATCCTAGGTTTGGGGCTAATATCCACTTATCAGTGAGTACATATTTTGTGAGTTTCTTTGTGAATGTGTTACCTCACTCAGGATGATGCCCTCCAGGTCCATCCATTTGGCTAGGAATTTCATAAATTCATTCTTTTTAATAGCTGAGTAGTACTCCATTGTGTAGATGTACCACATTTTCTGTATCCATTCCTCTGTTGAGGGGCATCTAGGTTCTTTCCAGCTTCTGGCTATTATAAATAAGGCTGCTATGAACATAGTGGAGCATGTGTCCTTCTTACCAGTTGGGGCATCTTCTGGATATATGCCCAGGAGAGGTATTGCTGGATCCTCCGGTAGTACTATGTCCAGTTTTCTGAGGAACCGCCAGACTGATTTCCAGAGTGGTTGTACAAGCCTGCACTCCCACCAACAATGGAGGAGTGTTCCTCTTTCTCCACATCCACGCCAGCATCTGCTGTCACCCGAATTTTTGATCTTAGCCATTCTGACTGGTGTGAGGTGGAATCTCAGGGTTGTTTTGATTTGCATTTCCCTGATGATTAAGGATGTTGAACATTTTTTCAAGTGCTTCTCTGCCATTCGGTATTCCTCAGGTGAGAATTCTTTGTTCAGTTCTGAGCCCCATTTTTTAATGGGGTTATTAGATTTTCTGAAGTCCACCTTCTTGAGTTCTTTATATATGTTGGATATTAGTCCCCTATCTGATTTAGGATAGGTAAAGATCCTTTCCCAATCTGTTGGTGGTCTTTTTGTCTTATTGACAGTGTCTTTTGCCTTGCAGAAACTTTGGAGTTTCATTAGGTCCCATTTGTCAATTCTCGATCTTACAGCACAAGCCATTGCTGTTCTGTTCAGGAATTTTTCCCCTGTGCCCATATCTTCAAGGCTTTTCCCCACTTTCTCCTCTATAATTTTCAGTGTCTCTGGTTTTATGTGAAGTTCCTTGATCCACTTAGATTTGACCTTAGTACAAGGAGATAAGTATGGATCGATTCGCATTCTTCTACATGATAACAACCAGTTGTGCCAGCACCAATTGTTGAAAATGCTGTCTTTCTTCCACTGGATGGTTTTACCTCCCTTGTCGAAGATCAAGTGACCATAGGTGTGTGGGTTCATTTCTGGGTCTTCAATTCTATTCTATTGGTCTACTTGTCTGTCTCTATACCAGTACCATGCAGTTTTTATCACAATTGCTCTGTAGTAAACCTTTAGGTCTGGCATGGTGATTCCGCCAGAAGTTCTTTTATCCTTGAGAAGACTTTTTGCTATCCTAGGTTTTTTGTTATTCCAGACAAATTTGCAAATTGCTCCTTCCAATTCGCTGAAGAATTGAGTTGGAATTTAGATGGGGATTGCATTGAATCTGTAGATTGCTTTTAGCAAGATAGCCATTTTTACAATGTTGATCCTGCCAATCCATGAGCATCAGAGATCTTTCCATCTTCTGAGATCTTCCTTAATTTCTTTCTTCAGAGATTTGACGTTTTTATCATACAGATCTTTCACTTCCTTAGTTAGAGTCACGCCAAGATATTTTATATTATTTGTGACTATTGAGAAGGGTGTTGTTTCCCTAATTTCTTTCTCAGCCTGTTTATTCTTTGTATAGAGAAAGGCCATTGACTTGTTTGAGTTTATTTTATATCCAGCTACTTCACCGAAGCTGTTTATCAGGTTTAGGAGTTCTCTGGTAGAATTTTTAGGGTCACTTATATATACTATCATATCATCTGCAAAAAGTGATATTTTGACTTCCTCTTTTCCAATTTGTATCCCCTTGATCTCCTTTTGTTGTCGAATTGCTCTGGCTAATACTTCAAGTACTATGTTGAAAAGGTAGGGAGAAAGTGGGCAGCCTTGTCTAGTACCTGATTTTAGTGCGATTACTTCCAGCTTCTCTCCATTTACTTTGATGTTGGCTACTGGTTTGCTGTAGATTGATTTTATCATGTTTAGGTATGGGCCTTGAATTCCTGATCTTTCCAAAACTTTTATCATGAATGGGTGTTGGATCTTGTCAAATTCTTTTTCTGCATCTAACGAGATGATCATGTGGTTTTTGTCTTTGAGTTTGTTTATATAATGGATTATATTGATGGATTTTCGTATATTAAACCATCCCTGCATCCCTGGAATAAAACCTACTTGGTCAGGATGGATGATTGCTTTAATGTGTTCTTGGATTTGGTTAGCGAGAATTTTATTGAGGATTTTTGCATCGATATTCATAAGAGAAATTGGTCTGAAGTTCTCTATCTTTGTTGGGTCTTTCTGTGGTTTAGGTATCAGAGTAATAGTGGCTTCATAAAATGAGTTGGGTAGAGTACCTTCTACTTCTATTTTGTGAAATAGTTTGTGCAGAACTGGAATTAGATCTTCTTTGAAGGTCTGATTGAACTCTGCACTAAACCCATCTGGTCCTGGGCTTTTTTTGGTTGGGAGACTATTAATAACTGCTTCTATTTCTTTAGGTGATATGGGACTGTTTAGATGATCAACTTGATCCTGATTCAATTTTGGTACCTGGTATCTGTCCAGAAATTTGTCCATTTCGTCCAGGTTTTCCAGTTTTGTTGAGTATAGCCTTTTGTAGAAGGATCTGATGGTGTTTTGGATTTCTTCAGGATCTGTTGTTATGTCTCCCTTTTCATTTCTGATTTTGTTAATTAGGATTTTGTCCCTGTGCCCTTTAGTGAGTCTAGCTAAGGGTTTATCTATCTTGTTGATTTTCTCAAAGAACCAACTCCTCGTTTGGTTAATTCTTTGAATAGTTCTTCTTGTTTCCACTTGGTTGATTTCACCCCTGAGTTTGATTATTTCCTGCCTTCTACTCCTCTTGGGTGAATTTGCTTTCTTTTTTTCTAGGTCTTTTAGATGTGTTGTCAAGCTGCTAGTATGTGCTGTCTCCCGTTTCTTCTTGGAGGCACTCAGAGCTATGAGTTTCCCTCTTAGAAATGCTTTCATTGTGTCCCATAGGTTTGGGTACGTTGTGGCTTCATTTTCATTAAACTCTAAAAAGTCTTTAATTTCTTTCTTTATTCCTTCCTTTACCAAGGTATCATTGAGAAGAGTGTTATTCAGTTTCCACGTGAATGTTGGCTTTCCATTATTTATGTTGTTATTGAAGATCAGTCTTAGGCCATGGTGGTCTGATAGGATACATGGGACAATTTCAATATTTTTGTATCTATTGAGGCCTGTTTTGTGACCAATTATATGGTCAATTTTGGAGAAGGTCCCGTGAGGTGCTGAGAAGAAGGTATATCCTTTTGTTTTAGGATAAAATGTTCTGTAGATATCTGTCAGGTCCATTTGTTTCATAACTTCTGTTAGTTTCACTGTGTCCCTGTTTAGTTTCTGTTTCCACGATCTGTCCTTTGAAGAAAGTGGTGTGTTGAAGTCTCCCACTATTATTGTGTGAGGTGCAATGTATGCTTTGAGCTTTACTAAAGTGTCTCTAATGAATGTGGCTGCCCTTGCATTTGGTGCGTAGATATTCAGAATTGAGAGTTCCTCTTGGAGGATTTTACCTTTGTTGAGTATGAAGTGTCCCTCCTTGTCTTTTTTGATAACTTTGGGTTGGAAGTCGATTTTATCCGATATTAAAATGGCTACTCCAGCTTGTTTCTTCAGTCCATTTGCTTGGAAAATTGTTTTCCAGCCTTTCACTCTGAGGTAGTGTCTGTCTTTTTCCCTGAGATGGATTTCCTGTAAGCAGCAGAATGTTGGGTCCTGTTTGTGTAGCCAGTCTGTTAGTCTATGTCTTTTTATTGGGGAATTGAGTCCATTGATATTAAGAGATATTAAGGAAAAGTAATTGTTGCTTCCTTTTATTTTTGTTGTTAGAGTTGGCATTCTGTTCTTGTGGCTGTCTTCTTTTTGGTTTGTTGAATGATTACTTTCTTGGTTGTTCTAGGGCGTGATTTCCGTCCTTGTATTGCTTCTTTTCTGTTATTATCCTTTGAAGGGCTGGATTCATGGAAAGATATTGTGTGAATTTGTTTTTGTCGTGGAATACTTTGGTTTCTCCATCTATGGTAATTGAGAGTTTGGCCGGGTATAGTAGCCTGGGCTGGCATTTGTGGTCTCTTAGTGTCTGTATAACATCTGTCCAGGCTCTTCTGGCTTTCATAGTCTTTGGTGAAAAGTCTGGTGTAATTCTGATAGGCCTTCCTTTATATGTTACTTGACCTTTCTCCCTTACTGCTTTTAATATTCTATCTTTATTTAGTGCATTTGTTGTTCTGATTATTATGTGTCGGGAGGAATTTCTTTTCTGGTCCAGTCTATTTGGAGTTCTGTAGGCTTCTTGTATGATCATGGGCATCTCTTTTTTTATGTTTGGGAAGTTTTCTTCTATTATTTTGTTGAAGATATTAGCTGGCCCTTTAAGTTGAAAATCTTCATTCTCATCAATTCCTATTATCCGTAGGTTTGGTCTTCTCATTGTGTCCTGGATTACCTGGATGTTTTGGGTTAGTATCCTTTTGCATTTTGTATTTTCTTTGACTGTTGTGTCGATGTTCTCTATGGAATCTTCTGCACCTGAGATTCTCTCTTCCATTTCTTGTATTCTGTTGCTGATGCTCGCATCTATGGTTCCAGATCTCTTTCCTAGGGTTTCTATCTCCAGTGTTCCCTCGCTTTGGGTTTTCTTTATTGTGTCTACTTCCCCTTTTAGTTCGAGTATGGTTTTGTTCATTTCCATCACCTGTTTGGATGTGTTTTCCTGTTTTTCTTTAATGATTTCTACCTGTTTGGCTGTGTTTTCCTGCTTTTCTTTAAGGGCCTGTAACTCTTTAGCAGTGCTCTCCTGTAATTCTTTAAGTGACTTATGAAAGTCCTTCTTGATGTCCTCTATCATCATCATAAGAAATGTTTTTAAATCTGGGTCTAGATTTTCGGTTGTGTTGGGGTGCCCAGGACTAGGTGGGGTGGGAGTGCTGCGTTCTGATGATGGTGAGTGGTCTTGATTTCTGTTAGTAGGATTCTTACGTTTGCCTTTCGCCATCTGGTAATCTCTGAAGCTAGCTGTTTTAGTTGTCACTGTTAAGAGCTTGTTCTTCAGGTGACTCTGTTAGCCTCTATAAGCAGACCTGGAGGGTAGCACTCTCCTTAGTTTCAGTGGGCAGAGTATTCTCTGCAGGCAAGCTCTCTTCTTGCAGGGCAGGTACCCAGATATCTGGTGTTCGAACCAGACTCCTGGCAGAAGTTGTGTTCCACTCACTAGAGGTCTTAGGATCCCGTGGGGAATCCTGTGTGGGCCCTTGCGGGTGTCAGGTGACTCTGCTGGCAAGGAAGCCCGGGGCTCGAGTGGAGAGGAAGGGGTTTGTGCCCCAGATCAAGCCTGGGTAGCCTGCTTCCCTTTGTACCGCAGTCTCAGGTTCCGCGCGATTGGATTGGGGCAGGCGCTGTGTTCCACTCACCAGAGGTCTTAGGATCCCGTCGGGGGTCCCGTGTGGGCCCTTGCGGGTGTTGGGCAAGACTCTGCTGGCAAGGTAGCCCGGGGCTCAAGTCGAGCGGAAGGGACTTGTGCTCAATTTATTTTTTATGCTTTAAATTCCTCTCACTCTGTAGTCCAGGCTGTCATAGAACGCATGTTCTGTCCTCCTTTTGCTGAGTGTGAGGAATACTATTGTGTGTTACTCTGTGCAGTGCCCTTCTTTTCCTTGAAGAGTGGTACGTTATGAAAATTAAACAGAAAGCTCAGGTTTTTATTTTGCCATCATTTTACCAAGTATTTTTTTTTCATCCTGAAAAACAAAATAAGCTGAGCTTTAGTTGGAAAAATAAACACACCCAAAGAAAGTGGATTGCCTCTGTATGCTTTCAGGTCATATCAGATCAGCTGAATTAGAAATGTCATTGTGAGTTTTAAGTATATCAATCATTTTGGAGATACAATTTGGAAATTATATCAATGATGTAAAGAAGTATGCTTTTCCTTGATTTGCTACAGATTCTGGTTACATTATTATGATGCAGGTTCCCTAAATCTGTGTTCTCAATGTTAGTGTGTTCATGTCTTCCAAGCTGTGTTCAACAATGTTATTTATAATATATCGTGTGTATTAAGCATTAATTGCCAGTGTTTTAACCTCCAAACCAACTTGATAGTTTTATATGGTTAGTTTTATGATCTCAATTTAGATGTGATTGACTGATTTAGAGTTGTATGTTACCACGAATGCAATCATTGGTCTTATAGGTAGTCAGCTTGCCCACTCCAAGGTTAGCATAAAAGTAACTTTGGGTCTAGGATTTGTTATTGTGTTCCATCACTCTATGAATTTCATTCCAAGTTAATAGAAGAGCAAACATACTTGTATTATCAGCTAGCCAATGTACCACATTTTTTGAGTTTTTACAGATGGGAATAAGAAAAAGTATTTTTTCTATAAATGAGATTTTTAAAGTTATGATCACACTATCTCAGTCATGTAGCATCTTGTAGTTTCCCCTTTCCAATGTAGATACCCTACAAAGCAGATCAGGCATATGATTATTGATTTATATCCATGTAGGTTTTTCAGGGGAGGCATATTAATATCAGATAATAAGGTATATGACCATTTGCATAGCGTGACCATCAGTTCTTGTAATTAAATGTATATAATTTTAGAAAGCCAAGATTATACTACTGAAAATATTAACAAAGCATATATTCATATGCCTTTAAGTTATATTCATTCCTTTGTCTGAGAGTCTCCTGTACCAAGCCCTCAGAGCTACAGTTACATCCTCAGAAGTCAAATGCCAGAGAAGCCATTGTCATCATTTTTGTGCCAAGTCGGCTTAAGACATTATTTTATCAATGCCAGGCTATGTAGTGAAATTTGATGACTGATAGGAATCCACACTGAAATACAATTAAACATTCTCATATAGGATATACAGAGCATCCTCTATGACTATAATTTCTGAATACATACTCAAGGAAGATTCTCAGGTACTCTTACCAGAGGGTTTTTTTTTCCCTAGTGATTAGTGAATAATTCACCTTTCTTCAAGGTGAGCATGAATATTTTTTAACTATGTTCTCCCCTCCCGATGAAGAAAAGTGGTAGTGTCATATATTCCCTTCACATTTTCTTATTTCATTATCAACATTTTCAATGCAGCAGCCTAAAATATGAGGATGTGTATCATATTGTATGCTTCAGAGACATGTGTCACAGTATCTTTGATCTAATAATGTCTCATGAGGGGAATTGGCATCTTGTGCTTTGTTTCCTGCTCCAGAAATTCACACATTTTGTAACTGCTGAAATCAATACAAGATGTTAAAAGAGATATTGTGTGACTTTTGATTCTAGATCATAAAAATGCTATGTGATTCAAAGGTTTCCTTGGCAGAAATGGCAGATTCTCCAAATAATGCTATAAATATCTACAATTACAAGTTGAAACTAATCTAATTCATAATCATTCTTAACTACATTTGATATATTTTTCTTTAAGAGATAGAGCTTCCACATTTATCCTAACATAATTTTAATTCTTAATAGATTTTATAGCTAAAGACTTATTGCTTATTATGTCATGATTTGAATGCTTTATATTCTTCAGATCATCTAGTCTACAGGATAGCCTTGAATTGATTTTATAAAATCTGTAGATTGTTAACCTATTATGACTTGGGAAGTTACCAGGGCTCAATACATATTAACTATAAACACAATAGATACAGAGATAGGTAAAGAGAAAGGACAATCTTATGGACAAGAATGAATAAAATAGTGATTTTCAAGATGTTACTGAAAGTCATAGTACAGCATGTTGTGACCCTAATTTTGAAAGAAGAGTTTATGTTTATGCACATCTCTTTGTTTTTGCCCACATTAAATATAATACTGTGACGTTGTCATCCTTTATGAGATTGGTGGACAGTCTATGTTTGCATTCCAAAAAACTCTCAAATGAAAAATTCTATTTCCTTATGTAATTAAACCACGACTAGAATTTCTTAAAATAAACATGTGTGATTTAAATCTCATCAGTGAAATATCTCAAAGATTGCTGTGAGAAAACTTAACGATATAAGGTATTTCCTTCTCTTTTAAGTAAACAGAAATACACATCACAGATTCTAAGCACCTGCAACTCCAAGCCAAATTAAGTGCTTTCTTTGACAACTTGCCTTGGCTGTAGTGTTTTATTACAGCAATAGAAAGGTTACTCAAACAAGAGGTTTCATCTTCCTAACCCCGTTTCTGATTGGGTTGTTTGGTTTTTTGGTGATTAACCTTTTGAGTTCTTTATATATTTTGGATATTAGCCCTCTATCAGATGTGAGGATAGTGAAGATTCTTTCCCTTATATGTCTGTACTCACTAATAAGTGGATATTACCCCCCACCCCCTGCAAAAAAAAAAAAAAGTCCTGAACAGAACACCCATGATACAGTCCACAGAACTCAAAAAGCTCAACAAGCTGAAGTGCCCAATTGAGGATGCCCCAGTCTCACTTGGGAGAGAGAAGAAAGCAATCACAAGTGGAGAGGGATGGAGGGACCTGGGAGGGAAAGTGGACAGGGTCAGGGGCAGTGGGCAGTGGACAGGGGAAACCTGATATGGAATTGGATGGGGGAAAAGGACTGAAATCCCTGAGGGCCAGCAAAAAGAATGTAAACAGACAACCTCAGGAAATAGGAGGTTGGGTGTACCCCCCAGAATGCACAAGAGACCTGGGAGGTGAGAGACTCCCAGGACGCAAAAGGGAGGGACCATAGATGGAACTCCCAACAGGATGGAGAAGGAACTTATAGAGCCCACAGCCAGCAGGAAGACAGGGCATCAAGTGAGGGATGGGTTTGCCATCCCACAGTCACATCTCTGACCCATAACTGTTCCTGTTATGGAACAGAAAGAAATTGTAGGGATGGAAATGGAGAAAAGCCTGAGGAAAAAGGATTCACCAACAGGGCCAAAGTTAGATTCAACTCAAGGGGAGGTCTCAAGGCCTGACACTATTTACTGAGGCTATGGAGCGCTCACAAAAAGGGACCAATCATGACTGCCCATGACCCAACAAGCAGCTGAAAGATACAGATGCAGGTATTTGCACCCAACCAACGAACAAAAGCAGCTGACCCTGTTGTTGAATTAAGAAAGGTTTAAAGAAGCTGAGGAAAAGGGTGATCCTGTAGGAGGAGCAGCAGTCTCAATTAATCTGGACCCCTGAGATCTCTCAAACACTGGACCACCAAAGAGACAACATGCACCAGGTGATATGAGGTCCCCAACACACATAGAGTTGAGAACATCCATATCTGTGTCATTCAGAGATGAAACACCTAACCCTCAAGAGACTGGAGGCCCCAGGAGGTTTAGAGGTCAGGTGGAGTGCAGGTGGGTGGGGTGGGGAAGAGTTGTGGAATGTGGAGCAGATGGAGGATAGATGGGGGTGGGGATGGAATATGGAGTATAAAAACAATAAGTTAACAATAAAATAAAATTTAAAAAGAAAAAAGAAAAGAAAGAAAAACAGAAGAGAAGAGAAAAGGAGAGGAGAAGAGAGGAGAGGAGAAGGGAGGGGAGGGGAGGGGAGGGGAGGGGAGGGGGAGGGGGAGGGGAGCGGGAGGGGAGAAGAGAAGAGAAGAGAAGAGAAGAGAAGAGAAGAGAAGAGAAGAGAAGAGAAGAGAAGAGAAGAGAAGAGAAAAAAAAGCATTAAACCTAACCTGTGCTTATTGTGGAAGGGGTTTTCTTTTAAAAACACATAACCTAAATAATGAATTTGCAGATTCAACTATACAGAAGTAGAAACATGTGTGGTCCAAGGGGCACAGGCTGGATCTGGATCTGAGAACAGAACCTGTCAGTGTTGAAGTAGTACAGCACTGATTTTGTAGGCATGAAAGATAAAAAACTGAAGGGGCACTGCTTCATAATTTTAAGATAGATGCCAAGGCCAAGCAAATATAACCAGATTTCAAGTCCCAGCAACGAGGCCTTGGTAAGTTATTTTATGAAATGTGAAAATGAACTTACAATAGAAATCTCAGGATGTTAAAGATGTCAGAACCATGAAATTTCTAAGAAAGTTTTAGGAATAGAATAGAGCTTCTCCACGAGACTATGGATCCTGTAGGCAAGAGCATTGAAGAAGTGTTTTATTCAAGTCTTTGAAGCCCAGACAATTGTGTCCTAATCCATAGCCCACCTGCTTCTACTCCATTACAAGTCCCAGTTACCGAGAATGGAGCTGTAGGATGGGCTGAATTTCTGGATTTTGTTCTTTTTGTTGTTGTTGTTCATTCTTCCTCTACTCTATTCCCATTCCTTCCTTTTGTAATGAGAATGTCTGTTCCTTCCCAGTAGTATGTGAAAAGTATGTCTTGTGTTTTCATTATTCGGGAGCTCACAGCAAGAGTCTCAGAGGGGATATCATACTTTTGTATTATTTTACTTAAACTATTTTCATATATGAGTATACTCTACATATTTTCAACAGTAAGACTAGATCAGGAACTACAGGCAGATAATGGCTACTGAGGGAGAGACGTATCAGTTTTCTCCAGGGATGAAATGCATGAAAGGTCTTGTAATCAAAAATTGTGAACTTTAAAACAAAACACAAATGAGCAATGCTAAAATGGACTCAGCCTTTTGTGTGTTTGTAAAACAATAATTATATAAGAATAGATCATGATTATAAACTTATTTTTGTCACAATTATGAACAAAATTAGAATTGTGAAGGACTGCAGCCTTTTGATGTAGAGTTGAAAGCAAAGTGCATCCTGAAGTGGTTGTATATCTATTGTTACAATGAAGAAGTGGTTATGACTTAAAAGGAGCAAGATCGTGTGTCAGATTGACAAAGGAGTTGTGATAATCAATGTTGATTGTCAACCTGAAAGAATCTATACGTACTCGGGAAATAAATGTCTTAGTATGACAATGATGGATTTTTTTAGGCTACATTAGTTGTGGTGAGAAAGCACACACTAAGGTTGGCTGAGGTCTTGGGCTGCATGAAAAGTACAAAGTTCACAGAGTACAATCCCTTCCCTCTCCCTGCTTCCAGATACAGATGCAATGGCACCTGCTAGGTCCCGTTCTTCCTGTTCCCATGAATAACTCTTCTTAGTGCAAGTCAGAATGAACCCACATTTTTAAAGTTGCTTTAGGCAGATATTTATTTACAACAGTGAGAAAACCCAATAATACAGTTGACAATTCCATTATGAAGAGGCTCTCATATTTATAGTCTTGTTTTGAGCATTTTTTAACATAACTACTGTCTCCTATTCTATGTATAGTTTTATTGTTTTTGCTTTAGTCAGTATTTTGCCATCTGTAATGCATTTATGTTCTTTTTAAGATGGCTGCCACTGCCTTCTTTTGTTATTGATATAAAAAATATACCTTAGACTGGAAACTTATAAAGACACGGTATTTTTATTTGAATCAGATTTCTTGTCTCTGAGAAGTTCAAACATCATGACACCAACTTCCAGCAAATACTCCTTACAGATGCAACTTTTCAGCCACCAAGTTTGCCCATGGGAACTAATCTACTCAAACCACAAGACAGAATTACACCTGAAATGGCATTAGCATCTCAGATTCTGGCATCTCTATGACCTAATAACTTTTTATGAATCCCCAATTCTTAAGGATCTACCACTGTTCAGTGAAAGTATACTACGGACCATCTTTCAGGACACAAACTTTCAGGAACAAAGTTGTTCTATACTAAACCAATGAAAGTAAAATATCTGCTGTACTTAATAGATTAAAATACAGTGATCTATTACATCTGAATATTAAATAAGCAATAAATTACTATCATTTATTACTATCATTTATTAATAATCTAAAAATTAGTAAGGTCTTTTATTCTATATTTAGCCCACAATTCTGTATTTATGATGCATTTATATTTAAATAAGTCAAAGTATACTTACAAAATGTGTTATTTCATGTAAAATGAAGACCATGTGTTCTATAGTTTTAAATACTAAATCTGTCAATCCTAAAATATAATCCTCCCAATTATTACTAAGTGTCCACTAGAGGGCAGAACTGCTCTCTGCTAAGAACCAGTGTCCAAAAGCACTATGACATGTGCAGAAGAGAATCTTAGGGTCTGCCTTTACAAAGTTCTGCTTTGACTATTCAGTGTTTCTTGGCATCTATGTTATCATGTTGTTCACTAAATCTTTAGCTTGTTCCATGCTTTATAATTTTTGTTTTTTAACTTCACTTTTGTTTGTGCTATTGAAATTTAAACCTCAGGCTTCACATATACTAGGCTCACCACTGAGCAACACTCACAACATGAAGCTGTATGTTTAATACAGCAGTCATTGGCAGTGAATTTAATTCAGCAATCTGTGTGGCTTTATTTTTTTTCCTTTTAAACATCCATATTTCTTTATAACAGTTTCCAGTGACTTTTAAAAATTAATTAACAAATTAATTTTTATTTCTTTACTACTATTATCCCCTGAACTTTTACTAATCTTCTGATTATTCTAACATAGGATTTTTTGTCTTCCTTACAGTTAACCAACTGAGTTCATTTTAATTTAATCTAAAGACTTGTATGCTAGATATGAAGTCTTATGGTTGTAATTTCATTGAAAACAGAGAATGAGACCTGAATATGTAATAATTTTCAGTTACATGTATCTTTCAATAGACATCATTTTATGAATGTTTTATTTTCTGAATAAAGTTTTGTCAAATCATATATCTTGTAAGCTATTTTAATTTAACTTTTAGTTTTCAAACTTAGGGATCATTTTTAAGACTGTTACAAGATTCTGTTTCTGTCTGTGTATTCAACTTGCTTATACATAGAACCCATAACATGTGTTCTGATTATAATCTATCTAATTAAACTTTATGATTTATTTATCAAGAAAAATTTTAAATAATATAAGCTATACTACATATTATAAATCCTCACAAGATATATTTTATCAATATAATTTTACCATTGTTTATATAGTTTTTATTACTGATTTTTCTTTCAATTTAACTTGGATAATATTAAGTAACATATCAGACAAAGTGATAACAGAGATGCTAGATGCAAAGCATGGATGTGAAATGCTTTGAATCTTACTGACCCTCCCCATCAAAAATCATCACCAGTCACCTTCCTCAGGACACAGGAAAACACCTGTTTCAGTTTGGTTTTCCAGAGAGAGAGAGAGAGAGAGAGAGAGAGAGAGAGAGAGAGAGAGAGAGAGAGAGAGGATATAGAATGAAAGTTAATCAGATGTATAAACATACGATCATTTAAACAAAACTCTTTGATACAGAACTGTCTTGGATAGAATATTGGATGGAATAGACCAGCATATTTATAGTGTTACCCAAAATACACACTAAAAGAAGAAAAGAAAAAAAGAAGAAAAAAATGAAGGGAAATCATGTTGTTTGTAGCTCTTGTATGGCTTGGGGATTTAAACTCAGGCCCTCATGATTCCTAGGAAGTGCCTCTCCCATTGAATCGCCCCGTCAGTCCCACAGGTACATTAATACATAAACATAATAAACATAAACCTGGCACATAAAACACCCTTCTCAGTATTAAAGGAATAGATTCCCACTGTGCACACACAGGCTTGGTAAGAATGCTCAGACTATCTTTAATCCTAATAACCCTAGATTTTCGTTGCAATGAATAGTTATCTCATAAGGAATTGGGTCCCCAGGGGGAGACTTCATCATATAGCATTTACTATTTGCTACATAAAATTAAACTCCATTTAGCTTCACAGCTGATTTATTATATTAAAGAGGAAAAAATAACAGTAAAACAACAACAAAAACAGCTAAAGTGTGTAGAACTTTAGGTTTCATGACAAGCAGATTTTAAGAAATCAGGCAATCACTTACCTAAGCAATGAAAGCACATGAATTGAGCACTGAAATTGATCTGTGAGCATTTCAAGTCTATGGTGTTCAAGAAGGGGCCCATTGGACTCCCCGAGATGAGGTGAACAAGCTGAGAGTCCAGGGGAGTAAACTGCTGCAATTCACAGCATGAAGAACCATAAATCAGATATAATCATAGATGCTAATGAGGTAACTTCCTAAGGCTGCCAAATAACTAACCTGGAGAAACAGAGCAAACACTGGCAAAGAGACATGAAGAACAAAGAAGCATCTATTCAATACTATTAATAATAAAGAATCATATATTTCATGGAGCATTGGGTAGAATGCAGAGATTTTCAACATTTGTTTGTTACTTCCTAAATAATTCCATATCAAATGGCTTTCATGTATTTTGACTGCTACCCAATACAACTTGAATGAAAATCTATCTACAAGGACATAAATAAATAGTCAGCATTTACCATGGTCTAATACATATCGATGGACATTTAATCCCCAAATTCATGGTTTGTAAAAGTCCAACTAAATTATGATGTGTAATTAGAACATGAAAACAGTTTAAAGTTAGGAGACGTATTGAAGACAGCAGAAAACATTGAAATGGGTATTATAAATACAAGTATCCAAAAGTTTAACTCTCAACTGCTCACATAGTAAACCTAGACAGAAAAAAAAAATCCCAATGAACTTTTAGAGATTGAAATCAAATGATCAAAATGAGTGTATTGGGGGGGGTAATTCAGAAAAGATTCATGAACTTGAAAACGTGACTTAAATACTTAAGGAAAATATTAAGGGATGAAGTGAAACTTGCTAATCTTTAACAAAGTTCCAAGTGTCTAATTAGCATATCCCCAAATGTTAGACTGGGTGCAAGATGCACTTGTCAGTGGTGCTAAAGAGATGGGTCAAATGCTTGTAGCACTTGTTCTTCTCACATAAGACCTGGATTTGTTACCAAAATTTGGTGAAAATTATAAACTTGACACCTAAGAAGCTCAATTACCTACAAACAGAGAATCTAGCAGTACAACAAAGGACATCTCCACTTGGATTTCAAAATCACTTTAACAGATACAACATCAAAGTATGTAAAGAAAGAGGTGTTTTTCAGAGGAGACAAAAAGGATTTTGGCAGATTTAGTCAGTAGCAGTTGAATGAAACATTGTGGATAAATATAATGAATGTCCAAAAATGGGAAAAATCTCAAACTAGAACAGAAGAGAAAGTCTCCTACCTGAAGGAAAAGAAAGTCATTCAGATATCTAATGCAAGAATACACACACACACACAAATATATATAGTCACCATTTAAGGTGACAATGTTCCTTTCCCAAACCATAGACTATCAGTATTTCCAGTGCCAGACATGAGAAACTTCCTTTAGAGTCTTTAGAGTTGTTGCTCAGTGGAGTTCAAGAGACTCGAATAATAATATAGGGTATTGCCATTAATCTTTTGGGGTTCTAGAAAAAGAAGGTATGGCCCTATTACTGAAGACAACCACAAACTTCAGGCCCAGGTCTTGGAAGATTCTATCCAATCTGACCTGGAAGCCTTAGCAAGAATTACACAAGCTGAGAAAGAAGAAAGGCAATCAGTAATACTATGCAATATACCTGCAAACCAAAGCAGTGTTCAGCACAATATATTCTTAAATATGCGATTGTGGCATTTATACCCTGGGAGTAACCAGCATATGCACAATTGGACTTAAGTTCTGCTAACACGAAGGAAATTTATATGTAGTCATGCAAAATTAGCCAATTTCTATGGCTGGAGAGACCATAGGGCCTAGAGGACAACCTACCCCTGTCCCTTTCTTAAAGCAATATAATCTCAAAATGCATTCTTACCACCTAACACCTAACATTATAGCTACAGGTAAGAGTGGGTGTCACCCTCATCAAAGCACCTTCTTCTTCTTTTTTCTTCAGTAGATGGAGATTACTACAGAAAGCCCCAGCTGGTAAAAATAAAAAGATAGTGAACCATGAGATGCCAAATCCAAAGTTATTACATTTATAGCACAAATCCAACACAAAAAGCTCTGAGAACATTGGGGCAAAGTGAGAGGAAATGATTCTTAGTGACAAACTATCACATATAGAAATTTATAACAGATAATTTTTCCTTTTTGCTTTACCTAAAGTACCAGTTTTTAATGGTAAGCTCATCACTAATTTTGAGGAGAATCTTGTTATTCATCCAAACAATTCATAGCAGCAATTCATATAGTTATTGCCATGATGAATCTGTCATAACAGATGGTGGAGGGAACACTGAAACCTGATTTGCTAACATGCAAATAAGATGCATTTTCTTTCATGGTTTTGTATAATTTTGATTGTCTCATCTCTCAGGGATTTTAATTCACCAAGGTTAGGTAATACTTAGTGAAATTTGAAAAGCATATTCAGAAACTGTCTAATGTAAACTGTAATGTAATGTAATGGATGTGGATCATCTTTAGATCTTCGATGATACAAGAGTTTCACTACCGCATAATGGATTATTTAAAAGAAAATTTTAGACCCATGAAGAAAGATTGAGAAAACCTCATTTTTATATCTTCTATGCTTTTATCATTGAAAGTTTCTTAATTTCATCTAGGAAGTAAAATATTTTTTTAATATTATATGTGGATAGCTAGCTCCTATCCCTGCTCACCTAAAATCCATACAGCCTTTTATGCCTTTCTTTTCAGATCTGAAAACCTCAAGAGAAATAAACCATAAGTTCTGATCCTTTAATATCTGAAGTGGAATTACATTTTAGAGTGTTTGTTATTTATATCCTCTTTTATTTCAGAACTGGTTCCTTAGCCCATACTTATCAATCACAATTTTCTATTTAGTAGTATAACAATTACGTTTATTAAAGAGATTTTGGAAAGAAACCCAGAGGAGATATGGAGTCATCAGCCTACCTAGGGAACCACTTAGTTGACATTGTTAGTATTTCTACCATTTCCTTCAATTCCTTCAGTCTTTAACTTTTTCGTATGGATCCCCAACCTCAGGCTAGTGCTTGATATTATCTGCATCTGTCTCAGTCAGCTTCTATTAGAGCATCTCAGAGAACAGGCATGCTAGGCTCTCATTTGAAAGCACAACATGGCATCAGTAATAGTGTCAGGGTTTGCTGCCTGCTGATGGGATGGATCCCAAGTTGGGCTGGTCTCTGTAGGGCCTTCCCTTAAATCTCTGCTTCATTTTGTCCCTGAATTTCTTTTAGACAGGACAATTTTAGGTCAAAAAAGAATTTAAGGTAAATTAAATAGAGTTGCTCCAAGATATTTTTGTATTTATGGCTATTATTATTTAAATTGACGACCCAGGCATAGCCCCATACAATAATGGCCACTTGGATTTTGACAAAGAACCCAAAACTATACAATGGAACAAAGAAAAAAAAACCAAATGTTGTTTGTCTAATTGGGTTTCTGCTTGTAAAAGAATGCAAATCGATCCATATCTATTACCTTTCACAAAACTCAAATACAAGTGGATCAAAGACATCAAACATAAAATCAGATTTGCTAAACCAAACACAGCTATTAGGATGTAACATAAATAAATAGGTTAATTTTAAAAAATGAAAAATATAGCAAACACACCATTTATCTAAATATATTCAATAAACAGATTATCACCAAGCAACATGTTTATTTTTCTGCAAATAGAATAAACATATTGTGGTATGTATTTGACAGCAAGTGCTTGCATTCCTACCATAATGTTGTTACTCACACACATACATACAGAGAGAGAAAGGGAGAGAGAGACAGAGAGACAGAGACAGAGACAGAGAGACAGAGAGGCAGAGAGAGAAAGGCACACACGCTCACAAAGAATTAATGAGTCTGAATCTGGTAACCTAGATGTGATCATTGGAGCACCGTGTCCTTATTCTGAGGGATTAAAAAATATGTAAACTGGCCTTCTATCTGAAGTGGTGGATTTAGTGTATTTGATGTAAAATAACCTTTATTTTATTCTTTATTAATTGAATAACCTTTCAAAAAATAAAGGTATTTGATGTAAAATAACCTTTATTTTATTCTTTATTAATTGGCTGAAAATTTAAAGAAATATTCTAAATTAGGAAAGATTGCAAATTAGTCATATTCCTCAGCAGAAAACTGTAAGATCTCTTTCTTGTTTAATCATAAATCCAGACACCACTGTGTAGCTTTATAAGTCCATTTAAAATAAGAGTGTGGAATCTAACAGCAATGCCTCTGAGAGCATTATGCTAGAAGAAGATATCAGCTATGCGGGAGCTGGGGTTACAGGTGGTTTTGAATGTGGCTCTCTTAACTTGTAGCCCTTAGCTTTTTATAACTTATAGCCCTTAACTTCAGCCATTACACATTCTATTTTTATTGAGATGGTGTCTAAGTGTATAAGTCCATTATTGCACTTTCGCTACACTCTCCTCCACTTTAACAGTGCTGGGATCACAGTGTGAAATTATATCTGGTTGTATTTGCTTTCAGACATTTTGACTGAGGAGATGGACTTTCATTTTAACTTAAAAAATGGAAAGAATATTCTTGAATTGAATGAAATGTTAGAAACTTTCAAATCATTTTAATCAAACAATTAATACTTGAGACTAATGTGAGCTCAAGGTTATTGTTTGTGAAGCTCTGCATGAAAGTTTTAAAACAATGAGATTGGGATGAATAGCTAAAAGAGAGAGAATGAGATCCATAACCCTAGATGTCATCCCAAAGGTACTTTTTACATATTGAAGACCACAGTATAATAATGCTTTCATCCATGAAGTAGCCATATATGTGTGTGCATGTGTGTGTGTGTGTGTGTGTGTGTGTGTGTGTGTGTGTGTGTGTGTGTGCATTTTGCATTTAAAGATGTTTGTGCTCTTATGAATTGTTAAGAGTAAATGTACACACAAGTATTAGTTATTTCAGGGCAGTTATCAAGGAGCCTCATTGATGCTCATCAGAAAACCATGAACTTTTTGAGGCGAATTTGAGATTCTTTATTCATTAACTTGAACAAAAATGCATGTGTCCATAGTGGGTAATAATTCTAGATGGGCTGTTTCATATAATGACTGGAACTCCCTACATGCTCCACGTCTTGAGTTCTAAAATTTCACTAACAAATTTTTGACTGCCATAAATAATGAAGGTTTAAAGAAAGAACAACATTTGAAGCAATGGACCAGAATTCCTCTTTATTTGACTCTTAGCAAATTGGAATGCAGCATCCTTTCAAGAGCAGCACTGAAATATACCAGTCAATGGCAGAGAGTAAAAAAGTATGCAATTGGAGACATTATGGTAATATAAATTTCCATTAAAAATGAGACTGCATTCACCTATTACAACACATTGCTATTCTGCTCAACACAGAGTTAAAAAGAAACAAGAACTCTTGTATACATTCAGTTAGTCACAAGTATAATTATGTTCACATATTTTAAAAAAATGAATCATGATCTGTGAATTGAGCCTGGCTTTTTTTGTTCTCTCTCTTTTTATTCTTTTCCTTTAGACAGACACAATGAATTTGGTAGAATGGATTGTTACCATCATAATGATGACAGAATTTCTCTTAGGAAACTGTGCCAATGTCTTCATAACCATAGTGAACTTCATCGACTGTGTGAAGAGAAGAAAGATCTCCTCAGCTGATCGAATTATAACTGCTATTGCCATCTTCAGAATTGGTTTGTTGTGGGCAATGTTAACGAACTGGCATTCACATGTGTTTACTCCAGACACAGACAATTTACAAATGAGAGTTTTCGGTGGAATTACCTGGGCTATAACCAACCATTTTACCACTTGGCTGGGGACCATACTGAGCATGTTTTATTTATTCAAGATAGCCAATTTTTCCAACAGTCTATTTCTTCATCTAAAAAGAAAACTTGACAATGTTCTACTTGTGATTTTCCTGGGATCGTCTCTGTTTTTGGTTGCATATCTTGGGATGGTGAACATCAAGAAGATTGCTTGGATGAGTATTCATGAAGGAAATGTGACCACAAAGAGCAAACTGAAGCATGTAACAAGCATCACAAATATGCTTCTCTTCAGCCTGATAAACATTGTACCATTTGGTATATCACTGAACTGTGTTCTGCTCTTAATCTATTCCCTGAGTAAACATCTCAAGAATATGAAATTCTATGGCAAAGGATGTCAAGATCAGAGCACCATGGTCCACATAAAGGCCTTGCAAACTGTGGTCTCTTTTCTCTTGTTATATGCCACATACTCTTCCTGTGTCATTATATCAGGTTGGAGTTTGCAAAATGCACCAGTCTTCCTGTTTTGTGTGACAATTGGATCCTTCTACCCAGCAGGTCATTCTTGTATCTTGATTTGGGGAAACCAGAAACTTAAACAGGTCTTTCTGTTGTTGCTGAGGCAGATGAGATGCTGACTGAAAAAATGAAAGTCTCCCTGTCTCTAGATAAACAACAGAGTCATGTGCACATAGAACATGTATACAGGAAGTAGTATAGATAAATGTTAGATGAATATAAGTAGGCATAAAGATTGGAAATAGTCAATTTATATAACAGTAATGAAACTCATTTCCTATAATTCTTTTAAGAAAAAATGAAAGATGTTTTTAGAAGCTAAAAACAGATTTTACCCCTTTTAGGCTATTGCTCTTCTGTTAATCTTAAAACATTATAAGGGCAATGAATTGTCCCTCATTTCTTCATTTTATATCTTCAAATTTATTTTAATCTCATCCAAAGAAGATTCTGACTTTCCATTTTTCAAAAAAGTATAATCATTGCAAATCTGTACAGAAATCATAATGTTTAATCTACTATCTTTACTTGTTGAAACCACCTCTATTAAAACTATATAAGGCGAGTATAGGGAATATACTGAAGATATGGTTTCTTGTAATCTTGTATAAAATGTAGAAATTAAAAAATATGTTGATATAGTTGAAATAGTTATTGAATTTTCTGTGATGAAGTGGGGATTTCTGGGTTTTTTGGAGACTCAGTTGTCTTGTGATTTTTTTCTGGAAGCTGTTTTATGAGAGAATTTTTGCTGCAAATAGATGTGGTGTTTTTCTGAAAGCTAAATTAGTGAAGGGCGTGTGATTTTGCTGGAGCAGAATCTTGAGAGGACACTGAATGTTTAGAAAGAGTATAACACAATACTATAAGAGTATAATACTATAAGAGTATAACACAATAGATACTAGAAGACACTTTTGCATTGGTTCTTCTTGCTGTCTTCTTTGACCTTCCCTTGTCATTATTTCACGGAGAGAAACACACTGAAGAACTTCTGACGTATTCTGCCTGCTTCTTGGCATGTCCAAGGACACATGCAGATCAGTGGAGCCTCATGGTTTCTTTTGAATAGAGCTGCTGCTATAGATTCACGTTTGGAGTTTGAAGACTGTCATTACTCATTTGTGTTTGGTGTTTTGCTTGTGAACTGGACTACTGACAATGAAGATTTAAATCTCCCAAAAGAAATATGTTTTAAAAGGACCAAAGTCCCTGCTTCCTATTATCCTTTCTTTTTTCCTACCACTGGGTAGAAGGAAGGTTGAAGCATTAAAGAACTATCTATAATTGGTGGTATCCATCTCATAGGGAAGACCCAAGGCCTGACAGTATTACTGAGGCTATGGAGCGCTCACAAAAAGGTCCTATCGTGACTATACTTCAGAAGACCCAACAAGCAGCTGATAGAGTCAGATGCAGATATTGGCACCCAACCAGTGGAGAAAAGCTGCTGACCCCTGGTGTTGAATTAGGGAAAGGCTGGGAGAAGGAGAGGAGGAGGGCAACCCTTAGGAGGATGAGCAGTCTCAACCTGGACCCCCTAGGTTTCTCAAACATTGGACTAGCAACCAGGCAGCATACACCAGCAGATATGAATCCTCCAAGATATATACAGCAGAGGACTGCTGGGTCTGGGTTCAATCAGAGATGTACTAAACACTCAAGAGACTGGAGGCTCCAGGGAGTTTAGAGGTCTGGTTGGCTGGGGGCTGAGGAGTAGTGACATACTTGTAGAGAAATGAGGCATAAAATCTGGAGTGTAAAATGTAAGTAAATTAATAAATAAAAGAAAAAACAACAACAGAAAAGAAAAATTTAAGGCTCCAGTGTGATTATTAATTTACGATGCAACCCATAAGCAACTCTTCTGGTTTTATTCTTTTTTAAAAAAACAATATTCATTTAAAGTAACACAATTAAGTGTATATTTTTAACACATGTCGTTAAGTTTCTTCTTATTTCTCCCCTATCTACACTACCCATTCTTCATAGCCTCTCTGTCTCCAGTTCTCTTCCTAATCTACATTGTCACTTTTTCCATCTTCATGTTATAACTATCCACATTTTACACACACACACACACACACACACACAGAGAGAGAGAGAGAGAGAGAGAGAGAGAGAGAGAGAGAGAGAGAGAGAGAATTAAATTTTAATCAACCCATATGAAAAAGCATACAAAATTTGTCTTTCTGAATCTAGTCTATTATTGGATATTTTGCTTATTTACATTTCAAATGTTTTCTTCTTTCCTGGTTTCCCCTCCTGAAACCCCATATCCCTCTCCCTGGTTCTATGAGGGTATTTCCCTACCCATCCACCCTCTCCTGCCTCATTGCTCTGCCATTCCACTACACTGGGGCATACAGCCTTCCTAGCACCAAGGGCCTCTCCTCCCACTGATATCTGACACTACTACCCTCTGCTACATATGCAGTTGGAGTTATGGGTCCCTCCATGTGTACTCTTTGGTTGGTGGTTTAGTCCTTGCGAGCTCGGGGGGGGGGGGTCTGCTTGGTTGATACCTGATGTCTGACACTACCACTCTCTGCTACATATGCAGTTGGAGTCATGGGTCCCTCCATGTGTACTCTTCAGTTGGTGGTTTAGTCCTTGGGAGTTCTGGGTGGGTCTGGTTGGTTGTTCTTCCGATGGGGTTGAAAACCTCTTCAGCACCTTCAGTCCTTTCTTTAACTCCTCCATTGGGGACCCCGTGCTCAGTCCAATGGATGACTGCCAGCGTCCAGATCTGTATTTGTCAATTTCTGCAAAGCCTCTCAGGAGACAACTGTATCAGGTTTCTATCAGCAATCACTTCTTGGCATCAGCAATAGAGTCTGGGTTTGGTGTCTATATATGTGATGGATCTCCAGTTGGGACAGTATTGAGGGAAATATTTAAAAAGTCAACCCACCACCTCTCCTAGCCCAACAGTCAGTGTTCCCACTCTAGTACTGGTATTCTTAGGCCACCAAACTATGTCCCAGCAGGGTCCTGATCCATGTGTTCTTACCTCTGAGCTACTCTGTCTCAGCTAGCAAGTTCATCTTTTTTCCACGCAATGCCCTCCACACCCCACAGTCAGCCATCTCAACACCTAGTTACCAAATAGAAAAATGACTTTTAAAGTTTAATTATCCAATCAGATTTATATAATAATAAGATCACAATTTACAAGATGCCAATAAAATAATTTCAGAGCCAATTAATAAGGATAAAACTTTAACCCAATTATGCTAACCTTGTGAAAATCTTAGTTACTTGTGGCTTTTAAAACCACATGGGATCAGGATCATCTTCCTGTCCGTCTGCCTCCATGTTGGCTTCTCCCATTCTTCCTCCTGCTACCTCTCTATCTCTCTCTGTCCCCCAGACTCCTAGCTCTGCCTCTCTTTTCCTGTCCAATCACAGGCCTGCCACTGCCCTAACGATTGGACAGAGAAGATTCTGCAACAGGGCAGTCTCTGGATGGCCTCTCCTTCTGTTTCTGCTCCACACCTTGTCTCTGTATATCCTCCCTTGAGTATTTTGTTCCCCCTTCTAAGAAGAAATAAAGCAACCACACTTTGGTCTTCCTTTTTCTTGAGCTTTATGTGGTCTGTGAATTGTATCTTCTGCCCATCTTCCACAATGACCCCTTAACCTTAGATGTATGAGTTTCTTTAGATGCACTCATTAGAACTATGCTCCACAGCTTTGCATTTTGATTGGTCATACTTTTTTTGTGGTGATGTCTTCTCTTTACTATAGGCATTTTGATTTGGGTGTGAAAGAATATTAAAACTGTTCTAATTTTAATTACCATGATAACTAAGAATATTCAATATATTTTCTAATGTTAACTTGTTATTTTAGTTACTAGTTAGTCTCATTTCACTGACTAGTATGTGTGGTGATTCTCTCAGGCTTCACAGCAGGCAGGGACAAAATGATGCATGAGTAGACAAGTATGGAACTCTGCTTAGAATGATTGTGTTATATCTGTTGCTGTACTAAGACTCCTAAAGTCTGGCCCAGATTAAAAAAAAAAACTACATTTAAATACAGCATGATTTTTGGGGAAAAAGTATTCATATAACAATTAACTCAGTCCCAAGTGTACAATAATTTAAGACATGCTTTCATTGAGATTCTTTGCAAAGTATATCTGGCTTCTTTTACAGGAGTAGAGACTTTTTACTCAGAGATAATTCTCATGATTTAGGGCCTAGGTATCTTGACTGAGGTAAACATACAATCTGTGAATATCAGGATTGCCCTGACCATAATATAATATAGAAGTCGCTTAGGCTGTTGTAAAATATGAGTGACATCAGTCCTAATGATAGGTTTTATGGCATAAAAGCAGTGCTCAAATTTTAAGTGAAAAATTATGAGGTAAAACATATATTTTTGAAGACATCAGCAGAGTCTGTCTCATCAAACAGCAAAGGTTCACCAGGTTGTAAAACTACATCATCTCTGACATTCTAGGAAGAACAACTACATACTTCATTTCTGAAGATGTAAGCTGTATTTTTAACATTTTTGGTTCTTCTGTTCTTATCTGTGTGTACAAGACCTTATTTGCTCTCCAGAATATGTCCTGTTGGAAAGCAGGCAAAGGCAATGAATGCTGAAACATTCAACTGAGTTTAATTTTGTTCAGGGTGAAAATTTTACACTGACAATCCTGATATGCCTATTTTTCCTACACAGTTAAGGATAGTGGGTCTCCTTAATATAATGATGTTTGCTTCCTCCCTTTCATGAAGCTAAGACAAAGCTGGCTGAGGCTGGAACATCCTTTCAAGGTATCTGAGAGCATTCTCCTCTATATTCTATGAGTATCATTTGTCTTATGCAATGAGCTCCATCTCCTCAATATGCAGATATCTCCCAAACACTGATTGGTAATAGAACATAGAACACCCTCATACAGCGGGATGTATTAGATGGGTTTGTAACCAAGCTGTGTTGTTATTATGCTGCCTTTGTTTTAGGAAATAACTTATGCAAAAGAGTCTCAGCTGCTTTGACAAGGGGAGTTTTGCCAATGGCAAGGAATATCAGAATAAGAAAAAGACATATAGATGTTTTCTGCTTCAGTGGTATCTATTTGGTAGGACAAATAGCAAAAATAAGGAAGGGGTAGGGAATCAGGATGAAATGCAAAGAAATAAAGAATAAATTGGGCCAGATCTAAAGAGCCTTAAAGATATTAAAAAACTTGAAATCAATGGGAGAAATCAGGTAGTCAAATATTAAGGCAGTAAAAGGACATTGAAGAAATCATAAAAGAGACACACCAGGCTGAGAAAGTGGAAATATATTGTTCAACATGTCGATGGAGATTATGATGTGAACCAGTATACAAAAGCATCAGGATCAGAGAATAGTTGAGATTGAAAATCTTTAGATGAAGAGTATTTAATTTTTATTTTAAGATTATTTTTATTTTAGTTGTATGAATATGTATCTTTACTATGCGGGTATGTGTTGTAGGATATTTGATCATATTGTCACTTCAAGATTGAGATATATACTGAAACATAATCTGTTTCTAGCTGTGGTGTGGCTCAGTCCTTAGCACATATCTTTATTCTCTCTGGAGTACAGTCATACACTTAGTACATACCTTTAATCCAAAACAATGAAGGCCAAATGAGGTTGTAGAAGGAAGCATCCATGCTTTAACATAATATCTAATTTGGTGGCAGACCAAGTATTGAATCAGAGAAAGGTTTGACAGAACAGGATATACCAATTCACACAAAAAGAGAGAGGAAGATGAAGCTACTTATGAGAGATCAATGCAGAGAGAGAAGGAAAACAGTTTCTCCAGGGGAGTTTTACAACAACAGGTAAAAGAGAGAACATGCCAGACATAGGTAATAACAGAATGATCTAGAGAATATGGACTAAGAAGATTAGAACAGATTTCTAGAGTTAGTTTGAGGTTAAGCAGAATAATTTAGGAGAAACTGAGAGTACCCATATTGAATAAGTCAACCTCTAGAGGAATTTGAACCAGAACACCTGAGTTGAACCTGCCAGTTAGAGCATGGAAAGAACAAAAAGGGAAGAGCTTATTCAGTAGTAAGTCACAGATACTGAAAACACTAGATCTAGACAAGATTGTATGGAGGCTAGAACCTTCCAGGACTAGGCCTAGGTTAGCAGACTGAGGCAGCTAGCTTCAAAGACAACAATTGTACCAAGTGAATAAAGGTTACTTTTCCAGGCATATGCATATGTAAGTGCAGGTTCTGACAAAGTTCAGAAGAGGGAGTCAAATCTTCTAGAGGTGGAAAGGGGTACATGATCTGGTCTTGGGTGAGGGAAAAGGACTGAAATCTCTGAGTGCCAGCAAAAAGAATGGAAATATGCAACATCCGGAGGTAGGAGGTTGGGGGGAATCCTCCAGAATGTACCAGAGTCATGGGAGGTTAGAGACCTCAGGACTCAAAGAGAGGGACCTTAGATGAGAGGCCTGAAAGTAGGGAGAGGGAACTTATAGAGCCCAATTCAAGAAAAAGACAGGGCATCAAGTGAGAGATGGAATTAGCATTCCACAGTAAAATCTCTGAGACATGATTGTTCTTGTCTGAACTGCAGGGTTGGAAATGGAGAAGAGCCTGAGAAAATGAATGTCCAGTGACAGGCCCAAAAATGGGATCCAGCTAAAGGGGAGGCCCCGAGACCTGATAATATTACTGAGTCTATAGACTGTTCACAAAGAGGGACCTATTGTGACTGCCCTCCAAAAGATCCAACAAGCAGCTGAAAGAGTCAGATGAAGATATTTTCACCCAACCAATGGTTAGAAGTTACTGAACCCTGTGGTTGAATTAGGGGAAAGCTGGAAGGCTCTGAGAAGGGCAACCTTGTAGGAGCACCAGCAGTCTCAATTAACCTGGACCCCAGAGATGTCTCAGATACTAGAATACCAACCAAGCAGCATACACCAACTGTTATGAAGCCCCCAACACATATACAGCATAGAACTGCAGGGTCTAGAATTAGTCAGAGAAGATGCACCAAACTAACCATCAAGAGACTGGAGACCCTAGGGAGTTTAGAGGTCTGGTGGGGTGGAAGTGGGGGGTGGGGACATTCCTGTGGTGACAGTGGGGAGGAGAGGAGGTATGGGACATGAAACACTCAGAGAGTAGAGGGGGGAATAAAATCTTGAGTTGGAAAGAAAGGAAGAAAGAAAGAAAGAAAGAAAGAGAGAGAGAGAGAGAGAGAGAGAGAGAGAGAGAGAGAGAGGAGGGAGGGAGGGAGGGAGGGAAGGAAGGAAGGAAGGTGGAAAGGAAAGGAAAGGAAAGGAAAGGAAAGGAAAGGAAAGGAAAGGAAAGGAAAGGAAAGGAAAGGAAAGGAAAGGAAAGGAGAAAGAAACAAAGAAAGAAAGGAGAAAGAAATTGCTTGTGTGCTATGAGATATAAATGTTCTGAATCAAACTCAGGTTCTCTACAAGAGCAATGTGCTCTTAAATGCCAATATATCTCTTCACTCAAAAAGAAATGCCTTTTCAAGTGCAATAAAAGAGCATTTTGGGGCCTTTATCGTAACAGTGGAGTACATGAGGACAAATAGAATCAGGCTCAGTGATATATAAGTAGAAAAACTGAGTAAAATACATTCTCTTCTCTCTCTGAGATAAAAGCTACTTAACTATCCACAGAGCAGGCAGTGAATGTTTTCCCTTGAAAAAGAAAGTACAAAGGGGATGACAATGATTCTTCACCCTACCTGGGACCATATCAGATGACCTGTTCACCTTTGAACCCAAGTTATGCTGAGAAGTACATGATGGCCCTATTAAGACACTCAGCATATGGGTGGAAATCTGCATCCACAGTGGTGTCAGAAGCCCATATTGAAGAGGACACATGGTTTATGGCTACTGGCTGTGAGGTATTGAAGGCTAGATGATATAGTGTTCTCTATTCATTTTGCTGTACCCATCCTATCTTTTTTGACCAAACAATTGACACAAATGGTAATATAATATTCACTGACCCCTGTTCACATTTCTTTTTAGTTTCTATTCAGCTATCTAAGACAAATTAGTACACCCTTCAAGCAGCAATGGCCTAGTAAACCCTTCAAGCTGCAATGGCTTATAAAAATTCTACCCACTTTCTGAGAAAGTATTTCATTATAAAATTCTAATCCTTGTGTGTGTGTGTGTGTGTTACATATTTATAAATGCTTCTAGAATACTAAGAACAACATTTAATTACCTAAATGAAATAGTTTGGTATAACTGGAAATGATTACTGTAAGTTACTGTTCTAATTGTATTCTTTTGTTAAATGTTAATTTTTATTAGATATTTTCTTCATTTATATTTCAAATTCTATCTCCTTTCCTAGTTTGCTCTCTGAAAGTCCCCTATACCCTACCCCCACCTTGCTTCCCAACCCACACAGTCCTGTTTCCTGGCCCTGGCATTCCCCTGTACTGGGGCATATAATCTTCACAAGACCAAGGGCCTCTCCTCCCATTGATGGGCAACTAGGCCATCCTCTGCTACATATGCAGCTAGAGACACAAGCTCTGAGGGTTACTGGTTAGTTCACATTGTTGTTCCTCCTATAGGGTTTCAGACCCCTTTAGCTCCTTGGGTACTTTCTCTAGCTTTTTCATTGGGGGTCCTGTGTTGCCAATCATATTCTTAAAAAATTCCAGAAACCTTAAAGATTACTACTATAGCTTCTGCATTCACAATATGACTTGATGACAAGTTTCCCTTGCAAAAGATAATTTATTCTTTAGCAGTAAAACCTGGAAAAAACAGGTGGGGTATAAACTAAAATCTTACTCCTTTATAACTGTTTTTCATAGTGCAGGTTGCTGGGGGAGAACTGTTACTGACAGTAATACTCAGATATGGAATCTGTGCTATGATAGATGTGTGCTCTGTTGTCATAGTAGCACTGTTTTTATGGGTCCAATCATCTTTTCTCTTGGATTTAAGGTCTATGTATAAGGTGAAAACTTCCATCTGGTACTGTAAACCCAGACAAAAGCATGAGGCTTTAGCACTTTAGGACCTGATGGGGAGGACATTCCCAATGATCCTATTCTAATAGATATGACATATCTGTTAAAGTTTATTTTTATGTTTCTGTGTTGCTCATAGATGACTACTGTCATTAGCTTCAGTTATGAAAGTAAACACTATAGAATGAATGATATTCTACAGAGATTTTTAGCTGGCTTGGGTCCTTAGAACTAATGACAGTGGCTGTGAATGAGTGCTCCAAATTTCAGACCTAGAAGAAAAATATAACCAGACATTTATGTCATTCCTTCTAGGCAACAGTGGATAGTTTAGTAAAGTGGGTGAAAGGATGCACAAATCCAGGTAGAAGAATGGAGTGTTGTTTACTTGTTTGCTCCACAATGCAACATTCCTTCCTGGAGTTAGGAGAGATGCTCACCAAGCTCAGGAAAACAAAAAAAACCACCACCACAACAAAATCATCAATCAACAACAACAACAATAACCCAAGACTTGAGAAACTCTTGAAAAAGATGATATTTACTGTTAGAGAAGCAATGACACTTTCTGGAGAAAGCAAATTTCCCAGCTGGCTGAGCTGCTAGCAAGTTTTTATTGAATCTTCATCAATGGACTTGTAATTTTGTAATTACTTTCATTCACCCAGGCTCTTATTCACAAACATGAGATATGCAAGTTTGCTAAGTCAAACTCAGATGGAATTAGTTTTTGATCTCTCATGGTTTCCTTTCCTTGGATGAGCCTACATTGGCTCACATTTGGTAGGAATTGTCACACTGTCTCACTGTCTAAATGGCCATCAAGGGTTGCATAATCTGTGATAGAAAGTTAATGTCCTCCAGTTTGGGTGCACCTCCCTCACTGGGAAATAGAAGACTTCTTCTCATGGCTGAGCTTTGAGAAGAAGTTTCTGGTATGCTATTTCATGGGCTAATACTGTACCAGCTCCATTTCAATCATCTTGGTAAATTATGTAGGTCATCATTTGTATAGGCAGACCAAATTGTGCTCTCTTGCCTCAGCTAATATTCATCCTTCTTGTTCTTCTGTAAACCTTCCTGATTTGACAAAATTTACCAATTTAACCCCAGTCTTGTTTCTGGAGATTCATTTTTGGTATTTTTATTCAGAATAGTGATTCAATAATAGCTTCATAGGGATTTTTTTTTACTGTATTGCTTTTCTTTTAAAATTGATTATCTTTTTTATTTACAACCCAAAATGTTGTCGCTATTTCCTGGTCCCCCTTCCCAGAATGCATCTCTCCTGCCCCCTTTACTTCACCTCTGAGAATTCCTTGGCATTCTTCCAACCTGGGGAATCAAGTCTCTACAGGATTAGGTACATTCTCTCCCATTGAGGTCAACAAGGTGGTCCTCTACTATATATTTGCCTGGGGCCTTGGAACAGCCAATGTATGCTCTTTGGTTGGTCACTTAGTCCTAGGATCTCCCAGAGGTCCACACTGTTGGTCTCCCAAAAAGGTTACTATCCCTTTCAATTACTACAAGCCTTTCCCTAATCCTTCCTTTGGGCTTCCACCCTCTGTCAAATGCATTGCTGTGAGTATCTGTTTCTGTCTCAGTCAGCTACTGATAGATCCTCTTGGAGAAAAACCAAGCTAGATTTCTGCCTTCAAGTACAATATTCTATCAGTAATAGTGTCAGGGTTTGGTGCCTTCACATGGATGGATCCCAAGTTAGGCTGGTTAGCAGTAGGCCATTCATTCTGTTTTGCTCCTTTTTATTCATGCATTTGTTTTAGACAAAAATAATGTTAGGTTGAAACTTTTGAAGGCAAGTTGGTGTTCCCACATTCTGGGGGGCCAGTCTAACGACAGGAAGTTTTCTCTTCAGGTTCCATATCCCAATTGTTTGGCATTTTGACTAACGTCACCCAAATTTAATCCTGTGAGCCTACCCCATCACAGGTCTCTGAGACTTTATAGAGGTTCCACCCAGTCCAACCCCTGGGAACTGTGTATTTCTATTCACTCTCCTGGCCTTCTGGGCTTCTCTTCTGTCTCTACCCACATACAAGATTCTGTTCCCCTTTTATCCTCCCCTCTGCTCTCTTATTAAGGACCCTGCCTCCTAACTGAGATTGAAGCATCCTCATTTGGGCCTTCTTTCTTGTTTAATTTCTTAGGGTCTATGGAGTTATCATGGGTAACTTTTTACTTTTTGGCTAATGTCCATTTATCATTGAATACATGCTTTTGAGTCTGGCAAAGCCCACACTTGACAAAACTGGAAAATCTTGATGAAATGGGGGGTTTTCTAGATGGAGAGCAAGCACCAAATTAGATCACAATTAGGTAAACTATCTAAACAGTTTCATATATCATAAGAAAACAGAAGAAGTCATTAAAAACTTTCCAAACAGAAGGACCAGGGTAAGATGGCTTTCACTAAGAATTCTACCAGACTTTCAAGGAAGAGGTAATACCAATACTCCTCAACTATTCCACATTATAGAAACAAAAGGAATACTACCTAATTCATTCTATGCACCAACAGTTACTCTAGCACTTGAACCACACAAAGATAAAACAAAACAAGAAAGCTCCTGACAAATTTCTCTTAAGAAAATTAATGCAAATTTATTCAATAAAATGCTTTTCAACCAAATCCAAGGACAGATAGAAAAACATCATTCATCATGATTAAATAGGCTTAATCCAAGGAATGCAGAGATGGTTCATTATACAAAATCTGTCAATGTAATCCACTATATAAACAAAATTAATTGAAAATTTCACATGATCATCTCATTAGATGCTGAAAAATCTATGACAAAATCTTACACCCTTTCATGTTAAAAGTCTTAAAGTGATGAGGAATTCATGGCACATACTTAAACATAGTAGAAAGCAATATGGAACAAATCAACAGCCAACATTCAATTAAATGGAGAGAAAGTTGAAGCAATCTCACTAAAATCAGTGACAAGATGATAAGACTGCTACTCTCTGTGTATCTATTCAATATAATACTTGAAGTTCTAGCTAGAGCTACAACTAAAGGATCTGAAGGAGACTGAAATTGGAAAGGAAGAAGTCAAGGTATCAGTATTTGCACATGATATGATAATATACACAAAAAACCCCACAAAATTCTACCAGAGAAATCCTATAGCTGATAAAAAACTTCAGCATAGTGACAAGATATAAAATTAACTCAAACAAATCAGTAGTTTTCCATTAAACAAATGCTATACAGGCTGAGAAAGAAATTAGGGGAACAAAATCTTTCATAATTGCAAGAAGTAATACAAAATTTCTTGCTTAACTCTAACTAACCAAGTGAAAAATCCAAATGACAAGAACTATGAGTCCCTGAAGAAAGAAATCGAAGAAGACCTCAGAAGATGGAAAGCTTTCCCATGGTCATGGATCAGTAGGATTAAATAGTGAAAATGACCATCCAAACAAAAACAATCTACAGATTTTGTGTAATTCCCATCAAAATTCGGCCACAATTATTCAAGGACATAGAAAGAGCTATTCGTAACTTTATATGGCAAAACAAACAAACAATCAAACAAAAAGCCAGGATAGCCAAAACAATTCAAAACAATAAAAGAACTTCTGGAAGAATCACCATCCCTCATCTCAAGCTGTACTACCAAGTAATAGTGATAAAAACCACATGGTATTGGCACAGAAATAGACAAGTCGATCGCTGGAATAGAATTGAAGACCCAGAAATAAACCACAGATGTCTGCACACTTGTTCTTTGACAAATTAGCCAAAACCATACAGTGGTAAAAGGAAAGAATCTTCAACAAATGGTACTGTTCAAAATGTAGAAGAATGGAAATTAATCTATACTTATCATTCTGCACAAGACTCAAATCCAAGTGGATTAGATATTTAGAAAATATATCAGAATATGGTTTTAAAGGGGAAGCCATTTTCTAACTAAACATGAAGAAATTCAAATTCCATTTTTCTATGTAAGATATGTGTCTTAGTCAGAGTTTCTATTCCTGGACAAACATCATGACCAAGAAGCAAGTTGGGGAGGAAAAGGTTTATTCAGCTTACAGTTCCATACTGCTATTTATCACCAAGGAAGTCAGTACTGTAGCTCAAACAGGTAAAGAAGCAGGAGCTGATGCAGAGGCCATGGAGGGATGTTCTCTACTGGCTTGCTTCCCTTGGCTTGCTCAGCCTGCTCTCTTATAGAACCAAGACTACCAGCTCAGAGATGGTCCCACCCACAAGGGGCCTTTCCCCTTTGATCATTAATTGAGAAAATGCCTTACAGTTGGATCTCATGGAGGCATTTCCTCAACTGAAACTCCTTTTTCTGTGATAACTCCAGCTATGTCAAGTTGAACACAAAACTAGCCAGTACAATATGCAAATAGTATCTTAGCATACATGGAAGAAATTTGGGTTTTGTCAAATATCCACATGCCCCCTATTACAGTCAGTTTCTCTAGATTGACAGAACTTTCGGAATGTCTCTATATACTAAAGAAATTAATTGTATTGACCTTCACTCTGCATTCCACCTAACCCAATAATGGCAGCTACAAATGGAAATCCTAAGAGTCTAGTAGTTTCTAAGTCCCATGAGGTTAGTTTCAGCTGACCTATATAACCTGGAATCCTGAACAAGTAGATTCCAACATATTAGCTGGCAGGTAACTGCAAGCAACCAAAGAAGAATGAAGCCTTCCCTGTTTCATTGTCTTTATCTAAACCTGCAGCAGACAGTATGCCCAAGATTAAAGGTGACTATCACTACAGCTGGACCAAAGATTTTCTTTACTCAGAACTTGCTCTTATCCAGGCTGGCACTGAATTCAGAGATCTGCTTTTCTCTCTCTACTAGAATTAAAGGCATGCATTGCTTTGCTTGGGCCTAAGCTTTCCATGGACATTGTGCCTCAAGATAAGGATCAAAAGCATGTGTCAACCCATGTCAAATCTAGATCAAAAAGCCTGTCTTCTAGCCTCAAGATCTGGATCACTGGTATGCCCTCAATTTCTAAGCTTTTTATGGCCTCTATGCCTCAAGATTTCCATATCAAGATTCAGGTCAGAAACTTGTACCCTCCAATCTCAAGATCCGGATCATGGGTAAGAACTCCAATTCCGAATTGTAGTTCATTCCAGATATAGCCAAGTTGACAACCAGGAATAGCCATTATAAACTGTTAATTATTAAAATAAAGATGGTTGTAAATTTAGAGCTTATAGTTTTATCAAAAATCCTCAATGAGAGAGGTCAAAATAGAACAGATCTAAATAGAAAAAGTCTGCAAAATTGAACCATTCTATAATCTTAATGACTTCGTATTGCTGGACAAAAGGCATGCTACATTGGGAGGGAAGCTCTATATTTGTTGTTAACAGGAAAGTAAAAGGGCTTATTATTCCAAAGTAATAAGGATCCAGTTAGAGTCCCGGGCGTGGTGGAGCATGCCTTTAATCCCAGCACTTGGGAGGCAGAGGAAGGTGGATTTCTGAGTTCAAGACCAGCCTGGTCTACAGAGTGAGTTCCAGGACAGCCAGGACTATACAGAGAAACCCTGTCTCGAAAAAAAAAAAATTAAAAAAATAAAGGATCCAATTAGATAGAGGAAGAGTCTCTGAAAATGTTGGCTGCACACAGGAAGAAAGAAATCAAGAGGACCAAAAAGTACAAGTAACATGATTTATTGATCCTTCTGCATGGTAACAGCTCTAAACCGGCTAAGACATAAAAATGTATCTAACCAAAACGTCAGCTATGCGTAGCCAATGTATCTTGATGGCTAAAGAGTCCTCAAGACTCATCATACCATCCTTCCTTTTTTTTTAACTTTTTAAAATTAATTGTTTTATTTATTTATATTCCAGGTGTTGCTCCCCTCCACTCCCCTATCCTTTCATGTGGCAAGAATAGAGATTTATATTATAGTTTGGTTACATAATCAAACTAACTCATAAATAAAGACAGTTGTCTTTAACCTGCTCACACAAGGAGGAAAAGTATCATCTTTAACACATTCTCTACATTATGTTAATATAGAAATATATATTACCTCTAAAAGCTATGTGTTGATAGAAAAAAAAAATCAAAAATTCTGCCATGACAGGACTAATCCTTGAGAATGCTGCGATGATGCTGAGACCGGCTGTTACAGCTCCCTGATCGATGTTGCCTCACACTGTTTCAAGAGATATGCCATGTCACATAATATTTATTCCTTCTAATGTCTCTGATGGGGCTGAAAACTTAGATAGTCATAGTCTTACTATATATAAGCTTTACTTGCTTAGGATTTTAAAAAGTTTAAGAAGACGTTTTTTAGTTCAATAATACAAATTAGGATAACAACCGATTTACATATGGAACTCTAGACTCACCAACATGGGATAGACAATAAAACATTTAAGCTACCAAATATAAATAGAGTGGATATTATAAATATATATCATACCTTATCATTTTGATAACTGTTTTCAATTTCTATCTGAGAACAAAAGAGCACTTTATTGGACTAAAATTGGGAATTGTTGATTGGGATTGTTTTTTGCTTTGTATTGTAATGCTAACTACTGGCCCTCAAGGCCTGACTGTACCTAAGGATGAGAGAATCTCCATGCAAATCCAAGTGCCTCTATAAGAATTTGCCCCACCCACTCACGAAAGACATCATGATTGGATAGCCTATAGCTAGACAGAATTGAGATAGAAGGGGTTGGGTTTCCTGAGCTTCAGGTCTGAGGAGAACCATGAGGAGAAGTGAGAAAGATCAAAAGGAGGAATTCACCATGGAGTAGGTGACTTCTGAATACATGCCATAAGGTTTTGGAAAACTGTGGTTAACAGCAGCCCAGATGGAATGTTGTAGTTGTCCAGCAGCTTATGGTCAAGCAAGTTTCACCTGAAAGGAGGGTTGTAATGAAAAGGACCTGGTGGTGGGGGTGGGGTACAGCTGAGTGGGGGCCCAAGAGAAGAAGTCAAAACAAGGTTCTGATCAAGGCTGTAAGTTTAATTCTGTAGCTGAAGCTTATACGCACTTCAGCAAACAAAGGTCTTCTTGAGAAAGTTTCTCTACAGACTAAACATAGATAGGAGTTACTCTTGGCTGAACACACTACTCTCTGACCTTGGCTACACACACTGCTCTCATGGCCTTGGCTATACAAACTGTTCTCATGGCAGTACTCTGACTTTTCACAGAATGTAGTAAATTATAACTCAGGATTATCAGTAGAAAAATAGCATAAAGGGTAGACATCTGCCAAGATCTAGTGTTGATTAAAGCTTATTATAAATGTAAAGGTTGGGTGTTCTTTTATCTGGGAACTATGATCAAAATCAGAATACAAGGCCTTGATTGAGATAAAATATTTATACAACAGCTTGGGCTTTTGAAACCACCAAGAAACACTCCAGTGACACATCTCCAACAAAAGGGCCACAATTCACAATTCCTTTTTTTTTTTTTTTTTTTTTTTTTGTTGTTGTTGTTTTTCGAAACAGGGTTTCTCTGTATAGTTCCTGGCTGTCCTGGAACTCACTCTGTAGACCAGGCTGTCCTCGAACTCAGAAATCTGCCTGCTTCTGCCTCTGGATTAAAGGCATGTGCCACCACCGCCCGGAGAGGGCCACAATTCCTAATCCTTCCCAAACACGTCCACATGCTATGAACCAAGCATTCAAATACATAAGTTATGTAGGCCTTTTTCACTCAAATCATCACATTTGACACATCTGTATTGACTTTGTTGCTGTGAATTATATTTCTTTACAATATCTTTATTTTTACTCAAAATATTATATATAAATGGTTTCCTATCTCAGTCCAATACTAATTTCTTAAATTTATCACATCATTGCTGTCACTTTTCTTTTAGTTTTTCATATTTTCTATACTGTTGTGTTTTTGTTGTAGTACTGGAAATTTATTCTCGGGCCTCATAGACACTAAGCAGAAGATCAACCACTCAGGTATATTTCCCCATACTAATTGTAGTTCTTACAAATTAAATTTATTACTATAATTTTCACATTTCCTTCTTGGTGTTTCCTTTGGCACATTAACTTTCCTTTTAATTCTTAGTAATTGTCATTAAAATGTGCTGTACTTAAAACAATCATTTCACAGAATTATCATCATAGCATGTGTGTACTCATGTGTTTAATAGGTTTAAACATATATGTAAATATGTATAGAGGCCAGAGGGCAATTTCAGGTGTCATTCCCCAGGGTATTATCTGCCTTGATCTTTGAGAGAGTTCTCAAAGGCCTGGAACTTGAATATCTGGCTGGGCTGGCTGCTTAGAAATACACAGGTTTTTCCCTCTTTTCCACACATTGTTACCCAACACTGGATATTTCATGTGGCCATCACCATGCCTGTCTTGTTACTTTCTGATCTATTTTTTTTGGGGGGGGGTAGGGGGAAGAGGGCTTGAACACTGACCTTATACATTCATGGCAAGTATTTTACAGCTCTATTGATCTTCTCTTCATAAACCTTATGATTTCTAGGTATGTTCTTGTGTTCGTTCATATACTCATTAACTGCATGTTAAAATCATTCTACATGATCATGTTCTAGAAATGGAATCTGTTGGTTAATATATTTTTTATTATTTTACCTTTTTGCACTCCAGGCATTGTTCTCCGTACGGGACAACGCTCTCACAGTTCCTCATCCCATTCCTCGTCCCCCTTGCTTCAGAAAGGGAGTTCCCCACCCACTAGGCCTTCCCCTTCTGTGGGGCCTCAAGTCTCTCAAGGATTAAGCACATATCCTACATAGGGAAAACCAGGTCGAACTCTGCTATATATGTGCCATTGGCTTCAGACTGGCCCATGTTTGCTCCTTGTTGGACTCCTGCTCAGTCTCTGGGAGCTTTCTGGGATCTGGGTTAGTTGAGACTGCAGGTATTCCTATGGTGTCACTGTCTCCTTCAGCTTCTTCAATCCTTCCCCTAATTCAACCATAGGGGGCCCCGACTTCAGTCCAATGGTTGCTTGTAAGTATCTTTGTCTGTCTCATTCAAATGCTGGTAGCTCCTCTTGGAGAACAAGCATCCCAGACTCCCTTCTGAGAGCACATCATAGCATTAGTAATATTTTCAGGCGTCGGTGCCCTCAATCACTATGAGATGGAACCCAAATTGGACTGGCCATTGGACTACCTTTCTTTCAGTCTTTTTTCCATTTGGCACCTGCAGTTCTTTGAAATAATTCTGAATGAGAAATTTTGACTGTGAGTTAGGAACCCAGTCCCTCTACTTGAGGACCTCTCTATCTACTGGAGGTGGACTCTTTGAATTCTCTCTCCCCAATGTTAGGCATGTCGCCTAAAGTCACCCCTATTGATTCCTAATAGTCTGTCAACTCCTGGGTACTTTTACAAGGGTTCTCTCAACTCCCCATCCCCTGATTATTTCCATTAACGCCTCCGGCCCCCCTGGACTTCTCTTCTGTCCTGCCCATGCACACACACACACACACACACACACACACACACACACACAGAGAGAGAGAGAGAGAGAGAGAGAGAGAGAGAGAGAGAGAGAGCCCTACATGAACCGTTTTTCCCATCCCATTCCCCTTCCCCTCTCCAACCCTGGTTCCCCTGCTCCCTATGCTTCCTAATATTATTTTCATCCTCCTTCTAAGTGGGGTTGAAGCACTTGAGAGTTTATGTTGTTACACATCTTATGGTCTGTGAGTTGTAGCCTAGGTATTCTCTACATTTTGGCTAATACCCACATATCTGTGAGTATATACCATTAATGTCTTTTTGAGTCTGACATAACTCACTCATGATGATATTTTCTAATTGCACCCATTTACCTGCAATAATTCATGATGTCCTTGTTCTATTGTATAAAGGAAATACATTTTCTGTATCCATTCTTCAGTTAGTGTACATCTGGGTTGTTTATAGCTTCTAGGTTTTACAAATAAAGCTGCTATAAACATAGTGGAATATGTGTCCTTTTGATATAGTAGTGTACCTTTTGGATATATGCCAAAGAGAGGTATAGTTGGGTCTTCAGCTAGTACGCCCACCACAGCAAGTCCTGGATACCCCAACACCCCCCCCCCCAAAAAAAAAAGACAGGGGTTTAAAATCATATCTCATGATGGTGGTAGAAGAATTTAAGAAGGGCATTAATAACTCACTTAAAGAAATACAGGAGAACACTGCTAAACAGCTAGAAGCCCTTAAAGAGGAATCACAAAAAAATAATTACAGGAGAACACTGCTAAAGTGATAGAAGTCCTTAAAGAAGAAACACAAAAATGCCTTAAAGAATTACAGGAAAACACAAACAAACAGGGGATGGAATTGAACAAAACCATCCAAGATCTAAAAATGCAAGTAGAAACAATGAAGAGAACCCAAAGGGAGACAACTCTGGAGATAGAAAACCTAGGAAAGAAATAAGGAACCATAGATGTGATCATCAGCAACAGAATACAAGATATGGAAGAGAGAATCTCAGGTGCAGAAGATTCCATAGAGAACAAGGGCACAACTATCAAAGAAAATGCAAAAAGATCCTAACTCAAAACATCCACGAAATCCAGGACACAATGAGAAGACCAAAACTCCGGATAACAGGAGTAGATGAGAGTGAAGATTTTCAACTTAAAAGGCAAGCAAATATCTTCAACAAAATTATAGAAGAAAACTTCCCATACCTAAAGAAAGAGATGTCCATGAACATACAATAAGCATACAGAACTCCAAATAAACTCGACCAGAAAAGAAATTCCTCCCAACACATAATAATCAGAACAACAAATTCACTAAATAAAGACAGAATATTAAAAGCAGTAAAGGAAAAAGGTCAAGTAACATATAAAGGCAGGCCTACAAGAATTACTCCAGACTTTTCACCGGAGACTATGAAAGCCAGAAGATCCTGGACAGATGTTATACAGACACTAA